>NC_053393.1:380394989-381071816 GCF_905171765.1 Bufo bufo | reverse complement strand
TGGATTGCACAGGTGGTGACATATCAACCAGACGACCTAGAAAGTTGGTTTGGGAATTCTTCGGATGTCCTTTATCAACCAAACGTCCCCGGAGGGCAGATTGGGAAACTGTGAGCAATCCTCGACTGTCCGGGATAGGACATGGGCCCAGTCGGGTACCCCACCATCAGGGTGGTCCTGCGGTGATGTGGGCTGAGGGGGGCAGGACTACCTGTGATGCCCCCACCAAATGGACAAGAGGCAGGAAGGGGTTAAATTCCTTAAACAAAGGTATTTGGCCTGCGGAAAGGGAATACTGGATAATCCAGTGCCGGCTGCAAAGAGGCGGCTTACCATGAAGGGTTAACCCAGCTTAGAGGACCGGAGGCGGAGCTCAGCGGGCAACTGGGGGAGGGGGACAGCTAGTCGGGGAGAAATAGCGCCTGAGGGACGAACCCAGCCCCTCCATAACTGGAATGAAAGTTGAGGCCCAGTAGGCCGCAAAGCCGGGGCATAAAGTTCGGCGCACTGACAACCGGGACGTACTGCCGGTCGGCTACAAACAGAGGGACTTGGATCGGTGGGCGGATGTGCCCGCTTGCTTCAACCTGCCGCAGGAACCCACCCCGTGGCCGCAAGAAACAGGTAGGCCCGAAGAGAAGCCAGGGCCTAAATTTTCGGCGCCAGGCCGAACGAATAGTCAGCCAGGAAGCGGAGTGTCTGGAGCGGCGCTCTCAAGCGCCCTGGTTGCATACCGGCCGTGGATGCTCATCCCGCAGGCTGGATAACGTGAGGCCGCGGAATGCTAGAAAATGCGCCCTGTTAGATAGCAGACACAGCCCCCGCAGGCCGGGACGAATATCCGGACTTAAATAACTAGATAGGGGAACCCAGGCCCCCAGATATTGACAGAAGCCCAAAACCTACATCAGGGGCTGAGGTAACATGGGGCCCTCACCAGGGAATGGACAGAAAAATTTCCTCCATTTTATGACGAGGATACTTACCTAATCCGGACTACTCACCCCATCTTCATCCTCTTCTCTTCACCCCTTCTCAGAGTACCAGCAGGGTCACCTCTTCATCAGATGGCACCCGAAGTAGCAGGAGACTGGAATGGCGGAGGGTCTCGCCGGATTCAGGTGACCCTTTGGCTGGCGGGAAGCAGGGGAGCTGGGCTGCCCTGGTCCACTTTTGCTTCTTGGGGAGGGCGAGCGGTGAGGGATTCCAACACCGGCCTTGCTCCCGGGGTAGACAGAGTGGCTAGGCGACTGATTCCCCAAACCTAAAAGGAAAAAGATAAAATAAAGTAAGTCGCCCTGCAAAAGCAGGGAGGTCTGCCTCCTACGACACTAAGCTAAAAACTGATATGCTCTCTCCAGGCTAGAGGGGGTATAGCCTGCAGGGGAGGAGTTATCACTTTTCAGCCTAGTGTCGCCTCCTAGTAGCAGCAAGCAGCTATACCCACGGTCCTGTGTCCCCCAATGATACGAGCGAGAAAGCCGGAATTAGACTTACCGGTATTTCCGTTTCCACGAAATCACCACGACGGCCACGAGATTGACCCCTGACCTCTGTAGGGGCAGAAGCAGAGAGAGGGTTTAAATCCCCCCCCCCCCCTCCCACCACCAGTGTGTCCAAAATTACAGAGACAGAAACAAAGGTGCTGAGAAAAAAAAAAAAAAAAGTCAAGAGGATATTACTTCATAACCTCCAAGCTCAGGAACAAATTTAGGGTAGGGAATATATGTGCCGTCGTGGTGATTTCGTGGAAACTGAATTACCGGTAAGTCTAATTCCGGCTTTCCACCTCATCACCACGACGGCCACGAGGAGATATAAAAAATTATAAACTAGGGGGGGGGGGCGACCGCCTGGAGGACTTTACGTCCAAAAGACAAGTCTGAACTACTAGATAAGTCTAGTCTATAGTGCTTCATAAAAGGTGTGAATGCTGGACCATGTGGCAGCTTTACAGATGTCCTCTAGAGAAGCTCTGGGCCTCTCTGCCTGGGAAGAGGACATAGCTTGGGTAGAGTGGGCTCTTAGGTTTGAGGAACAAGGTAGGCCCTGGATTTCATAACAAAAGAGAAATAGAATCCCTAATCCATCGTGCTAGAGAAGACTTGGAGGCTTTTAGACCCTTATTCTTACCTGAAAATAAGACCAACAGGTTATTGATTTTACGGAATTCTTTTGTAACCTCAAGGTACCGTAAAACCGAGCGTCTCACATCTAGTGAATGGAAACTGGATTCTCTACTGTTAGAGGGATTACTACAAAAAGGAAGGCAAAATTATCTCCTGGTTTCGGTGGAAATCAGATACCATTTTAGGAAGAAAACCGGGATCTAGCCTAAGAATCATCGGTGATACGGAGGGTTCTTGTATTGATAGGGCTTGAATTTAACCTAGTCTTCTTGCGGATGTGATGGCAACAAGAAAAGCGTTTTTTAGAGATAGGTGTTTAATGGAACAATCTGACAGGGGCTCGAAAGGGGCAAGTGTCAGGCCTGTGAGCACTGTATTTAGGTCCCAGGTAGGGATCCGGGATTTTAGAGAAGGACGAGCCGAGAAGCTGCTTTCATAAATCTTCTAATCCACCGGTGGTTGGCTAGATCTTGATCGAAGAAACAAGCTAGGGCCGAGACTTGTACCTTCAGGGTGGAAGGTCCAAGACCTAGCTCGAGACCTTGCTGGAGGAACTCTAGGATTTTCTGAAAGTTAGGAGGCCCCAAGTTCGGAGGCCCCAAGTTCGGGGCAGGGTTACCGATCCAGAGAACCTCTTCCAAATTTTCAGATATATCGAAAAGGTGACCTTCTTTCTACTTGCTTTCACGGTAGAGATTACCCGATCAGAGAGACCTTGTGATTTCAACATCTGGACCTCAAGATCCAGGCTGATAATTTGAGGAAACCCGGGTTTTGGTGTGGGAAAGGCCACGGGTTCTCTACGGATAGGTTCTTTAGGGAAGGGAACCAGCTCCTCTTTGGCTAATAAGGGGCTATTAATATTAAGGTTGTATCTTCTTGGTTGAGCTTCTGGATTATCTTGGGAAGTAGAGGCAGGGGTGGGAATGCATAACAGAGGTTCCAATTCCACTGTATCGGGAGTGCATCCAGCGCCCAGGGATTGTCTCGTGGATTTAGGGAACAGAACGCTGGTACCTTGGTGTTCTTCTTTGAGGCGAACAAGTCTATTTGAGCTGTCCATTAGCATCTGGAACACATCCTGGTTCAGAGACCATTCGGTTTGGTCTATTAGCTGTCGACTGAGGTAGTCTCTCTGAAGTTGGAGGATTGAGAGCGAGTTGTTGGCGGCCAGGAACCCTGGAAATAATGATCCCCCACTTTCGCTCCCCATCCTTTTTCACTTGCGTCTGTTAGGACTTGGATGTAGGGAGTCTTCTCCCAAGGAACTCCTAAGGACAGGATGTTTGCGCTCATCCACCAAAGGGAGGCTTTTACTGTTGGAGGGATAAGCACCTTGTGATTTAAAGAATCCTGCTGCCTGTTCCAGATTTTGAGAATCCACGACTGGAGGGATCAGAAGTGCGACTGACTCCAGGGGACAGAAGGAATGCAAGACGAGAGGAGACCCAGAAGGCTCATGGCTTCCCTTATGGGACAAGACCTCCTGTTCTGAAACCGTCGGATCTTTAACTGAAGGTTTCTGATCTTGTCTGATGGGAGGAATGTATGTTGAACCCGGGAATCCAGGATGACCCCTAGAAACTTGATTGTGCTGGAAGGTAGAAAATGTGATTTCTTCAGATTCACCAACCACCCTAGATCCTGAATGAGAGACAGGAAGGTTACTAGGTCTGTTTTGAGCTGGATCTCCGAGTTTCCAATCAGGAGAAAGTCGTCCAGGTATGGTACGATCACCAGGCCCTTGTGTCTCAGGAAGGCCACCATCTCGACCACCAGTTTCGTGAAGACTCTGGGAGCAGATATCCCAAAAGGGAAGGGCCGTAAACTGGAAGTGAAGGGTTACTCCCCTGTGATCTTGAATGGCGAATCTTAAAAACTTCTGAAAAACCGGATGGATTGGGACGCGATAGTAAGCATCCCGTAGGTCTACTGTACACAGAGCGTTTCTCCTTATTAATGGTATCAGGGATTTTAGGGATTGCATCCTGAATTTTCGATATACTATAAACCTGTTCAGGGTCTTTAGATTTATGATGGTGCGAAATTAACCTTCTTTCTTTTCTACCAGGAAGAGATTTGAGTAGAACCCCTGTCCTAGCTGTGTTGATGGTACCTGAATTACCACTTCCATATTTAGAAGGTTCTGAATCCCCTGCAGGATCTTCTTGCGTACATTGAAGGAGCTCGGGTTGGTTACAATGAAGCGGTCTGGGGGAGATGAAGAAAATTCAATCTGGTATCCGAATTTTATGATGTCCCGGACCCAAGGGTTCGGAGTAATGGACTCCCAAGGAGCCAGAAAATTCTTCAATCTCCTCCCGACTTTGGCGTCATTGTTTGTCAGAAGATTTGTTCTGGGAAGAGGGAGTGGTACCTCTCCCCCTGCCCCCTTTAGGGTAGCTCCAACGCCCCGACTTTCCTTTATCCCCATAGGGCCTATTCTGGCTAGTGGGGGCACGAAAGGGATATTTTCTTTTATAGGGTCGTTCCTCCGGTAAGCCCTTTTTCTTATCCGCTTTCTCTAAAATATGGTCTAATACAGGGCCGAAGACGTACTCCCCCGAGAACGGGATGGAGCACAACTTCATCTTTGAGGTGTTATCCCCTAACCAGCATTTCATCCACAGAACCCGGCGGGCCACGTTGGAGAGGCCGGCGTCTTTAGCAGCGAATCTGACAGATTCTGCCAAGGCATCTGCCATGAATGCCGTGGCGGATTTTAGTAAGGGAAGGGACCTTAAGATTTCTTCTCTAGGGTTGTTGTCCCTAATATGAGACTCCAAGTCGTTCCACCACAAACCCATAGACCTGGCCACCGAGGTGGCGGCAATATTCAATTTTAGGTTAAACATAGCGGCCTCCCAAGAGTTCTTTAACAGACTATCCGCCTTCCTGTCCATGGGGTCGCGTAACTGGGAGGTATCCTCAAAGGGCAAGGCAGTCTTTTTATTAACTTTTGCTACTTGTACATCAATTTTAGGTGTTTCATTGAAAATTTTACATTCATTTGGATCGAACAACAGACGATTCCTGAAAGACTTGGACACCCCCACGCGTTTCTCAGGATTTGACCACTCATCGAGCACCATATCGCGTATATTTTCATTAATCGGGAAGTCCCGGGTCTTCTTAACACGAAGTCTCCCGAACATCTCATCCTGCACAGAGTGAGCTTTTGGAGCTTCTTCCACCCCCCCTCTGACTGCCCTTAGGTCTGGCATCTCGTCCGAGGAGAAACAAAATCTTCTGTCCGATTCGGAAAATTTCTATATCAGAGGAAGCCTCCTCATCATCCCATGGTCTGGAGGATGAAGCGTTTTCCGCAACCTCTTCCGAATCAGAGGAAGAAAAAGACGGCCTTCTCTGTCTTTTAGATGGAGGTAGATCCCTGGGTAAGGAGGAGAGCTGGGATAAGGAGGATTTTACTTCCTCGTGTATCATAGATCTAAGCTCCTCAATTAAGGAAGGCTGTTCTTCTCTTATAACGCTAGAGATACAATCTTTACATAATCTCTTGCGGTAATCGTCCGGAAGTCGCTTAAAACAGGATACTCATTTAGCAGGCTTCCTGACTTTCTTCTGAGCCTCCTTAGGGACCCGGGGGGGGAGGGGAGGGGGAGAAATAGCCCCAATCAGGCTAGCTGAACACATACATATATAGAAAAGTATGTAAGCCCCAAGCCTGAAGAGTGGAGGAGGAGGAGGAGGAGGAGGATGAATGACAGGTAACCTGAAAACAGTGCAGACACAGTTAACAGCGCAATAGCGCTTTCCCCACAGGGGAACCTACGGCAGGCGGCATAGAGGGGTCTCCTGGGGAGCGGGGTTCCGCAGACATGTCGGCACACACAACGGCTGTGTGCTAGGTCTTAGACCTTCCACCCTGAAGTGCTGTGCCAATGTTTTGAAGGAGACGCATTCTAAATTAGTCACTTCCTCTATCCACCGGAAGGGACGTATGCCGCATACCTGAAGCGATTCGGCGCTACAGCCATAGGAGGCCCGGCGGGAGATCGCGACCCGAGGAGCAGACTCACGTATAGTAACGGAGCGAGGCCTCCCACATCACCCCCCCCCCCTGCCCAGCATTAGTACAGAGACCGCAGGAGGGCAGGTGAACACCAGGTAACCGGAGGTGTTTTAGAATGACATCAACTTCATCTCTCTGGGTTAGGGAGACTCTCTCTCTGCCCCTGTCCTCTGTAGGGACAGGAAACACTGGTGCTGGTGGTGGGAGGGGAGATTTAAACCCTCTCTCTGTTCCTGCCCCTACAGAGGTCAATCTCCTCGTGGCAGTCGTGGTGATGAGGTGGAAATAAGATTATTATTATTATTTCAGCATCCCTGCAATTTGCCTCCAAGAAATTTCAACACAGCCAACCCCTTTTAGTTAATCCACTATCAATAGTTCCAACGTACTCGAACACCTGGATAGATCATTTTCTGATAGATTATAAACTTGGAGGCTGAAAATCAGCCTCTGCGTGTTGCGCCTCTTATGAAAATTAACAGATATTTTGCTGTCCTTCGCAAACATTAAAATTTCTATTTTTAGAGCACAGGTTAGATTTTCTTGAATACTAGGGTCAATACTAGTTTTAATGTTATTTCTAAATAAAATCTCTCACCTGTATGTGACCCAAACCTCAGACTCATTTTCAACAGGCGGCAAAGTGCTATTCCCATCTTATAAAGTGATCGCTAAGTAATGCGCTTCTGTGGGGACAGGGGGTCTGACTTCAGATTCCCACCACTTAATAGAAAAAAAGGGGCAGCAGAGCCAATTTAGCACTACCCCCCTTCATCATTTTTCCTGCAGTCGGCTGTGCAGAGTACACGAGCAAAGACCCATTCACTTGAAAGCAGTTGTACTGTAGTTCCTTGCAAAGCACGAAGCCTGAAGTACTGCTGTGCAGGGAGAAACTAAAAGGAGTACAGGGCTAAACCTACATTCCGATGATCGGTGGAGCTCAGACCCCCCCACACACAGATTATGAAGTGACGGCATATCCTAGCATAATTACATCTCTTTATACAAAAGCCTTAACCCTTCAATACACATAGGTAACAAATAATTGTTTGGAATGGTTTTCTGATTTGAATATACCACTTTGATTAGTTGAGGTCTGACTTCTGGAACTCCACCTCTCAAAGAGGACCTTTCATGGGTTCAGACATTATGAAATAAGCAGCAGGTTGTGTAGGGCATAGAGCAGGGATCTAAGAGCGCTTACTATTTCTTCTGGGCGCCACTCCGTTCGCCCGCTGTGCCCCTGTTGAATTCTTCCGCCTGGTATGCTAATGAATAGCATTGATAAAGGGAGAAACATAGGCTGTCGGCAGATAAGAACCATTTGGCCCATCTAGTCTGCCCAATATACTGAATACTATGGATAGCCCCTGGCCCTATCTTATATGAAGGATGGCCTTATGCCTATCCCATGCATGCTTAAACTCCTTCACTGTATTTGCAGCTACCACTTCTGCAGGAAGGCTATTCCATGCATCCACTACTCTCTCAGTAAAGTACTTCCTGATATTACTTTTAAACCTTTGCCCCTCTAATTTAAAACTATGTCCTCTTGTAGCAGTTTTTCTTCTTTTAAATATTCTCTCGTCTTTTACCTTGTTGTTTCCCTTTATGTATTTAAAAGTTTCTATCATATCCCCTCTGTCTCGTCTTTCTTCCAAGCTATATATGTTAAGGTCCTTTAATCTTTCCTGGTAAGTTTTATCCTGCAATCCATGTACTAGTTTAGTAGCTCTTCGCTGAACTCTCTCCAAAGTATCAATATCCTTCTGGAGATATGGTCTCCAGTACTGAGCACAATACTCCAAATGAGGTCTCATTAGTGCTCTGTAGAGCGGCATGAGCACCTCCCTCTTTCTACTGGTAATGCCTCTCCCTATACACCCACCCAAGCTTTCTGCTAGCATTTCCTGCTGCTCTATGACATTGTCTGCCTACCTTTAAGTCTTCTTAAATAATGATCCCTAAATCCCTTTCCTCAGATACTGAGGTTAGGACTGTAACAGATTTTATGTTTAAATCATATTTTATTAAATGATTTTCATAAAATTAAAATATACAAAACAGCAAAGGAACACCTTTGTATTAGGCGCTCCGTATTAGATTATGATAATTCTGAGCCATTACAGTATATCATTAAATACACAAGTAAAGTGTATGACAATACCAATTCAAACATATCATGGCGCAATTCAACAACCAGTTTGTCATCAGAACATTGGTATAAATTCAAAATGAAAATCTAGGAGACAGAGAGAGAGAGACAAGAAAAGAAGAAGGGGGAGAGCAGAAGAAGGAGGGTGGAGGGAGAGGGGAAGGGGAGGAGGGAGGTAGAGGGAGGGGGAGAGGGAGCAAATATATCTCCATCACAAGGAGAGATTCACAATATAGTGTTTTCAGCACAAAATGAAACATAAGTCTGCCTGCCTTATACCGCTAGAAGAGAGAGGAAGTCAGAAGATTCTAATGCATTAACCCAACATGCCCAGATCTTGCAGTATTTAGTAGACAAATCAGACGCCTCAGCCGAAATCTCCTCCATCCTAGCTATCTCTTGCATTTCTTGGAACCAATCCCTCATAGTGGGAACATGTGTCGAACGCCAGTATCTAGGAATCACTGTTCTAGCGGCTGTAATAAAAAATCTTAGCAGGGACCCTTTTTGGGACGATACAGAACCTGGAACGATGGAGAGGAGCGCTATTTGAGGAGAATTGTCAACCTGTTTTGGTGAGGTTTTATTAAAGGCTTTAAATACTGAGTCCCAAAAGGGTTTAATTAAGTCGCATCCCCACCAAACATGAAGCATCGTACCTCTTTCCCTACAACAGCGCCAGCACAGCTCTGACACTAAAAGGAAGATTCTATGAAGTCTAACTGGGTATCTGTACCAACGGGATAAGATCTTGTAATTATTTTCTTGGGCGGCACAAGCCATAGAAAGCTTATGAGAGTATAGGAATGCTTTTTGACGATCAGCCTCTTCTATGGCAATACCTAAATCTGATTCCCAGCCACTAATACAATTAGGACTGTCCTTGTGTGAGCCCGTTAGAAGAATCTGATACAGATGGGAGACGAGGTGAGTCGGAGGAGAGGATACCATGAACAACTTGTCTATCACTGATTTTATATTCTGCTCTTGGGTTTTTACGCCCCAGGTGCAATAATAGGAGACTGCCCTGTTTCTCAATGGGCATCTCCTTTTCCCTGGCTGTAGCAAGGTCCAATAAGGAGAGCGTCACAGCCAGGGAGAAGGTGAGTTTTTCTTCCCTCCCTGGCTGGCTGTGACGCTCTCCTTATTGGACCGTGCTAAGGAGACGCCCATTGAGAGACAGGGTGGTCTCCTCATCCCAGTACCGATGCTATTCATTAGCATACCAGGCGGGAGAATTCAACAGAGGCACAGCAGGCGAACAGAGCGGCGCCCAGAAAAAAAAAAAATAGTTAGCGCTCTTAGATTCCTGCTCTATGCCCTACATAAATCTGTCTTTCCGGTGTCATCCGGCAAAATGGATCCGGCATTCCGGTATTTTGAATGCCGGATCCGGCACGAATACATTCCTATGGAAAAAAATGACGGATCCGGCATACAGGCAAGTCTTCAGTTTTTTTCGCCGGAGATAAAAACCGTAGCATGCAATGACTGAACGGAAGACATCCTGAACGGATTAGGGCTCTTTCACACTTGCGTTGTTTTGTTCCGGCATAGAGTTCCGTCGTCGGGGCTCAATGCCGGAAGAATCCTGATCAGGATTAACCCCATGCATTCTGAATGGAGAGAAATCCGTTCAGGATGTCTTCAGTTCCGGACAGGAACGTTTTTTGGCCGGAGAAAATACCGCAGCATGCTGCGCTTTTTGCTCCGGCCAAAAATCCTGAACACTTGCCGCAAGGCGGATCCGGAATTAATGCCCATTGATAGGCATTATTCCGGATCCGGCCTTAAGCTAAACATCGTTTCGGCGCATTACCGGATCCGACATTTAGCTTTTTCTGAATGGTTACCATGGCTGCCAGGACGCTAAAGTCCTGTTTGCCATGGTAAAGTGTAGTGGGGAGCGGGGGAGCAATTTACTTACCGTCCGTGCGGCTCCCGGGGCGCTTCAGAGTGACGTCAGGGCGCCCCACGCGCATGGATGACGTGATCGCATGCGATCACGTCATCCATGCGCGTGGGGCGCCCTGACGTCACTCTGAAGCGCCCCGGGAGCCGCACGGACAGTAAGTATACTGCTCCCCCGCACCCCACTACTACTACTACTACGGCAACCAGGACTTTAATAGCGTCCTGGCTGCTATAGTAACACTGAACGCATTTTGAAGACGGATCAGTCTTCAAATGCCTTCAGTTCGCTTGCGGTGTTACGGATCCGGCGGGCACCTCCGGCAAATGGAGTACACGACGGATCCGGACAACGCAAGTGTGAAAGAGGCCTTACTCTCCATTCAGAATGCATGGGGATATAGCTGATCAGTTTTTTTCCGGCATTGAGCCCTTTTGACGGAACTCAATGCCAGAAAAGAAAAACGCTAGTGTGAAAGTACCCTTAGGCTACTTTCACACTAGCGGTTTTACTAGATCCGGTAGGGTTCAGCAAAAATGCTTCAGTTACTGATAATACAACTGCCTGCATCCATTATGAACGGATCTGGTTGTATGATCTTTAACATAGCCAAGACGGATCCGTCATGAACTCCACTGAAAGTCAATGGGGGACGAAACAGTTTTCTATTGTGGCAGAGAAAACAGATCAGTCCCCATTGATTTGCATTGGGGGTCATGCCAGATCAGTCTTGCTCCGCATCCCAAGACGGTAAGCAAACTATAATATGTTGCGGTTTGCTCTCCGGTATCAGAAAGCAACTAAACGGAACGGAATGCATTTTGGAGCATTCCATTCTGTTCAGTTTTGTCTCCATTGACAATGAATGGGGACAAAACTAGCGTTTTTTCCCGGTATTGAGCCACTATGACGGATCTCAATACCGGAAAACTAAAACGCTAGTGTGAAAGTAGCCTAACTTTACTGGGATTGCACTCAGAGGTCGCTCTTCATTTTTTGGCAGCAGAGTAAAAAATACTCCTTAGTATGGGTTCACACAGGCGTTGCGGGAAAAGGTGCGGGTGCGTTGCGGGAACACGCGCGATTTTTCCATGCGAGTGCAAAACATTGTAATGCGTTTTGCACGCGCGTGAGAAAATGATACACCGGTAATCGGATTTTCCTGACCCCACGACAGCACCTTAGAGAGATGGCTCCGCCCCAGGACAGGAAACCTGCAGCATAAAAAGGTGGAGCCGCTCTCCCACCTCAGTGAGTTTCCAGAGCATGAGAGGGACTCCCCCTTACGTTAGTTCAGTTTAACTTTCTTCTTTTTTTTTTTTTTTTGCAACACCCGTGAACACACAGACTTACACCAACAGGGAGGGAATAAAGAGGTGCTGTCGTGGGGTCAGGAAAATCCGATTACCGGTAAGTGTAATCATCATTTTTCCCCTCCCCCACGACAGCACCTTAGAGAGAGATTTCAGAGATCAGCCTCAGGGTGGGAAACAGTACTCAAGACTTTTGTACCAAAGAGAAGGTCAGAAATAGAGTCAAGTTGAAGCCTATAGTGTTTATAGAAAGTGGACGGAGAAGACCAGGTGGCAGCCCGACAGATCTGTTCAATGGATACGCTGGCCCTCTCAGCCCAAGAAGTGGACACCGCCCTCGTGGAGTGAGCCCTCACAGAAATAGGGGGAGACACACCGGATACTGAATACGCCAAGGATATAGCTTCTCTGATCCAGCGGGCAATAGATGCCTTAGAGGCAGTATTACCTTTCCTAGCCCCGCCGAACAGAACAAATAAGGCAGAAGACTTCCTCCAGTCCTTAGTCACCTCCAGGTACTGCAAAATACACCTCCTGACATCGAGGGAATGCATCTCCTTCTCTCTGTCATCTTTTGGTTCTGAAAAGAAAGCTGGAAGAGCTACCTCCTGAGCCCTATTAGTCCTAGAAGGAACCTTCGGCATAAAGGCGGGATCTGGTCTGAGAACTACCCTGTCTTCTCTGATGGACATGAAAGGGGGGTTAATGGAGAGGGCCTGAATCTCCCCAACCCTTCTGGCTGACGTTAAGGCTACCAGCAAAACTAGTTTAAGGGAAAGCACTTTAATTGAGCAAGAGACTAGAGGTTCAAAGGGATGTTTAGTTAGGGCATTTAACACCAAGTTAAGGTCCCAAGGAGGAAATCTAGGGCCTGCTACTGGCGTAATCCTATCTACTGCCTTAAAAAACCTAACAATCCAAGGGTCCATGGCTAAACTCCTTCTCCCTAAGACCGACAAAGCTGACACCTGCACTTTTAATGTACTTTTTGCCAACCCTAGGGACAATCCCCTCTGTAGAAAATCCAACACCTGAACCACTGAAAATTCTAATGGCCAGGAAACACTTTCTGTGCCTATAAAGGATAGGAACTTCCTCCATACCCGTGCATAAATAATATTCGTCACCTCCTTTCTACTTTTCATCAGAGTGGAAATGACCTCCTTAGAGAATCCCTGACTGGCTAAAAATGACCTCTCAAATTCCACGCCGAAAGATGCAGAGACTCTACCTCCGGGTGGAATACTGGACCCTGTGACAATAGGTCCGGAATTCCCGGCAGGATCCATGGATCCGAAACCGACATGGCCCTCAACAGGGAAAACCACGCCCTTTTCGGCCAGAAGGGAGCTATCAGAATCACTCTCGCCCTTTCGTATCTGATCTTCCTTATCACTAACGGAATCATTTGTAGCGGGGGAAAGGCATAACCTAGCGGGAAGTCCCATCTCTGGAGGAAGCGTCCACCCCAGATGGGCACTCTTTTGGACTGAGGGAGAAGAACTCCGGCACCTTTCTGTTCTCCCTTGTGGCAAACATGTCTACCGAAGGCAGACCCCATAAATCTACTATCTGGGAGAATATCTTTGGACTTAGTGACCACTCCCCCTGACGTAGCCTGTGGCGACTCAGGAAGTCTGCCTGAAAATTCTCGACCCCTCGAATATGAATGGCCGAGAGATGAAGCACTTTCTCCTCTATTTCCTCGAAAATCCATCTTGTCTCCTTCTGTAAGGAATCTGACCTGGTTCCTCCCTGACGATTGAGATATGAGACCACTGTCCGATTGTCGGACATCACCCTCACATGTCTGTTCTGTATCATAGGAAGAACTGCCCTCAAGGCCAACAAAACAGCTCTCAGCTCCTTTCGATTTGACGAGAACAGCTTCTGACCCTGGGACCACTCTCCCTGAAAGATCTGATCCTCCACGTGAGCCCCCCATCCCCAGGGGCTGGCGTCCGTAGTCACAACTACCGGTTCCGGAAAGGACCAGGGAAGTCCCTGAGTCAGATTCTCTTCTTCTTTCCACCAATTTAGGGATGAAAGAGTTACGTCGGACAAACTTATAACTGACTCCAGAGACGTCCCTGCTCGCCTTGCGGCAGCCAAAATCTCTCCCTGTAACTGGCGAGAGTGTCGCTGCGCCCACTGGACTGCTGGCATGCAGGATGTTAAGACTCCTAACAGGGACATAGCTTTCCTTATAGACAGGGTTCCTCCTGACTGAACCCGCCGAACTACTCCCTGAATCCTGGCTACCTTCTCCTCTGTGAGGAAAGTTTTCTCCAGCCTGGAATTTAAAACCAGACCCAAGAAAACCTGGCTTGATGATGGCTCCATCCTGGACTTCTGGGTATTCAAAAGCCACCCCAGGGACTGAAGTACCTCCATCACCCGATTCAGAGCCCTGACACACTCCGCTTGAGTTTGGGCCACCACCAGAAAGTCGTCCAAGTAAGGCAGAAATGTGATGTTCTCCTTCCTGATGAAGGAGGCCATCTCCGCCACTACCTTCGTAAAGATTCGAGGTGCCATGGAAAGGCCAAAGGGGAGTGCCTGGAACTGGTAATGAAGAAGCCCAGTCTCGGTTCTTACAGCCACCCGGAGGAATCTC
Source organism: Bufo bufo (assembly GCF_905171765.1). Lineage (NCBI taxonomy): Eukaryota > Metazoa > Chordata > Amphibia > Anura > Bufonidae > Bufo > Bufo bufo. Next base: position 381,057,657 of record NC_053393.1, on the reverse strand, counting down.
TGGTGATCTGGATGAATCGGAATATGATGGTACGCATCTTTTAAATCCAGAACCGCCATATGACAACCCGGAGATAAAAGAAATATTGCTGACCTGATGGTTTCCATCTTGAATTTCCTGGCTTTCAGGAATTTGTTCAGGTATTTGAGGTTTATTATAGTCCGGTATGACCCATCTGGTTTCTTCACTAGAAACAGGGTGGAATAAAAACCTCTCCCTATCTCTGACTCTGGGACAGGAAGTAACACTTTTTTGTTTATTAGTTTTTTTATTTCTTGCAGCATAATGATAGAAAACTTTGAAATCACAAATTTTTCTGCGGGGTATCTCAAAAATTCTAACCTTAGACCTTCCCGCAGAAGACCTATCAACCATCTGCCCGCCATCTTTTCCCAAGCAGGAAGAAAGAATCTTAATCTTCCTCCTACTGGGATCACAGCGTCATTGCTTTCCTTGTTTCCCCCCACGAGCTGCGGCTGATCTAAACAAAAAGCCCTTACTTCCTGATCTAGGCCTTGCTCCCTGCTCTCTGTCCCCCGTCTGCTTTTTATTCTGAAATCCACTCGGGTTCCGAAAGGGCCGTCTATATTGCTTAAATTGAGTGAAAGATTCTTGGGGAAACTTTTTCTTTCTATCTGCCGCTTTTTCGAGTAAGGAGTCAAGTTCAGACCCAAAAAGGAACTGGCCATCACAGGGAATGCTACACAATCTCAGCTTGGACGGCATATCCCCCCCTTTCCAATTCTTAAGCCACAAAGCACGTCGCGCGGAATTGGAAAGGGATGCGGCTCTCGCTTCCAGCCTCACCGAGTCCACTGCGGCATCTGCAATAAAGTCTGCGGCCTTCTGGAAAGTGGGCATAGATGCCAACAATTGCTCTCTAGGGCATTTATCCCTAATCTGCCCCTGTAGCCTATCCAACCACAGTGACATAGATCTCGCAACCACTGTGGCGGCTATACTAGGCCTGAAAGCCGCCGCAGAAGATTCCCATGAATTCTTAAGGGCAGAATCTATTCTTTTATCTAAGGGATCCCTCAAGAAACCCATGTCCTCAAAGGGCAGAGAGGATTTTTTAGAAATCTTGGAAATGGCTACATCCAGCTTCGGGGCCCTGTCCCAAGATGTAGATGCCTCTTCCTCAAAGGGGTACTTCCGCTTAAAGGTTTTAGAAATAAACGGTTTTTTATCCGGTTTTTTCCATTCTTTTTCTATCACAGCTGAGACCGATTTATGGACAGGGAAACACCTACGCTTCTTTTCCCTAAGTCCCCCAAACACAACATCCTCTACAGATCTATTTTCCATAATGAAAGGTAACCTGCAAAAATATTGCCCAGGTTATCTACTGCCACCAAGAATTCCTCTCACCTGAGAGATACATAGTTACTGCAAACCTCTCCACGCCAAGATAGCCCAGGAACTTGGTCCACTTCAGGCACACCGAAAACAGACAACGGCGTCCAATAACTCCAGCACCCTCATACCTGTATGTAGTTGGTTTTAAAACTGCCGGGCAGCCGAACTTCCGGTCACCTGACCGGAAGCGCACGGCCGTGGAACGCATGGCACTTCCTGTCCAGACGCCACCCACCAGCGTCTACATCCGGTGGCGTCCTGGCTGGTTTGCAGCAATACTGGGGCCTTCTGGCCACCCTAGATCCGTTGGTGCGGTCCTCCTCATCTGAGGGACCAGCACCTTCTGCCCTTGTGACCCGGGATCTTCTCACCGGTATCCTGCCCCCGACGCCTGTGGGGATGATCGGACAGGTAAACAAGCCGCCTCCAACCCTCCGGCATCTACCGGGACTTCCAGGTCAGGACGACAACTGCAGGCTCCCGTACCAGGACAGGAAACCTCACTGAGGTGGGAGAGCGGCTCCACCTTTTTATGCTGCAGGTTTCCTGTCCTGGGGCGGAGCCATCTCTCTAAGGTGCTGTCGTGGGGGAGGGGAAAAAATTGGCATGTTTGGTACCCAAACCCGAACTTCTTCACAGAAGTTCGGGTTTGGGATCGGGGTTGTGTAGATTGCTATTATTTTCCCTTATAACCATGTTATAAGGGAAAATAATACATTCTTAATACAGAATGCATAGTACAATAGCGCGGGGAGGGGTTAAAATAAAATAATTTAACTCACCTTAATCCACTTGCTTGCGCAGCCGGCATCTGTCTTCTTTGCTGTGTACAGGAAAAGGACCTGTGGTGACATCACTCCGGTCATCACATGGTCCATCACCATGGTAAAAGATCATGTGATGGACCATGTGATGACCGGAGTGATGTCACCACAGGTCCTTTTCCTGTACACAGCAAAGAAGACGACAGAAGAGATGCCGGCTGCGCGAGCAAGTGGATTAAGGAGAGTTACATTTTTATTTTTATTTTTTAACCCCTCCAGCGCTATTGTACTATGCATTCTGTATTAAGAATGCTATTATTTTCCCTTATAACCATGTTATAAGGGAAAATAATAATGATCGGGTCTCCATCCCGATCGTCTCCTAGCAACAGTGCGTGAAAATCGCACCACATCCGCACTTGCTTGCGATTTTCACTCAGCCCCATTCACTTCTATGGGGCCCGCGTTGCGTGATAAACGCACAATATAGAGCATGCTGCGATTTTCACGCAACGCATAAGTGATGTGTGAAAATCACAGCTCATGTGCACAGCCCCATAGAAATGAATGGGTCCGGATTCAGTGCGAGTGCAATGCGTTCACCTCCCGCATTGCACCCCCGCGGAAATCTCGCCCGTGTGAACTCAGCCTTAGGGTATGTTCACATCATTTTGAAATCCAGCAGGCTGTCCTGGCAGAGGAGCAGCCTTCCAGACTTCTTTCGGGCCAGTTTTTAAAAATAACAGATTCCAGCATTATGCCCAAAAACTATTCAATGGGGATCCGACATTTCCCGGCATTATCTGGCTTTGCTGGACCCAGTCCTCTGCCGGATTTAAAAATGGTAACGCAAACGTAGGGTTAGTATTTTCGAGGAGTATTTTTAGCCAAGGAGGAGTACAAAAATTGAAATAATTCAAATAAATAATACTTAGGCTCCATTCACACGTCCGTAACAATGGGTCTGCATCAGTTCCTCAAATTGGGGAACGGGTGTGGACCCATTCATTCGCTATGGGGCAGGAATGGATGCGGACAGCACACAGCCTCTTCATACAACTGACTGTTGCCGGCTCCGGAAATAAATGGAACGTCGAATTCTTGTCCGCAATTGCAGACAAGAATAGGCATTTCTATGGGGGTGCCGGCCGGGTGTATTGCAGATCCGCAGTACACTACGGACGTGTGAATGGACCCTTAGGTATATATAACATTGAGAGTTCGCCATATGTGCAGAAAATGCATTAAAAGATTTGCACTGCCATATTATACAGTATTATCCATATAGTTATATTTCCACCTATAGAGCTGTCTGAAGGTTTGTTTTTTTAAAGGGCAAGCTGTCGTTTTTATTGGCATTTTGAGGGGGGGGGGGGGGAGGTAAAAATGGCAAATACAGTCCTTTACTATACATGTGATTTTGCAGTGGGTTGTCCAATCAGATGGATGGAGTCCTCTTGCTCACCTATCAGATGCAGTGGTTGCTATTGACTGTGGCATCTGATGGGTTACAAGACCAGGATTTGTGTTGAGTTATCGCCAATCCTGGTCATTGTGGCTAGGTTCAGCTGTATTACAAAGCTGACACCCACCATATATGGAGCAGGCTCTGCTAAAAAGCCCGCTCCATATGTTCCTTACATACAGTTACGTCATTCTGGATTAAGGGGTCAGTAACAACAAGCTTTATTATTGGATGAGTTGGGACTCTGCAGTCTTGTTGTGGCAGTCGGAGCACTCGTCAGTGCAGGGAAAGTCCCATATTATTAAAGGTAGTTTTTAAAAAAAAATCTGTGAAGACAATAAGGAAAATGACAAAAGTGAAATGAGGAAAATAAGATAGTTACATACATAATATTCAGTCAGAATTTTTTCACCAGGATTCAGCCTGTCTTCATCCTGTAGCAAATCAAACAATTTAATGGTAAAAAAAATCATTAAATAATCTGTAAGGCAAACATGTGCAGATGAACTCAAAGCATGTATTCATAACAAATGGGTTTTTCAGGATTTTCATATTGATTACCTATCCTCAGGATCGACGGGAGTCTGACACCCGGCACCTCCACCAATCAGCTGTTTGAGGGAGCACCCGTGAGCGGCGTGGCAATCCTTTCAACTAACCAAGCACAGTGCCACCCATTTGCCAGCAGCTGTGCTTGGTATTGCAGATGAGCCCCATTCACTTGAATGGGACTGAGCTGTGCCCAGGCCATGTGACTGATGAACTTGACGTCACAAGACCTACGAAGAGGCCTAAGCGCTCATGGAGCACGACAGCCTCTTCATACAACTGACTGTTGCCGGTGTTGGGAGTAGAACGCCCATCGATCTCATATTGATGACCTAGCGATAGGCTAGGTCCTAGCCTATCCTGAGAATAGGCCATCAATACAAAAACCTTGGAAAACCTGCTTAAATAGGTATTCTGGGGGCATAATTTTATCCAGTTCCAGACCAGGCCATTTAGCCCCCTTCCTGACCAGACATGTGGCCTGGAAAGTAATAACTTTTTTCAGTTACTTATTTAACTCCTTAGGGACACAGCCATATTTCACCTTAAAGGGATTCTGTCATCAGAAATTAGGCCTATAACCTAAACATATGGCGAGGTCGGTACTAATACACAGAATCCTAAATTGACCTTATCAAATACGCCTGTGGCTCTATAATCATATAAAACAGGTTTAAATCACCTGTCTCACGTCAAAATGTGTCCAAGGGGACGGCTCATGATGCAATGTGCCCGGCTGCAGCCATCTTCTTTCGGTGCCCAGCACCGCCCTCCTTTTCATTAGAGCCGCCTACCTCAGTCATCGCCGCCTCTCTAACGTCCGCTCTCCTCAGCCAGATCCCGCACGTGCGCACTAGGTATCACCTGATGCGCCCGTGCGGACTCCTGGCAGCGGCCTCGTTATGCGAAGTGCGCATGCGAAGAGTGGACGTTAGAGAGGCGGCGATGACTGAGGTAGGCGATTTCAATTCTGAAGTCACTTTGCGAGGCTTACATAATAGAAACCACCTAAAAATGACCCCATTTTAAAAACTACACCCCTCAAGGTATTCAAAAATGATTTTTACAAACGTTGTTAACCCTTTAGGTGTTCCACAAGAATTAATGGAAAATGGAGATACAATTTCTAAATTTCACTTTTTTGGCAGATTTTTCATTTTAATATTTTTTTTCCAGTTAGAAAGCAAGGGTTAACAGCCAAACCAAACTCAATATTTATGGCTCTGATTCTGTAGTTTACAGAAACACCCCATATGTGGTCGTAAACCACTGTACGGGCACACGGCATGGCGCAGAAGGAAAGAAATGCCATACAGTTTTTGGAAGGCAGATTTTGCTGGACTGTATTTTTGACACCATGTCCCATTTGAAGCCCCCCTGATGCACCCCTAGAGTAGAAACTCCAAAAAAGTGACCCCATTTTAGAAACTACGAGATAGGGTAGCAGTTTTGTTGGTACTATTTTAGGGTACATATGATTTTTGGTTGCTCTATATTACACTTTTTGTGAGGCAAGGTAACAAGAAATAGCTGTTTTGGCACAGTTTTTATTTTTTGTTATTTACACCATTCATCTGACAGGTTAGATCATTTTATAGATCAGGTTGTCACGGACGCGGCGATACCAAATATGTGCTTTTTTAAATTTATTTCAGTTTTACAAAATGATTTCATTTTTGAAACAAAAAAAAAAATCATGTTTTAGTGTTTCCATAGTCTGAGAGCCATAGTTTTTTCAGTTTTTGGGAGATTATCTTAGGTAGGGTATGATTTTTGCGGGATGAGAGGATGGTTTGATTGGCACTATTTTGGGGTGCATATGACTTTTTGATCGCTTGCTATTACACTTTTTGTGGTGCAAGGTGACAAAAAAATGGTTTATTTAGCACAGTTTTTATTTTTTACGGTGTTCATCTGAGGGGTTAGGTCATGTGATATTTTTATAGAGCCGGTCGATATGTATACTTTAATTTTTATTTATGTAAGTTTTACACAATAACAGCTTCTTTTTTTTTTTTTTTAAATGATGTTTTAGGCTCCATTCACACGTGCGCAAATGGTTCAGCATCCGTTCCGCAATTTTGCGGAACTGGTGTGGACCCATTAATTTTCTATGGGGACTGAATGGATGCGGACAGCACACAGTGTGCTGTCCGCATTTGCGGAGCGCGGCCCCGATCTTCAGGTGCGCAGCTCCGCAAAAGATAGAACATGTCCTATTCTTGTCCGCAGCTTGCGGACAAGAATAGGCATTTCTATAGGGGTGCCGGGCGGGTGTGTTGCGGATCTGCAACACACCACGGACGTGTGAATGGAACCTTAGGCCTCTTTCACACAGGCGTTGCGGGAAAATGTGCGGGTGTGTTACGGGAACACCCGCGATTTTTCCGCGCGAGTGCAAAACATTGTAATGAGTTTTGCACTCACGTGAGAAAAATCGCGCATGTTTGGTAGCCAAACCCGAACTTCTTCACAGAAGTTCGGGCTTGGGATCGGTGTTCTGTAGATTGTATTATTTCCCCTTATAACATAGTCATAAGGGAAAATAATAGCATTCTGAATAAGGAATGCTTAGTAAATCATCGCTGGAGGGGTTAAAAAAATAAAATATTTTAACTCACCTTAGTCCACTTGATCGCGATGCCCGGCATCTCCTTCTGTCTCCTTTACTGAACAGGACATGTGGTGAGCATTCATTACAGGTCAAGGACCTGTGGTGACGTCACTCCGGTCATCACATGATCTATCACCATGGTAAAAGATCATGTGATGGATCATGTGATGACAGGAGTGATGTCACCAAAGGTCCTTTACCTGTAATGAATGCTCACCACAGGTCCTGTTCAGCAAAGGAGACAGAAGGAGATGCCGGGCCGCGATCAAGTGGACTAAGGTGAGTTAAATTATTAGTAATTTTTTTTTAACCCCTCGAGCGCTGTTTTACTATGCATTCTGTATTCAGAATGCTATTATTTTCCCTTATAACCATGTTATAAGGGAAAATAATAATGATCGGGTCTCCATCCCGATCGTCTCCTAGCAACCGTGCGTGAAAATCGCACCGCATCCGCACTTGCTTGCGATTTTCACGCAGCCCCATTCACTTCTATGGGGCCGGCGTTGTGTGAAAAACGCAGAATATAGAGCATGCTGCGATTTTCACGCAACGCACAAGTGATGCGTGAAAATCACTGCTCATGTGAACAGCCCCATAGAAATGAATGGGTCGGTATTCAGTGCAGGTGCAATGCGTTCACCTCACGCATCGCATCTGCGCGGAATACTCGCCCGTGTGAAAGGGGCCTTAGTGTCTCCATATCCTGAGCCATAGTTATTTTTTTTTTGGGGCGATTGTCTCAGGTAGGGGCTAATTTTTTGCAGGATGAGGTGACAGATTGGTACTATTTTGGTGGGCATGCGCCTTTTTGATCGCTTGCTGTTGTACTTTTTGTGATGTAAGGTGACAATTATTTTTTTTATTTCGCACAGTTTTTTTTTTTTACGGTGTTCATCTGAGGGGTTAGGTCATGTGATGTTTATAGAGACGGTTGATACGGACGCCGTGATACCTAATATGTCTTTTTTCCCCCTATTTTTTACCTTTATTTGGGGAAAATTATGTTTTTGTTTATTTTTACTTAAAACTTAATTTTTTGGGGTGGACTTTATTTTTTTCAACTTTTTTTTTCACTTTATTTTTTGTCTTACTTTGGGGGGTCTAATCCTTTACAATGCATTCCAAAACTTCTGTATTGGAATGCATTGGCTGTATGAGTAATACTGTGTGTATTACTTATACAGCTTCCTGCCTGTGAGATCCAGGGGGCTGGATCTCACAGGCTCGTCACAGGAAGGCAGTGCCGACCCCCCCGCGCATTTAGCCAAGGTGCCTGCTCAATGATTTGAGCAGACACCGGGTTCCGATCAGGGTTGGGCAATATACCGGTATCACGATATACTGCGGTATTAAAAAAACTGCGATATCGCTGTTTCCTAAATACCGTGGTATTTTGTGACGTCATCAAAGCGGTCAGCGCACATTGTGCGCTGACCGCTTCTAAACGTGCGTCCGCTGGCCCCTGCACCTTGCATAGCGCTGAGTAACATTACTTCCTCTCGCTCCTGGCTCTTTCTTGCTCCGCCTCCCTTAGTCAAGTCTCCACCCACCATCTGACATCACCGTCGTCACCCACCAGTGCCGACTCTATTGTATATGTGGCGAACTCTGTGCGAGTACTGGTGTCTCTGGAGAGACTTTTCCTGCGGCTGCCTCGCTAGTGTGTGCTCTGATGACGAAATTACAAACGTATTACTTCCCGGAGCGGCCGCCCCGGCTCTCCCTCCTCCTGGCTCCCATATTCAAATCTCTGCCCACCGGCATCTGATGTCAGAATCGGAACACACAAGCGAGGCAGCCGCGGGAAAGGTATATCGCAAAGTATTACTGCATGTATGGTGGCCTGTGGCCACAAGACCTTTATTATAACGCCTCCTTGTGGCCCCGCCCCCATACAGTCCAACGTCTCCTTGTGGCCCCGCCCCCATACAGTCCAACGTCTCCTTGTGACCCCGCCCCCATACAGTCCAACATCTCCTTGTGGCCCCGCCCCCATACAGTCTACCGTCTCCTTGTGGCCCCGCCCCCATACAGTCTACCGTCTCCTTGTGGCCCCGCCCCCATACAGTCTACCGTCTCCTTGTGGCCCCGCCCCCATACAGTCTACCGTCTCCTTGTGGCCCCGCCCCCATACAGTCTACCGTCTCCTTGTGGCCCCGCCCCCATACAGTCTACCGTCTCCTTGTGGCCCCGCCCCCATACAGTCTACCGTCTCCTTGTGGCCCCGCCCCCATACAGTCTACCGTCTCCTTGTGGCCCCGCCCCCATACAGTCTACCGTCTCCTTGTGGCCCCGCCCCCATACAGTCTACCGTCTCCTTGTGGCCCCGCCCCCATACAGTCTACCGTCTCCTTGTGGCCCCGCCCCCATACAGTCTACCGTCTCCTTGTGGCCGCCCCCATACAGTATAACGTCTCCTTGTGGCCGCCCCCATACAGTATAACGTCTCCTTGTGGCCGCCCCCATACAGTATAACGTCTCCTTGTGGCCGCCCCCATACAGTATAATTTTTTTCAATATCGTTATCGTCTGAATATTTTTGATATCGTCCAACCCTAGTTCCGATCACCGCCCGCCGAGCCACCATCGGCCGATATTCAGGATGCTGCTGTCATACTCTCCTTTAGGCCTCATGCACACGACCGTTTTCATGGTCCGCATCCGAGCCGCATTTTTTGCTGCTCGGGTGTGGACCCATTCACTTCAATGGGACCGCAAAGGATGCGGACAGCACTCCGTGTGCTGTCCTCATCCGTGTGCACCGTTCCGTGGCCCCGCAAAAAAAAAAATATAGTATGTCCTATTCTTGTCCGTTTTGCGGACAAGAATAGGCATTTCTACAATGGGCCGACCGTTCTGTAAATTGCGGAAAGCACACAGGCGGCTTCCGTTTTTTGCGGATCCTCAGTTTGCGGACCGCAAAAAACGGCACGGTCGTGTGCATGAGGCCTAAGGCTAGTTTCATATTAGCGGCAGGGGAGTCCGGCAGGCTGTTCCAGCGGGTGAACAGCCTGTCGGATCCGTCCTGCCGCTAGTTCACGCGTGCCCCCGGACTACAGCGGCAGCACGGCGAGAGGCAGCCGGACTAAAAGTACTGCATGTCATACTTTTAGTCCGGCTGCCTCTCGCCGTGCACTACCGGAACTCCGCCCCAACCCCCATTATAGTCAATGGGGACGGAGCGGCAGACTGGGGGCACACGTGAACTAGCGGCAGGACGGATCCGACTGGCTGTTCACCCGCCAGAACAGCCTGCCGGACTCCCCTGCCGCTAATGTGAAAATACCCTAACAATCAGATGAAAAGTTTGGTGTATAGCTAGATACTACTGATGTGTCCATATTGCCTCCTTTGCTGGCTTGATTCATTTTGCCATCGCATTATACGTACATGTCTAGTTTCCAGGGGTTATGTCCACGGCTGCAGCGCAGATGAGGTGGCACTGGAGCTGCTGCGGATGCGTTCTTCCGTGGTCCCAGCGACCAGTAAGGTCGGCGCTTTTTCCTATGGTTTGCAAGCACGACCACCACTACTGAATTGCAGGGTTGTCATAACCCCTGGATACGAGCAGTGTTTGGAAAAATTAATCCAGCCAGCAAAGGAAGCAATATGGATAATCACAATCCATTAGTAAGTGCCTTGCATTAACTTGATAAATGCCATTTGCAGAAGTGAGACAGCCCCTTTAAGGCTACTTTCACACTAGCGTTAGAAGAATCTGGCAGGCAGTTCCGTTGCCTGCCGGATCTGGAAATCGGTATGCAAACGGATATCATTTGTTTCCAGATCCGTCTGACAATTGCATTGAAATACCGGATCAGTCTCTCCGGTATCATACAGAAAAACGGATCCGGTATTACATTTTTTTTTTCACATTTGTAAAGGTCTGCGCATGCACAGACAGGAAAAACTGATCCGTCAATGCGGCAATTTCATGAACACTTGGCATTAATACATTTCAACGTAAATTAATGCCGGATCTGGCAAGTGCTCTGGAATTTTGGCCGGAGAAAATACTGCAGCATGCTGCGGTATTTTCCCTGGCCAAATACCATAAAAGGGACGGAACGGAAGACATCCTGAACGGATTGCTTTCCATTCAGAATGCATTAGGATAAAACTGATGCTTTTTTTTTTTCCGGTATTGAGCTCCGTCCTTTAACGCTAGTGTGAAAGTAGCCTGTCACCTGCTCCACCTTGGAGGGTGAGCTGCCGCGGAGTCATAATAAAATATATATATATATATATATATATATATATATATATATATATATATATATATATATATACACACACACACACACACACACACACACACACGGTGACACTGCTCCTTCCATTAAAAGGCTGTACTGCTACACAAAGATCATGTGGCAGATGTTGTGGCCAAGTTCACCGTGTAGCCGGGCCACGGGGTGCCACGTATAAACCTTTTTATGACAGTTTTGGTAAACATTTTGCACAACCTTCTGATTGCCTGTGCAACAATATTTTATAGGTTGTTTTTTTTTCACTGAAGTATTAAGGGCGTGCCAGGGGCACAGACTGTGGCACCAACAAGTTTATCAACATTTACAAACGCCAGACTTTGTAAATGACCCCCATTGCGTGCAATATGTCGCTATATTGTCGAAATACATCCTTATAGATACATTAGCCTGGAGACGGCATGATACTGTATGGGGCACAAAGTTGCTGCCCAAAAAAATAAATAAATCACATGCAAGTATTTCACTGGTTTCTTTGCAACCTCCTAAAACTCCATTATCCTGTGTATGATCAGACTGCATGCCCTGGGATGTGCACCTACAGCCCAATCATCACCATGGAGCCCCAGTCAGGTCCTCTCAGATACCTATGGCTACATTAGGTGGTCATAGATACTGCCTCGTATATTATACAACCACAGCTAGACTGATAACATTATACAGTAACGCATCGCACTGCCCGCCAAGGTACACTTCAGCCTAGAGCCGCCTGCTGAGGAGAACGTACCGCCATCTTGCCGGCCTGCACGAGCTGCCAGTAATGGCGCCACCTGCGATCCCTCACTAAATAACTGCCTGCTCTGGGCGGGATCTCCCCGGGCGCCCTTCACCCGACCCCGAGGGGATGTTCAGTGACGGGTGCTGGCAGCTTGAAGACTTCTATGTGTGCCAGGTGCTTGACATGAGGTGGAGCTGAGCACCTGAGCAGGTTATTTTGGTCAGGTCGCAGTCATTATGGGACATATTTATGGAGTCCGATATGCAGGTTCTTGTCAGTCTCATGTGCACTGAAAGCAGATGATGCTAATATTTATCAGTATATTAACCCCTTAAGGACCCTGAGAGTTTCCATTTTTGCGTTTTATTTTTTCACTTTTTTTATTTTTTCCATTCACATAACCTTACCAGGGCTTATTTTTTGCAGGACACGTTGTACTTTCTAATGGCACCATTTACGTTTTCATACCATGTAGTAGGAAGCAGAAAAAAATAATCCAAATAGGGTAGAATTGGGAAAAAACGCAATTCTGATAAAGATTTTTATTTTTTTTACACTGTACACTATGCGGTAAAATTGACCTGTTATCTTCATTCTCCAGGTCAGAACAGTTACAACGATACCACACTTGTATAATTTTTATTGCGTTTTAATACTGAAGAAAAAATTAAAACCTTTGAGGAAAAAAAATAATTTTTTATAACCATATTCTGACCCCTATAACCTTTTTGTAGTTATGTGTACGGGGCTGCGTGAGGGCTCATTTGTTGCGGGACGATCGGTTCTTTTTAGTGATACAAATTTGAAGTGTGTGCGACTTTTTGATCAATTTTTATAAAAAAATTATTGGGTAGTTGAAGTGACAAAAAATGGCAAATTGGCTGTTTTTATATTTTTTTTCCCGTTACGCCATTTGCCATTAATATTATTATATTTTAACTGTATGGGCATTTTCATACACAGCGATGCCCGTGATGTTTATTTTTTTTTTATTGGTTACGTATTTTTATTTTAAGAAAAGGGGGGTGATTTGAACTTTTTATTTTTTTTATATTTGTAAAAACTTTTTTTCTTTTTTAAAAAAAAAATTTAAGTCACAATAACTGCCAATCATTTGATTGCCCATTTTGTTCCTTGATGGCTATTGTATTTGCAATTGACTATACCAATACAATGCTGCCACCTAGTCGCCTGTATTGGTATAGTCCTGAAATAAGCTCCAAAGCCTGCTTGAGGCTTCAGGCTATTAAATAGATAATAACGTGTTCCCCGACTGACATCGGGGAACCTGTTACCGGAGCGGAAGTGCGCGACTTCCGCTTCCGGACTGCGAAAATGCCATGGTCACATTTGACCACTTCATCTAAAGGGGAAAATGTATGCGATCAGCCTTATGGCTAACAGCAGAAACCCGGCGGCATTGGCGCCAGCTGCACGTGCGAACAGGCGCCATGCTTTGGAACCGGACGTCCGCATATACGGCAGAGGTCCTTAAGGGGTTAAAGGCTCAAGTGCACAAACATTTTTGGTCAGCATTTTTTTGCAGTTCAGATGTTGACCCATTCACTTCGGTGGGGCCACAAAAAAAGCGGGCAGCACACTGTATGGTGTCTGCATCTGTAAATAGAACATGTCCTATTGTCCGTTTACAGACAAGGATAGGACAGCTCTATAGAGGGCAGGAGATTTTATTCCACAAAATGCGTAACTCACACGGCAGTGTTTTGCAGATCCGCAATTTGCGCACCACAAAACATGGCCCGGTCGTGTGCATGAGCACTAATGCTTGTTCACACGACCGTATGTATTTTGCGGTCCGCAAAAAATACGGATGACATCTGTGTGCATTCCGTATTTTGCGGAATGGAACAGCTGGCCCTTCATAGAACAGTACTATCCTTGTCCGTAATGCGGAACGGAAATACGTACATACGGAAACGGAATGCTCATGGAGTACATTACTTTTTTTTTTGCGAAACCAATGAATGGTTCCACGTAATATCTGCAAAAAAAACGGAATAGAAACAAAAAAAATATACGGCCGTGTGTAGGGTTGTTTCGGGTATCGAATTTTCGATACCCAATCAATACTTTTGTCCCGGTATCGTATGCCTTTTATCAATACTCTCAGCGCGGCCATGTTCCCGCAGCAGCACGGGGAGAAGGAGTCACTCTCTCCCTCCCCTATGCTGCTGCTGCCACCAATGAGAACGAAGGGTTGGAGAGGGCGCACTGCGCCACCAATGATAACTAATGTTATGTTTAACCCCTTCCTGACACATGACGTACTACTACGTAATGGAAACCACTGCGTTCCTGCAATTTGACGTAATAGTACGTCATGGTGATCGGGCGGGCATCGGAGCGGTGCGCGCGCGATCACTGCAGGGGCCCGGCAGTCCCTGGTAGCCGGGCCCCTGCTGTATCCGCCGACATAGCTGTAAAAGCTGATGATGGCGGATTAACCCCTTCTATGCTGCGATCCGCGCTGACAGCAAAATAGAAGGGGTTTGTGTCGGGTGAGTGAGCGCATCGAGTCCCCGCGCTGCTGTGGCGTGGACCCGATGCGTGACAAGTCAGCCCGATGCCGTGCAGAGGCTGCCCAATGCCTTGCACGGCATCGGGACCTGCCTTCTACGGGTGCCGAGGAGATCCAGCCTCAGGCTGGGTCTCCTAGGCAACCTGTTTGTGTACTATTCACAGGCAATGCATTACAATACAGATGTATTGTAATGCATTGCAGAGTGGATCAGACCCCTAAAAGTGAACTTTAGAAATAAAGTAAAAAAAAGTAAAAAAAAAAGTGTTTAATAAAGTAAAAAAAGAAAAAAAACGCACCTTTCCCCTTATTTTATAATAAAAAACAGAAAAAAAATAAAAACACACATATTAGGTATCGCCGCGTCCGTAATGACCGGCTCTATAAATATATCACATGATCCACCCTGTCCGATAAACACCATAAAAAATAAAAACGGTGTAAAAAAAAAAGCCATTTTTGTCACCTTACATCACAAAAAGTGCAACACCAAGCGATCAAAAAGGCGTATGTCCCACAAAATGGTATCAATAAAACCGTCACCTCATCCCGCAAAAAAGGAGCTCCTACCTAAGACAATCGCCCAAAAAATAAAAAAAACTATAGCTATCAGAACTTGGAGACACTAAAACATAATTTTTTTTGTTTCAAAACTGCTATTATTGTGCTAAAGTAAAATAAATAAAAAAAAGTATACATATTAGGTATCGCCACGTCCGAAACAACCAGCTCTATAAAAATATCACATGACCTAACCCCTCAGGTGAACACCGTAAAAAAAATAAAAACTGTAAAAAATAGCGCATGATCTAACCTGTCAGATGAATGTTGTTAAAAATAAAAACGGTGCCAAAACATCCATTTTTTGGTTACCTTGCCTCACAAAAAACGTAATATAGAGCAATAAAAAATCAGATGTACCCCAAAATAGTACCAATAAAACTGGCACCTTATCCCGTAGTTTCCAAAATGTGGTCAGTTTTTGGAGTTTCTACTGTAGGGGTGCATCACGGGGGCTTCAAATGGGACATGGCATCTAAAACCAAATTCAGCTAAATCTGCCTTCCAAAAACCATATGGCGTTCCTTTCCTACTGCGCCCTGCCGTGTGCCCGTACAGCAGTTTACGATCACATGTGGGGTGTTTCTGTAAACCGCAGAATCAGGGTAATAAATATAGAATTTTATTTGGCTGTTAACCCTTGCTTTGCTACGGCAAAAAATGGATTAAAATGTAAAATCTGCCAAAAAGTGTAATTCTGAAATTTTATCTCCATTTTCCATTAATTCTTGTGGAACACCTAAAGGGTTAACAAAGTTTGTAAAATCAGTTTTGTATACCTTGAGGGGTGTAGTTTCTAAAATGGGGTCATTTTTGGGTGGTTTCTATTATGTAAGCCTCACAAAGTGACTTCAGACCTGAACTGGTCCTTAAAAAGTGGGTTTTGGAAATTTTCCGAAAAATATCAACATTTGCTTCCAAACTTCTAAGCCTTCTAACGTCCCCAAAAAATAAAATGTCATTTTCAAAATGATCCAAACGAAGTAGACATATGTAAAGTGATAACTATTATATGAGGTATCACTATCTATTATAAAAGTAGAGAAATTGAAATTTGAAAATATGAATATATTGACTCAAGTTCATGACTGTCATGAAGTACAATGTGTCACGAGAAAACAATCTCAAAATGGCTTAGATAAGTAAAAGTGTTCCAAAGCTATTACCACATAAAGTGACACATGTCAGATTTTCAAAAAATGGCCTGGGCAGGAAGGTGAAAACAGGCCCGAGGTTGAGGGGTTAATACATTACAAATACAGGCGACAGAAACGCTTTGTCGGCACCCAACCTCTGACAGGGCGCTGCGTCCTCAGCAATTAACCCGGGGTTAACTGCCGCTGATCGCTGCGCCCTGTCAGAGGTCGGGTGCCGGCAATGTGTTTGTGCCGCCGTCTGTATTTGTATTAAACGTTAATTATCATTGGTGCGCCTCCCCCCGAGTATTAAAAATATTGGTGGTGCAGTGTGCTCCCCCACAGAGTCCCCTCACCTCCTCTCATTGGCGGCAGTGGCAGTTTCTGATCGGAGCCACAGCAGTGTAATCCTATAATCTTGACTTACCCGTGGATCTGCGCTTGCGCAGCGCCGCACACCCCCCTTCTCCAGCTGATTCTCGTCACTTCCGGTGCGGCCACATATAGCATTCTGATAAAGTATGGTATTCTGACAGAACACCTCCTATACTGACAGAACACCTGCATTAGGCTTCAGAGTGAGGAGGCGTGTCTCTCAGTAATCCAATCTGATTGGCTGGGAGGAAGCTGGTGGCTACAGCAACTGTGTATGGGAAGTGAGTGAAGGCAGTTTTGGTCTCAGAAAACTGGCAGAGGAGCCATCTTGAGAAGATCCTTATATTAGAGCAGGCGCTCTGAGATAAGGAGGCTCGCCTCCTCAGGACTCCCTCAATGCGCCTGCGCCGATGACGTCTTCTCTTTCGGTGACGTCATCGGCGTAGGCGCACTGAGGGAGTGCTGAGGAGGCGAGCCTCCTTCTCTCAGAGCGCATGCGCCGAATCAACACAGGGGCGCGATTTTTGAAATGCTGACAGGGCCAGTCGGAGGAGGAGATCGCGGCTGGCCCTGTCAATCAACAGGAGAGGGGGCGGTTTTTTGCGGCTGCTACCAGCAAGTAGACGCCCTACTTGCTGGTAGACAGGTAATTAGCATATTATAAAAGTACGTTTTTAATAACATAATGTATAGATATATCGCAGGATAAGGATTATAAGTACACAAAAAAAAAACATGAGTTTAGTGGGGTGACAGAAGCCCTCTTAATTTAGAAGGCTGCCTCTTCTCCCTGAGCTCTGTGCGGAGCGGTCTCTGCTCCAGCTGTACTTCTAGCAGATGTATTCCCCAATACTGAGAGGGGCAGGGGCACAGCAGTTGAATACCTGACCGACCAGAGCGGTGCCCTTGTCCTAATCTCAGCAATAGCAATTAAATCAGCCAGAAGCACTGTGGAAACTGAGATCACGGCGCCGGCATCAAGAAAGTGTTCAGCCGTGTAGAGGGATGCCCCCTTTACCAAGGAGCAGGCTAACCAATGAGCGCTTCTATCCTGAGATCCTGAGACTGAAGTAATCATTGGTTGTTTCACTGACCAATCAGGATACTAAGGGAAGCGTTGACACTACTGAACGGCTCCTGCACGGATCCTCCCTCCTCCTCCCCTTCCCCCAAGTGCCTCACTGATCCTCCTGTTCGCCCAAGTGCCTCACTACCCCTTCTGCTCCCCCTGCTAGCCCTCTGCTCCAAATGTCTCAGTTACCCTCCTGCTACCCCCTGCCCCATGTGCCTCACTGACCCTTCTGCTTCCCCTGCTCCAAGTGCTTCACTGCCTCCTCTGCTCCCCCCACCCCATGTGACTCACTGACCCTTCTTCTCCCACCTGCCCCATGTACCTCACTGACCCTTCTGCTTCCCCATGTGCCTCACTGCCCCCTTTGCTCCCCCCTGCCTCAAGTTCCTCACTGACCCTTCTGCTCCCCCTGCCCCAAGTACTTCACTGCCCCCTCTGCTCCCCCCGCCTCAAATGCCTCACTGCTCCCCCCTGCCCCAAGTGCCTCACTGCCCCCTCTGCTCCCACCTGCCCCAAGTACCTAACTAAACCCCAACTCCCTATCCCCCCTTCCCGGCCCTAGTGTCTCACTGATCCTCCCTTGCAGCAGACTGCCAACTACGAACCTCCACTGAGGCTGTATGCTCCGCTGGTGGCGAGTTATCCCTGTGTGTTTCTGTAAAAGTGTGCCTGCAGGTGTATGTCTTTATTAAAATGTGCTGAGGCAAGTGATTGGCTGCAACGGTTCAAGCGGCCCCGTCGGTGCAGGGGCTGGTGTACAGATGTGGGGACATTTCAGGAGAAAACCTTCAGGAGAGCAGACAGGCTTATCAAAGAAGAAAGCTTTACTCACCAGATAAAGATCCCTCCATTCCAGTGCTGTGGACCCGGTCTCCATTGAATTGGAAGTGATGACATCATGTGTGTCATTTATGTGACAGCTCAGCCAATCACTGGCCTCTATGGTAACGTACTTGAATAGCATCTGACCAATGAGGCCAGTGATTGGCTTAATGTTCACGTGAACGATGGATGTCGCATCATGACTTCTGGTCCGACTGGGACCGGAAGCCCTGGGGATAGAACCCACAGCACTGATACAGAGGGACCTTTAGGTGAATGAAGCTTTTTTCTTTGTTTTACAAGCTGTCTGCTTTCCTGAAGATTTAAAAAACTGTCAGATAGCTGCTTTAGGCTACGTTTACATGTGACTAAGCCATCACCGTGTCCCCTTTCTGTTGACTTGGCGAGGGAGGCGAAAAATGCACATTGTGTCTTCAAAAGTCACAAATACATTGGAAAGTTAGAAATCCTGTGAATTTGCAACTTTTCTGCGCCAAAAACAAGCATTAGGGCAATAATAAATCAGGTCCCAGAGGTGAGACCCACATCTATCTCCAGCACAGGCCCCCGAAAGTGAAGGAGAGGTTGACACGCATGCCTGGCGTGAGAGTTCAGAAAATAGCCAAGCAAAATGGATAGAGAGTGCACCACAGCCGACACCTCCCCATTCACCTTTATGGGACTTGCTTGAAATAGCCGAGCCAGTGCTTGGCTATTTTTGGAACTCCCACAGAAATTAATGGAGGGAGACCATTATCTGTTCACTTCAGGGGTCCCATTGATGTTTTTGTGCCCTGATACCGACCATTTGTGTTCCACATTTTGTGGAACGGAATGGCCGGCACATAATAGAACAGTCCTATCCTTGTCCGTAAAACAGACAAAAATAGGACATGCTCTGTTTTGTTTTGTTTTTTTGCGGGGCTGCGGAGCTGACAAACTGATGTGGGCAGCACACGGTGTGCTGTCCGCATCTTTATCGGCACCACTGAAGTGAATGGGTTTGCATCCGACCCAAAAAAAATGCGGATCAGATGCATAAGCCCTTTGGTGTGGGTCCCACCTCTGGGATTAACTCCTATCTGACATTGATGGCATTTTCTATTTAGTTGCAATTGGTGGCAATTTTTCCTATTTTAGACTGTCTCATTTTTTTTTTGTAGCTTTTACTAATGAATGTGTGCCTATTCTGGAGGCATTTGCACTTCGTTCGACAATTTTTAGTTTTAACCACTTCCCATCTGGGCCATTTGCCCCCTTCCTGACCAGGCCAAATTTTGCAAAACTGACATATCTCACTTTATGTGGTAATAACTTTGGAACGCCTTTATTTATCCAAGTCATTCAGAGATTGTTTTCTCGTCACACATGGTACTTCATGATAGTCATAAATTTGAGTCAAAATATTTCACCTTTATTTATGAAAAAATCCCAAATTTACCCAAAAATTTGAAAAATTCGCAATTTTCTAAATTTCAATTTCTCTGCTTTTAAAACAGAAAGTGATACCTCATAAAATATTTATTATTTAACATTCCCCATATGTCTACTTTATGTTGGCATCATTTTGGAAATGTCATTTTATTTTTTTAGGACGTTAGAAGGCTTAGAAGTTTAGAAGCAATTCTTCAAATTTTTAAGAAAATTGCCAAAACCCACTTTTTAAGGACCAGTTCAGGTATGAAGTCACTTTGTGGGGCCTACATAGTGGATACCCCCATAAATGACCCCATTGTAGAAACTACACCCCTCAAGGTATTCAAAACCGATTTTACAAACGTTGTTAACCCTTTAGGCGTTCCACAAGAATTAAAGGAAAATGGAGATCAAATTTTTAAATTTCACTTTTTTGGCAGATTTTCCATTTTAATCAATTTTTTTCTTTAACACATCGATGGTTAACAGCCAAACAAAACTCAATATTTATTACCCAGATTCTGCGGTTTACAGAAACACCCCACATGTGGTCATAAACTGCTGTATGGGCACACGGCAGGGCGCAGAAGAAAATGAACTCCACATGGTTTTTAGATGCCATGTCCCATTTGAAGCCCCCTGATGCACCCTTACAGTAGAAACTCCCAAGAAGTGACCCCATTTTGGAAACTAGGGGATAAGGTGCCAGTTTTATTAGTACTATTTTTGGATACATATGATTTTTTGATCATTCATTATAACACTTTATGGGGCAAGGTGACCAAAAAATTGGTTGTTTTAGCACAGTTTCTATTTATTTATTTTTACAGCGTTCACCTGAGGGGTTCAGTCAAGTGACATTTTTATAGAGCAGATTGTTACGGACGTGGCGATACCTAATATGTATACTTTTTCTCATTTATTAAAGTTTTACACAATAATAGCATTTTTGAAACAAAAAAATTATGTTTTAATGTGTCCATGTTCTGAGAGCTATAGTTTTTTTATTTTTTGAGAGATTTTCTTATGTATGGGCTCATTCTTTGCGGGATGAGGTGACGGTTTTTTTGGTACTATTTTGTGGGACATACGCATTTTTGATCACTTGGTGTTGCACCTTTTGTGATGCAAGGTGACAAAAATTGCTTGTTTTGACACCGTTTTTTTTTTTTTTTTTACGGTGTTCACCCGAGGGGTTAGGTCATGTGATATTTTTATAGAGCTGGTTTTTACGGACGCGGCAATACCAAATATGTCTATTTTATTTTATTTTTTCTATTTTAAATTTTTTTTTTTTATTCCTTACTTGGGAACTTTTTTTTTTTTTTACATGTGAAACTTTATTTTATTTTATTTTTTCAACCCTTTATTTTTTTTATTTATTTTTTACACTTTTCGTCCCCCAAAAGGTCATACAAGACCTCTGGGGGACATTTGCTTCACTTTTTCTTTTTTTTTTCACTGTTGATTTCTCCTGTAACTGGGGCTGACATAGTAGCCCCAGTTACAGGACAAATGCACCCCTATAGAGGCTGTACAGCAGCAATCCAGCGCTGTACAGCCTCAGTGCAGGGCTGATCGAGGTCTCTGAGAGACCTCACACAGCCCCTGCACTCTCCGGTCACGGCGGTCACATGACCGCCGGGCCGGAACAGGAAGCGCACAGCGGGCAACCCGATCAGCAGCTGCACGATTAGCGTGCAGCTGCTATTTCTGACAGGACGTTCTAAAACGTGCTGTCAGAAATAGACGTCCACCCATAGGACGTTTATATCCTATGGGCGGACGTGAAGCGGTTAAGATAATAATAGGTTGTGGTGGCTCACTCGTTAATAGTTATGGTATGGTGCTGCAAGCTCATATGGAGGGAATCACCCTACCCTCTAGTGAAAAGTGAATGTAAAATCGAATAATGAGCGGGCACTCATACACTTGGCAACCAAATTGAGATATGCAGAAAGTGTTTATTACTATATCCCCATAAAATCAAATCATAAAAATATGGTAAAAACAGTGCAATAAAAATACAGTAACATATATTAAAAACAATCACATATACTAAATGATCGGTATAATCGATAATATGAATCGCACCGAAAATCTTCAAATTGTATACCCAGACTTTCTATATAGTTGTTTTACAGGAAGAGGTATTTCTTTTGTGTCTCTATCCCAGATTGGGACGGTGAATGTCACTTAAGATGTTGCAGATACATTAACCATGTAAACGCAATATGTTCATGTAGCGTCCAAGGGAATCCAGTCGTACTAAGCTTAAAGTCTCTTATAACATTTCCTTTGTAAATAGAGGTAAACTTTTGATCAATGTTCAGCTTACCATCTAGTGTCTGCTGTCTCCCGGTTGCTTGAACGGAGCTTTCAATGTTCGCCGGCTTATTTAATCGCTCCTTGAGGCAAGCTAGTTTGAATCCCGCGGGAGTTCCAAAGATCGCGGGGGTTCACACTCTGTTCCGCGATTTCCTTCGGTACAGCGTTCAACGACAAAGGTATTTAGTCCTTTCCTGTAAGAGTTTTTCTGTATGGCCATACAGTTATATCGGAGGATTTTCAATGCAGGTACATCACTTATTTCACCATACGCGTTTCGGGTAGATTTGCTCTCCCTTCCTCGGTGGTCCCACTCCCGCGGGATTCAAACTAGCTTGCCTCAAGGAGTGATTAAACAAGCCGGCGAACATTGAAAGCTCCGTTCAAGCAACCGGGAGACAGTGGACACTAGATGGTAAGCTGAACATTGATCAAAAGTTTACCTCTATTTACAAAGGAAATGTTATGAGAGACTTTAAGCTTAGTGGATTCCCTTGGACGCTACATGAACATATTGCGTTTACATGGTTAATGTATCTGCAACATCTTAAGTGACATTCACCGTCCCAATCTGGGATAGAGACACAAAAGAAATACCTCTTCCTGTAAAACAACTATATAGAAAGTCTGGGTATACAATTTGAAGATTTTCGGTGCGATTCATATTATCGATTATACCGATCATTTAGTATATGTGATTGTTTTTAACCACCTCACATCCGCCCATAGGATATAAACGTCCTATGGGTGGATGTTTAACTCTGAATAGACGTTCTGGAACGGCCATTCAGAGAACACAGCTGCACACTAATCATGCAGCTGCAGAGTTGGTTGCCCGCTGTCAGTGACAGCAGGGCAACCCAGAGAGAAGGCAGATACATTTCCCAGGTATCTCTGCCTTCTAGATCACTGTTTACACAGCACGCAGCGTAAAAAAAAATTCCCCAAATAAGTAATTTAAAAATAAATATTAAAAATAGGAAGAAATAAATAAAAATATACATATTTGGTATTGCCGCATCCGTGATGGCTGGCTCTATAAATATATCACATGATCCACCCTTACCGATAAACACCATAAAAAATAAAAACTGTGTCATAAAAAGCCATTTTTGTCACCTTACATCACAAAAGTGCAACATTAAGTGATCAAAAAGGCATATGTACTACAAAATGGTACCAATAAAGCAGTCAACCTCCTCCCACAAAAAATGAGCCCCTACATAAGAAAATCGCTCAAAAGATAAAAAAAATAATTATAGCTCTCAGAACATGGAGACATTAAAACATAATTTTTTGTTTCAAAAATGCTATTATTGTGTGAAATAAATAAGAAGAAGTAGACATATTAGATATTGCCGCGTCCATGACAACCATCTCTATAAAAATATTACACGATCCAACCCCTTAGGTGAACGCCGTAAAAAATAAATAAATAAAGCCACGAAATAAGCCATTTTTTGTCACCTTACATCACAAAAAGTGTAATAGCAAGTCATCAAAAAGTCATATGCACCCCAAAATAGTGCCAATCAAACAGTCATCTCATCTCGTGAAAAATGAGATCCTACCTAAGACAATGGCTCAAAAAATAAATAAATATGACTCTCAGAATATGGAGACATTAAAACATGATTTTTTTCTGTTTCAAAAATGATATTATGTAAAACTTAAATAAATAAAAGAAAGTATACATATTAGGTATTGCCACGTCCATAATGACCAGCTCTATAAAAATATCACATGACCTAACCCCTCAGATGAACACCGTCAAAAAACAAAAATAAAAACTGTTCTAAAAAACAAACACTTTTCACCTTACATCACTAAAAGAGCAACACCAAGCGATCAAAAAGGCGTATGCCCCCCAAAATAATACCAATCAAACTGTCATCTCATCCCACAAAAAATATACCCTACCTAAGACAATCGCCCAGAAAATAACAAAAACTATGGCTCTCAGACTATGGAGACACTAAAATGAATATTTTTTGCTTAAAAAATAATATTATTGTGTAAAACTTAAATAAATAAAAAGTATAGATATTAGATATCGCCACATCTGTAAGAACGTGCTGTAAAAAATATTACATTACCTAACCCCTCAGGTAAACACCGTAAACCCTAAAAATAAAAAGTGTGTCAACAAAGCCATTTTTTGTCACCTTACATTACAAAAAGTGTAATACCAAGCGATCAAAAAGTCATATGCATCCTAAAATAGTACCAATCAAACAGTCATCTCATACCGAAAAAAATGAGCCTCTACATAAGACAATCGCCAAAAAAACAAAACAAAAAATATGGCTGTCAGAATGTAGAGACAAAAAAATATATATATAAAAAAAAAAAAAGCTTTATTATGTAAAACTGAAACAAACAACCAGTCATATTTGGTATTGTCGCGTCCGTAACAATAGTACATAATCTAATCTGTCAGATGAACAATGTAAATAACAAAAAATAAAAATGGTGCCAAAACAGCTTTTTTTTTTGTTACCTTGCCTCACAAAAAGTGTAATATAGAGCAACCAAAAATCATATGTACCCTAAAATAGTACCAACAAAACTGCCACCTTATCCCGTTCAAAATGGGGTCACTTTTTTGGGAGTTTCTACTCTAGGGGTGCATCAGGGGGTCTTTAAATATGACATGGTGTCAAAAAACCAGTCCAGCAAAATCTTCCTTTCAGAAACCACATGGCGCTCCTATCCTTCTGCGCCCGTACAGCAGTTTATGACCACATATGGGGTGTTTCTGTAAACTACAGAATC
Source organism: Bufo bufo (assembly GCF_905171765.1). NCBI lineage: Eukaryota > Metazoa > Chordata > Amphibia > Anura > Bufonidae > Bufo > Bufo bufo. The sequence continues at coordinate 381,032,893 of NC_053393.1, read as the reverse complement.
AGGGCAATAAATATTGAGTTTTGTTTGGCTGTTAACCCTTTGTTACTGGAAAAATTTACTAAAATGGAAAATTTGCCAAAAAAGTGAAATTCAGAAATTTCATCTCAATTTTTCATTAATTCTTGTGGAACACCTAAAGGGTTAACAAAGTTTGCAAAATCAGTTTTGAATATCTTGAGGGGTATAGTTTCTTAAATGGGTTCACTTTTTTGGAGTTTCTACTACGGGTGCATCAGGGGCTCTTCAAAATCTGCCTTCCAAAAACCATATGTCGTTCCTTTCCTACGGCGCCCTGCCGTGTGGCCATACAGAAGTTTACGACCACATATGGGGTGTTTCTGTAAACTATAGAATCAGGGCAATAAATATTGAGTTTGACTGTTAACCCTTGCTTTGTTACTGGGAAAAAATGGATTAAAATGGAAAATTTGCCAAAATATTGAAATTCTGAAATTTCCTCTCTATATTCCATCAATTCTTGTGGAACATCTAAAGGGTTACCAAAGTTTATAAAATCAGCGTCCTGGCTGCCATGGTAATGATCGGAGCCCCAGCGATTAAACTGGGACTCCGATTGGAACTCTCCGCTGCCACCAATGATGGGGGGTGTCGGGTATATAAAGCAAATGCTTTATATAAAGATAAAAAAATTTAGCGGATCAAAAGAAAAATTATGCAAAGGATATTGATCCGGGAGATGGACATAATTCATCTCCACACGAGTTCGATCAAGAACCTGATTATTTTGTGCAATCAGTAAAACAGGGTACAAGCGTCTATGCAAAAATATAAATGGTTTATTATACTATAGTTTAATACAATCAAAAATGAATCAACATAAATTTCAAGAATATACAATGATATGCAGTACCCAGAATTCACCACTATATGATGCCAACAAAACAATACTCAACCAACACAAGAATATTATGCAATACAGCTTTAAATCTGTGAGAGAGATACAATCAATGGATTATGCGGAAAACTCAATCAAGAAGATGACAGATACGAGCCCTTGCTCCGCCCAAAAATGATGACCAATCTCAGATATGGGGTAGTATGGTAGTATTGCATAAAACTTATAAATTATTGGCTTGATGTCAAACTAGGGAATACTAAGATTCCCAACAGGAGAGTTTCTCCAATATTATCCCCTTTATTCAGTTATATGCATCGTAACTGAAACAAGAGAGAATACTGATGTGGCAACTAACGTTACACGTCCGCAAATGAGCGGGTATCTGACTAAGTATCAAGCCAATTAATTTAGATCAATACTACATAAAACAAAAATATACATTACCCAAGGGTCAAGTGGTGTGCAGAGTCTTGGGGCAGCCAGCTCTCGAGAGTTTTTCCCGATAATCCCAATGATTCTCCAGAGATCTATAATCCCAATGTTTCTTTGTTTGTTTGTTTTTTTCCTTTCCCTCCTTTTTCTTTCTTTTCTGGTAACTGGTTTCTTAACCCAAAACTTATCAGATGGACACGCCCTCTGAGTTTGGAACTTCCAATCATTGTTGGATGGGTGTGGGCATTGATAAGGAGCATGACGTCATAATACTACCCAGAATGCACTTTTGCTACTGATGTAGTATTAACTGCTCATATCTAGGTGGCACTGTTGTGTAAGCAATAGGCATCATACCATTAAGGGTTAACTCATACATGCCTGATATTTTCCCTACTACACCTCTGACGTCTAGAGGCCTTGTCTCAGGGCCGAGGGACAAACTTGGATACATGAATGTATACTTTGAGGAACATCTAGACAATTCTCACACTGTGAAATTCATGTTCAGATATGAAAAACAATGAAGTATCAGAATCTGCAGGTGCGGTGTATCTTCTAACTTTCTAAATGTATAATATATTGTTACTATAACACTAGCTTTTGAACAGCACAGTAATCTTCTCATGGACTTACTTTGGCCTACATGAAAATCCATACAAAACAGTGAATATAAATCAACATTGCTCTTAAAGGCAATGAATACCCATTATAACTAAAATAAGTAGATATAACTGTTTACACTTATGAAAAAGCACAACAAATCCCCCTTCATTACAATGTAATCCAATAGAGAAGTTGGACTACATTGGAATGTCACAAAGGGCTTTTCATTCGGATTCTTCAGAGACATTAGTTCTTGTTTAAACTGTTCGTGACTCCCATGAAGATTTATTGAATGAGTCAATAATTTTGAGTGTAAGTCGGTGGTAACGACAGTACCCTCTACAACGGAATATTAGTCCGATAAATGTTTTTTTCTGATTCTCCATCTCTGCATGAATACTCATTAGGTTCCTTTTCAGTGAACCAATCTCAAGTTCCAATGTCTTAATGGAGATGGAATTAACAGCTGATACACCGGTGGCAATGACAGTGCCCACTACGGCAAAGATTATGGCGGCTGTAATCGCAGAAACGAACCGCTTTGGTCGTCGACTTGTTGAAAACTGTTCTCTAGTCATGGTTTTCCTTGTCTGTTCCAGGATCTGTGTAATCCTTTCTTGGGAATAGCCGATGTGCATTTGATACCAAATCTTTATCTCCGGAGACGAAATCTCGGAAATGTTGAACTGTCTTTCAATGAAGACACGTGGATCCAAACTGACGTAGATCTTTTGGGATAGAATCCTCTTATTCGTCAAGAGGAATCCCGCGGTATCCTGTAGCATGATCCCAGATGAAGGGCCTGGTACAGCAATCGGCTCGGCCTGGAACTCCTTCCCCAAGATCAGGATGATGTAGATAACGGCAACAACACTCGACGCCATCTTGCGCCTGAAATATATTGTATGACAAATATAAGTACATACATATTCCACTTTTTATCACTCCTGCAAGAAAAGAGTTAATACGACCATACATCTTTGATTTGGCATCGTTTCTTTTCTTGGACAGAGCAAGTTCTCGATACAAAAGTGAGTCAAGAGATAATTAGTTACAGAGGAAAATACATGAGGATAGGTTAGTACATTTGTATGTTCATACTATACCAATCCTGGGTTTCCATCTTTAGCTGGAACCTTGATATCTCTTTACTCTTCATCATCCGGTAATCCTTCCATTTGGCGAAGTTGTGACCTAGGATGACAAACACGTAATTGATTAATATGCACCCATTTCTCTATAAATTCATCCCCCTTTGGAATTTTGATCTTGTAGACCACAGGTGACAATTTGTCAATGACGACATAGGGTCCCTTCCAGGAAGGCAGGAACTTCTTCTCCTTCACCTGGTCCCGGGCGAAGTTATAGAGATAAACCTGATCGGAAATTTGGTACTCCTTTTGAGTAGTCTTCAGATCATAGTAGGTTTTGGCGCTTACGGCTGCTTTCTCTAGATTCTTCTGGGCAAAGGCAAAAGCATATTGAAGGTGCTTACGTAGATTCTCTATGTATTGATGGGCTGTTGAAGCATTTATCAAATTTTGGTCTGTTGTCCGGTAGAGTAAATGCTGGGGTAACACCATCTTCCTTCCTGTGATCATTTCGAAGGGAGAAAGTTTGGTTGCTGCGCTTGGAGTGGCTCTGATGGCCATGAGAACCAGAGGCAACTTTACATCCCAGTCCTTACCGGATTCATTGACAAATTTCTTTAGAATGTTGACAATTGTTTGGTTGTAGCGTTCCACTCCACCACTAGAGGCTGGCCGGTAAGCTATATGTAGCTTCCTTTTTACTCCCAGTATCTCCCACGTTTTTGTCATCACCTCACTAGTGAAATGACTTCCGCGATCGGACTCTATGCGTTGGGGAAGACCGAACCTGGAAAACACGTGGTTAATGAGTAGAGACGCACACACACTTGAACTGCAAGTCTTGCAAGGCAAACATTCTACCCATTTTGTGAATAGACAAGTCACGGTTAACATATATCTGTTGCCTTTTGATGAAGTTGTTACTGGTCCAATAAAGTCAATTTGGATGTCTGACCATGGCATGGACATCCCCCTTTTCATCAGCGGTGCCCGATGAGTGCGTGATTGCGGCTGGAATTGAGGGCATATTAAACATCCTTGACAATATGTGCGAACGTCTTGCAACATATGAGGCCAATAAGCGTAATCCCGTAGTAATTCATACGTTAACTTCTCACCTCGATGCCCAGCCGTTGGGGCGTCATGGGCGTGTTGTAACATCAAACCTCTGTATGCTGTGGGTACCACCCATTGTGAGATACCATTCTTCGAGGTTCTTACCAACAATCCATCCTGTAACGAGAATTGGGACTTACCCTTCATCAGAATTCGTAACTCTTCTTTGCCTGCACAGTCTTCCATAGTTATGGGACAATTCTGCGGATCTTCAATGTGTTTGTAAAACATACCAATGACTGGATCCCCCTTTTGACTCGCGATGAGATCCTCACTAGGGGAATCTTGGCTCCATTGTGCCACATTGGCTTCGGTTTCCTTTTGGGCCTGTCTTCTTGTCATTGCATCAACGTGGATAGTTCCCATGAGGTCATCAACGTCCAATACTTCTCCATTAATGGCTGCTTGTTTAGCGAGGGAATCTGCCAAATCATTCCCCTCTTTATCCATACCTGGAGATTTTGAGTGACCTCTTACCTTCTTCCAGTAAATGGTGAGACCATGGGTGGTAACCATGTCGTCGATCTTACAAAACATTTTACCATGCTTGACAGGCTTATTGTTACTTCTTGCCATATTAGACCTTTTCCATCCAGGAAAGTACTCCACGAAGCTACTGCGAACATAATTAGAATCTGTGATTATAACAAACTCTTTAAGACCAGAATCAATAGCCATTTGTACAGCTTTATACACAGCGGTGAGCTCCGCGAACTGGCTACTTTTGGAACCAATTTTATATCCGACGGAAATGTCTGGGAATGTGTTATTCCATACGATTCCGATACCTGCAACCAATTTGCGTTCAGTTTCTACATCGGTATGGAAAGAACAGCCATCAACATATACACATGGTAAGGATTTGCAGTATTCTTCTTCATAAGACTTGTATGGAGATGCAGATTGCTCTTCCAGGAAATCATTTTGTGGTGATTCACCTGTATGTCCTGAATTGGAACAATCATGAAGTTCGGCTAATCCTTGAGCAACTGGATTCTTATTATTTTGTTTGTACCTGATTTCCAATGGCCATCCCATTAAGGACATCGTCCAGGCGGTTATCCTGCTGTTTGATAAATTCCCATCCTTGATTCTATCACTCTGCAAATATTGCAGGGGTTGGTGTGCAGTTTCCACAATGATCTTTTCGCCCTGGATAAAACTCCTGAAATATTGCAAAGCCCACACAGTTGACAGTAATGCTTTTTCACAGTCATTGAATTTTACCTCAACCGGTGACAAGGACTTGCTGGCATAGGCGATGATCTTGTTTAGGTTGTCCTGTTTTTGGAAAAGGACTGCACTCACGCTTTTGTCGGTGAAGCCTGTTTCAATGTAAAAGGGTTTTCCACCTTCTGGATAGGCAAGGCATGGGGCCTGGATAAGTCTGGTTTTGAGCTCATTCACAGCTTGCTCATGACGCTCACTCCACTCCCATTTTACTCCTTTCTTCAGCAACTGCAAGAGAGGTTTTGTAATCTCGGCATAGTTATCTATGAACTTACGTGAATAGTTCATCATGCCCAGGAAGGATCTCAACTCCTTGGTATTTGTAGGTGACTTTGTCTTGATCACTGCTTCCACCTTCTTCTTCTGTGGGTTAATTCCATCGGCAGTGATTTCGTGACCTAAAAAATTGACTTTGGTACGACACCATTGAGCCTTCTGTAAAGAGAGTTTTACACCAGCGTTTCTCAGTTGGGTTAGTACATGCCTCAGTTCCGTAATATGCTCCTCAAAAGTTGTGCTTTTGATTAGGATGTCATCCACATAGGATAAGGTACCTCGTTCAGTGGCATCAGGCATTGCCTTATGCATGAACACAGCAAACTCATGACCCGCATTTATGTACCCGAAAGGTAATCGGGTCCATGCATATTGTTGCTTTCCAAACGTAAAGGCCAGTTTGTATTGATCCCTCTCGTCCACTTTAATTGTCCAATATCCTTGCGCACAATCCAGAGCAGTGAAAATTTTGGATCCCTGTATTTGCGCCAAACTCTGGTCAATATACGGCACGGGCCATCCGGACATGTATACACGTTTGTTTAACTGCCTTAGGTCCGAACAGAGACGGAATTGACCATTGGGTTTGAGAATCCCAAGCACAGGATGGTTGAACGAGCTGTGTACTGGACGGATGATCCCCCGCTTCTCCAAGTTTTTGACGATTTCCGATAGCGACTCATATGCCGCCAGCGGAAGTCGGTACTGTTTAACATATACAGGGGGTGCATTGGGATCCGTTTGAATTCTTGCAACGTGTAGGTCAGTTTCCCCACAGTCGTAAGAATCCTTAGCAAACATGTCCTGGAATTCGGCGAAGAGCCCCTTTAGCTGTTGACGCTCCGACTCCTCGGAACATGCGTCAGCCACAGAGATTTGCTCTTCCACCCTTTCCTTAAATTCTGGAAAGATTTCAGGTTGACTTAACTCGTAAGCTTCTTCAAGCTCACTAGTTAAATCGTTTTGAGTATTGCGTACCTTATCCTTTCTTTGTTGGCATGACTCGTACTCCTTTTCATCGATCTCATGGTTGAAAATCAATGATGATTCTTCGATGTGGCATGTACCTTCTTCAGAGCTGAAAGGATAAACAGAGTGGATATTAAATAACCCCTCAGGTGTTGAGGAAAAATGTTGCTCCACTACCTGTTTTTCTGTCAGGTATTCATCAGGAATAAGTCCAATGACATCATTTTGGAAACCAAAAGTGTAATACTCCGAATCCATAGCCAGACCAATTATAGTGTTTTTTTGTAGAGATATACTATGGGGAGCCATGTTATGAATTACCATATGCAATGGATCCTGATGAATGTTTACCATAGGAGTCGGCTTTACCTTCAGGCCGAGTTGCTGCATCCGGTTGGACAAACAGATCAAAGCATCTGCATTCTTCAGTCTTTGTCCCTTCTTTATTTAAATGGGAAGAAGAAATGGTTTACATCCTTCAGGGATTTTAACTTCATCTGTAACCACGATACTCACGGCATAGGGCATCTGTTGTCCCCATCTCAAGGCTTGTTCTTCATTCTGGAATCCCTCTGGGTTCCCAGGTAATCTGGACCATAGAGTATTGTTGATCATATCAATCTGCACGGCAAATCGGTGTAGAAGGTCATTACCTAAGTACATCTGGTACCGTGGTTCATTCAACACAATGAATAAATGTTCTGTGGTTTTATCTCCTATGGAAATAGACAAAAGACATCTTGCAATCACATTATGACTCTGTGAATCTCCATCCAGATCATGAACCCATTGGTCCTGTGGAGAGGAAACTTTAATCATTTTAGGATTAGCAATCTGTTTCAAGAGACTCAGGCTTATGTAACTGGCTTCGGATTTCAGATCCAATTTGGCGTATTTCACCCGGGCCATATTGTTCACCTGTACGGGAATCAATAAGTTATCATTAACCTTCTCAATCCGTACCATGGATTGAGTATGCCTGGTCAGGTCCGCGACTTCGTAACTTCTTCCTTTAAGAGAAATAGTTAATGCATCCCCATCCAGGGTTACCTTTTCAATTCTGTCCTTCTGGATGGTTATGGTATGTGCGGCACCGTTGACGGCTTCCTCGGACTCACCATTTTTCAGGATCGTGACATCCGGCGTTTGATTGTTCCTAAAATGCACTTCAACAGAGTTAAACCTTTCCTCAATCACATGACAATTACGTTGGGATTGTGCATTGCAAGAGTACTCATAGGCAATGGGTGCCTTCACCTGAGTCCAGACGGCTTCATTGATGAAGTCTACTATGGAACTCAATCTTCTCAGGAGGTCGATTCCTATGATCAGCCGATCATAGGGAAGGTCCACAATCAGTGTGGGATGTCTAATTATCTTCTTGCCAATTTTGAATTTTAACCATGATGTACCTTTTACCTGCAAAGCGTCTCCGCCGACACTTATCAAAGAGCCATCAAACGATTTCAGTTTCGGCTTCTTTGCTGTCACCTCCAATACTTGTTGGAAGTAACTATATGACAATATAGTGGCTTGTGATCCTGTGTCAAGTAAACCCCTGATTGGCCCAATAAGTTCATCTTGGAGATAGGAATCAAGAAAGTATCGGCCTTTGATCTGAAACAAATCACATAAAAAATTAGGGTGATCACTTATTTGACATTTGTTAAGGATTTGACCTTTCTGCAGCGTCGCGACCTCTGGTGAATTCTTAGAATTCCTGCTGCTCGCAGCGGCAGCAGCAGCCCCCACCTTTGGAGAACACTGGATCACATCACAGCTTACAGACGGCAGCTCGCAGGTTGACGCTGAGAGGATAGGATCACTCACTGGAGAAGACACATTAGTGCAGGAATCATCATGATTAGACTGTAAGATAGACAACATGTTAGACATCTCCTCCTTGGCCTCAATTTTAGGGTCAAGAACACTGCAAGGCAAAGTAGGATTAGAAATCATATTAGATTCTGTTACAACCATCTCTGTAGCCTTGCACCGGCCTGGGCTCTTACCCTGCCCTGCCTGCATTATGGGGCTGAGCTGGGTCCTGCAGTTGCCCCTAAAAAAGACTCAGGCTGTTTTCCAGTTGACACCAGGGACATTTTACTAATGATCTCCTGTAATTTGGCTACTTGATCTGCCAAATGATCCAAACGATTGTTTGGTTTGCGCACAGTTTGGACTTCTGGTGTTCCCTTATTAGAAGTGGGTGACCGACCTCTAGGTGAGGTAGGGGATTCAGGCCTATTTTCCTTCTGTTGTCTGGGCCTGTTGTTCCAGCGCCTGTATCCTTGGGGACCTCTATTGTAATATTGGGGACGGTAGTTAGACCTCCCAGCACTGGAGTTATCCCCCTCTGGCCCCTTGGGGCTCTGAGGTCTTGCTTGCTTGGGTCCTACCTGTTGTCGCTGGGTTTGTTGGACAGGTCCTGTAGACTGAGTGTACTTACGTTTCTGCGTTTCAAATTTGAAACCAGGGTTTACCCTAGCTTCTGCTACGCTTTGTTCTGGGGACTTTTTGTATCTCCTCTCACCTGTAGCATGGCATTCACTGATGTTATACAGTGAGGTGGCAGCCGTCACCAACCTGTCCAAGGGAGCTTTGAGATCAAGATCTCTAGCCAAGCTAAGTTTAATTTGCATGGGCATTGCATCATAAAACAGCTGTTTGAACTCCTCAGACTCCCAGTTTGGGGATCTATACGCCAACCCATAGGCATTTTTAAGGATGGGGAGGAATTCCCGGGGACTCTGATTGGGTCTACATGTGAGTTTATAGATATCACGTTTTGCAGCAGTCACAGTACGGTAAGGGCCAAATTCTAATTTGGCCTCATGCAAAACATTCTGCCAATCCAGAATTCCTCTCTCCCTAAATGAAACAAAGTAGTGGCGATATTTACCATCAAATGCCCATGGTAGGAATCTGATCCTGTCCGCATCAGAATACAATTTTAAAGAATCCATGGTGGACTGGTACAGTTCTAGGTGATTGGCAATTTCAGCAGAACCCTTTTTAGAGAATTTGGGCACAGTGACATTTAGAAACTTAATGATACTGGAGGAGTTCTGATCCTTTTCTGAACACTGAGTATTTTTTTTTCTAGAGACCACCTCAGCATATGTTGGTCGTCTGAAACTCTCATCCCCCTGATGGGCAATCTTATGCCTGCGTGGTAGGGAATGGATCACACGCTTTCCCACATCACTGTCACAATCACTCACGCTCCGCTCACTTCCATCAGACCCTCTTGGCACAGGTGACTTAACCCTAACATTCCTCTCTAGAGGAGGACGTGGAGGGGCACTTCTGTACCCTTTTGCGTCGCTAGCGCCTAGTAAGGCGGTTACAGCTTGAAACGCCTGATTTAATTGGTTTAAGGCCTCCTGTTTAATCATGCCATCAACCTCGGGTGGCTTAGGGTCTCGGATGGATTGCGCTTTAAGAGCATGTGATGATGACATATCTACATTTTGGGGTGTGAGAATTGGAGGGTCCGGAGATCCCTCATGATCAGACAGATCACTTTGAACATTAGCTACAGTTTGGCTTAGTTCATTTGTTTGCTGCAGACTGCTATAACGGATGTGTAGATCCTCTGCCTCACTTTTTAATTTGCGATAGGCAGCATGGCTGTGATCGAGCTTGCATTTTAAATCCTCGATCGATGCCTTTGCAGATTCTAATCTTTCTTCCATATGGGATACATATGCTTGCACTTTCGTTATATGCACATGTCTACTCTCTGAGAGAATGCTGACCTCTAATAATGCATACAACATTGATGGCAACATCTTTAAGAGGTGTTGGTTTTTACTGGCATTATTTTTAAGCACATCAAGATAAGTTAGATGTCTCCTGACTGTGCCAAGTGGCGTCCATACATCCACACATTCTCTCTTGGCTTCTGCCTGCAACTCATTTATCCATGCAGCCACATCATGATCCAATTTTAAATGTGAATTTACATATTCAACAACGTTCTGGATTAACTGCTCCGGGCTAGATGGACTATCTCCTGTTGCAACGTCACTACCGGCTTCACTACCGGCTGTACTCATTTTCTTGCAATAAAGTTATACACAGATTTATGAGTAATCTGGTTAGCCAAGAAACGTATGGAACGGTTTACTATTTGCACAAATAATCAAAGAATTAACTCGATCTCGCTACCGGGGCCTCCATTTTATGTCGGGTATATAAAGCAAATGCTTTATATAAAGATAAAAAAATTTAGCGGATCAAAAGAAAAATTATGCAAAGGATATTGATCCGGGAGATGGACATAATTCATCTCCACACGAGTTCGATCAAGAACCTGATTATTTTGTGCAATCAGTAAAACAGGGTACAAGCGTCTATGCAAAAATATAAATGGTTTATTATACTATAGTTTAATACAATCAAAAATGAATCAACATAAATTTCAAGAATATACAATGATATGCAGTACCCAGAATTCACCACTATATGATGCCAACAAAACAATACTCAACCAACACAAGAATATTATGCAATACAGCTTTAAATCTGTGAGAGAGATACAATCAATGGATTATGCGGAAAACTCAATCAAGAAGATGACAGATACGAGCCCTTGCTCCGCCCAAAAATGATGACCAATCTCAGATATGGGGTAGTATGGTAGTATTGCATAAAACTTATAAATTATTGGCTTGATGTCAAACTAGGGAATACTAAGATTCCCAACAGGAGAGTTTCTCCAATATTATCCCCTTTATTCAGTTATATGCATCGTAACTGAAACAAGAGAGAATACTGATGTGGCAACTAACGTTACACGTCCGCAAATGAGCGGGTATCTGACTAAGTATCAAGCCAATTAATTTAGATCAATACTACATAAAACAAAAATATACATTACCCAAGGGTCAAGTGGTGTGCAGAGTCTTGGGGCAGCCAGCTCTCGAGAGTTTTTCCCGATAATCCCAATGATTCTCCAGAGATCTATAATCCCAATGTTTCTTTGTTTGTTTGTTTTTTTCCTTTCCCTCCTTTTTCTTTCTTTTCTGGTAACTGGTTTCTTAACCCAAAACTTATCAGATGGACACGCCCTCTGAGTTTGGAACTTCCAATCATTGTTGGATGGGTGTGGGCATTGATAAGGAGCATGACGTCATAATACTACCCAGAATGCACTTTTGCTACTGATGTAGTATTAACTGCTCATATCTAGGTGGCACTGTTGTGTAAGCAATAGGCATCATACCATTAAGGGTTAACTCATACATGCCTGATATTTTCCCTACTACACCTCTGACGTCTAGAGGCCTTGTCTCAGGGCCGAGGGACAAACTTGGATACATGAATGTATACTTTGAGGAACATCTAGACAATTCTCACACTGTGAAATTCATGTTCAGATATGAAAAACAATGAAGTATCAGAATCTGCAGGTGCGGTGTATCTTCTAACTTTCTAAATGTATAATATATTGTTACTATAACACTAGCTTTTGAACAGCACAGTAATCTTCTCATGGACTTACTTTGGCCTACATGAAAATCCATACAAAACAGTGAATATAAATCAACATTGCTCTTAAAGGCAATGAATACCCATTATAACTAAAATAAGTAGATATAACTGTTTACACTTATGAAAAAGCACAACAGGGGGGGTGATTTTAATTAGGGGGGGGAGAGGGGAGGCCGCACTGGCCACCAATGAATTTAATACTGGGGAGGAAGGGGGGGCCCGCACTGGCCACCAATGAATTTAATACTGGGGAGGGAGGGGGGCCGCACTGGCCACCAATGAATTTAATACTGGGGAGGGAGGGGGGGCCGCACTGGCCACCAATGAATTTAAAACTGGGGAGGGAGGGGGTGCCGCACTGGCCACCAATGAATTTAAAACTGGGGAGGGAGGGGGGTCTGGCCCCTCTCTTACAGGGGGCTATGATACGCACAATTAACCCCTCAGGTGCGGCACCTGAGGGGTTAATTGTGCGGATCACAGCCCCCTGTAAGAGGTCGGGTGCTGCCAGGCAGCAGGGGGCAGTTATGTACACAGTTCTTAGTATATTCTAACTTGAAGCGTCCCCATCACTATGGGAACGCCTCTGTGTTAGAATATACTGTCGGATATGAGTTTTCACGATCTAACTCAAATCCGATGGTATATTCTAACATAGAGGCGTTCCCATGGTGATGGGGACGCTTCAAGTTAAAATATACCATCGGATTGGAGAAAACTCCGATCCGATGGTATATTAATAGGGACTCCTGACTTTACATTGAAAGTCAATGGGGGACAGATCCGTTTGCAATTGCACCATATTGTGTCAACGTCAAACGGATCCGTCCCCATTGACTTGCATTGTAAGTCAGGACAGATCCGTTTGGCTCCGCATGGCCAGGCGCTGCAAGCTGCGTTTTGGTGTCCGCCTCCAGAGCGGAATGGAGGCTTAACGGAGCCAAACTGATGCATTCTGAACGGATCCTTATCCATTCAGAATGCATTGGGGATGAACGGGGCCGCTTGTGAGAACCCTCAAACGGATCTCACAAGCGGAACGCCAAACGCAAGTGTGAAAGTAGCCTTATGTAGGTGGTCCTGTTTACGAATGAAATAGGTGAAAAAAAAACGTTTTAATTTTTACTCCACTCCACAGGTGGATTCGTTTTTTCGTCAGCCTTGAGTGGTACCATGCGACAATTTTATCAAAATAGTCGCATCTGCAGGTAGACTTGCTCCTTTTCACAAACATAAACGTGTATATGGCTGCACTTCTTTATACCATATATGCGTCTTTTTGTCTATTATACTCCTGTGAGCGCCACTGCCTTCTCACAACTTTTCCTAGGCCAGTGATGACACATTCATTGGTCACGTGACCTGGGCGCACCTCAGCCCCATTGAAGTGAATGGATCTAAGGTGCAATACCAAGCACAGCCTCTATACAATGAACGGCACTGTGATTGGTAAGCTGCAAGACGGCCATGGTGCTCACAGGTCTCCATAGGAACTTAGTGTAATTCTCATAAACTTCAATGCTAGTGCATTGAAGTCTATGAGAAAAGCAATCTAATGCTTGTTATATTTCACTAGGGGAACTATTACAAAATAAAAAAAAGTTTTAAAAATATATATATAAAAAAATTTTAAAATCCCTTTCCCCAAAATTAAAATAGAAATACATAAATAATGTAAAAAATTAACATCATGGGCATCGCCGTGTGCGAAAACTATTAAAATATAAAAATATTTGTTCCACACGGCTTAAAAGTAAAAATGGCAGATTCACCATTTTATGGTCACTTCACCGCTCACAAAAATAGAATAAAAAGTGATCAAAAATCGAAACACAGAAGGTAGCAATGAAAACTACAGATCGCCATTTAAAAAAAACTAGCCCTCACACATAAAAATAAAGTTATGGCGTTCAAAATATGGCAATGCAAAGGAAAAATTATTTTTTTCCAAAGTTTTTAATTTTTTGCAGTATAAAAACGCATGACAAACTACACATACATTGTATCATCGTAATCGTAGTGACCTGGAGAATAAAAGTTAACAGGTTAGTTTTACTACTTATTACAAGGTGTAAAAAGAAACCCCATAAAACTGCGGAGGAATATTTTATTATTATTATTTTTTTTATAATTCCACCCCATTTGAATTTTTTTTCCGCTTCCTACCACATTGTATGCAACCGTAAATGAATGCATCTTGTCCCACAAAAAAACAAGCCCTTTATATGGCTTTGTGAATTAAAAAATAAAAAAGTTGTGGCTTTGGGTGGGCTGGGAGGAAAAAACGGAAATTCACCCGGTCTTAAAAGGATTAAAGCCACAGGTTACACTGGCACAGATTTATTAATGTGTCTACAGCTAGAATGTCTTAAAAGTGGTGCATGGGATTGAGAATGAAAGAGGTGTGGTGTAAGATGCTACATTTTTTGTCAAGATTGCTCCACAATTCTGGCGTAAATTCTGTCTCAAAGTACGTTATAGAGCTAGACAAAAGTGTCTATCCCTGCACTACATTTATCATCCAGCCTGAGCCCCTGTGATAAATCTGGTGCAGGTGTAAACAGCCTGGCTACATTTATGCCATCTGTATGATCAGTAAATGTGATCTACAGTAAGGGCAGACACACATGAGCGAGTTCAGTGCGAGAAACTTGCTGTTTGTGGCAGTGAGAGTTAGGCCTCATGCACACGACAGTATTTTTTTGCGGTCTGCAAAAAGGTGTTCCGTTGTTCCGTGATCTGTTTCCATTTTTGGTTCCGTTGTGTTTCCGTGTGTCTTCTGTTTTTTTTGCGGACCGCAAAAAAACAAGGAATGGTCCAAAACAGACAAATAAAAAAAAATATATTATATCCACACCCAGGATACAGGTATAAATGCTGTTCACCTGTGGTTAGGTGGCCATTTTCTGTAGTCTTTACAGGGTACAGAGGTGCGTTTGGTTGCTTTGCTGTTCTTTGCTTTTTTCTTGTTGCGTCTTGGTTTCACTATGGCGGATGACTCTGAGGAAGAGGTCGTACTCCACTGGCTAGTTTCTTGTCGATGAGGACAGCGCTCCCTTTTGTTGGACGAGGAACCGAGTAGAAGGCGGCGATTTTGGGTTCATCCGATTGTTTCCCAACGCTACCGGAAAGGACACTTTCATACACTCTACCAAGATCTACGGCAGCATCCTGAGAAGTTTGGGGGGTTCTGTCGGATGTCAGTGTCTACATTTGATAGCTTGCTGTCGTCTCTACGTACTGTCCTTACCTTCATGGACACCAATATGAGGCGCAGCATTTCTCCAGAGGAAAGGCTCATTGTCACGTTGAGGTAAGCTATATCTTTTATTCATAGTTCAAACAGTAATGTGCATAGCTTATGTCATCTGTTACTTTTTTCACGAAATGGCTGGTGTTAGACATGTGCTTTTTTTTGGGCTAAATTACCTTTCTTGGGCCCGAATATGTTTGTACAATTGTATAATATATTTTTGGTGTTAAATCAGTAACACATAACATGGCCTGGTTAAAGGTAGACGTGTATTTTAAACAGGTAAACTATTTGTTTGCCTAATGTCATCATCATGCAGAATGTTCACATCATCGTTTCATTCGCCCATAAATTCTGCATTTAAATGTCGTAAACACAGTTTCTGTAGCATAGCTGGTGTGAGTAGTGCCCACACCGCAATTTTGGAAAGTGTTTTGGTGAGTTGTAGCCATATGTCTCATATCAAACATTAGCCAAAAATAATGTATTTTTTAAGCACTTATTTAAGCTGGTTACTGATATGTTTTGTTTCTGGATTTTTCAACAGATTCCTTGCAACTGGGAACTCATTTGCATCCCTGCATTTTGAGTTTCTTTTGGGAACCTCAACCATTTCTCGGATTGTGCATCACACTTGCCATGTCATCTGGCACCAACTCCGAGAGACGGTGATGCCACAGCCCAAGACGGACGATTGGATTCGGATCGGTGAGGGCTTCAATCGTTCAGCGCAGTTCCCCAACTGCCTTGGGGCAATGGATGGCAAGCACATCCGTGTGAAGAAGCCTCCTCACTCAGGGTCCTGATTCTTCAATTATAAGCAATATTTTTCGGTAGTGCTTATGGCTGTTGCTGACAGTAACTACCGGTTTATAATGGTTGATATCGGGGCCTATGGAAGCACAGCAGATGCACACATCTTTAGTGCTTCTAGAATGGGTGAGCGGCTTCATGCCAACCAGCTTGCCCTGCCCGAGTCCAGAAGACTGCCCGGATCTGCAGGTCCGCCGGCTCCATTTGTCATCGTAGCGGATGAAGGCTTTGCATTGACTCACCATGTTATGCGGCCCTTTCCAAAGCATGGATTGGATGTCAGGAGGCGTATTTTCAACTACTCGTGCCCGTCGGTATGTTGAGTGCGCTTTCGGGATACTCTCTAGCAAGTGGAGGGTGTTTTTGTCATCCATACAGATGGATCCGGAGAATGCTACCCTGGTGATTCAAGCTTGTGTTGTTCTACACAACTTCACCAGGATTCACGAGGATTCCTCTTCTGTTGACATGGAAGATTTTCCTCCGTCAACAGGTTTGGGTTTGGATAGGACCCTGCATAGATGACCTGGGACTGCAGGCATTGCAGTTCGGGAACTCTATGCAGACTACTTTTTAAGCCCAGAGGGGTCCTTGCCATGGCAGAGGGACGCAATTTGTGGCAGTGTTTAATTTCTTCTGTGCTCGATAGTTTTGTTTATTGTTTTCTAGGTAGCTTGTGTAATTTATGTCGTAGTTGAGTGTAGGGACTCGCAAGAGAATGAGGACCCTTGACATGGGCTTGCGGGCTGAGGTTTTTGGATCCAAAATATAATAATCGATAATCTAATTACTAAAGATTCTTATGTTGGTCTACTTTTAAACACATAATGATGAAATTTTATATATGCTTCCAAAAACCTTCTAATACCTCATTTAAATATTAATCATTAACCAATTATGTAGCCTAATAAAGTGATCGTACTTGAAGTATTGTGTGTGTCTGTTTTGATAAAAATTGTAGTAGTGTTCTAATATGTTGTAGACTAAAGAACATAAGCCAATTGACATTTTTCAAAAATAATTTACTGTTACCCAATCACCCCTTAAAAAATAAACCTAATTCCGCTGTATATGCCAAATGCAGATAAATGTTTCAGACAAAATAAAAATAAATATATATCATTTACATTTCAAATAACTCTCGAGTGAAGGGACCAGGGGCATAGGAAGATCCTGGGCGCAAAATACATGCCCACATTAATGGACTGGGCAAGGGGGGGGGTTGCGATCTTGGGACCCACGGAAAGTTGGTCCTGGCAAAGGTGGACCATGGGGTGGATATGTAGGCTGCTGGAAGCTGGTAGGCTGCTGAGAGGCAGACATTATTTTCTGCAGCAACTTGTTAATCTCCAAATGTATGTCTCCCTGATATGGGGTAGAATACATTTTTAACACTAGCACAAGGGAGGCAACACAATGATGATGGCTCTCTCTCGGGACATGCCTCATAAGTGGCGCAAGCCCCCTCAACATTGCTTCTTCTTGACCATCAGTCCTCCTCTGAGCTAGGAACTCGATAACTCGGGCATCTATCATTTCTCGAGTTACTAGCTCAGAGGAAGACTGGCGGACATTCCTCCTTCTCCTGGGCTGCTGTGATGTTTGTGGCCTTTCTTGTTCCCCGCCGCTAGTTGCCATGGGCAGTTCTGTGGCCTCCACTGCTGGTGTTGCTTGTGGGCTGGATTCTGGTGAAAAAACGGCTGGGGTTTCTTCACCACCCAAATCCGATTCTTCCGTCTCTTCCAAATTGTCCACAGTACTGTAGTTTGAAGAAAAATTGTAATATATATTAATGTATTCAAAAATCACAGAACCAACATAAAGAATCCTATTATTTTTCCAAAATTATATATGCCTACTATATATAAGGTGAGGCAACATATATCCAAAAAGGGTTCAAAATGTTGAAGTCAGAAAAACTTAAAAAAAGGACACATAGCATTAACTAAACATTGAAGAACTGTTGCTTTGTACTGTGTGCCAATAGCATAAGTTATCCCCAAAAATGTTGGGGTGTTGGTTGGTAGCCTGATCAGAAACTTGTAGACACATTCAGGAGCTAACCAAGTGCTGATATTCTGTCCTTCTATATCTGGCCTGCTCAACCAATGTGCCTCCAGATGTTTGTAAAATTTAACTCCCAGCATCTCCTAATAGCTGTAAGCTATCCAGGCATGCTGGGAGTTATAGTTTACCAGCAGCTTGAGGGCTGCAGTCTGGACATGCCTGGCGTAAATGAATCAGCCTACACAAGGGCCTGGTGGGAGTTGTATTTTTCAAAAAGCTGGAGCAACGCAGGGTGAGCATCCCTGGTTTAGTTAAAAATGAGAGAATGAGATTGACATTATTTGTGAATACTTTGAAAAACAGACAATTAGTTTTTTTTTACTTTGGGGGGTGTGAAAAAAACATTGAACATATTTTAAAGTCCTAAACAGTAATGGAATATATCCAAAACACGTAAAGTTTAAAAAAATAATTGCAACCACATCCGGTGCATCTCCAATTGAACTGTAGAAATTTGAAAGGTGTATTCCCATCTTATTACACAATGTCGGCATATTGCTCGGATATGGCCACATTGTCTGATTGGTGTGTGTCCCACCACTGAGACATGCAACTATTTATGGAGAACGGAGCACGGAGTGCTGTGGCTGGAGGACCCCAGATTTTCCAGGGTCCGTCCACCACCAAGCGCTAATCTCCTCCTCTACCACAGAAGTGAATGGGAGGGTGCCGCACATGCACGGGCCATGCTCCCATTCATTTATATGGGGCAGACGCTAATAGCGGTGCCAGCGCACAGCTATTTTATGCGTCCCCATAGAAATGAATAGAGGTATGTTGCGCATGCGCAATGCGGCCTCCTTCTCTTTCAGGGCTACGGTCGAAATATAGGTGCGGGTCCCAGCGGTGGGACATGCACCTGTAAGACAATGGGTGCATATCCTAGCAATATGCCCCCATTGAATGAGATGAGTAAACACCTTTTGAAATTAACTACCAACAATGTCTTTGCACAATTTTGGGCCTAACCTCAAAAAAGGAGTAACAACAAAAGTGAAGTGAGAATTAAGACATATTTGATTGAAAAATTGGTGGAACAGGGCATCCTGTCTAAAAGCACCCCTAATCTTAAATACACCACCAACATCATAGATAGCAGACCAAACCTGGAAGAAAGGTCTGCTATATATATTCGCATTGTGTACAATGACATATATACAGTTCAATACATTGATTGTTAAATAAACAAGACTTACGGCCTCAACTCCATCACAGGGCGTAGAAAACGTAGTTGCTCAGTATATACACTCGCCTAAAGAATTATTAGGAACACCTGTTCTATTTCTCATTAATGCAATTATCTAGTCAACCAATCACTGTCACAGCCACTATCTCTGGCTGTGACCTTCCGTCATTGCTTGTTCGGCACTCCTCGCTGAAGTTCCGTTCCTGTGTCATTTGTGGTTCTGTATGGGTTAACTCCCCTGTGTTCCTATTAGGAGTTAATCCTCTGTCTGCTCCATGGGTGTGGTCTCTCTGCTGCACCCATGGAACCTGTATATAAGGCTGAGGTTTCCTCAGTTCTGTGTCAGCTCTCCTGGTGTGTGTTGTCTGTCCTGCTCCTGGTTTGGTCTCTCTCCCATGCTGCTGACCCATGGGATCCGTGTCTGTCTGCCTGTGCTCTGTGGGTTTCCCTACTTGTTCATTTGCGTCCTTTTTCCTGTTCTCTTTCCTGTCTTTCTGTTCTGCCAGTTATGTTTTAGTTACTTTGTGTTTATTCTGATGTCTGTGTTCAGCAAGCCTTTGCAGCAGAGTGGCATGACAAGGCCATGCAGTTTACTACTGGTGGAGCAAGTCCTTCTCTGCTTATTGCCACTCCTGCTCCCTTGCGTGAACTCCTGCTTGTATCATTAGTTGCTCTGTTTTTATTTGCCTTATGTTTTGTTTGCCTATGTGCCGTCGGTACCTTCTGGTACCTGTTGTCCATTCGCTCCTGCTGTCACTGTCTAGTTCACGCTCCAGAGTGGACCCTGGCAACTTCCTGCGGCTAAGTCTAACCCTACCATCTAGGGCTCTAGTGAAAACCAGGAGTTGCTTAGTTACGCCCCTCTGGAGTATTACTAGACAGTGGCGCAGTGGGGGTTTTCTCCCACTGTGCTGACGGTACATAGAGCTCATGTTTTATCTGTGCTGCTTTCCATGTTTCTGTTTGTGCAATAAACTCTTATGTGTCTGTACCTGATTTCCATTTGTTTATTGCATGACGACGCGGTGGTCTCTCCTGGGACCTCCAACTTGTGACAATCACATGGCAGTTGCTTCAATGCATTTAGGAGTGTGGTCCTGGTCAAGACAATCTCCTGAACTCCAAACTGAATGTCAGAATGGGAAAGAAAGGTGATTTAAGCAATTTTGAGCGTGGCATGGTTGTTGGTGCCAGAAGGGCCGGTCTGAGTATTTCACAATCTGCTCAGTTACTGGGATTTTCACGCACAACCATTTCTAGGGTTTACAAAGAATGGTGTGAAAAGGGAAAAACATCCAGTATGCGGCAGTCCTGTGGGCAAAAATGCCTTGTGGATGCTAGAGGTCAGAGGAGAATGGGCCGACTGATTCAAGCTGATAGAAGAGCAACGTTGACTGAAATAACTCGTTACAACCGAGGTATGCAGCAAAGCATTTGTGAAGCCACAACACGCACAACCTGGAGGCGGATGGGCTACAACAGCAGAAGACCCCACCAGGTACCACTCATCTCCACTACAAATAGGAAAAAGAGGCTACAATTTGCACGAGCTCACCAAAATTGGACTGCTGAAGACTGGAAAAATGTTGCCTGGTCTGATGAGTCTCGATTTCTGTTGAGACATTCAAATAGTAGAGTCCAAATTTGGCGTAAACAGAATGAGAACATGTATCTATCATGCCTTGTTACCACTGTGCAGGCTGGTGGTGGTGGTGTAATGGTGTGGGGGATGTTTTCTGGGCACACTTTAGGCCCCTTAGTGCCAATTGGGCATCGTTTAAATGCCACGGGCTACCTGAGCATTGTTTCTGACCATGTCCATCCCTTCATGACCACCATGTACCCATCCTCTGATGGCTACTTCCAGCAGGATAATGCACCATGTCACAAAGCTCGAATCATTTCAAATTGGTTTCTTGAACATGACAATGAGTTCACTGTACTAAAATGGCCCCCACAGTCACCAGATCTCAACCCAATAGAGCATCTTTGGGCTGTGGTGGAACGGGAGCTTGGTGCCCTGGATGTGCATCCCTCAAATCTCCATCAACTGCAAGATGCTATCCTATCAATATGGGCCAACATTACTAAAGAATGCTATCAGCACCTTGTTGAATCAATGCCACGTAGAATTAAGGCAGCTCTGAAGGCAAAGGGGGTCCAACACCGTATTAGTATGGTGTTCCTAATAATTCTTTAGGTGAGTGTATATATATATTCTTGGATGCACCATCCCCACTGCGGCTCTTTTCGTTTAGCTCCCTCCGGAACTGGTCCCTGCAGCTATTCCACCTCGTCTTGGTGTTTTTAACTGTGAAGCCAACCAAAAATGTTAAAATTATACCCCAAAAAAAATTATAAACATCCCCAAATCAAAAGTCAAATAAATAACTTTACAATAATGGCAAAAGGGGATATTACACAGCACATCGTACAGTCGGGCAGTTGTGGGTATCATATAATGTACAAAAATTACTGGAAGGAGGAAATTGTTTGTGCACTGACTTGAAAAAAGACTACTTTATGATATTGGAAGTAGACAGATGTTTAATGATCAATTCCAACAGAGACGAAAAAACGGTCACGGAACAACGGAAATCCGTTTTGCGGACCGCAAAAAAAACGTCCGTGTGCATGAGGCCTAAAACTGTTGAGGGGGCCCTGACAAAGTATTTTACTCCTCCTCCTCCTCCTCCTCATTCAGGATGGGCCACTTCAGGGTCAGGGTCCAAAAGCAGCTGCTTCCCCTATAGCTATGCCCCTAGATGTACATACCACTAGAGCAGGGATGCTCAACGTGCGTCCCTCCAGCTGTTGCAAAATGACAACTCCCAGCAGGCCTACAGCTACTGCAGGGCATGGTGGGAGTTGCAGTTTAACAACAGCTGGAGGGCCGCAGGTTGAGCATCCCTGCACTACACAATTAAGCCTGGCCACAAAAGGAACATGATTCTGAACTCCTTGAAGTAGCTGCAAAATCATTAGGGACAACACAAGGACAGTACACCAAAACGACATAGCTTGCACTTACCTAATTCTGCACGACATCGGTGATCCGCTTTATCCCATTTGCTCGGCTTTAAGCGACGGGCCACTTTCTCCCACGAAACTTCCTTGCGCACACGGTCCAGATACACAGGGGACCGTGTGTCCCACTGCTCGGGCCTTTCATGGACAAGAGTGATGAGTTTGTCAACATTCCACCTTGGCATTTTTTGGTGGTACAGGAAAATATCCAAATTATTACAGCCAAAAATTACGGTATGTGTCTGCCAAATCACCACACAAGGCTTGCCAATCTGGTCGTTTAAACTTCCTGTACTTTTTTTTTTTTTTTTTATTGCCAAAGGGACTTGGAGACAGGTTGCCAGGCAACTGATCTGCAAAAAAATGCGGATGCGGATGACGTATGGAAGGCTTCCAATGTGCATCTGCATTTTTTGCGGACCCATTGACTTGAATGGGTCCGCGAACCGTTTTCCGCAAAAAAAATAGGACAGGTTATATTTTTTTGACCGACTGGAACCACGGATCACGGACGCGGATGGCAAACTGAAAATCAATGGGTCCGCAGAAAATCACGAGAAACGGAGCAACGGACACGGAATACAACAACGGTCGTGTGCATGAGGCCTTATAGTGATTTATAATGCTGTGTCTCCCTCTGAGACCCGCAATTTATTGTATTAAACTGACAGCATTATGTAGGTCTCACCGGGACACACAGCCTTAAAAATCATTATAAGGGCTCATGCTGTGGCCGTATTGCGGCCCGCATACAGGGGGTCTGCAATACACGCTAATCGGCCGTGTGCACCCCAATGGGTCCGCAATCACGGTGATGCAGAATGGAGGCACGGATCGGAGCCCCACGGAAGCACTACGGAGTGCTTCCGTGGTGTTTCTGGCTGTGCCTCCACACCGCAAAAAAGTAGTCCATGCACTACTTTTTTGCGGTGCGGATCGTGGACCCCATTCAAGTGAATGGGTCCACGATCCGCATGCGGCTGCCCCACAGGCATGAGCCCTAATGCTGTGCAATCCCATCAGAGGAGCGGAGTTCAGAACTGGACCTCACACTGACACAGGCAGCGAGTTTCTCGCACTGAATTTGCTTGTGTGTGTCTGCCCTAAAGACCTTTTTACACAGGCTGAGGATTGGAACAGTTATTGGGATGAGCATTCATATAGATGCTCATTCCCATTAAATGTCCCATATGAAGATGCCACTGATCAGCCAACACGATCATCGGGTGATCGCATCTTTTATGCTGCACATAAAATACTCATTTGTTGGCAGCACATTGCCCTGTGTAAACAAGGAAGTTCTTGCTACAAAGAAGGAAATTATGGGAATGAATGGTCAAGGTAGCGATTGTACAGCCCTGGTAAGGGCTCTTTCACACTTGCGTTCTTTTCTTCCGGCATAGAGTTCCGTCGTCGGGGCTCTATGCCGGAAGAATCCTGATCAGTTTTATCCCAATGCATTCTGAATGGAGAGAAATCCGTTCAGGATGCATCAGGATGTCTTCAGTTCCGGACCGGAACGTTTTTTGGCCGGAGAAAATACCGCAGCATGCTGCGCTTTTTGCTCCGGCCAAAAATCCTGAACACTTGCCGCAAGGCCGGATCCGGAATTAATGCCCATTGAAAGGCATTAATCCGGATCCGGCCTTAAGCTAAACGTCGTTTCGGCGCATTGCCGGATCCGACGTTTAGCTTTTTCTGAATGGTTACCATGGTAAAGTGTAGTGGGGAGCGGGGGAGCAGTATACTTACCGTCCGTGCGGCTCCCCGGGCGCTCCAGAGTGACGTCAGGGCGCCCCACGCTCATGGATGACGTGTCGCATGGATCACGTCATCCATGCGCATGGGGCGCTCTGACGTCATTCTGGAGCGCCCCGGGAGCCGCACGGACTGTAAGTATACTGCTCCCCCGCTCTCCACTACTACTATGGCAGCCAGGACTTTAATAGCGTCCTGGGTGCCATAGTAACACTGAACGCATTTTGAAGACGGATCCGTCTTCAAATGCTTTCAGTTCACTTGCGTTTTTCCGGATCCGGCCTGTAATTCCGGCAAATGGAGTACACGCCGGATCCGGACAACGCAAGTGTGAAAGAGCCCTAATTGCTGCAAGTACATGTTGCTAACAATTGGGAGCAAATTGTTCATAGAAATGTTCATTACTGATCAATGGCCTCTCCATTGGCCGATATAAAAAGGATTTCATTAGCCAATGCTCTCTCTGTCTCATTTACAAAAGTTGTATTTCAGTTTTTCATTGCTTTTTATTTTGCTTTTTTCAGGAGGTGGAATAAATAAAAAACAGCAATTTTGGCATCACTTTTTTTAATTTAACAATGTTCACAATACAGGATAAATGGTGTGTTAATTTTATTGTACAGGTCAGTACAGAGGTAAGGGTACCAATTATGTCCAATTATGTAAAACAACATTTTTCTCAAAGATTTGTGACTTTTCACTCTTGACATGTTGTTTTAAATGGGTGGAGCTTAGTGGAAGTTGGCAGAGTCACCATGAACCAACATGGGGCACTATTATTGCTGGAGGCACTGTAGGGGCATTATTATTACTGGGGACATTATAAAGAGCATTATTATTACTGGGGACATTATAGGGAGCATTGTTATTACTGGGGAAATTATAGGGTACATTTATTACTATTGCAAGCACTATTTTTTCTACAGTATAGCATTTGGGGGCATTGGGGACGACAACAGGCACAGTATTGGGGATGGCAGCAGGAAGGGAACTTTGTGTTGAGAAGGTGGGGAGGATAATGGAAAAGTAAGGAACCTAAGATGTCTGTGTGGCAAACTCTGCAGAGACAAAACCTGGCTGAAAGTAGTCATCCTGGCATTCTGAGCTAAATGATGAAGAAAAGATGAAGGAAGAGAACATCTATGTCAGAGGAAACATCTTTGGATGTAGTAGGTATGTATTTCCAGTTCTTCCCTCTAGGGATCGACCGATATAGATTTTTTAGGGCCGTTACCGATACCGATAATTTGTGAACTTTCAGGCCGATAGCCGATAATTTATACCGATATTCTGGGAATTTTCATTTTTGACAAAAAAAAAAAAAAATTCCTACACAAATCTGCTGCAAATTAATATGTTTATTGTTAACGTGTATTTTTTGAATTTTTTTGTAAATCTTTCTTTTTTATTTATACTTTTTTTTTACTAACTTTTAGCCCCCTTAGGGACTAGAACCTTTGTCCTATTCACCCTGACCCTAAGTTCACACTTGCGCGTTTTACAGCGCGTTCCTACGTGCTGTAAAACGCTCAATAAGGAGAAACCAATGCTTCCCTATGGGAATGGTTCTTACCTGGGCGTTTTACAGCGCGTACGATCGCGCTGTAAAACGCCCGACGCTCAAAAAAGTTCTTGAGCTTCTTTGGGGCGTTTTGTCGCGCGTTCCCGTACATAGACTTTCGGGAACGCGCGACAATGGGCGTTCGCTTGTCTCTGTATGCGCGATTGTAAACGCCGGTACAATCGCGCATACAGACCGCTCCATCGCGAACGCTTAGGTCTGAACCCAGGGTGATAGAGCTCTATCAGGGTGAATAGGACTTCACACTGTCTCTGCTGCTCTGTGCTTTGTGCACACAGCAGCATGGCGCTTACCATGGCAGCCAGGGCTTCAATAGCGTCCTGGCTGCCATGGTAACCGATCGGAGCCCCAGGATTACACTGCTGGGGCTCCGATCGGAGGAGCAGGGGAGAGGGGATCCTGTGGCCACTGCCACCAATGATTAATAATGGAGGGGGGGCTTGGGTGGGGGGGCGCACTGCGCCACCAATGTTTTTAATACTGGGGTGGGGGTGGGGGGTGCACTGCGCCACCAATGATTAAGGGGGGGGCTTGGGGGGGCGCACTGCGCCACCAATTATTAATACTGGGGGGCTTGGGGGGGCGCACTGCGCTACCAATGAATATAAATCTCTCATTTATTCATATACAGGAGGCGGGAGCTGGCTGAAGAATCACATAGCCGGCTCCCGACCTCTATGAGCGGTAGCTGTGATCTGCGGCACCTGAGGGGTTAACTACCGCAGTTCGCAGCTATTGCTCATAGAGGTCGAGAGCCGGCTATGTGATTCTGCAGCCAGCTCCCGCCTCCTGTATATGAATTAATGAATTAGTTATCTTCATTGGTGGCGCAGTGGCCACAGCCCCTCCCCTCCTCTTGTCCTCCCTCCTCTCATTGGCGGCAGCACAGGGGGGAGGGAGACACTGCTTCCTTCTCCCCTGTGCTGCTAAGGGAACACGGAGAACGCTGTCAGCAGCCCGATCTGTGTTCCCAATACGTTATCGGAATATCGGCAAAATAGATGCCGATACCGATAATGGACAAAATACTGAATATCGGCCGATAATATCGGTAAAACCGATAATCGGTTGATCCCTACTTCCCTCATGACAGCATCGTAGGAGGATGTTCCCCTTTGACCTTCTTAGGAAAGGAAACAGAGAGATCAAAAAGACCCCTCCCACCTCCACCCTCCAGTGTTTCCTGTCCCTACAGAGAATAGACACAGAGAGGTTCCCTGCTTTGGGGACGAAGTCTTTCAGGCCCTAATGACTAGGATCAGGAGATGTCTAGCCTTTCCTTCCAGTTCCTGAATAGCCTTGCTAACACATCTCGGGGTAGATGTCCCTTAGCAGCCTGGAACCCACCTGGCTGTGTGCAGAGCCTATAGGTGGGTTCTCTATGTTCGATCGGGGGGTTGATCCTCTTCCTTCTTACCATATAAATGGCCGTGCCAGCACCTCCTCTGGTGGGGGTCCCCTGGCTTGCTCCTAACCCTGATGAGTGAGTAATGCAGCGGGTGGTAACTTCACTATTGATGGCTATGGGTCATGGAGCTTAGATCCGCTGTTCCCTGTAAGGAAGAAAAAGGGATCGCGCCTGCACATGAAGCAGTCAGTAGCTGGAATGGGGGTGATTCCCCTATTCTGACCAACGCTTCATATGCAAGGGTTGACAGAAGCTGCATGATCATATTGGTGCTTGCAGGCAAATTTTCAGGTAGCTAGACTGATGGCCCTAAGGCCCCTTTCACACGGGCAAGTATTCCGCGCAGATGTGATGCATGAGTTGAACGCATTGCACCCGCACTGAATACTGACCCATTCATTTCTATGGGGCTGTTCACATGAGCGGTGATTTTCACGCATCACTTGTGCGTTGCGTGAAAATCGCAGCATGCTCTATTTTCTGCATTTTTCACGCAACGCAGGCCCCATAGAAGTGAATGGGGTTGCGTGAAAATCGCAAGCATCCGCAAGCAAGTGCGGATGCGGTGCAATTTTCACGCACGGTTGCTAGGAGTCGATCGGGATGGAGACAGACCTTATAACATGGTGCATAGTACAATAGCGCTGGAGGGGTTAAAAAAATAAAACTCACCTTAGTCCACTTGATCGCGATGCCCGGCATCTCCTTCTGTCTCCTTTACTGAACAGGACCTGTGGTGAGCATTCATTATAGGTCAAGGACCTGTGGTGACGTCACTCCGGTCATCACATGATCCATCACATGATCGTTTACCATGGTGATGGATCATGTGATGACCGGAGTGACGTCACCACAGGTCCTTGACCTGTAATGAATGCTCACCACAGGTCCTGTTCAGTAAAGGAGACAGAAGGAGATGCCGGGCATCGCAATCAAGTGGACTAAGGTGAGTTAAATTATTATTATTATTTTTGTAACCCCTCCAGTGCTATTTTACTATGCATTCTGTATTCAGAATGCTATTATTTTCCCTTATAACTATGTTATAAGGGGAAATAATACAATCTACAGAACACCGATCCCAAGCCCGAACTTCTGTGAAGAAGTTCGGGTTTGGGTACCAAACATGCGCGATTTTTCTCACGCGAGTGCAAAACGCATTACAATGTTTTGCACTCGCGCGGAAAAATCGCGGGTGTTCCCCTTTCCTGTAAGAGTTTTTCTGTATGGCCATACAGTTGTATCGGAGGATTTTCAATGCAGGTACATCACTTGTTTCACCATACGCGTTTCAGGTAGATTCACTCTCCCTTCCTCAGTGGGACCACTGAGGAAGGGAGAGTGAATCTACCCGAAATGTGTATGGTGAAACAAGTGATCTACTGTACCTGCATTGAAAATCCTCCGATACAACTGTATGGCCATACAGAAAAACTCTTACAGGAAAGGACTAAAGACCTTTGTCGTTGAACGCTGTACCATAGGAAATTCGCGGAATAGAGTGTGAACTCCCGCGATCTTTGGAACTTCCGCGGGATTCAAACCAGCTTGCCTCAAGGAGCAATTAAACAAGCCGGCGGACATTGAAAGCTCCGTTCAAGCAACCGGGAGACAGCAGACACTAGATGGTAAGCCAAACACTGATCAAAAGTTTACCTCCATCTATAAAGGAAATGTTATAAGAGACTTTAAACCTAGTACTATTGGATTCCTTTGGACGCTGCATGAACATATTGCGTTCTCATAGTAAATGTATCTACAACATCTTAAGTGACATTCACCGTCCCAATCTGAGATAGAGACACAAAAAGAAATACCTCTTTCTGTGGAATAACTACATAGAAAGTCTGGGTATATAACTTGAAGATCTCCGGTGCGATTCATATTATCGATTATACCGATTATTTAGTGTATGTGATTGTTTTTAATAACTATTATTTTATTGCATTGTTTTATCATATTTTTATTATTTGATTTTATGGGGATATAATAAATATTTTCTGCATATTTCAATTTGGTTGCCAGGTGTATGAGTGCCCCCCTCATTTTTCCGATTTTACATTAACTTTTCACTAGAGGGTAGGGTGATTCCCTCCATATGAGCTTGTAGCACCATACCATAACTATTACACTGGGTTCAGACCTGAGCGTATTTGATATGCGCGTTTAACGCGCGTTTTTGTCGCCCGTTTTTGTCCATAGTCAACGCGCGTATTACGCGCGTTTGTGTGATTGACAGCAGTGTCCTATGGCCGCAAACGCGCAACAAAACGCCCCAAAGAAGCTCAAGAACGTGTTTATGCGTCGGGCGTTTTTCAGCGCGTTCGAACGCGCTGCAAAACGCGAAAATGTGAACCAGTCCCTTAGGGAAGCATTGGTTTGCATCGGTTATGCGTTTTACAGCGCGTTCGAACGCGCTGTAAAACGCGCAAGTGTGAACTTAGGGTTAACGAGTGAGCCACCACAACCCATTATTACATGTTCTGCACAAGCATTAAAAAAATTATGCCTAGACAGGGGCAGAATGCCTCTGCATATTTTTGCAGGTGGAAAGGGTAAGGTCTAAGGTATGTTAACCCCTTCACGCCCAGCGCCGTACATGTACGGCACTGGGGGGGTGTTTAAAGATGGCGCCCGTTCCTGCCCGCTGCGGGCGCCATAGCCGCGGGTGTCCGCCTGCTTCTTCAAGCAGACACCTGCAGTTCATGTCTGCAACCGGCAGTAATGCTGATTGCGGACATTTAACGCCTCAGATGCCGTGGTCAATCCTGACCACGGAATCTCAGCACGCCGAAACCGAAAGTGCGCACTTTCGGTTGTGCTCCGGCTCCCCCGTGTGGCGATCGGAGGAGCCGGAGCGTGTATACAGCAGCCCCTGTCTTTATGAATGACACGAGGCTGCTGCATAGTATTTCCTATGGAGCCCTTGCCTGTAATAGAGCTCCATAGGAAACTGGTAAAATCATCATAGATTCCAATGCAAATGCATGCGCAGACCTTTAAAAAATTTGAAAAAGATAAATACCAGATCCGTTTTTCCGGATGACAACCGGAGAGACGGATCCGGTATTGCAATACATTTCTGAGACGGATCCGCATCCGGATCCATCTACAAATGCTATCCGTATGCATATAGATAGCCGGATCAGGCAGGCAGTTCCGACGACGGAACTGCCTGCCGGAATCCAGCGACGCTGGTGTGAAAGTACCCTAACAGAGATGGGCCTCCTGGTCAAATATGCAGGCGGCAAGTGTCTGTTCACCAAAAGCTGCAGCAAGCTGTGTTCATAGTGTATCCCAGTAATACAGAAATGTGGTCTCTCTTTTGGCAACAGCAAATCATGCCCCCATTTTGCTTTAAAAGCAAGGGTCTAAAATCGTGGCTATCCAGTAAGTTTGCTTAATAATTGCTTGATGCTAATGATACGCCTGTTAATACAAAAGCAAGCGAACATACTGCTTGCCAGCATGCCCAATGTCCCAGTTATTTCTGGCTTTGCCCCAACTGCGAAGATTGGTTGTTATGGCCAGTGTCGTTTTCGTTATCATCAGCCTCATGCTCCTCCACCACCAACTATTTTTCCAGTGGTAGCTCCTCATCCTTCTCCAGGAATTTGTCCTTGCAGGTCCCCAAAATCAATAAGGCTGCCAGTGAAATGTGGAAGTGCAGTGATCCCATGAGGAGTCAGAACGGAGGGTGAGAGTAATAGTGGCTCTGACTGTCACAGTCAATCATAGCAGCTGTCCACACACTGTCACTCTTTAGCCCTGTGCAGTGAAAGGAGTGGGCAACCTTTCTTCCCACAGGGCACACCCCGATTCTGGGTACTGCACATCCCCCTACTGAAATGCAATCTGTCCTCGGATTGGTTCTTGTATCCATCTGTGGCAGCAGGTTGCATAGTCTCAGAGATGCAGGTCCTAGCTGACTCTCTTCTCTCCCTATGCTACGGTTGTTGAGAGAAAGAGGATTAAGGGCATATGCACAACATTAACACATTACAAAGCCTAGGCACTAGCTGACAGTGGCATAAATAAATGTAGGTGCTAGATGACAGTGGGATAAATTAAGTGCTTAAGTCCTGAGTGACAGTCCATTGATAGGGTAGCAATATAACTAGCTAGCTATATAGGCTCATGTGCGTTTGAGTCCAAGTCTGCAGCATGAATCTATTAGAACCTGGATCTGTGGCTCTGCTGATGTTAGAGTCCCGGAAACACAAAACCCAGGGCACTCTGCAGCTCCAATAACTTTAAATTCCTTAGCAATGAGTACAAACTTCAAACATTACTGGAACGGATGATCTCAAGGAGCTCAGGTCACGTTTGAATCCTTTGATTCAGAATCAGAGTCTTTGGGCACTTAATTTGGTTGCACTTAACCTGAGAAGGGAAGGAGAAGTACGTCGTACACAACTCAGAATTTTTGGTAGCACGATGTAGTCCCTTTAAAGTGGGGGTGCATTAGGGTGGCCATTTAAGGCCAACAAAATACACACAACAGGCATTAGTTTCTCACACCAAATGCTCAGAAATGTGACATGGTGTTTCTGAATAAAAATGGAGAATATTGGAGGAAGTAAAAGGAATAGATGAACAGCAAATTAAAGCTAGGTCACTTCAGAGAGAAGTATTTTGGATACATTCTTTGGACAGTCTGATTACATGAAACTTGGAATTGGAAGGTCTTTTTATATGTATTGTTACTGTTTGTTTATTTGTAATTAGTTTTATTGTGGATTTTTGAGATTGGTGCTCTGACTATTAAAACCTACAGGACCAATACAGCTCATGCCTGAGGAAGGGGTCGTGACTTTCCCAAAACATGCCTGTGTGAACGCTGTCTCTCCACCTGAACTGGCTCTTTGAATGGATAAGAACTAATGGAGTGTCTTAGACTGTATTCAGATGCTATAGGAAAAAGCTCTGGCCCCTCTGGTGGTGGGACCGTAGGAGTGCCCATAGTCTTGCACTTTTACCTATAGTGTGCAAGCAGGGCCACCGCTACTGGATTGCAGGGAAATGGAAAAATGAATCAACCCAACAAAGAAATCAATATGGACAATCACAATATATTAGAAAGTGCCTTGTATTTACTTTCTCTACATGATAAATAAAGATTATCATCTTCAGACAGTCTGAACCAAGAAAGCTAATCTTTGGCGACTAAGAGCTGGCATTACATTGCAGTAACTGACTGACGGAGGCCCCCGCCACCTCCTGCTAAGCCCTGCCTACTTTTTTGAAAAATTGATAACAGGAGTAGAATTATTTTTTTTTAAAAAGCATTTTTTTTCTGTAAAATTTTGCTTGCACTAATATTTATAATGTTTGTCTGCCAATTCATACAGCCTTAAATTAATTCCCCTTGCCCTTGTCCTGGGAACGCTATCCTGAAGAATTTCAAATTTTCTCACAACCAATTTTCCGTCAGACTCTCCCCGCTTGTGTTATGATAGTCAAGTACTAATAATACTACAGCGGTTGTTGCAGGGGAGGTTGTCAATCTAAAAAGCCCTGGTAATATAGGCGGACCCACATTAAATGACCCCTGAGGGTTTTTCTTCAGGTAACAGGTTGTTGTCTTGTTAAGAATACTTCATTATGATTGCACTACATATCCATGATTTAACATATACAGTAGTGTCTGGTTATTTATCTCTTATCTTTATTACACGGAACTTCGGAAACCCTAAAATTCTGAAAAATAGTAACAACTGACTATGGCGGAGTGAACACGCGACTGATGTGAGCTCCCTCCACGACACTGCTAGCAAGCTGCTACTCACCCTCCTGGCGGTCCTTTTGGAGCCTTAATGGTCCAGACGAGGAAGGGCTCCACGGCTGGTTCATCAGCACTGGTCCCAGATCTTTGCCGCGGTGGCATTCAGCATTTTTTCAAACAAGAGGGGCAGACGGTAACAGGCCACAATCCCCACGCGGAAGTTTTCTCCCCAATGGAGCACAGAACGAGCGCAGCCACACAGCAACACTCTCCCCTCACATCTGCTTGTCCAGCAATGCCGGGCTCGAGTCCAGCTGAAGGGGAACAGGAAGGGCCACTGCTGGTCTCAGAGGCCCCTCTTTCCAATCAGGCAAACACGCGGTGGCCGCCATCTTGTACAACGGCCACAGAGCCCCAAGCCTCCATGCACCATTACACAGTGCAGTCTCCCTCTGCTCCTGCCTACAACACCCCACCTCGCAGGACGAGGCGGCATGGTACTGGAGAGAGCATGTAGGACAACTACCGACCAAACAAGAAATGGAGCAATTTATAGTGTGCCTGGAGACATCTTATAAGGAAGAGCTGTACACAATCTCCACTAATTTACAAATCATAGAGGAAAGGGTGGAAGCAGTGGCCTCTCATCAGGATGAGCTAGCAACCAGAATGGTTGACTTAGAGAATAAAGGGGACACTAGAGATCAGCATATAAACCAACTTTATAGTCTCCATGAGGATTCTGAAAATCGAAGTAGAATAAACAACATTAGGATTAGAGGCCGCCCAGAGTCTGTACCCACTGCAGATTTAGTGTCCACCTTACAAGACTTTTTCAGGAAAATACCGGACAGGTCTATCTCAGATGATTTTTTAAATCGATAAGGCGCATAGAGCATTTGCGCCTCCTAACCCCGATGCCTCCAAACTAAGAGACGTCATTTGTCGTTTGCATTACTACACTGTAAAGGAGGAAATTATGCGGAAAGTGCTCAATCAACTTCCTACTATTGAATATGATGGTGCTCGCATCTCTTTAAGACCTATCCCGCACCACTCTTCTGCAACGAAAAGCGTTGTGCCCTTTGTTGGACTGCCTTAGGGAGAAGGAGATTCAATATATGTGGGGTTACTCCCTTTAACTAGTTGTTCATCACAATGGCAAACACTTCAAGTTGAGAGATCCATCAGAATTGGTGGACTTTGTGGCGGCTCTTGGTCTACCCGAAATTTTTCTCCCAGATTGGCACACCATCTCTCCTCTGCCATCCCATTTTTCGGTCTGGAAGGCGAATAGATCTGGGCCACGAAGGCTTTCTACTGCTAGGGGGCATCCAACCTGATCAGCGCAAATCCTGAAGGACACTTCTTGATCTGCAGCATGACATTACCATCGCTTTATTGTTGACTTTTGTTAGGCAGTCGTGCTTGATCATCTAGGGACCCTTCTGAAGTTATGATAGATATCTATGTGGTGCCCTTCTTCTCAGATGTAAATGTTCTGCTCTGTGTTACACTAGGGGCAGTTAAGAGAGATATAGAGGTCCTATAGAGCTACTTTTCTGAGTTATGTTCACATTTTCATAGCTCTCACATCTATCCATACTATAATTTTTGACCAGATCGGCTTAGACCATTACTGGTAATAAGGAGGAGTGGGAGCGGGTATTAGATAAACATTGTTTTGCAATAGTCTCGTGGTGGCCTCCTCACTTGCTGTTGGAAGACCGACCCTATTTAGCTAAACGTTCCATGTTAATTTCCTATTTTCCCAGGTTTCATTTAGGGTATACTAGAGTATACACCTTATAGTGTACTAGTGCATCTTTTTTTTGTTTTATATTATAGGATTTTTTTTTTTTCTCTCTCTTTTCCTTTCCCTTCCCTTGTCTCTTGATTCACCGTTGCAGGCTGCAATACTCTATGATGGTCACTACAGGTTCCGTTAAGATAGTGTCTTTAAATGTCAGGGGGTTTAATATCCCAGAGAAGAGATCGAAGATATTATCTAATTTACAAAAAGATAAAGCTCAGATAGTATTATTTGAGGAGACTCACTTTAAAACCCACCACGTCCCTCACATTCTCTCTAAAAGCTATAATACTTGGTTTGCTACCACAAATTCAGAATCCAAATCCAAAGGTGTTTCCATTGCTTTACACAAATCTTTTCCTTGTTCTGTTATAGATTCTTGAGTGTGCGAGAAAGGCAGATATGTCTTCGTCAAGCATTGGAGAACATACATGATTGGTAATGTATATCTGCCAAATTCAGGACAGGGTAAGGCATTTGCTACTACAATGTCTAGATTGGATTCCTTCATAGAGGGTGCACTCCTTCTTGGTGGGGACTTTAATATGACATTGGATCCAAAGGTTGATACTTCCATAGGCAGGTTCTTAGTGCCATTCTCAACCATCTCCAGGGTACGTTCGGTCCTCCTTGGTAGGAAATTGGTGATATCTGGAGAATTCTGCATCCCCTTGACAGGGATTATACCTACTACTCACAATCCCACTAATCATATAGCAGGATAGACTGTTCGTTATATCTCATCACGCTCGTACTTTCCAACTTACAGCTATCTGCTCAGCTTTAGGGTCTGATCATGCACCCATATTCCTCGCACTCAAACTTCCCGACCTGGTGGCTAGAGAATGGAAATGGTGCCTCAACGAGGCCCTGCTGAAAGATGTTGTTTGCAGACAGGCAATAGAGAGAACAATCAGGGATTTCTTGGAGACCCATGCTTCTGACACTACAGCTCCTCCTCTGCAGTGGGAAGCCTTGAAATGTGTGATTAAGGGCACACTTATACAGCACAGTGTCAGATTGAAAAAGGAAAGAAAAGCACATATTAAGGCCTCTTGCACACAACCGTATGACCTCGGAGACATACGGTCTGTGAGCGGGCCATATGTCCGACATTGATCGTGCGCACGGGAGTACACAGCATCATAGATTACAATGATGCTGTGCACATCGGGCCGCCCGAGGGGCTATTGTCCCGAACTCATTCGATCTTATTATTGAAGATGGGAGAGATCTCTGTACTGTCCCCTGATATATTTATACATAGTAATTAGATCTCCCCTCAGTCGTCTTTTTTTCTAAAGTGAATAACCCTAATGTTGATAATCTTTCAGGGTACTGTAGTTGCCCCATTCCAGTTATTACTTTAGTTGCCCTCCTCTGAACCCTCTCCAGCCCTGCTATGTCTGCCTTGTTCACAGGAGCCCAGAACTGTACACAGTACTCCATGTGTGGTCTGACTAGTGATTTGTAAAGTGGTAGGTCTATGTTCTCATCACAGGCATCAATGCCCCTTTTGATGCAACTCATCTTATTGGCCTTGGCAACAGCTGCCTGACACTTGTTTTTACTGCTTAGTTTGCTGTTTATTAAAATTCCTAGGTCCTTTTCCATGTCAGTGTTACAGAGTGTTTTACCATTTAGTATGTACGGGTGATTAGCATTATTCCTTCCCATGTGCATAACCTTACATTTGTCAGTGTTAAACCTCATCTGCCACTTCTCTGCCCAAGCCTCTAATCTATCCAGATCCATCTGTAGCAGTATATTGTCCTCTTCAGTGTTAATTACTTTACACAGTTTAGTGTCATCTGCAAAAATTTATATTTTACTGTGCAAGCTTTATACAAGATCATTAATAAATATATTGAAGAGAATAGGGCCCAATACTGACCCCTGAGGTACTCCACTAGCGACAGTGACCCAATCTGAGTGTGTACCATTAATAACCACCCTCTGTTTTCTATCATTGAGCCAGTTACTTACCCACATACAAACATTTTCTCCCAGTCCGAGCATTCTTATTTTATGTACTAACCTTTTATGTGGTACAGTGTCAAATGCTTTGGAGAAGTCCAGATATACGACATCCATTGATTCACCACTCTGAAGTCTAGAGCTTACCTCCTCATAGAAACTGATTAAATTAGTTTGACATGACCGATCCCTCATGAAGCTGATATGGTGTTATTTGCTTATTTTCATTGAGATCCTCCAAGATAGCATCTCTTAGAAAACCCTCAAACAGTTTACCCACAACAGATGTTAAACTTACCGGCCTATAGTTTCTGGGCTCTGTTTTTGCATCCTTTTTGAATATTGGCACCACATTTGCTATGCGCCAAGGGTCTGGCTATGACATTACTTAATTCTCTTGGGATACGGGGGTGTATGCCATCTGGTCCTGGCGATTTGTCTATTTTAATCTTTTTAAGTCGCTGTTGTACTTCTTCCTGTATTCATTTGACAGTTTATTTTCCTCAGTGAATACAGTGGAGAAAAAAATATTTAATAGCTTTGCTTTCTCCTCGTCGCTCTCTGCAACTCCCCCCTCATTGCTCTGTAGAGGGCCGACACCTTCAGATTTTTACCATTTATATAATTTTTACCATTTATATAATTGAAGAACATTTTAGGGTTAATTTTGCTCTCTTTGGCAATTAATCTCTCGGTCTCTAGTTTGGTGGCTTTTATTAGTTTTTTACATATTCTATTTTTTTTCTTATAGTTTTTCAGTGCTTCCTCGCTACCCTCCTGTTTTAGTGATTTAAATGCTTTCTTTTTGTCATTTATTGCTTTCTTTACAGTTCTATTTATCCACATTGGTTTCTTCTTGTTCCTTAACCCTTTATTCCTATAAGGTATGTACCATTCACAATTAGATTTTAGGATGCTTTTAAAAATATCCCATTTTGTGGCAGTATTTTTATTTTTGAGGACTTTGTCCCAGTTAGTTACTCCTGTGGCCTCTCTTAGTTAGCTAAATTTAGCTTTTTTTTAAAGTTTGGTATTTTTGTTCCTCCCTGTAGAAACGCTCGTTTGAAGGATAATTGGAAGGTTATTACTTTATGGTCACTATTTCCCAGGAGCCCCTCAACCTGCACATCTGTTGTTTAATACAGTTTCAGTTTCCCAGTATATATCTGGGTAGTTGAAGTCCCCCATAATAACCACCTCATTATGATTTGCCGCCTCGTCTATCTCGTTTAGTAGTAGATTTTCTGTGGACTCTGGTATATTAGGTGGTTTATAATAAACTCCTATTAGTAATTTATTATTTTTTCCTCCATGTATTTCTACCCAAAGTGACTCCACATGTTCATGTCCCTCACTTATATCTTCTCGGACTGTGGGCTTTAGACGGGATTTTACATAAAGGCAGACCCCTCCCCCTCTCCGGTTTTGACGATCCTTTCTAAACAGACTGTAACCTTGTACATTACCTGCCCAGTCATAGTTATCATCCAGCCATGTCTCAGTTATTCCCACTATGTCATAGTCCTCCTCACACATCACTAATTCCAGTTCCCCAGTTTTATTAGTCAGGCTTCTGGCATTAGTATACATACAATTAAGAGATTTATGTATAGTTTTTACTCTACACCTTTCCTTCTAAACTGTTCTAGTCCCTCCTTCCATTCCTCCCCCAGTCCTATTACCTTGCCCCGGTCTCTATCTGCACTATCTTCCCCTCCTATAACGTAATTACTCTCCCCCCCAGTCCCTAGTTTAAACACTCCTCCAACCTTCTAGCCATATTTCCCCCCTAGACAGCTGCCCCTTCCCCATTGAGGTGCAGCCCATTCCTACGATACAGCCTGTAGCTGACAGAGAAGTTGGCCCAGTTCTCCATTAATAAAGATCAAATAGGATTCATACTGGGTAGAGAAGCGAGGGACAATACCATCCGCACCGTCACGCTGATATCTCAGGCCCAGAAAAAGCAGACCCCCATGTGCCTGATGTCAGTGGATGCAGAAAAAGCGTTCGACAGGGTACATTGGCAGTTTATGCTGGCATCCTTACGACAGATTGGCCTGGGCAGGAGATATGTAGATATGGTGGCAGCTCTGTACACACACCCCTCGGCGCGGGTTCGGACAAATGGTATTTTGGCACCTTCGTTTAAGATCCATAACATCACGCGCCAGGGATGTCCTTTCCCCTCTCCTATATGTCTTGACAATGGAACACCTAGCCACGGCACTCAGGAATAATCCAGATATTAAAGGAGCTGAGGTTGGGAACGAGAGGCACAAGCTCGTGCTTTATGCAGACGATCTCTTCCTTTATGTGACTTCCCCCCATATCTCTATACCGTCTATACTTCAGGAATTTGACAGGTTTGGTCACCTTAGTAATTTTAAGTCGAACCTCGATAAAACAGAACTATTGAATGTCTCCCTCTGCCAGACAGAGACTTTATCCATCCAAAGCAATTTTTTCTTCCAATGGAAAGACCAAAGTCTGACATATTTGGGCATCCAAATTCCAGCTCAATTACATTTATCTGGAATAACGAATCCGGTATTAAATTTTTTTCAAAGCTAGAAAGAACTGCGCATGCGCTGACCGGAAAACCAGATCCGGCGATGCAGTAATTTCCGGAACACTTGGTACCAGATCCGGCATTAATACATTTCAATGGGCAAGTGCGGTAGTGTTCCGGAATTTTGGCCGGAAAAAATAAGGCAGCAAGCTGTGATATTTTGTCCAGTCAAATACCGTACAAGGGACGGAACGGAAGACATCCTGATGCATACTGAACGGATTGCTTTCCATTCAGAATGCATTGGGACAAAACAGAAGCGTTTTTTCCGGTATTGAGACTTTTTACCGGATTTCAATACTGGAAAAGAATAACGCTAGTGTGAAAGTCCCCCAAGTCCACTGGGTGTATATAGGACACAGTTCAGGTCTCAGCAAAGATTTTAGATCCTTTATTCTTCTGTTCATAAGACCATATGTAGATTTTCACTTGTTGAGGGTAATGTTGGGATTATAAGTGGAGGTTCGCGAGTGGCGAATACAATTTACTTGGATTGCCTTCTAGGATCCCTTCACATTATGTTGGAGTATTCTGGGCACAGGAAGTGGGGGAAAGTTCCAAGTGTTGGATTTAGGGTACTTTAACACTTGCGGCAGAGGATTCCGGCAGGCAGTTCCGTCGTCGGAACTGCCTGCCGTATTCGGCAATCCGGACGCAAACTGATGGCATTTGTCAGACTGATCCGGATGTGGATCCGTCTGACAAATGCATTGAAATACCGGATCCGTCTCTCCGGTGTCATCCGGTAAAACGGTTCCGGTTTTATTTTATTTTTGCATTTTTAAAGGTCTGCGCATGCGTAAACCGGAAAGCCGGATCCGTTTTGCCAGAACACTTATTGTCGGATACGGCACTAATACACTTCAATGTAAATTAATGCCGGATCCGGCATTCCAGCAAGTGATCTGTATTTTTGGCCGAAGAGAAAACTGCAGCATGCTGCGGTATTTTCTCCGTCCAAAAAACGTAAGCGGGACTAAACTGATGCATCCTGATGGAATGCTCTCCATTCAGAATGCATTAGGATAAAACTGATTAGTTTTTTTCCGGTATTTAGCCCCTGTGACGGAACTCAATACCGGAAAACAAAAACACTAGTGTGAAAGTACCCTTAATGTTAGTGCATTTTTCTAAAATGTATGTGCAATTTTCTGACAATAATTGTATCGGTTAATAAAATTGGTCGCTACGGCCTTTACACCAAGTTAAGCCTGCGTGTCTTTCTTGAAAAGTAGAGTACAAAAGGGGTTGTGAGCCACAGAATGGCCCCTTCCGAGGAAGTCATACTTCTTTATAATTATTGCACTACATAGCCATGATTTAGCATATAGTTTGTGGTTTTTAATCTCCTATCTTTATTACTCGGTACTTCGAAAACCCTAAAATTCTAGAAAATAGAAACCACTAAAATGGTAAAGCTCTGTTTAAGTTTAATAAAAGAAAATACAGCATGCTACAAAAGCAACATTCCCCAAGTAACCTAAGTCCACTGGGTGTATATAGGACACAGTTCAGGTCTCAGCAAAGCTTCTAGGTGGTTTCTTCTTCTGTTGAGAAGACCATGTGTAGATTTTCACTTGTTGAAATTGATGTTTCCATTGCTATCCGCCTTCTTGTCATGTGCTGTTTGTTGACATTCAGACTCTGAAGTGTATCAGTATATAAAAAAACAACATGTCCTGGAGTACGCTGCAGTGTTCTGTGCCAGGTATCGCTCTCTACTTTCTTCTCACTCTCTGCTATCTTTATTGTAGAAGAGGACAAGCATTCTTATATTCTCTACACATGTCTGGATCCATCTTCTTTATGCTGGGCCAGCGCATGCATCTTGCACACAGCACAGAGCACCAACCCAAAATGGGACATCATTGGTGATGTGCTGTCAATAGGACATGGATTAGGACTCGGAGCCTGGAAGACGTGTGACCAGTGGACAAAAGATCAACACTATAGGAGCACAATAGTGCTTCCAGGGTCAGATGACCGCCATTGGGCGACTGGAACAGGGGCCAATTTTGTAATGTAAGTTAAATAGAAAGTTAGTAGCTTGGTCATTGGGATTCTCCGTGACCTACATATAAAGAAATGCTCTGAGATAAAAAATAATGCATTAATTGGAAAGTCCAGTCTGACGACTTATGTCATTGCACTATGGTGCAATAATCTGAAGGGGAAAAAAATCAACTCCAAAAGTAAAAATTCCTCAGTCATAGAATTGGCACCAGAGTGGCTTGTGAGGGGGACATGTAATAAACCAGATGTTCAAACAGAATATCATGCACCATGCAGTCCCTTCATATCACGATATTAAATCTCCAGGCGCCTTCATCTCATAGTAAATTGGAGACCTCAGATGTTCATACCTCCTTAAAACAAGATTTCACATTCCGGACACTAATTTTCCAGT
This sequence comes from Bufo bufo, assembly GCF_905171765.1. Taxonomy (NCBI): domain Eukaryota; kingdom Metazoa; phylum Chordata; class Amphibia; order Anura; family Bufonidae; genus Bufo; species Bufo bufo. The sequence goes on along the minus strand of NC_053393.1, from coordinate 380,991,227 downwards.
ACATTTTCTTTCCTCCTTGCAGGTCACAGGATGTTCCTTATCTTCCTACAGCTTTCAGCTCAGCGAGTGTCTCACTATAAAACTGGCGGTTGGCATTGATCTGCATCATCTTGGAGCTCATAATTCTGATGTATGATAAGCATCGGTCCCAAAAGGCCATCCTTGAGCCCACCAGGAATGGTGTTACTGGGTACCAATTCTCATTGCCGGTGTAGCAGTGGGTGATGAAGTAGCAGGTAAGGAAGGACACTTGAAGCTGTTGTATGGTGTCTGCCTCTGGGGAGATGAGGTCTCGGCACAGCATATAGAGGAAGACGACACTGCCTGAGCTCAGGAAACTTACGGGTTGGTAGCCCATACTAAGGAGATAATTGTCAATATTCCTTAGCCATCTTACAGGATCTGTAGGGGAGAGATCGATCTTATAACATCTCCGACGTAAAAAAAAGTCTGAGACACCTCAGGAGCTCACTGGATGGGGTGTACAGCACAAGACGTCTCTGGGATGATTGTGCTTGGTCAATCAGACGCCTCTTGGCTGGTATGTCAGGACAGCAGTAGGGTCTCTTCCTGGATTTCTGAGGCTCGTTGTCCGCCATTGTTATATAGCAGCTCACACTCCCTTCAAAGACAAAAATCCAATATATACAATATAACGCTCACAAGTCAATACATTATAGACAATAAAATACTATGTGAGGATCTAGTCACATAACACATGCAGAGCTGTTCTTCCCGTTATAATTACAGAGACCACAGAGGAATGTGATGGACCCTCCAAGTCAATGTAAAGGTGATGTGAAGGATTGGTCTCATGGTTTCTGGTATACATTAAACAAGTATTTCCATGTAGAAATTCATGAAATCTCCAGAAGATAAGCAATAAATGCCCAGTATGTGCAGATTCCACTGGGACACATACCTTTTTCAAGAACAGAGCCACATGTAGAAGCTACAGTGAATGTTGTCTCGGCCGCACATCCATGGCTCCCTCCATTCACTTCTATGGGTGTCAAAATTAGCTGAGTGAGATAGGTGTGGGTTTCGGGCGTGCCCCCTCACCTATATGGTGCGGTACCGCTTTGTCACTACATCCTAAGGCCCCTTTCACACTAACGAGAATTCCACGCGGGTGCAATGCGTGATGCGAACGCATTGCGCCCTCACGGAATCCCGACCCATACATTTGAATGGGTCTGTGTACATGAACGGTGGTTTTCATGCATCACTTTTGCGTTAGGTAAAAATCGCAGCATGTTCTAATTTTTGAGATTTTCCGGCAACACTGGCCCCATAGAAGTGAATGGGGCTGCGTGAAAATTGCATACGCAAGCAAGTGCAGATGCGATGCGATTTTCACGGATGGTTGCTAAGAGATGTTGTTTGTATACATTCAGTTTTTTATGACACACGTGCAAAACGCAGTAAATTGCATTGCCCCCTAGCGATAAAAACTGAACACGATCGTACACAAAACTAAATGGCTTTGTTTGCCAAATCGCGCAGTTTTCACTGAACGCATCCGGACATGCTCGTCTGCAAGGGGCTTAAGAGTATATTCACACATAACAGTGGAGGCGCAGTTAGAACTGCATCAAAACTGCATTAAAAATTTTGAAGGCAGTTTGGTCGTAGTTTTGCAAGGCAGTAATCAGCCACGTGTTTTTACATGTGCCGCAAAAATGGCACAGTTAATGATCACATTGCAAAAACTGTAAAATCCAGTAAAACTGGACTTGGAGTTGCTATGTGTGAATACATGTAATGCCCCCGAGTGGCATTACATGTCCTACGCCCTGCTTCTATCTGTGAATGCTAATATAATGTTATCTTAGGCTACTTTCACACTTGCGTTCGGAGCGGATCCATCTGGTGTCTGCACAGACGGATCCGCTCCTATAATGCAAACAATGGTATCCGTCCAGACTTTGCATTGAAAGTCAATGGGGGACGGATCAGTTTGAAATTGCACCATATTGTGTCATCTTCAAACGGATCCGTCCCCATTGACTTACATTGTAAGTGTGGACGGATCTGTTCGGCTCCGCACGGCCAGGCCGACACCCGAACGCTGCAAGCTGCGTTCGGATGTCCGCCTGCTGAGCGGAACGGAGGCCAAGCGGAGGCATTCTAAGCGGATCCGCATCCACTCAGAATGCATTGGGGCTGTACGGATGCGTTCGGGGCCGCTTGTGAGAGCCTTCAAACGGAACTCACAAGCGGAACCCCGAACGCAAGTGTGAAAGTAGCCTTATGCATTTATTTCCAGGTCCCTAGACACTGTGCATTTATAATAATGTTATGTAATTGTTCATGTAATGTGCCTAGTTCACCAGCAGGTGGCAGCATGTTACATACACACTCATTGTTTGCTTCAAGAAAATACAATCTGTCCTGGTATACATGTAATACATACACATGTGATAGAGCCCTGTGCCCATCACATGACCACGACACTGGAAATAAACAATAAGTTTCTACTGGATGACAGCAAGCAGAGATCTTAAAAAATGCAAGAAAGTATATTGAGAAATTGCTTTTAAGTTACTTGCCAACAGTTCCAGTAAATTCACAGGAAGGGGGTGAGGCCAATGATAAAAGGCAGCACTAATAAATTGATACATCCTAATACCAGCGTATGAAACACAAGTCTTAAATGGGTTGTCCGGGTTCAGAGCTGAACCTAGACATACCCATATTTTCACCCAGGCAGCCCCACTGATGTTAGCATCAGAGCATCTCATGCTCCGATGAGCTCCCTTGCCCTGCGCTAGATCGCGCAGGGCAAGGGCTCTTTAGTTTACAATAACACACTGCCGGATAGAAGCTCCCACCGGCAGTGTGTTTGGTGACATCACTGGCTCTGATGGGCGTGCTTTAGCGCTGCCCTAGCCATTTTACTGGCTAGGGCAGCTCTAAAGCCTGCCCATCAGTGCCGGTGATGTCACCGGGCTTCCTGGAAGCCCCATGGAAAGCCCGGTTCGTCACCGGAACTCCTGAAAATGCCTTTGCCCTGCACGATTTAGCGCAGGGCAAAGGAGAGTATCGGAGCATGAACTTCTCCAATGCTCAAGTCAGGGGGGCTGCCGGGGTGAAAATGGACAACCCCTTTAATACATTTCCCCCAATATCTGATTATATATTACGGTACATTACGCTTATTATACTTTACCTCCTTAGCTCCAGAGATCCCTTTTGTCTTAGTGAGTAGATGTTCAGTAAATTCTCTTCTGGTAATATTGCAGCAATCACACGGTAGGTAAGTGTTCGCGTCACCTGTAGTGTGTGGTCTGAGGAAAAGCTGCTTGTAATTCACATATGTTCTAGGTGTCTATGTTCTAGAACCTATTACACAATAGTAGACAATAGCCTGGTTGCTATGACGACATCACTTCTCAGTGCAGTTTTATTTCTGAAAGGGGAACTGTCATATTAAAGGGGCTATCCCATGATTAATGTAAAAAATGAAAATCATGCATAATCTAGTACATGACAATCTAGAACCAGCCCTGTACCTCACATGGGTCCAGAGATCTCCACATTCATTGCTCTGCTAGATTTATATCAAACTGACAGCTCAAGGGGAGTGTATTCTCTGCTGCAGCTCAGGAGGCGTGTCCATGCTCTCCCTATCACAGATCAGGAGGAAGTATGAAACTGAGCATGTGCGGTCTTCTCAGTGAGCCGGACAAAGACATAAGAGAAAAACAAACTGCAGGTGGCGCTATACAGATACATTTAATTGCACAACTCAGTGGCTATATAAAAATTTTAATTACATGCAATTACAAAAGAATTCAGATCCAGGTGCTGGTTTGAAAACTGGAGAATGTTTTTCATGGGAAAATGCATTTATGACCTCATGTACGCAACCATGGTTTTTGTCCGCATCCGATCCGCATTTTTTGCAGATCATATGTGGACCCATTCATCTCAATGGGGCCGCAAAAGATGTGGACAGAGCATCCGTGGGCTGTTCACACCCACATGTCCGTTCGGCAGCCCTGCAAAAAAATAGAACGTGTCCTATTCTTGTCCAATTTGCGGACGAGGATAGGACATTTCTGAAGGAGTAAATAACTAGTGTTAATACTTTTGCACAATAAAATCTTTAAAATAAAAGTCATATTCAGGAACCATAATTTTTTTCTCTTTTCTGTTTTAATAATTTTTTTATTGTTTTGACAATAAGAGAAGTATAAAATACAACATTTACATTTAGTTTCAGTACTAAAAAAAGGATAGATCCTTACAGCGAAACTCCCATCAGATCACAATATTAATCCATTTATATTGGTTGTCTCATCTTGACCCAACAGTCCAAGAAGAAATCTAATATGGATGTGTAAACATAATAGACTGGTGATTTGGTAGGTTTACAATACTATTTGGTTCATGAAGACAAGTCTAATTAATTATTCTTACTTATAACTTAACTGTATGTCTATAAAGGTGAAACTCGAAAAATTAGAATATCGTGCAAAGTTCATTTATTTCAGTAATGCAACTTAAAAGGTGAAAGTAACATATGAGATAGACTCATTACATGCAAAGCGAGATATTTCAAGCCTTTGTTTGTTATAATTTGGATGATTATGGCTTACAGTTTATGAAACCCCAAAGTCTCAATTTTGAGGTACCCTTTGCTCAGGGGGTATGGATGAATTAGCTGACTACAGTGTGACACTTTGAGCCTAAAATATTGCACCTTTACACAAAATTCTAATTTTAAGCCGCATTAATGCAATTCCTTTAAATTTGTATTATAGAAATAAATTGACTTTTGCACGATATTATAATTTTTAGAGTTTCACCTGTATGTAATTTCAGGAGAGTTTGGAACCTATGTCTTCTTAGGCAGTCCCTAAAAGATTGGATGTTGTGTATGCATGTGAAGAGAAAAGGATGAAATTAAACAAAGATAAACAAGAAGAAGAAAAATTTAACAAACAAAAAAGGGAAAAATCAACAGACGTAAGAGAACGAGGGGCAAAAGAACTGTTAACCATAATTGTGGCTGATTTCTAATTGCCTGCTATGCTTTGTAATGAGGCATGAGTACATGACAAATAATGCTTTTTTGTGAGGTAGCATATTTATCTACCTCTAATCATAATAGAAAAAACTCAAGTCTAAATGTCGTTTTAATTTCTAGTTTTGGAAACCACGGGCGAATCTAAATTTCACTCGGTCACGAGGGGAATAAAGAGACAAGAGGGGTGGGGAGCGCACAATAGGGTAATACGCTCAATACAAAATAAATTGTTTAGAGAGAAAAGGTGCTCACCTTTTTTAGTTGTGCTATGGATAGGCACAACTCTGTTGTAGACTTGTAGGGATATATACCCTTTAGATCCAGGAATGCAGCCGCAGAAGGAAATTCTTTGGGATTGGGTGCCCAATCCCCCAAAGGATGCTTGTAGGATAGGAGGTTCTGGTTAGGCGCAAATCGCTGGTAGAGTTGGTCTTATGTGAATAAATCTTCTTTATTGCATAAATACCATAGATATGTACAAAGAACAACGCGTTTCGGGGCTCCAAATGTCCCCTTCATCAGGTTATTAGGTAATAGTTTAACAAATATCAGCCAGATGTTTATATAGATTGAAAAAAAAAACGCCAAAAAACAGCATACCTGGAGACTGCCCACACATGGGAGGGGCTAGTCCCAGGTGTGCTGGTGTTAGATTTAAGAAACACACAGTTTATAACATAGCAAGAGATCTTATTGTCCCACTAGTTCAATAGGCTGATCTGTTAATTAAACGATGTGGAGAAAGTGTTTGTAGATCGCAAAAAAGGGTCACATGACCACCTCTCTATAGTCACGTGATGGGGGCGGGCCGGCTCGGAGTCACTCTGGCAACGGAGCGCTGGCGCGTGCGCTCCGGCTACCCACAGCGATCCGGGAGCAGAGGAGTCATGCGGTAACATGGCAGTATCCATAGCGACCCAGACGCCTGAGTGCACTAGTGCCGAGCGTGATGTGGGGAGTGTGACCAGAGGCTCAGCTGATCTATAGATGATGGGGGAATGGAATCGCCCCTATTAAAGGTATATATAATTTGTAAAGAGAATGGGGGGAAAAGGAGCAAAATAACAAACCATGCATATAAATGCAAGCCAGAGAAGGGGCCTCCATATAAAAATGTATATAGGAGTGTAATCGATGTTATAAAAAAGAAATATATTCATTGCCCATACTAAAAAGAGGGGGGGGGGGAGGGGAAGGAGGGGAGAGAAGGAAGGTGACCTATATGCATAGGGGAAAGAATATCTCAATATATAAACATGTATCAAAACACAACCCCCTATATATAGTATAAGGGGGGGGGATTCAAAGTGCATGTGCATGGATGGAATTACCATCCATTTGGATAACCGAATGGAAATTCATGTGTAATAAATAAATAAATAAAATAAATTACATATAGATATATATAAAAAGGTATACATATAAACTAATGGTAAAATTAATGATGATAAAAAATGATGATAAAATATATATATAAATATATATAAAAATTCAATACATGCACATAAGACATAATAAATATGGTAATAGTATTATAAATTAGAGTAATAGTAATAAGAATACTCTACAGTGATGAGAATGTAAGGGGAGGAAAACTATTGTAATTTATAGCCTAACTGTTAAATCGCATGAATAGTCATTTAGTCTAGGCTAAGAAATACATATATAATAAGCCCTTATAGATTCATCTCAAATGCTTCATTCAGACCATAGGGGGTCAAACTATTTAGTTTAAAAATACAGTACATTTCTCTACGTCTGATGTACTGGATATCCTTTTGTAAATGGGTTGGGATATGTTCAATTGGTGTCACATTAAACCCAACTGAGCTCCCCTCATGATATTCTGTCGCGTGTCTAGATACACTATGTTTCAGGTAGTTTTTCTTAATGTTTGACCTGTATTTATTGAGCCTATTTCGTAATGTTTGGATTGTCTGCCCAACATATTGTAAGTGGCACGGACATTCCAGAATGTATATGACAAAGTTGGATTCACAATTAAGACTACTTAAAATAGGAAAGGACTCTCCGCTAACACGGCTACAAAAAAACTGATTTCTGGCATATACACAAGCAGCATAAGCATCTTTTATGACTACATTTTGAGCTCCCAATAAAGGCCTTAGTGACATGATTTTCAGTATGATGTTCAACTGGATTTAGCTTACTTGGTGCAAGGATAATTTTTAGAGTACGTGCTCACCTATATGTTAATTTCGGGAGCTCTGGAATAATCTGGTTTAAGATTGGGTCCCTTTTTAAAATGTGCCAATGTTTCTCTAAAATGGCTTTAATGGACATATGGTTTTGATTGTACGTAGTAATAAAATTATCTATCTATCTATTACTATTACTGTCTTTTTCCTTTTTAGGGGCTATAGTGAGGCAATCGTCTTGGGTGAGTTTGGCGGCTTTGGATCTTGCGCCAGAAATAATGTTAAGAGGATAACCTTTTTGGCTGAACCTTGAGGCCAACACATCACACTGTTGGATAAAATCATCTATAAGGGTACAGTTTCGCCTCAGTCATTTAAATTGGCTGAATGGGATATTAGATTTCCATTTTCTGTAGTGTGTACTCTTAAAGTCCAAGTAGCTATTACTATCAACTTTTTTGAAGAATGTACGGGTATTAATTTTATTATTCTGAATAAAAATTTAGAGGTCTAAAAACTCTATTTCTGTCTTGTCATATGTTCCAGTGAAGGAAATCCCCCAATCATTGTTATTGAGATCTGAAATGAATTTTTCAATTGATGATGGGTCCCCATTCCAAATAAAGATTAGATCATCGATATACCTACGAAAGCAGATGATGTTGTTATTAGCCCAGAAACTGCAAAACGCTTCCCCATTGCGGTCCCTCGTATCTGCTTGTAGATTCCATTTTGGAACATAAATACATTATGTGTGAGTATAAAGTCAATCCCCTTCATAATAAAGGCCTTTTGTGGGGCAGGCATTTTATCATATTTGTCTAGGAAACTAGTTGTACATTTCATACCTAGATCATGAGAAATGTTTGTGTAGAGTGCCGAAACGTCCTGAGTCACCCAATAGAAGCTATCTTGCCATACTGTATCTTTCAAAAGAGTGATAAGGGATGTTGAGTCTCTGAGATAAGATTTGAGATTGACAACATATTTCTGCAGGTAAATATCAATATAATGTGATAGATTTCGGGTAAGGGAGGAAACCCCCGAAATAATAGGTCTACCGGGCGGATTCTGGATGTTTTTGTGAATCTTGGGGAGGTGGTAAAAGATGGCTAATGTGGACTCCTTCACCAAAATATATTCCTTTTCTTTCTTGCCCAAACATAAATCTGCTGACTTAATAAGTACTTAAAAATCTTCTCTATCTATTATAGAGGGGTCATGGTCCAATAATAGATAATATTTTTTATCTGACAGAATGTTCAAAGCTTCCCTAACATAGTCCTCTTGGTTTTGAATAACAACACCCTCCCCTTTATCAGCACTTTTGATCGTAAATTCTTTAGGGACATCATTTCTGATGGTTTCATATTCTGTCTAATGTTGGATTCACGATTGATTTCCCTAAAGTCATTTGAGACCACCGAATAAAAAGTATCTAAAAAGTTCCCCTTACGGTGAATAGGATAGAACGCTGGTTTTAGCCCAGACAGTATAGCTTCAATAGGTTCTTCATTGGGGGATATAATATTGTCCTCTGAAATGGGCCTACTCATTGAGTTAGCCTGAATTTTGAAATGCCTTTTTAGTGTGAACTTTTTGATATAACGATTTAGATCAAGGAAAAGGTCAAATTCCTTGATTTTACTAGAGGGACAGAATGAAAGACCCTTAGAAAGTAAAGAAATCTCATCTGCTGTCAAACATGAGTGGACAAGTTGAAGATACCACAAGAGTGAGGCCCAGAATGTTGGTTGGGAACAGTTATTGATTGTGCGGAGCGGGGATCCTTCTTTTTGCGCTTGCCTGCTCTGCAACCTGCAAAAATTTGCTATGTCGGTGGTTTTGGGGCTTTTTAAAATAGGATAACTAGCTATAGGATGAATGAGGGGGGGAAGAGCTAAAAAAAGATGGCATAGATGTAGAGGGACCTGCAATGGAAGAATCATAAACTTGTGAATCATTGTGATTATGATGGTGAGTACATGGATCGGGATGAGGCATCTCAGATGTAAAAGAAAACGCACGAGCAGGTGTAGTATGATTGACTTTCAAAGAGGCTGATTGGCAAGTGGATGTGGGAGATGGGCACACATGGATGGTGTGAAAAGAATCAATCTCTAAGTCAGAGGAATTGGTCGGAGTGGGAGAACCAAATACAACTGAGGAATTGGAGTCAGGTGGAATAGAGAAATTGGTGTGAGGTAAGTTAAGTGGGCCACACATATTGAGTTTTAATTTCTAGAGCAGGGCTTGACAAATTTCCTTGGAATCTAGGAGCCAGCTAAAAAAGTTAGGAGCCGTTTTTTTTTTTGTTTTTTTTTTACCTTATAAAGCCTTATTTTGAGCGACAAAAATAACACCTCTTAAATTAACATACAGTCCTGATCAAAAGTTTAAGACGACTTGAAAAATGCCAAAAAATCAGATTTAGCATGGCTGGATCTTAACAAGGTTCCAAGTAGAGCTTCAACATGCAACAAGAAGAAATGGGAGTGAGACAAAACATTTTTTGAGCATTCAATTTAAAAAAAACAACGAATAAACTGAAACAGGCTGTTTTTCAGCTGATCAAAAGTTTAGGACCACACCTCCAAAAAAAAACTAAACCCCCCCAAAACAGAAATCCAACTTCCAAACATGAACTCAGTAATGAGTAGCTCTGCCGTTATTGTTTATCACTTCCAAAATTCGTTTCGGCATGCTTGATGCAAGCGTTTCCATGAGGTGAGTGGGAACATTTCTCCAAGTGGTAAAGACGGCCGCACGAAGGCCATCTACTGTCTGGAACTGTTGTCCATTTTTGTAAACTTCCCTTGCCATCCATCCCCAAAGGTTCTCAATTGGATTTAGATCAGGGGAACACGCAGGATGGGCCAAAAGAGTGATGTTATTCTCCTGGAAGAAGTCCCTTGTCCTGCGGGCATTGTGTACTGTAGCGTTGTCCTGTTGAAAAACCCAGTCGTTACCACACAGACGAGGGCCCTCAGTCATGAGGAATGCTCTCTGCAACATCTGGACATAGCCAGCGGCCGTTTGACGCCCCTGCATTTCCTGAAGCTCCATTGTTCCACTGAAGGAAAAAGCACCCCAGACCAGTATGGCGCCCCTCCACTGTGGTGCGTAGAAAACATCTCAGGTGGGATCTGCTTGTCATGCCAGTAACGTTGGAAACCATCAGGACCATCAAGGTAAAAAAAATTCTCATCAGAGAATAAAACTTTCTTCCACCTTTGAATGTCCCATGTTTGGTGCTCTCTTGCAAAGTCCAAACGAGCAGTTCTGTGGCGTTCAAGGAGACGAGGTCTTTGAAGACGTTTTTTGTTTTTGAAGCCCTTCAGTCTCAGATGCCGTCTGATAGTTATGGGGCTGCAGTCAGCACCAGTAAGGGCCTTAATTTGGGTCGAGGATCGTCCAGTGTCTTGACGGACAGCCAATTGGATCCTCCGACTCAGTGCTGATGAAATTTTTTTGGGTCTTCCACTTGACCTTTTTGTTCCATAACCCTCAGGATCATTTAAGAAATTCCAAATGACTGTCTTACTGCGTCCCACCTTAGCAGCGATGGCGCGCTGTGAGAGACCCTGCTTATGCAGTTCAACAACCCGACCACGTTCAAAAAGGGAGAGTTTTTTTGCCTTTGCCATCACAACGTGTGACTACCTGACAGAAAATGACAATGAATCCACATTTTTGCACAGATTTGGCCTTTTAAAGGCATGTGGTCCTAAACTTTTGATCAGCTGAAAAACAGCCTGTTTCAGTTTATTCGTTGTTTTCATTAAATTGAATGCTCAAAAAATGTTTTGTCTCACTGCCATTTCTTCTTGTTGCATGTTGAAGCTCTACTTGGAACCTTGTTAAGATCCAGCCATGCTAAATAAGATTTTTTGCCATTTTTCAAGTGGTCTTAAACTTTTGATCAGGACTGTATAAAGAAGTCTAGAACCAAAAAACATGGGCATTGTTTATTATCAGTTTACTGTGACGTCACTGTGTGCAGCATCTCTTCACATTGTTTATTATCAGTGTACTGTGACGTCACTGTGTGCCGCATCTCTTCAGTGTTTATCAGTGTACTGTGATGTCACTGTGTGCAGCATCTCTTCAGTGTTTATCATCAGTGTATAAGTGTGTATAATCCCTGCACTGTGACATCACTGTGTATAATCCCTGTGCTGCAGCTGGCAGAACTGAGATCCCTTCCCGAGGATGTTTGGTCCGGGCTCATTATTCATCTCATAGTTCTTCTCTTGTAAACTTATTTTGTGACTAGATAAAACTGAAGCAGCGCTGGGCTTGAAGAGAAATGTTGCCGCCTGTATCTGCCGTCACTGCGGGATCACTGCCCTTCTGCTCTCCCGGATTATTTGTCCTGTCCGGGGGATAATAGAGTCGCAGTTGTCGCCGTCGCCGGGGCCGTCCTTGTGCTCCCTCCGCTGTGGACGCGCACTGAGTCCAGGCCGGGATTTGGTTCCAACTCTTGCCAGATCTACATCCCGTGTTGTGATGGGGAGGGGGTGGGGCTGCGGTCCTGTTTGTCCTGTGAGTGCGTTAAGCCTCATGCACACGTTCGTGGAACACGGACCGTGTGATACCGGCCTGGATTTCTTCTGAGTGCAGGAGCGCACGGCGTCATTGGTTGCTATGACGCCGTGCGCTTCCTGCTGCCGTCACAGTACAGTAATACACTGATATGATCTATACTGTTTTCTACGGACGTGTGCATGAGGCTTTGCGGTGATGAGACGGCTCCTCTCCGGGTAACGCTGGAATAGTCTTCGTACAGGAAAACGGAAACCTTGCCGTAGTCACCTGCGCTGCTCCCGGGACATGAGGCGTGCGGTGGAGAGCGCCTAGCGGGCAGGTGAGCGCTGCCACGTACATGTCGTGTGGCACTCCGCGGCCAGCTGACACTGACAGCCAGTGGGGAGAGGGAGTGATGTCACTCGGCTTAACCCGTCATGTGCACCGCCTGTCACATTGTTAGCCTTGCGGTGAGGACCTTTCATCTGGCAAAAAATTGTGAACTAAGTATCATGATATGTACAGCGACGCCCAGGGATCTCACTGAACTTACTATTATCCCTGGGCGGCGCTCCGTTCTCCTGCTATGCCCTCCGATATGTTCGGTCACTTGGTTATAGTAGGAGGAGACTGCCCTTGTTCTCCTGGGCGTCTCTCTCTCCTAGGCTGTAGCACTGGCCAATCGCAGCGCAGAGCTTATAGCCTGGGAGAAAAAAAACTCCCAGGCTGTGAGCTCTGCGCTGCGATTGGCCAGCGCTACAGCCTGGGAGAAGAAGACGCCCAGGAGAACAAGGGCAGTCTCCTCCTACTATAACCAAGTGACCGAACATACCGGAGGGCATAGCAGGAGAACGGAGCGGCGCCCAGGGATAATAGTAAATGCAGTGAGATCCCTGGGCGCCGCTGTACAGATCATGACACTTAGTTCAGAATTTTTTGCCAGATGAAAGGTCCTCTTTAACGCTCCAGTGGCTGCGCCCGGCTGCTGGTGTGCTGGGCCTATTTTCAAGCAGGGGCAAATACCCAGGCGCCAGGACAAAATTCCTGATCGCCATGGTGACCTGGCGCCTGGGATTTGTTGATCCCTGTTCTAGAGTTATGTTCTTTACCTCCTGCCACAGTTTAATAATATATGGGCATTCCCAGAAGATATGTAGGAGTGTCCCAACTTGGTTACATCCTCTTTAACACATATTGGTGGCATCTCCAAAGATTTTGGAAAGTCTATAGGGCGTGTAATACCACCTATATATGAGTTTAGAGTAGGCTTCATGGTGGTCAGAGCATGAAGAGCTTTTGATTGATGTTAAATAAGTGTTTTTCAATTTTTTTTCCATTTTTATATTCAAGTCCTTTTCGCATTTCTTAATATGTGAGATATGTGAGTCTAGATATGGTTCAGTTAGTTGTGAATATAATGTTTTAATACCTTTAATAGCTTCACCTGATCTATTGCTCAACAATATGGGAGTAAGTGGAGGAGTTTGGGGAATTGTTAGGCCAATTTTGTTAAGGTGGGTACATATTTGTAAGTATTTAGAGAGATCTTAGCTAGATAGACCATAAGCATTGCTTATGTGCAAGAAATTATGTAATATTTGCTCATCATTTAAATCTTGGACATTTTTCTTATTCAAGGTTTTATTAAGTTTTTCAAATAAGTAAAAGTATTACATAAACACAACATTTTACAGTGTCATATAATGCCGTGCATTGCATAGAGCAGTCTCCAAACATAGGAGGCAGCATGATATAATTTCCCATACTGAAGGGCATTAAGAACATGCGTCAATATATAAGGAGCATAATGCTCAAGTGAGACAGAGAAAGCTATAGGGATCTAACTCTAGTAAGACATACACAACAGGGAGGGGGAACATTTAACAATAGACCAAAGACGGGAAAGGAAGGTACGGGGGAAGCGGAGAGTGGGGAAATATAGGGTTAAAGACGGGCATTACGAAACTCATTTGACCCCCTGAAAGTTTCCCAAGGGCCCCAGGTTTGAACGAATCGAGAGGTGTCCTGAGGAGAGACGCAGATGAGATCCTCCATCCGCTAATGTAGAGCAATTTCTTCAAACCATTCCTCCGGGGAGGGAGGCGTAGGTGATTTCCAGTGGCGAGGGATAACTGTTTTCGCAGCCTGTAACATATACTTCAGGAGCGAGACCTTAAAAGCAGGGATAGTCAAATCACAGATAAACAACAAAAGCGCTTCAGGAGCGTTGGGAATGGGTATTCCCGTCACTGCCCGCACAATACGATGTACAAACTTCCAGTAAGGTCGCAGGACGGTACAGTGCCACCAAACGTGTAACGAGGTGCCTTCATCAGTATGACACCTCCAACAGCGATCTGAAACAGATGGAAACCATTTGTGAAGCAAAGACGGCACTCTGTACCACCTGGATAGAACTTTATAATTCCTCTCCTGCGCCTTAGTGGAAATTACTGCTCTATGAGAGAGAAGAAAAGCCCGCTTCCATTGAGATGAAGTGAGGGCAGTCCCTAGATCACGATTCCAGGCGTGGCAAAAGGAGAGGAGTTGGTCAGAAGTCTGGAGAGCAAGCAAATTATAAATGGTAGAGATGTCCCGGAAGACAGCAGAGGGGGCTAGACACATCTGTTCAAACACTGTAAGGCTCCTGCGTAAGGTGTGGGTGGTACGTATAGAGGAGTAAAAATGTTGGAGTTGCACGTATTCAAAGTTATGCCGAGGGCGTATTTGAGAGGGCTCCATCAATTGGTTCAAGTGTTTCAGTCCTGAGGTCGTGAGGACATCACAAAACCGAAGGGGGCGCAGTTTGGTTCCAGTAAGGAAGGGATTTGAGGAGTGTCCTGGGCGAAAAGCTGGGTTATCGGTAATCGGCGTTAGAGGGCCAGCAGTATCAATGAGGAGTGTACGGCGATTAATGGACGCAATCATCGCGAACGTGTGATTGGTTGTAAAGGACAGTGGGGGAGTTTTAAAGCCTGGCTTGCCAGACAGCCAAGGAAGGACCGCGAGCGCGTGTGAAGAGGAGTTACGAGCAATATGAACCCACAGTTTGCTGGAATCTGATCGCAGCATATCTAGAAGTCTGGCGTATACCGCAGAATAGTAGTACAACTTACAATCTGGCAAACCAACACCCCCAAGTTCTTTAGACCGAGTCAGAACCTCCCATTTTATCCGCGGCCTGCCCGGGGCCCATACAAAACGCGTGAAACAGCGTCTGATTTGTGGCCAAAAAGTGAGCGGTAGTCGAATGGGTATGGTTTGCAAGAGGTAAAGCAGCTTAGGTAGTAGATTCATTTTCAGAATACTGACCCTGCCGAACCAGGAAAAGTCTCGGCGGTGCCAAGTATCCAAATCCTTGTGGAAATTTCGTGGGGCAAAGTTCAACTTAAAAAGGGCGAGTAACTCCGCCGAGATTTTAACAGCCAAATATTTAATCCCCGCCGATGGCCACTTGAATGGGAACGCAGATTTAAGCGATGAGACTAATGTTTGAGGTAGGGATACATTCAGTGCCTCAGATTTGGTCATGTTGATTTTAAAGTTCGTCCATTTACCGAAGAGTGCAATCTCACGTAATAGGGACGGGAGGGCGACATGGGGGTTAGTGATATACAGCAAAAGGTCATCCGCAAAGGCCGCGCACTTATGTTCCACAGAACCAATCGTGACCCCAGATATGTCCGGGTTGGCACGGATCGCGGAAAGGATATGTTCCATTACCAAAACGTACAAAAGAGGAGACAGGGGACATCCCTGGCGCGTGCCGTTGCGGATGAAAAAGGGCGGAGAAAGGTTACCATTAATTTTAATTCTGGCCGAGGGCTGGTGGTAAAGACTAAGTATTTTCCCAAGAAAGATTTGGCCCAGACCCAGTTTAGAAAGAACAGAGCGGAGAGAGTGCCAAGATATGCGATCGAAGGCTTTCTCCGCGTCTAGGGACAAAATCATAAGAGGGGTATTGGAGACTTTTGCGTGATGTATAATATCCAAGGTCCGGAGGGTATTGTCGCGAGCCTCCCTCCTCGGGACAAAACCCACCTGATCGTTGTGTATTAGGGAGGGTAGGAAAGTGTTCAATCTATTGGCTAATATTTTGGCGTATATTTTTAAATCCACGTTTAACAAGGAGATGGGACGGTAGCTAGCACATAAATGGGGGTCTTTATCGGTTTTAGGAATAACCGCGATGTGGGCCATAGTGGATTGGGAGGGGAAGGGGTATTGAGGAGATACCGCATTGAAGACCTTCACCAGAAAGGGAGCAAGGATGGTGGAAATTTTTTTAAAGAAGCCAGCGGTGAACCCATCAGGGCCCGGGCTCTTACCACCCGGGAGGGATTTGATCACTTCCTTCAGCTCCCCCTCCGAAAAAGGCGACTCCAAGCTGGCAGCTTGTTCAGTAGACAATTTAGGGCAGACGCTCAGCGGGTATGGAGACTCGTCGGTTTCTCTGTTAGAGAGGTCAGGAAGATTGTACAAGTCAGCATAAAAGGACTGAAAGGACGAGGTAATCTCCTCCGTCGTGTGCAGTAGTTGGCCTCGGGAGTTTTTGACCGCTGGGATATGGGAAGCAGCGATATGACCCCTGAGTGCCCTAGCCAACAAGCGGCCACACTTATTGCTGTATTCGTAGAACTTGCTGCGACATGTTTGAACTATCCGTTTATAGGAAGAGTCCAATAGCAGGCGCGCGTCAATTCGTGCGTTATGGAGATCTCGTAGCCACGGCAGAGAGAGGGCTCGCTTGTGGGCCAGTTCCAAGGAAGCCACTTTCTGCAAAGCAGCCCTGAGAGAGGCAGCTTTTTCCTTTTTAAGGCGAGAGCCATGCTTAATGAGAATCACCCTAAGAACACATTTGAGGGCTTCCCATTGCATAGGAAGGGGCGTGGGATCCGAGGCGTGATCAGACACGAAATTAGCTACAGTGCCAGTGAGGTCCTGTGCGCATACAGTGTCAAGGAGGAGGGACTCGTTCAAACGCCAGGTCCATTCATTTTTAGTTAAGAACGGGAGCGTGAGAGAGCAATACACCGGGGCAAGGTCAGACCACAAAATGCTACCAATAGAGGTGGAGTCTAGCCATGACAGGGCGGATTGCTGGACTAAAATATAATCTATCCTACTATAGGAAGAGTGAGGGGCCGAGAAAAATGTGTAGTCTTTATCCGAAGGATGTTGCAAACGCCACGGGTCAAGTAATTGTAGCTGCAACAATGCTCTTTTCACTTTTTTGATGGCTGTATAGGAGAGGGTTGCTCGTCCCGAGGAGTTATCGAGCTTGGGGTCAAAAGTAAGATTAAAATCCCCGCTAAAAATGACCGTTCCGCAGATTAGAGGCAAGGCCTTGTCAACTAGATCAATTAGGAAAGAAACCTGGTTTTGGTTTGGGGCATAGGCGTTAATAATAGTGAATTCCCGGCCTCCTATCAGAAGTGTGAGGATAATATAACGGGCCCCGGGGTCAATTACATAGCCCAGCACCTGGTGGGGGAGAGATTTATGTATCGCTATGGCAACACCTTTTGACTTAGTATCTGGATTATCCGCAAAGTGCCAGGAGGTGTAGTATTTATTACGAATGGCAGGAGCCTTACCGTGCTTGAAGTGAGTCTCTTGGAAACAGACAATCTGGGCTCTTTGTCGGTGGAAATGGTAGAGCACCTGGGATCTCTTTTCTGGGGAGTTGAAGCCAATTTGAGTGACGTCATGCCTGTAACAGGAGGGAGGGGAAAACACAAGGAAAGAACACAAGGGATAAGGACAAAGAGGGGAAGAAGAACTGACAAACAGTAGGAAGAGAGAAAAAGAGCGACAACTATCAGGGTCTAAAAGACCAAAGGAGGCAATCACTAGGGAGCTGAGATTCCCCAGGGGGTGCCTCAAACTACGTGGGAAAGGTGACAGCCTAGGAAGAGCAAACCAACCACAATTCCTGACAAAAGAACAATGAACTAATTATAAGTCCCGCCATCCAGACGGGGTCCATAAGAGAGGGGCGCACATGGCTAAATGCAAGATAGAAGCGTCCAGGACCATAAAAGCAGCAAAAGCAGCCTGGGGGTAATCAAACGACCCGGCCAGTATGATGTCTTCAATGTCGCCCCACCTGCAAAACAAACTAGCCACAGTTCCTAAAACAGTAGAAGGAAATAAGGTTAAACATTATTGGTGCCAATGAGAGGCAAGCACGGAGCTCCACAGTGGCGTTCAAGTGTCCCAGTCAGCTGAGGGTCTTCAGCGACGGTTCATAGGACGTCGTCTCCTCTGCCCAAATGGAGGCAGTGTGGGTGCTGTAGGCAGTCCAGATCGGTTGGGCCCAGGCGAACGGGGACGACCCAGTTGAGCGGGCTTGGGGTTCAATATGGTGGGCCAAGGGCCAAGAATGACAGGCGGCAAGTCCAGAGCCTGCAGAAATTCTGGCAAGTCCTCCGGGTTATGCAGTACCACTGCTTGCTTCCTGGGTCCAGCAAAAAGGGCGAATGGGTAGCCCCATCTGTAGGGGATTTTGCGTTCTCTAAGGAGATCTAGTAAGGGTCTGAGCGCAGCCCTCTGTGCAAGAGTATGATGAGATAGGTCCTGTAATAATTGCAGGGAGGAACCTTCATAGGACAGAGGCGATGACTGACGTGCATTATTCAGGATCCTTTCCTTGAGAGCGTAAAAGTGAATTCTGCAGATAACATCTCTTGGCCTAGAGCTATCTGGATTGGGGGGTCTGAGGGCTCTGTGTACTCGGTCAATTTCAATGTGGGTGCCCGGCGGCTGTCCCAAGATTTTGTTGAACAGTCCAACAACAGTGGGCATGAGATCAGGTGTCGTGACAGATTCAGAGAGGCCACGGATCCGCACATTATTGCGTCGGTTGCGGTTTTCAATATCATCAAGGTGGTAGTGAAGTGCATTGAGTTGTTTGCTGTGGGATTGAACCGCATCTTGGAGAGAAGAAACTGTAGCTGACAGGGCCTCGTGCTCATGAACCATCGAATCAATTCTAGAATCCAGTACTTTCATGTCAGAGCGGATCAGAGAAAATTCCTGACGGCATTCTTGCATTATGTTAGTAGCAAAAGCTGATAGGTCCTCTTTAGAGGGCAATGTGCTAATAAGAGTACGCAAGTCTGCCAGCGATGGAGGTCTGGTGTCCTCACTATGTGGGATCACTGAAGCTGATGGTTGCACTCCCAGAGGGGGAGGGGAAGCAGCATGTAAAGCAGGCCGAGCACCGGCCGAGGGACTGGTTGCGGTCACCTGCTCCCCCAAATGCTGATGGCGCGGACTGTCCCATGATGATCCAGAAGACCAGTGGGGTGAGGCGGCTAAGGAATTCGCTGGAGAGCGAGAAGGGAGGCAAAATGGGTCTAGGACCCCCTGATGAGTATCCTCCAGGATGAGAGGAGTGGTGGGCAGTTGTTGTATCGGCCCATTGTGTTGCCCCAAGACAAAAGGGGATATAGTTGCCGGTGATGTTAATGCCGCAGGGCCCGTTCCACTGTGAGTGGTCTCAATAGGGCCTAGTAGAGGCTCATGTGGCCAGAAAGAAGGGGCTGAGGGCCTCAGGCCTTGCCCACATGTGGAGTCATCCGGGCATAGTTTCTGGCCTACGTCAGGAGGCAATGATAGGGGGGCCAGCGATTGTAGGTGCGACCCTTCAGCCGGGTCTGGGCTTCCAGCAGGGGGCCCCGATCCAAGGGCTCGGGCGGAGGGTGGAGAGGACACTTGAGGCATCATGAGCGGGCGGGGAGACGGTCCCCGGGACCCGCCGTTACCTGTCGCCGGCGAGGAGAGAGGGAGTGGAGGCACTGAGGAGGATCGCTGACGGCCAGAGGACCGGATCGGGCTCTCCAGAGTGTCCGGGCGCGCAGGCGGTGAGTGAAGAAGCGGTGTGGCGGCGCCATCTTGTAGGCCCGTGCGGTGTTCCTGGCAGGCTGGAGACGAAGCGGCCGAGCGCCTGGCAAAAAGAAGAGGTAGGTCGCCTTGGGATGGAGCCAGGGGAGCCCATGGACGGGCTCTACCCTTTTTAATCGATTTCCCCATCAGGATGGCTGCGGATTACTGCAGGAGTGCGGCGGAGCTCTCAGTGAGCGCGTCTTCACTCTTCCATGGCTGGCCACGCCCCCTCTCAATCTTGGACATTTTTAACGCCAGCATGTGTCCAAGTAGAGAATGATAGATCAGGGATCACCCATTCTAGCTTGAAGTGGTATGGGAAGGGGTTGGAGAATTGGGAGCTTAGAGCAGGTTTTGATATATGCTTTCCAAATTAGTAACGTGTCTTTAACAGTAGGCAAAAAAAGAGTGTTATCAGGGTTCCCCAATGTAGTAGCTAAAAGTAAGTGTTCCAAATCTTCAGTTTTACATGTCTGTCTTTCTATGGTCACCCATAATTTATCCGTGTTGCGATTCCACCATGCTACTGATTGATCTAATATGGTCGCCATGTGGTAAGAGTTAAGTTCTGGGAGACCTAGTCCGCCTGAGTGCCTATTCCTAGTTAAAACTCCAGAGCTAATTCTAGGGTGTTTGTTTTTCCATATGAATCTATTAAAGGGATTCTGTCAGCCTGATTTTCAATACTGAGATTTTGGTATCATCATATTAGTCTCCATTATCTCATTAAAAATATACTAGTTTTACCCCCACCTGTTGTTTTATTTTTGATAAAAATAGGTTTTATGTATATGGTAATTACCTTCATAACGTGCACAAGGGGCTGTACCTACTGCCGTTTGTGCCCAGCCGCGTCCCTGATCTCTGAGCCTAGCTCCACACCACTGTTAATTTAGTCACTCCTCTCCGGCCTTTTTTTCTTTTCTCAGTGCGCCGTAATCCCGCACATGCGTAGATGTCACACACGTCCTGGCCCACGCGGTGTCCTGGCAGCAGCCTCATCGAGTGTGATCGGCAAAATAAAAAATCTTCTAATATAATGTAATAACAACACAGTTACATTCTGTTGATTCCGGCCCTCCCTCATAGATTTACACCCCATAAAGCTCCTCCAGTTCTTCACTATCATGGTCCCAGTATATGCCACATGCCCGCTCCCCTCACATCAATGAGTTCCCATCACTCACGGCATCTGAGAGTGTTAAAAACCGGAAGCGTGGGATCCCTCTTCAGGCGCACTTTTCCCCAAGCGGAGATTGGGGAAAGCACCCTGTTCTATAAATGAGCCACAGCCTATACTAGGCTTCCAGGCTCATTGTTATTATATCCCAGTTCAGGCCACTAGATTGCAGCACTTAACTGTGATATAGTGATTTCTACACAAACTAATGGAGCAATTTACATCTGATGATTGTAAGTTGTTGTCCACTTGTATTTAAGTTTTATTTAGCATCTATTTTTAAAATGTTTCTGTGGGGATTCGAACTCACAACCATCTACATTAAAAGCAAGAACCTTAAAGGATAACTGTCACAATTAGACCCTAATTTCAATTTTCATATATGTAGTTACTAATAACATGATATTCCAGAATCAGTTACTATTAGACTGACTTACCCCATATTTAATAAGATTCAGCCCTTTGCAACCCGTCTGCATAAAACTGCAATTTCACTATTCAGTTAAGATGGCCGCCACTGCCCTCACCCTGAGGCTAATCCCGCCTGCCCTCACTAGCCAGTAACAATAGCCCCCCAAAAGTGTCAGTAACCAGAGCCCTCCCCCCCTAAAGGGTTAATCTCCTGCAGCACAATGGGGTCCTCTTACCACGTGTTGCTTTCATTTATACACTGAGCAGATGGCCATTTTTTGTCACCCTACATCACAAAAAGTGTAATAGCAAGCGATCAAAAAGTCACACACACCCCAAAATAGTGCCAATAAAACCGTCATCTCATCCCGTAAAAATCATACCCTACCCAAGGTAATCGCCCAAAAACTGAAAAAATTATGGCTCTCAGTCTATGGAAACACTAAAACATGATTTTTTTTTCTTTAAAAAAAGAAATCATTGTGTAAAACTTACATAAATAAAAAAAAAGTATACATATTAGGTATCGCCGCATCCGTGACAACCTGGTCTATAAAAATATCACATGATCTAACCTGTCAGATGAATGTTGTAAATAACAAAAAATAAAACCAGTGCCAAAACAGCTATTTCTTGTTACCTTGCCTCACAAAAAGTGTAATATAGAGCAACCAAAAATCATATGTACCTTAAACTAGTACCAACAATACTACCACCCTATCCCGTAGTTTCTAAAATGGGGTCACTTTTTTGGAGTTTCTACTCTAGTGGGGCTTAAAATGGGACATGGTGTCAAAAAACCAGTCCAGCAAAATCTGCCTTCCAAAAACCATATGGCATTCCTTTCCTTCTGCACCCTGCCGTGTGCCCGTACAGCAGTTTACGACCACATATGGGGTGTTTCTGTAAACTACAGAATCCGGGCAATAAATATTGAGTTTTGTTTGGCTGTTAACCCTTGCTTTGTTACTGGAAAAACTGGATTAAAATGGAAAATTGGCCAAAAAATTGAAATTCTGAAATTTCATCTCCATTTGCCAATAACTCTTGTGGAACACCTAAAGGGTTAACAACGTTTGTAAAATCAGTTTTGAATACCTTGAGGGGTGTAGTTTCTTAGATGGGGTCACTTTTATGGAGTTTCTACTCTAGGGGTGCATCAGGGGGGCTTCAAATGGGACATGGTGTAAAAAAATCCAGTCCAGCAAAACCTGCCTTCCAAAAACCGTATGGCATTCCTTTCCTTCTGCGCCCTGCTGTGTGCCCGTACAGCGGTTTACGACCACATATGGGGTGTTTCTGTAAACTACAGAATCAGGGCCATAAATATTGAGTTTGGTTTGGCTGTTAACTCTTGCTTTGTAACTGGAAAAAAAATATTAAAATGGAAAATCTGCCAAAAAAGTGAAATTTTGAAATTGTATCTCTATTTTCCATTAATTCTTGTGGAACACCTAAAGGGTTAACGACGTTTGTAAAATCAGTTTTGAATAGCTTGAGGAGTGTAGTTTCTTAGATGGGGTCACTTTAATGGAGTTTCTACTCTAGGGGTGCATCAGGGGGGCTTCAAATGGGACATGGTGTCAAAAGAAACAGTCCAGCAAAACCTGCCTTCCAAAAACCGTATGGCATTCCTTTCCTTCTGCGCCCTGCCGTGTGTCCGTACAGCTGTTTACGACCACATATGGGGTGTTTCTGTAAACTACAGAATCAGGGCCATAAATATTGAGTTTGGTTTGGCTGTTAACCCTTGCTTTGTAACTGGAAAAAAATTATTAAAATGGAAAATCTGCCAAAAAAGTTAAATTTTGAAATTGTATCTCTATTTTCCATTAATTCTTGTGGAACACCTAAAGGGTTAACAAAGTTTGTAAAATCAGTTTTGAATACCTTGAGGGGTGTAGTTTCTAGAATGGGGTCATTTTTGGGTGGTTTCTATTATGTAAGCCTCGCAAAGTGACTTCAGACCTGAACTGGTCCCTAAAAATTGGGTTTTTGAAACTTCTAAGCCTTGTAACATCCCCAAAAAATAAAATATCATGCCCAAAATGATCCAAACATGAAGTAGACATATGGGGAATGTAAAGTAATAACTATTTTTGAAGGTATTACTATGTATTATAGAAGTAGAGAAATTGAAACTTGGAAATTTGAAATTTTTTACAAATTTTTGGTAAATTTTTTATTTTTTTATAAATAAAAATTATTTTTTTTGACTTCATTTTACCAGTGTCATGAAGTACAATATGTGACGAAAAAACAATCTCAGAATAACCTGGATAAGTCAAAGCGTTTTGCAAAAAATGGCCTGGTCCTTAAGGTAAAATAAGGCTGTGCCCCAAAGGGGTTAAGCATGCCCTGCTATAAATACAGTGATAAAATGTGAACTGCTTATGTATACATGGTAGCAAAATTGCATCTGTTTTTTCAAAAATTAAAAGAAGCGCAATTATATGCCTCTTCTATGAACATCCTGGTATTAATGCACTGAAATGTGCTGAAGTGATTTTTCTCAATTTTCAAATTTTTAATTTCTCTTCTTTTAAGGCCTCTTTCACACCTGCGTTGTCCGGATCCGGCGTGTACTCCACTTGCCGGAATTACACTCCGGATCCGGAAAAACGCAAGTGTACTGAAAGCATTTGAAGACGGAACCGTCTTCAAAATGCTTTCAGTGTTACTATGGCACCCAGGACGCTATTAAAGTCCTGGTTGCCATAGTAGTAGTGGGGAGCGGGGGAGCGGTATACTTACAGTCCGTGCGGCTCCCCGGGCGCTCCAGAATGACGTCAGAGCGCCCCATGCGCATGGATGACGTGATCCATGTGATCACATGATCCATGCGCTTGGGGCGCCCTGACGTCACTCTGGAGCGCCCGGGGAGCCGCACGGACGGTAAGTACACTGCTCCCCGCTCCCCACTACACTTTACCATGGCTGCCAGGACTTTAGCGTCCCGGCAGCCATGGTAACCACTCTGAAAAAGCTAAATGTCGGATGCGGCAATGCGCCGAAACGACGTTTAGCTTAAGGCCGGATCCGGATCAATGCCTTTTAATGGGCATTAATTCCGGATCCGGCCTTGCGGCAAGTGTTCCGGATTTTTGGCCGGAGCAAAAAGCGCAGCATGCTGCAGTATTTTCTCCGGCCAAAAAACGTTCCGTTCCGGAACTGAAGACATCCTGATGCATCCTGAACGGATTTCTCTCCATTCAGAATGCATTAGGATAATCCTGATCAGGATTCTTCCGGCATAGAGCCCTGACGACGGAACTCTATGCCGGAAGACAACAACGCAGGTGTGAAAGAGCCCTAAGACAGAAAGTGATACCTCATGAAATATTTATTACTTAACATTCCCCATATGTCTACTTTATGTTGGCATCATTTTGTAAATGTCATATTTTTTTTTTAGGACGTTAGAAGGCTTAGAATTTTAGAAGCAGTTCTTAAAATTTTTAAGAAAATTTCCAAAACCCACTTTTAAAGGACCAGTTCAGTTCTGAAGTCACTTTGTGAGGCTTAAATAGTAGAAATGTAATGCCCCCGAGTGGCATTACCACTCCTACGCCCTGCTTCTATCTGTGAATGCTAATAGATTGTTATCTTAGGCTTATTGCACACGACCGTATGTTTTTGCGGTCCGTTTTAAACGGATCCGTTGTTCCGTTTTTTGTTTCCGTTTTGCTTCCGTTTCCGTTCCGTTTCCGTTCCGTTTCCGTTCCTTATTTTAAAAAACAATATCCGTATGGTTTCAGTACACGATCCGTTTTTTGCGGATCGCAAACGGAACAAAAAAAAGGTGTGAACATCTTTCTTGAACACATCCCCTTTTTCACTCCCCCTATTTAACTTGGTCATGTGCGACTTGTTACTCCAATTTTATCAGCTTGTTGCAGCATTGAGAGCGTACTTGGAATCCTGTGTTTGGCAGACATTGGATTGTGGCTACAATTTTCTGTTGTATCATGGCTGAGGAGGAACTGGTTCTCTTGTGCTGGCTGATTTCTCGGGAACAGGAACAGCAGCCAACTATGCTGAACGTGGAACCGAGGAGGAGGAGGCATTGGGTTCACCCAATTCTCTGTCAGCGGCGCAGGAAGGGTCATTTCCACACGCTGTACATGGATCTGCGACAGCATCCTGAGAAATTTCATGGGTATTGTCGTATGTCTGTGAGCAGCTTTGATTTGTTGTTGGCGTCTCTGCGTCCTGGCCTCACTTACCAGGACACTAATATGAGGCGCTGCATTTCTCCTGAGGAACGGCTCATCGTCACGTTGAGGTATGGATATTTCATATGATTTATATGTTTGTGTCATAGTTTAGATGCAATGTGATTATGAGTATATATATTAGTCTAAAATTGTGGTTGTTAAAGACCAGCCATGCTCAACCTGCAGCCCTCCAGCTGTGGCAAAACGACAACTCCCAGCATGGCCGAACAGCCTACAGCTATCAGCCTACAGTAGGGTATGGTGGGAGTTGTAGTTTTACAACAGCTGGAGGGCCGTAGGTTGAGCATGGCTGTTATAGTATATACTGTATGTGTTGCATGACTGTTTTTATGTTTGTGTCTTCCAGATTTTTGGCTACTGGGAATTCATTTGTATCTCTGCATTTTGAGTTCCTGCTGGGAGTCTCAACTATTTCTCGGATAGTTCGTCAAACCAGTGATTTGATTTGGCAGCAACTCCGGGGAGTGGTGATGCCAGTGCCCAAGGCTGAGGATTGGATACGAATTGCTGAGGGTTTTTATGTTGATGCGCAGTTTCCGAACTGCATTGGGGCACTGGATGGCAAACACATACGTGTTAAGAAGCCGCCTCACTCAGGGTCCCGGTACTACAATTATAAACAGTATTTTTCTGTTGTGCTAATGGCCTTGGCTGACAGTAATTACAAGTTTTTAATTGTGGATATTGGGGCCTATGGGAGCACTGCAGATGCGCACATTTTCAGTTCTTCTAGAATGGGTGATCGGCTTCAAGCCAACCAGCTTTCACTCCCAGAGCCCAGACAGCTGCCAGGTTCTGCGGGACCACCGGCTCCATTTGTTATTGTGGCTGATGAAGGGTTTGCTTTGACACCCCATGTCATGCGGCCCTTCCCCAGACGCAACCTGGATGACAGCAGACGTATATTTAACTATCGGCTGACTCGAGCCCGTCGGTATGTAGAGTGTGCGTTTGGAATACTCTCACAGAAGTGGAGAGTATTACTGTCATCCTTACAGATGGCACCGGAGAATGCCACCAAGGTTATTCAAGCGTGTGTGATCCTGCATAACTTTGTAAGGATTCATGATGGTCACTCAGAAGTTGATGAATTGGAACCTGGTACGTCTTCTTCATCCGGAGGATTGAACCAAACCCTTCATGGACGACCTGGAACTGCAGGGATTGCAGTTCGGGCTCTCTATGAGCAATATTTTTCAAGTCCTGAGGGAGCATTGCCGTGGCAGATGGACGTAGTGCATGGCAGATAATGAATTGTCTGGACTCTGGGCATCTTAGTATTTATTATTTTCCAGTGTAATTTCTTGTGTGGGTGGGGGGGGGGGGTTTATGGAGATAGTGTAGGACTCACAAGACCAAGAGGACCCTTGACGTGGGCTTGTGGGCTGGGGTTCCAATGTAGACACTAAAAAAAATAACACTATGTAGTAAATCATGTTCGCTGTGAACATTTTTATTTGTAAAAATGTTTTTTTTTGGTCTACATTAACCCTCTAATACCTCATTATCCTTATATATTTATTACATATGTATTGTGTGTTGAGATTGCCTAGTCTTTATCGACATTTAACATTTTTTTGAACATTCTTTATCCCTGCAGAGCGCTTTAAAGACGCTGTCCATTGTCCTGCCATTGGAGGTTATCCCAGCACTTTGAAGATTTGCCTTTGTAATACAATTTGCATATATATGTTTGTGGTTTACTACAGGAATGTCCACACCGCAGCACTCAAGCTGGGGAAAAAGTTAATTTCCTGCATGTGTGGACATACCACAGCTATTCAGACATGCAGGGAGCTCTAGTTTTTGAATAGCTGTAGTGTGACAGGTTGAGCATAGCTGGCTAAAAGTATACATACTTCCCTATTTCTCCTTAATGTACAAAATAAATACTATATCTGTGTATTCTATTCCTATTCTTCTTATATGTCAATAAAGTTTGTAATGTTGTAATATTGGTATGTATGTGCAATATGAAATAAAAGTCGACACATAGATTTTTGATTCATAAAGTATATTATTAAATAAAAATATAAATTAAAATATACACAAAAGGCTTAACAATCAGCCCAAATTAGTTATTACTCAAACGTTAACATAACATTAAAGATCCATTAGCTCCCGCAAATATGACCCCGGACCAGTTTGACGAGGGCCAGCAACATTACTTGCACCGGTGTTACTCATTGTGGGCCCTGGATATTGTGGCCGTGGCATGAACTGAGACTCTTGGGAATAAAGAGGCTGTGAATAGGAGGGTGGCCTAGGAGGTGGTTGGATCATACTGGGCCCAGGTTGGGTTTCTTTTGCTAACCTAAATGCCCGTTGCTTCAGGTTTTCCACCCAACTCACCAGTTCATGGGGATCAAGTGGCGTTTTTAAAATTGTCGCCACTGACCCCATGATGTCAATAAATATGGTTTGCTTGTATGAATCCAGATCTTCAATAAGAGGAGCAAGACCACAGAGCATCCGCTCCTCCTTTCCTTCCGCCCGTCTCTGCCTCAAATAGTCAAGCACCTGATTTTGAACCAGGGCTTGAGTATTTGAGGCAGAGACGGCAGTGTTAGTTGCCCCCCTTCTCCGCCGTGGCTGCCTTCTTCTTGTCTCAGGGCTTGACTGAATTGCAGCCGAAGGACCCTCCAAAGCTGAAGACTCCTCCCTCTCTTCCTGCAGCACTGGTTGGGGGTCGTCATCCGCAGTAAGTGTGGAGTCTAGGGGCTGCGCACCAGCATCTTCATCACTGTTGGTGCTGCTATGATCTCCCTCTTGCTCTAGGCTGTCAACGGTCCTGTGGAATGAGAGATAATTGCAATCAAGGAAAGTGTATATATGAAGGGTATAGACCGAAAATAAAACATTTACTATACACACTGGAACAGAGTCTACCATGATAATTATTAGTAATGTTGACAGCTTCTAAATTAATAAGTGGTATCTTTAATAATTCACTGCAATAAAAACCTAAGCCAATCAAAGTCTACGCGTTTCGGATCATACAATATTGATTCTTTTATACTCAATATTGTAGTATCCGAAACGCGTAGACTTGGATTGCCTTTGTTTTTGTTTGCACTAAATTATTAAAGACACCACTTAAAAAATTTTGGAAGCTGGCCTTTATCTTCTCATTGTTCATATTCATGTTTCAAGTATGGGAAAAAGACATTCCAACAATTTGAAATAGTATTTTTCGTCTATGGTTGACATGAGCCATGTGAAGCATTGCAGAGGCCAAGGTCTGTTTCATTCCTGCCAGTGATGTAATGTCCTTGTCCACACTATATGCTACACCCTGACTTCTGCATAGCAATATGGCCGACCTTTTTTTCCAAAAAGGACCAGCACTGATTTGTGCTGGTAATGTCAAGAGAAAAAACAAAGAGATGGAAGTATTCTTCTAGCAGGGTGTGTAGAAGGGCAGATTTTTACCCGCAGAGAACTAAGTGTACCATGCAGGTGCAAACCAAAAATAAGTTTACAGCATAGCATAGCAGAAACCATTACTTCTATGCTGGTATAAATGATTACAAAAAAACAACAGTACGAATATTTTATTTTGGCCAAACATTACAAGAGATAAAATAATTACAGTGGTTACTCACGCCCTAAGATCCAACACGGGTTTGAGAAAGTGCAATTGTTTCGTATACAGATACGGTTTTTTACGGGGACCACCATCTCCACTTTTCCCAAGTCCCTGGACACGTTCACGCCGGTATTGGTCCCGGCACGATTGCCAGCGGGTTTTGACACGTAGTACTGTAGAAATATAACCGAACAAAAATTCTATCAGAATATATCCATACAAACTTATCAATGCACATGTTAACCAAGGCTTTCTACCACATGCTATAACATTGTAGTTTCTAAACTAGTTACGTGCATTGACATAAAAATCTGGGTCATCTATAGACAGGTTCTATATTCAGTTTTTTGCCCACATACATTTAATGGGCCTGTAAACACAATTGCCATATATTTACATGATATAAATGTCAATACATGAGGCCTAAACACTTTAGCATATATGTATTTTGAGAAAAGCACGAGAGACACCGGCGGACAAGGTTGCTGACATCCAAAACTATCTAGTGCTATGGAAGGGGATAGTTAGTTAAAAAAAAAGAGTTTTACAAAAGTGCACCTTCATTACAACATGGCCTATTTTCCTGTATTCACATATAAACCCACCAGTGCATCACAGTTTTGACATAATTCCAATAAACATTTGATAAAGAAGCACACATGCCCGCATGGGTAGGCTTACCTAATCTGCGCCTTTTCGACGAATTGCCCTTCTCCCATTCTCTCGCCAGCATCTCCTTTGTAATCTCCTCCCAGGCACGCTCCTTCACAATGCGATCATGGTACTGATCTTGTCTGCTGTCCCACAGCTGGGGACGCTCCTGTATGAGGGTGATGAGCTTGGCAACATCCATCTTTTGGCTTTGCAGGCAAGTCAGACAGCGTGGGGGTGGGTTATTTAAGTGCACATGTGCTCACTTCCTGGATTGTAAACACAGAACACATGGCCACAGTGGGCAGGGCCTAGCATCTCCTAACTATTGATCCGCAAAAAACGGATGACATACGGATGTGCTCCGTATGCATTCCGTATGTGTTCCGTTTTAAAACGGACCCATTGACTTGAATGGAGCCACGGACTGTGATTTGCGGGCAATAATAGGACATGTTCTATGTTAAAACGGAACGGAAAAACGGAAATACGGAAACGGAATGCATACGGAGTACATTCCGTTTTTTTTGCGGGCCCATTGAAATGAATGGTTCCGTATACGGACCGTATACGGAACAAGAAAAACGAACCGCAAAATGGAAAAAAAAAACGTTCATGTGCATGAGGCCTTATGCATTTATTTCCAGGTCCCTAGACACTGTGCATTTATAATAATGTTATGTCATTGTTCATGTAATGTGCCTGGTTCACCAGCAGGTGGCAGCAACTATGGCAGAGCTACACTTAGAGAGAATGGAACCCACTATTCCATTCTCCCCTCCTTTCTTGGTCAGAAGTGGGCCAGTCCTGTTTTGCTACCAGAAGGAGGTAGGGAGTTCTGGTGTGTTCTGGTTGAAGCTGCTGTGTTCTCCATGTTGAAGCTGCCAGGACTCTAACCTATTCCCTGGCATAATCCAGAGAGAAGTTGCAGCATCCTGCAGAAGCAGAAATTTATTTTAAGTCTCTTAGTACAGCAGACCCAAAGAGAAACCGATGTAGCAGGGTTGAGATTGTTTGCCTGCCAGAGTTAATGCTAAAGCCTGCTGGAACCAAGATAAAGTCTGTAAACCATTTGGAGAAACGTTTATGCAAAGTAAAGCTGCCATTGAACTTCATCACAAGGTCTGGTGGTAAACTGCTGTAAGGGAGCAGGGCGCAGAAGAAAAGGACCGCCGGATAGCTTTTGGAAGGCAGATTTTGCTGGACTGATTTTTAGACACCATATGCACCCCTACAGTAGAAACTCCCAAAAAGTGACCCCATTTTGGAAACTACGGAATAAGGGTACTTTCACACTTGCGGCAGAGGATTCCGGCAGGCAGTTCCGTCGCCGGAACTGCCTGCCTTATCCGTCAATACGTATGCAAACTGATGGCAATTGTCGGACGGATCAGGATCCTGATCCGTATGACAAATGCATTGAAATGCCGGATCCGTCTCTCCGGTGTCATCCGAAAAAACAGATCCGGCATTTTTTTTTTTTACATTATTTGCGGTCTGAGCATGCGCAAACCGCAATGCCGGATCCGTTTTGCTGGAACATTCGGAGACGGATCCAGCATTAATGCATTTCAATGGGAAAAGTGCCAATTTTGGACGGAGATAAAACTGCAGCATGCTGTGGTATTATCTCCATCCTGAAAAGTGAAAAAGGCTGAACTGAAGACATCCTGATGCATCCTGAACGGATTGCTTTCCATTCAGAATGCATTAGAATAAAACTGATGAGTTCTTTTCCGGTATTGATCCCCTAGGACGGAACTCAATTCCGGAAAAGAATAACGCTAGTTTGAAAGCACCTTAAGGTGACAGTTTTATTGGTATTGTTTTGGGTTAAACATGATTTTTGATCGCTCTATATTATGTTTTTTGTGAGGCACGGTAACCAAAAAATGGCTGTTCTGGCACAGTTTTAATTTTTAGTTTTTTTACAATGTTCATTTGACAAGTTAGATCATGTGCTATTTGTTGTTACGAATGCGACGATATCATATATGTCTACTTTCTTTGGTTGTTTGTTTCAGTTTTGCATAATAAAGCATTTTTGAAAGAAATTATGTTTTTGTGTCTCCATATTCTGAACGCCATATTTTTTTTATTTTTCTGCCAATCGTCTTGTGCAGGGGCTTGTTTTTTGCTGGAAGAGTTGAGGTTTTTATTGGTACCATTTTTGGGCACATATGATTTTGTGATAATTCAATATTGCACTTTATGGGGCAAGGTGACCAAAAAATTGGTTGTTTGGCACAGTTTTTATTTATTTTTTATTTTTAGAGCGTTCACCTGTGGGTGTAGGTCATGTGATATTTTTATAGAGCAGGTCATTACGGACGTGGCAATACCTAATATGTATTTTCTTATTCATTTAAGTTTTACACAATAAAAGCATTTTTGAAGCAAAAAATTTTTTGTTTTAGTGACTCCATAGTCTGAGAGCCAGAGTTATTTTTTTTAGGGCCGATTGTCTTAGGTAGGGTCTAATTTTTTGTGGGATGCCTTTTTGATCTCTTAGCGTTGCACTTTTTGTGATGTAAGATGGCCAAAAAATATCTTTTTTTGCACATTTTTTTTTTCTTTTTACGGTGTTCACCTGAGGGGTTATGTCATGTGATGTTTCTATAGAGCTGGTTTTTACCGACCTGGCAATACCTAATATGTCTACTTGTTTTTATTTATTTCACTTTAATACAATAAAAGCATTTAAAAAAAAAAAACATATTTTAGTGTCTCCATAGTCTGAGAGCCATATTTTTTTTATTTTTTTGGCCAACTGTCTTTGATTGGTACTACTTTGGGGAATATACGCCTTTTTGATCGCTTGGTGTTGCACTTTTTGTGATGTAAAGAGACAAAAAAAAATCTTTTTTTAGCACTGTTTTTATTTTTATTTTTTATGGCGTTCACCTGTGGGGTTAGGTCATGTGATATTTTTATAGAGCAGGTCATTATGGATGTGGCAATACCAAATATGTATACGTTTTATTTATTTATTTATTTAGGTTTTACACAATAAAAGCATTTTTGAAACAAAAAAAATTCTGTTTTATTGTCTCTATATTTTGAGATCCATAGTTTTTTTTTTGGGGGGGGGAGATTGTCTTATGTAGGGGCTCTTTTTTGGGGGAATGAGGTGACTTGTACCATTTTGAGGTGCACACAATTTTTTGTTTGGTGTTTCACTTTTTGTGATGTAAGGTGACCAAAATAGCTTTTTTGACAGTTTTTATTTATTTTTTTACCGTGTTTATCTGACATGGTAGATTTATGTGATAGAGCCGGTCGTTACGGATGTGGCGATACCTAATATGTGTTTTTTTTCTATTTTTTATTATAAAATCAGAGGAAAGAGGCTTTTTTTTTGTTGAAACTTAATTTTTTTATCATTAAAAACACTTTTTTTTTTTTACTTTTTTTTTACTTTTGGGGGTCTGACCCCTTCTGCAATGCATTACAATACATCTGTATTGTAATGCATTGCCTGTTAGTGTATTATCTAGCCTGGAGCTGGATCTCCTAGGCTTTCATAGAAGGCAGGTCCTGATGCCTCTAGAAGACATTGGGCTGCCTTCTCACCCATCGTGATAGGATCCCTCACCCGCTGCAAACACTTTCTATGCTGCGGTCAGCACTGACCGCGACATAGAAGGGGTTAATCCACCGGCATACAGTATACTTCTACAGCGTATACAGGAGGGGCTCGGCTATCAGCATGATGTAATAGTGCGTCAAATTAGGGGAAGTCACCTCCCGCTATGACATGCTATTAAGTCATATGTCAGGAAGGGGTTAAAGGGAACCTGTTGCCACGAAATGCAGTGCAGGATGTTAACGAGCAGGAGGAGCTGAATAGATTGATATATAGTTTTGTGGAAAAACTTGTAATGTATTCATTTAAACCTCTGCTCTTTTTATGCAATCAAGTCATGTGGGAGGTCCTACTCAGTGATTGACAACCTTCCCTGTATGCTTAGTCATGCAGAGTTAGCTGTCAGTCACTGAGTGGTACCGCCCACATGACTCCGGTGCATAAAAACAACAGAAGTTTAAATGTATAAATTAGAAGTTTTACTGAATCTTTTTCCACCAAATTATACTGTATATCAATCTGCTCAGCTCCTCCTGCTCTTTAACATGCTGCCTGCAGATTACACTGCATTTTGTGCTGACAGGTTCCCTTTAATTCACCTATTAAATTATTTAGTTTTTAGTTGAGGTAATAACTACAAATCCAGCACATCCTATTATAGCTCTATTATAGGATATTTCACTAGAAAATACTTTTAAGTCCACATATTTTTAATTGACCTGTTTGTTTTTTTCATGATGTCACTCATGACATGTTTTAGAGCACAAAGACATTGATGCTCCTGAATGTTTGTTTAAGTTTGGGTTCATGGGAATGACTTTATGAAAGAGGTGTAAAAGTTTACCACTCACTAGTGTCAGAACAAACAGTTTTCTAGTGCTCCAGCCTGGGCACATTTCTCCCAAATCACCGCTTTGTCATGGGCAATTTCCAGCAAAGATCTAATCTAGAGGTGTGCAATAGAAGACATACGTTTTCAGCTCTAATTTGTTCTTGCTGCCTTCTCCTGCTTAAACATTTTAATTTCAAATGTGAGTAAAGACCATACCAATACATTCTTTAGATTTTATGCAGGTGTGTATCAAGGTATTTAGAGGTCTCTGGGGAATACATTATGAAGGAAGAAAAGCATAGAAAAATATGAATCATTGTGTCCTAACTTTCTGAGGCAATTATGTCTTACAGTGCATATAAAGCGAGCCCAAATAATATTTCCTTAGAGCAGCTATTATTATTGTCAAATATAGCAGGCAGGCATGTTATCTACAGAACTAAACCACCTATGCAATGGGAGTCCTAAAACCACTTCACTATAAAATTCTAATCACTTTATTATCCAAACTCATATAATACATACAATTTCATACATCAGTTTCATACATCAAAGCCCAACAACCCTAATATACACCCACAGTGGAGGTCCCCAATGACAGACTAATAATAAATAGAGTAAAACGGTCATAATTTGGTATGTTGAGCCAGTCCTTGCATCACAGATTTTTACTGATATATGTAATTTTATGTATTTTATGAGATTGGATAATGAAGTAATTTGACTTTTATAGTGAAGCAGTTTTTGACTCCCATTGCATAGTTGGTTTAGTTTACTATTGGGGGTACCTTGCTTTGGAAGGCGTATATTAATGTGGGTTTGACTTCATGTTGATTAAAGGGGTTGTCTCACTTCAGCAAATGGCATTTACCATGTAGACAAGTTAATACAAGGCTTGTATTGTGATTGTCCATATTGCTTTTTTTGCTTTCTCTTGATTAATTTTTCCATCACATTATAGACTTCTCGTTTACATGGTTACAACCACTCTGCAATTCAGCAACAGTGGCCGTAGTTGCACACTATAGGAAAAGGCACTATGATGTGCAAGCTCGGCCACCGCTGCTAGGTTACAGAGTGGTTATAACCCTAGGATACAAGCAGTGTATAATGTCATTGAAAAAATGAATCAGTCAGCAAAAAAGTCAACGTATAAATAATATAAAATAATAATGTATAGATATAATAATAGATAGATAACATGTATCAAACCAAGGACAACATCTGCAAGGAGTTTGTATGTTCTCCCCGTGTTTGTGTGGGTTTCCTCAGGGTACTTCAGTTTCCTCCCACACTCCAAAGACATACTGATAGGGAACTTAGATTGTTACTGGCAGGTTTCTGCAGTGTTTTAAATGTTTTTAAGTATACTGTCTACAGTGTTTTGTTAATAAAAAATGTTTTTGAGGAAAGAAATTGCGGTATATTTTTGATATATGGAGGTGCGGCTCTTTTGTATGTGTCTTTCTTCTTCTTGTCTGTACTATTGTTTTTTATACACGAGTAAATGCTCCAATAATTTTATGTTATTCAGTGATGCCCACTGCTGCTTTTGTATTATTTAAGAATACTGTTTAAAGATAAATATGTTTCTGTTGTGTCCATCATTTTGGACAGTATACACTGCGTGCAGAATTATTAGGCAAATTAGTATTTTGACCACATCATCCTCTTTATGCATGTTGTCTTACTCCAAGCTGTATAGGCTCGAAAGCCTACTACCAATTAAGCATATTAGGTGATGTGCATCTCTGTAATGAGAAGGGGTGTGGTCTAATGACATCAACACCCTATATTAGGTGTGCATAATTATTAGGCAACTTCCTTTCCTTTGGCAAAATGGGTCAAAAGAAGGACTTGACAGGCTCAGAAAAGTCAAAATAGTGAGATATCTTGCAGAGGGATGCAGCACTCTTAAAATTGCAAAGCTTCTGAAGCGTGATCATCGAACAATCAAGCGTTTCATTCAAAATAGTCAACAGGGTCGCAAGAAGCGTGTGGAAAAACCAAGGCGCAAAATAACTGCCCATGAACTGAGAAAAGTCAAGCGTGCAGCTGCCAAGATGCCACTTGCCACCAGTTTGGCCATATTTCAGAGCTGCAACATCACTGGAGTGCCCAAAAGCACAAGGTGTGCAATACTCAGAGACATGGCCAAGGTAAGAAAGGCTGAAAGACGACCACCACTGAACAAGACACACAAGCTGAAACGTCAAGACTGGGCCAAGAAATATCTCAAGACTGATTTTTCTATGGTTTTATGGACTGATAAAATGAGAGTGAGTCTTGATGGGCCAGATGGATGAACCCGTGGCTGGATTGGTAAAGGGCAGAGAGCTCCAGTCCGACTCAGACGCCAGCAAGGTGGAGGTGGAGTACTGGTTTGGGCTGGTATCATCAAAGATGAGCTTGTGGGGCCTTTTCGGGTTGAGGATGGAGTCAAGCTCAACTCCCAGTCCTACTGCCAGTTTCTGGAAGACACCTTCAAGCAGTGGTACAGGAAGAAGTCTGCATCCTTCAAGAAAAACATGATTTTCATGCAGGACAATGCTCCATCACACGCGTCCAAGTACTCCACAGCGTGGCTGGCAAGAAAGGGTATAAAAGAAGAAAATCTAATGACATGGCCTCCTTGTTTACCTGATCTGAACCCCATTGAGAACCTGTGGTTCATCATCAAATGTGAGATTTACAAGGAGGGAAAACAGTACACCTCTCTGAACAGTGTCTGGGAGGCTGTGGTTGCTGCTGCACGCAATGTTGATGGTGAACAGATCAAAACACTGGCAGAATCCATGGATGGCAGGCTTTTGAGTGTCCTTGCAAAGAAAGGTGGCTATATTAGTCACTGATTTGTTTCTGTTTTGTTTTTTAATGTCAGAAATGTATATTTGTGAATGTTGAGATGTTATATTGGTTTCACTGGTAAAAATAAATAATTGAAATGGGTATATATTTGTTTTTTGTTAAGTTGCCTAATAATTATGCACAGTAATAGTCACCTGCACACACAGATATTCCCCTAAAATAGCTAAAACTAAAAACAAACTAAAAACTACTTCCAAAAATATTCAGCTTTGATATTAATGAGTTTTTTGGGTTCATTGAGAACATGGTTGTTGTTCAATAATAAAATTAATCCTAAAAAATACAACTTGCCTAATAATTCTGCACTCCCTGTACAGTATGTTACATAAAGAGATTTACAGAGATGTTAACACCAGTGGCGTCGCTACAGGGGGGCAAGGGGGGGCAATTGCCCCCCCAGGTCATTCCTTGCCCCTTCGGGTGCCCCCCCCCCCCCCCTGGTTTGCTAACGCTAATTAGTAATCGCTGCTGTTGCGCCGGCCGCCCGCACTACTGACTCAGTGTCAGTGATTAAAGTTAAAGTACACACTACACAGAGAACACACAGATACATACAGTCAGTCTATGAGAGTCACATGACAGATGGGGGTGGGGGCGGCGTTCAGACCCAGCGGACTCGCGGAGGCAGAGCGTGCAGGACGGGCGCAGGCTAGGAGTGTGGCAGCCGCAGAGACGAGTTGGCGACTTGACGTCACGGTCGTCAACACGTAAAGCTGCGCTGCTGCATCCCTTCCCGCCCGCGCGAACGTACTTTGCAAATTGCTGCCAGTGAGTGCCTTCATGTTCTCTCTGCTCCTGCGTGCTGCGTCACTCTGCTAGCTAGTCTAGTGACACTGTGACTTCTTCTTAGACTAGTGTGAGCCAGCGGCTGTCTGAGCCTGACCTGTCTACAGGTGCCCACACTGTCTAGGGCTAGGCCCCAGCTTGGACTGTCAGGAGAGGAGGACAGGAGTGGACTCAGTCGACTGTGTCTGTGGCTGCTGTGGCATTGCAACTTCCCAACTCTGCCTGGCCCTAGAGAAAAGAAAACAAAGTAAGAATAAAAAGTAAAAAAAAAAGTATGTACCCCTATACCCCCACTACCTCGCCTCATGGCCTGCCCTCCCTCCTGCTTGGTTTGCGCCCAGCCCCTCCTCAACCTGTCCCTGATACGGTTACCCCTATAACTTAGGGTATCATGGTACATTATACAGGGGTAATATAACTAAGGACCCCTGTATAATGTCCCCACTCCCCTGATAGCACTGAGTCCTCCTCAGTTATATTACCCTTGTATAATGTACCCTGATACCCCTTAGTTATAATATTACCCATAATGTCCCCTGACTGATACCCCTCAGTTATATAACTGAGGGTAATCAGGGTACATTATACAGGGGGTAATATAACTTATATTACCACCGTATAATGCCTGATAGGCCTCCTGAGTTATATTACCCTTGTATAATTATGTACCCGGATACCCCTTAGTTATATGATCCCGGCGGGTTTTACAGGGGTAATATAACTCAGGAGGCCTATCAGGCATTATACGGTTGCAATATAGCTTACATTACCCCTGTATAATGTCCCATGATAGCCACCCTCAGTTATATTACATTTACCCTTGTATAATGTACCCTGATACCCCGCAGTTATATTACCCCTGTGTACTGTACCCTGATATCCCTTAGTTATATAATATAACTAAGGGGTATCAGGTTGCATTATACAGGGGTAACCTAACTGAGGAGTGCTATCCTATCAAGGACGTAATACAGGGGTAATGTAAGCTATATTACCCCTTTATAATGTCTGATAGCCTCCTCAGTTATATTACACCCAATGTACCCTGATACCCCTTAATTATATTACCCTGGCGTCAGGGGCGTAGCTGCAGGGGAAGCGGCTGCTTTAGTATTTTTCAGTAGTATGAATAGCTGGTAAAAATTATTAGTGCCCCCCCCCCCCATTTTTGACTGTGTATCTTCTGTGCCCCCCTATATATTGATCCTAGAGTCGCCACTGGTTAACACGTGTATTGATAATGTCTTACATGTGTTCACACCGACCCTATGTTCTACAGCCCCCGGAAATAAAAACAGACAAGATAAAGTTACATTGTATCTTCTACTATGTAGAAACTGTGTCCAGGTGCTGAGGAGGAATGAGCGGCACTGCTTACATTGATGACAAAAGTGCTTGGATCTCCTAGCATACACAGGGAAACACATCAATCAAGTTGGCAACAATGGTTGTAGAACCTGTCTGAAAAACTGCATTCCCATGCACAAATCTACCTTGTCTCACTGATCGACCAGCTCCACCTGCTGGACCATGAACCCATCATCACTTAGCAGCACAGGTTACATTGGTACTTCAGTGATAAAAAGCCTTGAAATGGTCTGGGGGAACTCAAATTACCAGACAGATCAAGATCAAATTTAGGTGGTGTTATTTTGTAAGCTCTTGGGGTTTTCCAAGTGTTTTATACTGATGACCGATCCTCAGGATGTCATCACTATGTGATTGGTTGGAGGATCAGACTCCTGGCACTCCTGCTGATGCGCCATGGCCTCTTTTCATCGGACTAGGTGCAGCTCAAACCCATGCGGCTGAGCTGCAATACCAAGCATAACCGTTATACAATGGATGGTGCTGTGCTTGGTAAGGTGCCAGAAGTCAGACCCCTCCCCCACTGATCAGATATTAATGACCTATCCTGAAGATAGGTCATCATTATAAAACACACGGAAAACACCTTTAAACCACTGATAAGAAATAAGCTACTAAAACAGTTTCATGTAGATTACAAGTCCATTGAGTTATTACTTCTGTCTGTTCTCCTTTAAGTGCACATCAGTCTGGCTACTGGTTGATCATACCAGCATGTATCATAGGGTACAGGCACCCTGATATGTATTAATGGAAGTACACGGGGAGACTTAAAGCTTTCTTTTGCCATCAGGATTTTTTTCTCACACTGAAATAGACTTGTGTAAATGGATCTTGTTTTATAGTACTTGTTTGCTCAATCACAACAATAACTTTTACAGATCATAATTAGGGATGAGCGAATCGACTTCGGATGGTCGATTTGCATAAAACTTTGTTAGAATACTGTACGGAGCGAGCGCTCCGTACAGTATTACAATGTATTGGCTCCTATGAGCTCATCCCCAATCATAGTCTACTTTATACCCTTTTTCTTCCCTGCATATAGACTAAAGAGGAAACTCATTATTCCCCCACACCGTGTTTTGATGTAAACAAGTTGCAAATCCATCACACTTTTCAATTCAATCAGGACTTTTCTAGATTCAATTAGCATTATGGTTTATGGCGTAAATAAAGGTGAATGAGCTGAGGGCCATCAGCCTGTCTACACCCCACCATCACACCAACCCCTTTTCGTAAACTTGGCGAGGGCGGGGTGTGGACAGGGCCATCGTCCTCAGCTCATTCATAATTATTTAGGCCAGAAACTAGTGTATACAATGACTGAAATCTACGACAGCTCTGAGCTCATGGACTGTCAGAGGAGGCATGTAATTTATGGCAAGGCCTGCACCTCGTCATAAATGACATGCCTCCTCCGGCAGCGCAGTCGCCAGTCTTGATGAATTAGGGCTGAAGTATATATCTCCACTGTTCTGTTCATCATATTTATTACAACTAATCCAGATTACTCCATTATCTACTGTATGCTTTATAGATTTTGGCAAAGTCTTACATTTTTTAACATAAAAGGCTATACCACAAGTATGACATGCTGTCTACGTTATCTACTATATATTTCTGGATTTTACCAAAGTCTTTCATTTTCAGCTATGACATACGCAGGCATGGCACATGGTACCCGTTTAAGCTGGCTGTACACATTAGACAAATGCTGGCGTAACAACCAGGATGGCTGTCTAATGTGTATGGTGGCCTTCAAACGGGGATAGTTGGATTTTATCTTGCCAACTCTTTTGTGCTTGGGAGATAAAGGTATAGACGTCTGGCAACAGCTTTCTCCCCTCTCTCTGTTCAGGGCACATGCATACTCAGCCAAGCATGCGTATGTATGGAGGGGTCGGGAGAGGTAGCTGTCAGCACAGGTAGCTTCTGTCCGACAGTTATCTAATGTGAATAGACACCCTTAGGCTCCACTCAGGAATAGAAGCTGTTGTGTAATGACTCAATAGCATGTCTCCAGAATGTAGCTGCTGATTGCAGCTGAAAGGCTACAGTGATCCGACAAG
This sequence comes from Bufo bufo, assembly GCF_905171765.1. Taxonomy (NCBI): domain Eukaryota; kingdom Metazoa; phylum Chordata; class Amphibia; order Anura; family Bufonidae; genus Bufo; species Bufo bufo. The sequence continues at coordinate 380,950,035 of NC_053393.1, read as the reverse complement.
CCTCACAGCCCCACTTTTGTCTAGTGATTGGTACAATCAATATATAAGATGTTTGTGCACTCTTGGTTGTCCAAGAATAATAAAAAAAAAAGGATGAGCTTTTTTCCAGAAACAACTCCATCCTGAGGACATATGTGCCACTGTTTCCATAAAAATGTATGGATACTTTTTTTTGTTCATGAGGATCTTCTGGTTTCTATTGTCTTTAACCAGTACAAATACTAGGACATCTACAAGGTTCAGTGGAAGGAGCTGTCTTGATGGAAATATATATGGTATTACACACCGAATTACTGCATATACATTTGACATGACCATTTCTGCATGCTGTTATTAGTCAAATCCATTTGTAATTCAGTGTATATATATATATATATATTTATATATTTGATCTTCAATGCTGTTGTGGTTCTCCGCTATGCTCAAAATCAGTTGTGTTCTGGTCACTGAATCTGCATGTGGATTACTGTTAATTGCCCACCGACCACTGTACTTGCCATTTGAAACAACAGCAAGTAGAGGAGCAGCAATATAATGGTAATCCACATGTGAATCCTGCAGCTGGACTGCACTGAGTCTTCCATTTGTAATTAATTCCAATTCTGTCATACATTCTACAGGAAATATCATGCTAACATAATGGCATTTGTGGAAGTCCTATATGTACTTCAAAGACTCAAAGAGAATTGAAATGTGACAACTTTAGACTGGAATCTATTCCTGGGCCCTAAGAATACAGTTGCAAGAAAAAGGAAGTGACTGGAATTACCTGGATGTCTTCATTGAATACTAATAGAATGTGGTCTGGTCACAATTCTAGACAGACACAATGTAAATAAACTAATAACACAAAGAATTGTACCATTCATGTATTATAGTGAGTACATTGAGTAAACCTCTGCAGTGCAGGAAGAAAAACTAAGTAAATTTGAATTAAATAACCTGTGGATCCCACTTTAATAGCTATCACCTCCACCAGAGGTTTACCATAGCTGCAATGAGATTTTCAACTATTACTACTTTTGGACTATTGCCACCTTTCACTATTCTTTAGTTGATTTACTCTTGTGCTCTGGGTCATTGTCTTGTTGTATAATCTAACATCTCTTGAGGTCATGGACTGCTGCCCTTGTTCTCTTTTAAAATGTTTTGATACACATTAGAATTTAGGCTACTTTCACACTTGCGTTTGGTGCGGATCCGTCATGGATCTGCATAGACTGATCTGTTCAGATAATACAAACGTCTGCATCTGTTCAGCGGATCCGTTTGTATTATCTTTAACATAGCCGGATCTGTTTGAACACCATTAAAAGTCAATGGAGGACGGATCAGTTTTCTATTGTGTCATAGAAAACGGATCCGTCCCCATTGACTTACATTGTGTGTCAGAACGGATCCGTTTGGCTCCTCCAAAGGAGCGTTTTGGTGTCCTTCTCCAAAGCGGAATGGAGATGGAACGGAGGCAAACTGATGCATTCTGAGCGGATCCTTTTCCATTCAGAATGCATTAGGGCAAAACGGATCCGTTTTGGACCGCTTGTGAGAGCCCTGAACGATCTCACAAACGGAAAGCCAAAACGCCAGTGTGAAAGTAGCCTAAGGCTAGGTCTACACGACGACATTTGTCACGCGACATTTTGTTGCACCAATGTCGCGCGACAATTATTATAATGGCAGTCTATGGTGTCACACTGCAACATGCTGCGACGTGACAGTCGCAGAAAATCCATTCGAGATGGATTTTTCTGCGACTGTCGCGTAGCAGTCGCAGCATGTCTCATGTTGCAGTGCGACACCATAGACTGCCATTATAAAAATTGTCACGCGACATTGGTGCAACAAAATGTCGCGCGACAAATGTTGCAGTGTAGTTGTGCCCTAAAGTCACGCGACAAATGTCGTCGTGTAGACCTAGTCTTAGTCTTTCCTCAATGATCTTAAAGAGGACCTTTCACTTGTAAAAAACCTCCGAGGCTGTGAGCTGTGCGCTGCGATTGGCCAGCGCTGCAGCCTAGGAGAAGGAGACGCCCACAGGACAAGGGAAGACACCGCCTACTATAACTTAAAGAGCAAAGGTACCGGAGGGCATAACGGGAGAACGGAGCGGCGCCCGGGGATAATAGTAAGTGCAGTGAGATCCCCGGGCGCCGCTCTATATGTCAGCATACTTAGTTCATATTGTTTTTACAAGTGAAAGGTCCTCTTTAAAGGGGTATTCTCATCTTAATGATCACTGTTAAATCTGTTAATGATTTAACAGTGATCATTTTTCTAAATATATTTAATTAACCAATTCCCACCCCTTAGAAGTAAATAAACATATACTTACCTGACTGTTGTCTTCCGTCCCCCCTGGTTACGGCCACCGCTCTTCTCAGGAATCGCGGTGGCCGCATGTGCGCAGACGACTTCTTCTCTTCTCCCGGCCGGCCGCGCGCTGTACTGAACGCGCACGCCAAGGCCGCGCATGCGCTATGGTGATTTCTTCCTGGCCAGTATAGTATACTTGCCAGGAAGAAGTCACCAGGGCGCATGTGCGGCCTCGGCGTGCGCGTTCAGTACAGCGCGCGGCCCGGCCGGGAGAAGACTTCAATCAAGATGGAGCCCGCCCCCTGCCGAGTGCCGAAACCAGGAAGTGGACAGCGAGCCGGGAGCAGGTAAGTATGAAATAGCGTGTTGAGAATACCCGTTTAAGCTGTTCAAACCCTGAGGCGGAGAAGCAGCCCCAAACCATGATGCTCTCTCCATCATACTTCACAGTTGGGATAAGGTTTTGATGTTGGTGTGCAGTTTCCTGTTCACATGTCTGGTATGTATCAATTCACCTCATACAGTCTATATTACCGATATCTTTGTATAAGGACTCATCCCCGTCACCATGGGAACGCCTGGGGGTTAGAATATACCATCGGATCTGAGTTTTCACGATCTCACTGATCGGTTTGGTTTCATAGTCTTATGACAATACTATTACTCTTGCCATAAGACTATGAAGCCAATAGATGGTGCTGTTCATTACTCATAACCAGCGCCATCTATTGGTTTCATAGTCTTATGACAATACTATTACTCTTGTCATAAGACTATGAAGCCAATAGATGGTGCTGTTCATGACTCATAACCAGCGCCATCTATTGGTTTCATAGTCTTATGACAATACTATTACTCTTGTCATAAGAGTATGAAACCAATTGATGGTGCTGTTCATGAGTAGTGTAGATCGCAAATTTTCCATGCAAATGGTTTTTCAGCTGGAAAATAAGGCAGATTCTGCTCATTTGCATGTCTTTCCCATATGCCCATGTTTATGCAAATGAGTTTTTACATGACAAAACTGTATAGAAAGGTTATTGAATATTATGTTAGGACAATCAGGAAACTTTTTGTCTCCCTAATGATATTGATCTAGGTGTGCAGGTCCACCCAAGCCATCCAACAGATCTGAAGTAACTTTGCTCTCAGATGAGAGCTGGTTTGGAATGTCTCATAGTGCACAAGGCTGCCATTGTAAGGTATGCTGACTAAGCCTGTCATCTGTCTCATGGAAAGATTGATGGCTTACATATACCTGGCTTTTGGCATATAGCCTTTGTGTGGCTGTCTATTGTATGTTGTAGTTAATAGGAGTCCAAGACACATCCAGCCATCCTCTTAATGCTGTTTCCAAACCATTTTGATGGGGTTTCCATCAATTTCTAACCTTTTTTTTGTAAACCAGACACCCTCTCTTCTTCAGAGCAGGGGGTGCCTGGTTTAATGCTGAGGTCTCTCATTGACTTTCATTATATTAAATTGTACTCGAGCACCCGCAGTATTCACCGAGCACTTGGATGTGCCGAGCATAGCGATGCTCGAGCCGAACAGCAGTTCGGCCGAGCATGCTCGCTCAACACTAGGCATTACTACTTAGAAATGGGCACAGAGAGGGCATAACTACTGTGAGGGAGTCACAAAGAGGGCATTACAACTGTGAAGGGGGCACAATGAAGGGATAAGTACTTTAAAGGGGCACAATGTGGGCATAACTACGATGAGGGCACATATCTGGACAAAACTACTGTGTAGGTTGCGCAATGAGGGCAATACTACTGTAAGGGGGTACAAAGTATTAGTGGGGGGTGCCAGAGAAAGGACCCGCCCCGGGTGCCAAACACCCTAGGCATGCCACTGGCTGGAGGGTATGTGGGGGAGGATCCATAAAGCAAGCACAATGATTGTGGCCCCACAGATGCTCAGTTGGGTTCAAGTCTGGGGAATTAGGAGGCCAGGGTACAGGGTAGTACTTGGAAGTCTTTGTCATGCTCTTCCAACCAATGTCAAACATTTCTAGCTGAGTGACATGTCGCATCATGTTGCTGGAAGATCCCATCTGCCTCAGGAAAGATGATCAGCATGTACTGGAGTATGTCATCTGCAAGGATGGATTCATACCCAAATCGGTTGAGAATGCCTTCCGTATGGATTAGTAGGCCTATAGAATGCCATGAAAACATTCCTAAGACCATACCGCTGCCACCACCAACTTGTGTTCTTCTAGCAATAGTTGCAAGGTCTTTGTTCTCTGTTGTTTCTCACCTGACATGCCAACGTCCATCTGTTCAATGAAGACAACCCTTTGCCAATCAGCTGAGGTCCAATTCCAATGCAAAAATTGAAGCCTTATCAGCCGCTGCAAAAATTAAAGACTTTTCAGCCAATGCAACCTCATTAGCAGAGATGCAGTGACCATCCATCTGCTTCGGAGCCACATACGCAGTAGGGTTCACTGAACTGTTGTTTCAGACACACATCTGGTAGCTCCTTGGTTCATTTTGGTGGTGAGCTGCTTCACTGTAGTGTGTCAGTCCGCCCTTGTGCACCTTTGTAGCTAACCTTCACTTTTCACATCAATGGCACGTGGTGCTCCACAGTTTCCACATCACTTATTCACAGTGGTGCCATTTGTCCTCTCATGATACGCTTTCACCACAGCAACACATGAACAGTTCATAAAATGTGCAGTTTCAGAAATACTACCACCCTTGTCCCAAAAGCCAATAATCATCCCTTTTTGCAACTCTGATAAATCGCCCTTTTTACCCAGGACAGTAATGAGGGATATGTGTGCAGACAGCCTATCACACCATATATACCCACCAAGCCAGCTAACGACACGTGATTTCCTTTATGATCTATGAGCTGCTGACATCCAAAGTAGGAAGTGGTCATAATAATGTGAGTCGACTGTGTATTTTCCATTTGCAAATTACAAAATTGTCGCGTGACAAAATTTTATCTTTGTAGACTGTCTTAAGAAAAGATTATAAAAGCAGAATTTTCTGTTGTTAAACAAATTGCTTTCTTCCCTATAAATGAGGACAGTGCTACATATACGGCTAGAGAGAGAACATTAGATACAGCAGAGGTCTGCAGCCTGCTGTGACTTTCAGCATCCCTTAACCCCTTCTACCCCAGGCCAGTTTTCACCCTTCTGCCCAGGTCATTTTTTGCAAATCTGACATGTGTCACTTTATGTGGTTATAGCTTTGGAACACTTTTATTCATCCAAGCCATTCTGAGATTGTTTTCTCGTGACACATTGTACTTCATGATAAATTTGAGTCAATATACACTGCCTGTCCCAAAAAAAAGTCGCCACCTGGATTTAACTGAGCAAATAGTTATGAGCCTGCATGGGCGATTATCTTTCAGCTGGCAATATTTAACTCCAACTGGTGCAATGAGTTGCTTCTCATTTCTTAAACAACCATGTCGAAAGACATATCTCGTGGTCGTGGAAAAGATGCTAGTCTGTTTGAGAAGGGTCAAATCATTGACATGCATCAAGCAGAGAAAACATCTAAGGAGATTGCAGAAACTACTAAAATTGGGTTAAGAACTGTCCAACGCATTATTAAAAACTGGAAGGATAGTGGGGACCCATCGCATTCGGGGAAGAAATGTGGCGGGAAAAAAATATCCTGGATGATCGTGATCGGCGATCACTTAAACGTTTGGTGAAATCAATTCGAAGAAAAACAACAGTAGAACATAGGGCTAAGTTTAATAGTGAAAGTAAGAGCATTTCCGCATGCACAATGTGAACTCAAGGGATTGGGACTGAACAGCTGTGTAACCATAAGGAAACTACTAATCAGTGAGGCAAACCAGAAAAAAAGGCTTCAATTTTCTAGGGAGCATAAAGATTGGACTCTGGAGCAATGGAAGAAGGTCATGTGGTCTGATGAGTCCAGATGGACCCTGTTCCAGAGTGATGGGCGCATCAGGGTAAGAAGAGAGGCAGATGAAGTGATGCACCCATCATGCCTAGTGCCTACTGTACAAGCCTGTGGGGGCAGTGCTATGATCTGGGGTTGCTGCAGTTGGTCAGGTCTATGTTCAGCAACAGTATGTGCTCCAAGAATGAGGTCAGCTGACTACCTGAACATACTGAATGACCAGGTTATTCCATCAATGGATTTTTTCTTCCCTGATGGCACGGGCATATTCCAAGATGACAATGCCAGGATTGATCGGGCTCAAATTGTGAAAGAGTGGTTCAGAGAGCATGATACATCATTTTCACACATGGATTGGCCACCACAGAGTCCAGACCTTAACCCTATTGAGAATCTTTGGGATGTGCTGGAGAAGGCTTTGCGCAGCAGTCAGACTCTACCATCATCAATGCAAGATCTTGGTGAAAAATGTATGCAACACTGGATGGAAATAAATCTTGTGACATTGCAGAAGCTTATCGAAACAATGCCACAGTGAATGCGTGCCGTAATCAAAGCTAAAGGCGGTCCAACGAAATATTAGAGTGTGTGGCCTTTTTTTTGGACAGGCAGTGTATTTCACCTTTATTTATGAAAAAAATCACAAATTTACCCAAAATTTTGAAAAATTCGCAATTTTCAAAATTTCTATTTCTCTGCTTTTAAAACAGGTGATACCTCATAAAATATTTATTACTTAACATTCCCCATATGTCTACTGTATGTTGGCATCATTTTGTAAATGTCATTTTATTTTTTTAGGAAGTTAGAGGCTTAAAAGTTTAGAAGCAGTTCTTAAAATTTTTAAGAAAATTTCCCAAACCCACTTTTTAAGGACCATTTCAGGTCTGAAGTCACTTTGTGAGGCTTACATAGTAGAGACCCCCATAAATGACACCATTGTAGAAACTACACCCCTCAAGTTACTCAAAACTGATTTACAAACTTTGTTAACCCTTTAGGTGTTCCACAAGAATTAAAGAGAAATGGAGATTAAATTTCACTTTTTAGCAGATTTTCCATTTTAATCCATTTTTTTCCTTAACACATCAAGGGTTAACAGCCAAACAAAAATCAATATTTATTACCCTGATTCTGTGGTTTACAGAAACACCCCACATGTGGTCGTAAACTGATGTAAGGGCACACAGCAGGGTTCAGAAGAAAAGAAAGCCATATGGTTTTTGGAAGGCAGATTTTGCTGGACTGGTTTTTAGATGCCATGTCCCATTTGAAGCCCCCCTTATGCACCCTTACAGTATAAACTCCCAAAAAATTACCCCATTTTTGAAACTAGGGGATAAGGTGCCAGTTTTATTGGTACCATTTTTGGGTACATATGATTTTTTGATCATTCATTATTACACTTTATGGGTGACCAGAAAATTGTTAATTTTAGCACAGTTTTTATTTATTTATTTTTACAGCGTTCACCTGAGGGGTTAGGTCATGTGATATTTTTATAGAGCAGATCGTTACAGACGTGGCAATACCTAATATGTATACTTTTTCTTATTTATTTAATAGTCTGAGAGCCATAGCTTTTTTATTTTTTGACCGATTGTCTTAGGTAGGTTCTCATTTTTTGCGGGATAAGGTGATGGTTTTATTGGTACCATGTTGTGGGATATATACCTTTTTGATTGCTTGGTGTTGCACTTTTTGTGATGTTAGGTGAAAAAAAAGGCTTTTTCTTATACAGTTTTCATTTTTTTTTTTTTATGCTGTTCACCTGAGGGGTTAGGTCATGTGATATTTTTATAGAGTTGGTTGTTACGGATGTGGAGATACCTAATATATATACTGTTTTTTATTTATTTCACTTTAACACAATAATAGCATCTTTGAAAGAAAAAAATTATGTTTTAGTGTCTCCATGTTCTGAGAGCTATAGTTTTATTATTAGTTTTTTTTCCTTTTTTTTTTTTTTTTTTTTATTATGAAATCTGGGGAAAGGTTTTTTTTTTTTTAAACTTTATCATTTTTTTATTAAAAACACTTTTTTTTTTACTTTTTTTTAAAACTTTATTTCTGTCCCACTCTGGGACTTCAACTTTTGGGGGTCTGATTCCCTCTGCAATGCATTACAATACATCTGTATTGTAATGCATTGCCTGTTAGTGTATTACACAGAGTAATACACTAACAAGTTGCCTAGGAGACCCAGCCTGAGGCTGGATCTCCTCAGCACCCGTAGACGGCAGGTCCCGATTCCGTGCAAGGCATTGGGCAGCCTCTGCATGGCATCGGGCTGCCTTGTAACCCATCGGGTCCCCGCCACAGCAGTGTAGGGACTCGATGGGCTCCCTCACCCGCAGCAAACCCCTTCTATGTTGCGGTCAGCACTGACCGCGTCATAGAATGGGTTAATCCGCTGGCATCGCTGTAATCACCCCTGCAGTGATTGGGTGCGCAGCGCTCCGGTGCCCACCCAGTTACCATGAAGGTACTATTACGTCAAAATTCGGGAAGCCACTGACTTCCATGACTTAATAGTACGTCACATGTTGGGAAGGGGTTAACTAAGACTGGTAGCATATATAAAATTTGGGTCTGGGCAATTTTTATTTTTGAAGACCCGGAACAACTGATATGTGTACTAGTGTTGATCGCAAATTTTTATTGCGAATATCAGCGAGAATTCGCGAAGATGTTGAATATAGTGCTATATATTTGTAATTGCGAATATTCTAGATTTTTTATTCATCAGTAACCTCCCTTCTTGTTTGTGGGCCAATGAGAAGGCTGCAATATATTTGTCAGAGCTTGGCAACATCCCTAGCAACCAATAGGAAAGTTGCCTACCCCTTACTATATAAGAAACTCCCAAGCAGCCATTTTCTGCAGTTTTTTTGCAGTTCAGAGAGAGAGAGCAGTGTCATTGCTGTGCTCTGAGCTTTCATCTAGATCCTATTCCTTAGGCTACTTTCACACTAGCGTTCGGGTGTCCGCTCGTGCGCACCGTTTGAAGGGGCTCACGAGCGGCCCCGAACGCATCCGTCTGGCCCCAATGCATTCTCAGTGGAGGCGGATCCACTGAGAATGCATCCGCCTGCCAGCGTTCAGCCTCCGCTCCGCTCAGTGAGCGGACACCTGAACGCTGCTTGCAGCGTTCGGGTGTCCGCCTGGCCGTGCGGAGGCGAGCGGATCCGTCCAGACTTACAATGTAAGTCAATGGGGACGGATCCGCTTGAAGATGACACAATATGGCTCAATCTTCAAGCGGATCCGTTCCCCATTGACTTTCAATGTAAAGTCTGAACGGATCCGCTCAGACAACTTTCACACTTAGAAAATTTTCTAAGTTTTAATGCAGACGCATCCGTTCTGAACGGATGCGAACGTCTGCATTATCGGAGCGGATCCGTCTGATGAAACATCAGACGGATCCGCTCCGAACGCTAGTGTGAAAGTAGCCTTATCCAATTACATTAGATAGTTAGATAGCTTATATATATAATACAGATAGTTAGTGGGAGATAGTCAGTGTAGGTTAGATATTGATATAGTGTAGCTGAAAAATTCCAGTGCAGGGTGTTAGGTAGTGTGATAGGAATTACAGTTTCTCTGCTGTCCATACATATATGCTACAGACACAGTGCTGTGATGTCACAACAATACTTACTGCACCAATCAGTAATATCTACTCAGACCTGATAAAATGTGAAGTTGTGCAAAAATATGCGCATCATTAGTGCCGATTTGCGCAATTGCAAAAATAATGACTGGAGATCACGAATTCTAGAATTCGCGAATTTATTACGCAAAATTCACGAAATATCACGAAAACGAATATTGTCTATGCCGCTCATCACTAATGTGTACTTGTGTTAGTGCACAGTTCCAGCGTTCATTGATTGATAGTGTCAGACAGAAGAAACCCAGCATGCAGCATTTTTCTGTACCGGACTATTTAACACCCGGCATCATAAACTGATGTGTCGGATGAATATGAAGGATCCCATATTAAATGATGGGTTCAGTTCTAGCTTCAGTTTACCTCCAGTGTTTTCTGCACCACGCCAGAGGGAAACTGAGACAAATCACCAAATATATGTGAATTAGCCTTAATGCTGAGTTGCCAAGACATGTTGGGAATAATGCCTTATGCACATGTCAATGTTTGGTCAATGATTTCCATTGGTGATTGTGAAGCAAAACCAGGAGTGGAGCCTCCACAGACATAAGGAAAGATCTGCACCTGTTCTTTGTTTCGAACCGCACCTGGTTTTGGCTCAAAATCACTGACCGAACACTGACTGTGTGAATGAGTCTTACAATAGCCGGAGAGTCACTGAGATAAAGTTTCCAACAATAATTAATAATAAGCCCTAAATACAAAGCAAGAGGAAACATATTTATTATATTACTATCAGCAACTTATTACAAAACCGTTATAAACCTGTAAGTAAAAACACCATATAGATTAATACTTTAAAGGGGTGCTCCAGGCATTTCAGCTAATCCATAGTTGGTACTAACTTGTGGAAGGAAGATCTTGTAGATAGTACTTATCCATTCTCGTTCTTCTGCCGTCCCCACTGTACTGAAACATGCTGCTAGCTTTTCCCAACTGAATGTGGCTGCTTCTTTTTAGGTTCAGCTGCATTATTATTGTTATTAAATGCACTTATATATTCCACAGCACTTTACAGACATTAGCATCCAACTGTTCCCAATGGGGCTCACAATCTAAGTTCCCTATCAGTATGTCTTTGAAGTGTGGGAGGAAACCCACGCAAACACAGGGAGAACATACAAACTCCATGTAGATGTTGCCGTTGGTCAGATTCGAACCAAGGACCCCAGCGCTGCAAGGCACCAGTGCTAACCACTGAGCCACTGTGCTGCCTGCTGCCTTTACTATTATGCAGCTGAACAGCAAAAGAAACGGCCACATCCAGCTGGGACCTGGGTGGAGGAGTCCACAGCCTAGGTAAGTGCAGTGGACACAGCGGCATTGGCGGAGCGAGGGAAGGGTAACTATCTAAATTATCTCCCTTCACCGGTTAGTACCAACCAATTAGCTGAAATACCAGGAGAACACCTTTAATAATAATATATATTGTATAGATAGCTTTTATCATGCACTGCAATAATCTGATTATGGAGCAAATGAGTAACTGGATAAATACTATACTGACTGAATTTATACTTATGTTTTTGTGCAAAACAGTCCTTACTCTTTAGGGAAAAAGAGAGCTCTCATAAAGACAGCATATAAATCATGGCATGGATTATTACAGGGGTCAGCAACCTCCAGCTATTGGAAAACTACAATTCCCAGCATGCTCTATTCACTTATATGAGAGTTATGAGAACCGAGCTGAGCAAGTGTCCATACTGGGAGTTGTAGTTCACAACAGCTGAAGCCAGAGGTTGCTGACCCTTGGTTTATTATATATGAATGCATTCACCCGACAAGCGATGCATTATTAACGTGGGTCTTTCACCTTTGCCATATTATGTCAATTTAGATATGTGACATTTGGAAGTAATTTAGTACAACTTTTACTGCTAAATCAGATTTCACTAGAATAATAAAAATAACAGAATTCAGAGTTTCTAAAATAATTAATATTGGTGTTAGTAGGGTACCTAGTAATGGCTATAGTAATTGTTATAATAATAGCATTACTATATGAGTATATATAAAGAGAGAATAGTAGTACTACTAGTATTCATAGTCCTAGTGATATAGTATACAGAGTAGTATTTATAAAAAGAAAACTTTAGTAGTAGTAGTATATATACGGTGGTATTAATAACATTATATAGTATATATAGCATTAAGTTAAAAAAGAGAGAACATTAGTAGAAGTAATTATAGTACTTGTGATGTAGTATACATACTGTAGTATTTATAATAAAAAAAGAGAACATTAGTAGCAGTAATTATAGTACTTGTGATGTAGTATACATACTGTAGTATTTAGTTTTTAAAAAGAGAATAATAGTAATTATAATACTAGTGCTATAGCATACATAATAGTATTTATTAAAAGAGAACATTATTAGTAGTAATTATAGTACTAGTGATATTTTATACATAGTAGTGTTTATTAAAAGAGAACATTAGCAGTAGTAATTATAGTATTAGTGATATACATAGTATTATTTATAAAAAGAGAACATTGGTAGTAGTAATTATAGTACTAGAAATATAATATACATGGTATTTTTATAAAAAGAGAACATTTGAAGCAGTCATTATAGTACTAGTAATATAGTATACATAGTAGTATTTATAAAAAAAAAAGGACATTAGCAGTTGTAATTATAGTACTAGTGATATAAATGCATAGAAGTCTTTATAAAAAGAGAACATTAATAGTAGTAATTATAGTACTAGTAATATAGTATACATAGTAGTATGTATAAAAAAGAACATTGGTAGTTGTAATAATAGTACTAGTAATATAGTGTACATAATAGTATTAATAAATAGAGAACATTAGTAATAGTAATTATAGTACTAGTGATAGGTCTGCACTATACATAGTAGTATTTATAAAAAGGGAACATTAGTAGGTATTAAATTATCGTACTATCAATTACTATGAATTATAAGTCCTGAATAACCTAGAATTAGTTATTTTATTCGAATTAGTTATGAATTATAACTATACATAGACGTACCTATAAGAAGAGAACATTAGTAGTAGTAATAATTATTAGTACTAGTGATATAGTTTATAATACATGTATGAGATGTATTGTAATATTGCTGTAATACAAACATCATTTATAGCACAAATAGTATTTATAGCACATGTAATAAATGCATTTCTAGTAGTAGTATGGACAGTATACTTCATAGAGATAGTATTGATATAATTGATAGTAGTATGCCTTATTCTTATGTTGTGTGAAGTAATGTGTATTTTATATCACATATACGATCTTTATGATACTTTCCAGTTTCTGCATGAAGAAGACACACATGACTCATCTCTAGTCAAAATCCTTTACTTATAGTGGATTTTTAGCACAGGACCTGGCACATGCCATGTATGTACACTTACTGTATATCCTGTCACTTATGCAATCCAACAGATTTTTATTTGATGTATTTGTTTCTTATGAATAGAAGAGTAGAGCACTATGAAACAAGAGTCACATCATGGCTTTATGGTGTATCCTACTAGGTGGCTGGCCACTGACAGCCCCTCTCTGTAGAACTTGACCCTTGATGTGGAAGTGATCTTTGTGCTCCTGTCATCCCTGCATTACTCTTGTCATCTGGATGTTCCTTCTCCCAATGAATGGGCTCCCTGTGATCTTCATGCTTCCTCCTGTGTGTGGAAGGAGGGGTCAGCAGCACGGATCACTACTACTAGTGAGGAGACTGTCCTGCCTCTCTCATCTACATAAGACAGGAGGAGGTACTGGGACAGTGCAGCAGTCTACCTGTACCTGACACTTGTAGCCAGAGGACACTAGGCTCATCACACCACCAGACACCACGCAGGTAAGTCACTTACAGCTCTATTGCCTGTCACTGCCTTTATTTTCTTGTGTCTGATGTCTGGACCTTGACTGTTAGAAGAACAGCAGGTCCTTGGAGCATACACCTGGTGGTGATTTATCTTATTCACTTTTTTCTTCAGTAGACACTGTAGTCACCATGTCCAAGATGTCAGGGGACATGTACGATGAGACAGACTGCATCTGCTCTTATGGGATGAAACTCACCTGGGACATCAATGACCCCAAGCTCCCACAGGTGAGTGCAGCAACCCCAGGTAGAGGTGATCGTGACAGCACTGTCCCTTCTCTGTGCACACTATAGGCTGGATGGGAACCTGGGACTTCATGCAGAAGTTCAAAGACTCAGCCTCTACAAACAGTCCCTTTTGCACTAAGTAGAGCCTGACAGATACTTTCACACTGCATGCATGAAGAATGGAGGAATATGCTGCTTCAAAGCTTACAAATAACCACAAGGTCTAAAAAAACTTCAATACCAGTTGTCACCTTCACAGAAGATAATAATGCAAACCATGACAATAGGTTCTGGCTCTTAGAAATGTAATATAATGGCATATAATGCCAAGAAATGTAATATAATGGCATATAATGCCAGTCCTACACTGATATGTAGATAGCTAGGTACTGCTGAAGAACATGATGGTAGGTAGATAATAGCTAGTCATTGCTGAAGAACATGATAATTGTAGCAGCAGTTAGCATACACAGATATGCTGTATGGTCAATATGGACATGTGCACGTTTCTATCAGTCACACATCATTTTATTACCATCATTATTATAGTAGCCGCATAATATGAGGATGTTTCCTTTATATGAGGGGCTTATACAATTACTAGTTGTAGATCTCATAGTCAAGGGCAAGGCATTCCCTTCTTACAGGTGTCTGCTTTGCTGTTATTCCGCTTTCTGAGGCCCTAAACAACCTCCGTTTTGGTTGAATTAGAGGGAAGAATTCCGATGGAAAAATGACTTTGTAAGGGCTAGAAATAAAGACAATACAGACTTCATTTATGGTATAATAATTGTCATAGTAGTATTGGTACATCGTCTACGATTCATCATTAATTCATATTTTAAATAGAAAATAACTAGTGACAATAGAGACAATATTTACCTAATGCAATATATATATATATACACAGATGAAATTTGAAAAATTAGAATATCGTGCAAAGTTAATTTATTTCAGTAATGCGACTTAAAAGGTGAAACTAACATATGAGATAGACTGATTACATGCAAAGCGAGATATTTCAATCCTTTATTTGTTATAATTTGGATGATTATAGTTTATGAAACCCCAAAGTCTCAATTTTGATCCTTGTACCTTTGCTCAGGGGGTATGGATTAATTAGCTGACTAGAGTGTGACACTTTGAGCCTAAATTATTGAACCTTTTCACAAAATTCTAATTTGAAGCTGCATTAATGCAATTCCTTTTAATTTGCATTACTGAAATAAATGGACGTTTGCACCATATTCTAATTTTTTGAGTTTCACACACACACACACACACATATATATATATATATATATATATATATATATATTATACACGTATATCAATTACATTGGGGGAAATCTGGTATCTACTGTCATCAGTTATTTTATATTTTAATAAAGACATTTATTATATCTTATTTTATGATTATCTATCTATCTATCTATCTATTCTATCTATCTATTCTATCTATCTATTATCTGACTATCTATATCTATCTATCTATCTATCTATCTATCTATCTATCTATCTATCTATCTATCTATATATCTATATATCTATCTATCTTCCCATCCACCAATCTTTGTATCATTTTTCCTGGTATATTAATGATGAAGGCCAGTTCTTGGGCACCAGGTCCTGGTCTGGTCACACATGATGGACACCTCCACCAGCTCTCACAGACACCTTCCAGGCAGTGAGCACTTGTGCAGTGTCTACTGGGGACAATCCAGTGTGTACTCAGTAAAGCCTCAGCAAACATCCTCGTCTGAGCCATCAATGGGGACATGTCATCGCTGTTACTGAACTCTTCATTCTCATTTGTGAGCTGATAATCTATCGCCAAACATACATTGCTAATTATTATTATTATGTCATTGTACTACTGTTTTACTAAACGTTATATATCCTTATATTTCTGCACAGATTGTTATAAGCAATCAGAGATGCTGCTCAGAGCATAGGAGAGGACCTCAAACCCTCCAGAACTTATGTCACTTATCCTTCTACTAAACACTTTCATTTGTGTGTGTATAATACTAATGTAATAGTTCAGTGTTACATTATATTAATAATACATTATAGTAATATTTCATCCCAGGAAGAAAAACGCCTCAGAATAACTAAAATACTGTGACTACTATAAAATACTATGGCCACTATAAAATACTATGGCTACTATAAAATACTATGGCCACTATAAAATACTATGGCTACTATAAAATACTATGGCCACTATAAAATACTGTGACTACTATAAAATACTATAGCCACTATAAAATACTTTGGCCACTATAAAATACTATGGCTACTATAAAATACTATAGCCACTATAAAATACTATGGCTACTATATACTATTACTCAAGCAGAGCACAGCTCTGAAGTCGGTTTGTTTTCCTCATTGATTGGGAATTGTTTGCGACTTTGAGAAGCGATCTGCCACAATTTCATCAAGGGTTATAGGAAGTGGTTCCTTACTAGGTTTCAGCATTTCGTTTTAAATGCTGAAAAGAGGTTTACCATTTCTTGTAATGCTTCCAACACAGCAATAACGTTTTAGTTTTTTTTGTGTGTGTGTGTTATTTTTTATTTTTTGTTGCAAGTTTATGTTAGAAATGGGCAAGTACTATATCTTATAGTGGGATATGTGGATATACTTTGCATGTTAATATATATGCATATATATATATTATACTACTGTATATACTGTATAGTCCGATGAAGATACAACTGTGACAATTAGGTATTAGTTGTAGTACTAGGAAGTGACTGTATGTTGTGCTATTCCTGTAAATGTTCCTGTTTGGTTGTTTCAGGACATAAAGCTGTTTGACGCCTTCCAGGAGTGGACAGATGGCTATGTCAGGTTCATATACAGTGGAGAGGATAAACATTCTCAGCGCCACCTGAGTGGCTGGGCCATGAGGAACACCAATAACCACAACTGTCAGATCCTGAAGAAGTCCTGCCTGGGTGTAGTGGTCTGCAGCAGGAGCTGTACCCTGCCGGATGGGGGGAAGCTGCAGCTCAGGCCGGCAATCTGCGACAAGGCAAGAGGGAAGCAACAAAGTGAGTGGGCTCTCTTTACCATCACTTATATGCCAGTGCCCATTTTCTGTAATGCAGGACTCCCCAGTGTCACCAACTGTCACATGTGTCTCCAGAGCCATGGGGTGGGATACACTGAGCTATGTCACTTGAAACTGAATGTCAGTGCATGGTTCATTACTGAAGGTGGATCTGATTTGCAGCCTCTAGCCCAAGGATCAGCAACTTCCAGCACTCCAGTTCCTCTGAAACTACAACTCCCAGAATCCTCCTTTTACATCTATGGGAGTTACAAGAATAGCTGAGTAAGTGTGCATGCTGGGAGTTGTAGTTTCAAAGCAGCTGGAGTGCCTAAGGTTGCTGAACCCTGCTCTAGCCTGTGATTTCTATTGGTGACAAAGTCATATGTGCTGCTAATACTGCTGTACTGTGATGTCTATATTCATAATTGAAGGAAATATCACATTTCTGTTAGAGGTAACTTAAAATAATAATAATAATAATAATAATAATAATAATAATAAAATAATAATAATGATAGTAGTAGTAGTAGTAGTAGTAGTAGTAGTAGTAGTAGTAGTAAAACCTGCATTTAGGGATGTCTATATAATATGGATTATGTGGAAGTTTAGTGAAACAGCTACTGCACAAACACATTTCTATGGGTCCGCAAAAAAAACGGAATGTACTCCATGAGCATTCCATTTCCGTATGCAAGCTGCGGACAAGAATAGGACATGCTCTATCTTTTTGCGGAGCTGCGGACCCAAAATCGGGGCCGCGCTCCGCAATTGCGGCTGCAGACAGCACACTGTGTGCTGTCCGCATCCATTCCGTCCCCACAGAGAATGAATGGGTCCGCACCCATTCCACAAAATTGCGGAAAGGATGCGGACCCATTTTGCGGACGTGTGAATGGAGCCTTATTGTTCGCAAATCATGTTCCGTGACTCCATTCAAGTCAATGGGTCTGCAAAAAAACTGGAACACATATGGAAATGCATCGGTATGTCTTCCGTATCCGTTCAGTTTTTATGGAACCATCTATTGAAAATTTTATGCCCAGCCCAATTTTTTATATGTAATTACTGTATATGCCATACAGAAAAACGGAACGGAAACACAACGGAAACTAAAAACGGAACAACGTCGTGTGAACAAGCCCTTTCAATCCTAGTATTAAAAAGTTTTACCAAGTTTATAAATCCTAAATTTGTGTGGCTGCCATGTACAACTCCATGACCTATTATGTCATATATTAAAGGGGAATATTTATTAGGTTAGGCGTATAAGTGAGTGGTGCATCATATTTGAAGCATATTGTAGTTGCAGAAAAGTGGATGCCATTTTAACAAAGATCATCCATGAGCTGCAATAAACAATATCTGCATGGAAATTGACATTTTAAATCTGCATCATGTCAATTCTTTTTGTGGATTTTCACTGCAGATTTCACTTTTTGCAATGCATTACAGTTACATCTGCTTCAAAATCTGATGTAAACCATGAAGACTTTTTTTCTCTTTTCTGTGGGAACATACCCCTATAGTTGAAGTGTGATTATACAACAAAAGTATACACTGTACACTTTTAGCACCAGCAACATTTTGCTCATTAGGTATTATAAAAAGACAAAATGTTCTTCTACCTGAATGTCAGGAATTAAAATAAAATTACATATCCTGGTTAATATTTGTAACAATCATGTAATATATTATATTGTGTTTTGTGTTGTTTCTATTAGTGCAACAAAGTAATTGTCAGGGTTACAGAAATTATATCTGTTATATCTGCAGTAATTTGGATGAATGATCAATATAAGGCCTCTTTCACACTACCGTATGGCTATTTCAGTGTTTTGCGGTCTGTTTTTCACGGATCCGTTGTTCTGTTTTTTTTGTTTCCGTTGTGTTTCCATTTCCGTTCCGTTTTTCCTTTCCGTTTTTCCGTATGGCATATACAGTATACAGTAATTACATAGAAATAAATTGGGCTGGGCATAACATTTTCAATAGATGGTTCCACAAAAACAGAACGGATACGGAAGACATAAGGATGCATTTCCGTATGTGTTCAGTTTTTTTTGCGGACCCATTGACTTGAATGGAGCCACGGAACGTGATTTGCGGGCAATAATAGGACATGTTCTATCTTTTTCAACGGAAAAACGGAAATACGGAAACGGAATGCATATGGAGTACATTCCGTTATTTTTGCGGAACCATTGAAATTAATGGTTCCGTATACGGAACGCAAAAAACGGCCCAAAATTTGTGCAATTGAACCTATATAAAATATCTACAAAGAAACCTCTTCTAAAGATCGCCTGTTATCCAGACCAGATTTCCTGTGACAGATTTTCAGTTCTAACATGTTTTTTTTTTTCTTTTTTTTGGCCATTCTCTTTGGGAAGACTACTTTTCAATGCAATTTTGGGTGATTGTCTCAAAGAGGTTTTACTGTATCTATATGTTCTTGCTACTGTGTACTATGTTAATTAAAGGGGTTGTCTTACTTCAGCAAATGGCATTTATCATGTATTGTGATTGTCTATATTGCCTCCTTTGCTGGCTTGATTCATTTTTCCATCACATTATACACGGCTTATTTCCAGGGGTTACGACCACCCTAAAATCCAGTAGTGGTGGCCATGAAACACATTGATAAGGCTGAATGCACATATATCAGTTATGTCTGGCCAGTTTCTTTCTTTTTTTTTTTTTCTAAACTGGACACAACTGATACAGGTATATGTTTGGATAGTCCCAGACAGAAAAACGCAGCATACATAATTTTTCTGTCTAGAGTAACTTATATCCAGCATCACAACTGATGCTCCAGATGAATATGAAGGATCCCATAGAACAGTACAGGGTCACCTCTAGCTTCAGTTTTCCTCCTGAGTTTTCTGCACCACGCTGGAGAAAAACCTGAGCTGGATTGCCACCTATGTGTGAAGGAGCTCTAATAGGTTCTTTGTGTACTTTCTTTGCAGAAAAGCTCTGCAGTAATTGTAACTCCGCTCTAGAACTGATCCCTTGTCGAGGTCACAGTGGTTATCCAGTTACCAATTTCTGGCGCCTAGATGGTAAAGCCATCTTCTTTCAGGTAATTTATAAGAATGCAACATACCTGCAAGTTTTGTGTTATAATCACACAATGTGACGTGTACATAACAATAAATGCATCAGGGAAATGTGCGACTGCTAAATTCAGTTGGCCCATCCTTCTGGTAGTCTTCGTTATGGCTGAACAAAAAGAATGCAGAATAACATATTCTGCTAAAATAACCACGTAGGCTAATCAGTCAAGCAAGACCTTCTGATCCATATGTTCTAGTGGAATAATCTGCAGTAGTCACTCTGTTCTATAATAACAATTTCTGATTAATTTTCAGGCAAAGGGAGTTCATGACCATCCAAGACCAGAAAGTAAATCAGAGACAGAAGCCAGACGAAGTGCCGTGAAAAGACAAATGTCTTCTTCTCACCTGTCACAGAAAAAGAAGCTTCTGGAATCTGAGGTGAGGAAATAGCTCTCAGGAGCGGCTCTGTAGTGCACTTAGGTTTCGCTTCACGGAGCACAGCTATATGGTAGCTGACTGATGGCTCATTAACCTAACCCATTGTTCAATCTTATTGTGATTAATATCATTTGTGTTAATGAATGTATAAACACAACAGTTTTAGATCATTTCGAAATATCTTACAGGGCTGAATGTCATATATTTTCTGGTGCATCTTTCCAGACTATATAACATGTGCAAAAGGTTTCCAAGTGGAATTTATTTAAAGGGTCCCTTAGTTTTCAGAAAACTTTTTATATGTCATAGAGACATGTCAAAAGTTTTGATCTGTGGGGGTCTGAGTGTTGAGACCCCCACCACTTGCTGAAACGAGGAGAGAGAAGCCCTCGCATATGGTGCTGTTTCTCTTTGCTGCAGGAGATGTGACGTTGAATACTTTTGCGTTAATAAATACAAAAGTATCAAGGGAGTGATACCTTTATAGGCTAACCAGAAAAAATATATCGAAAGCTTCCAGAGCACAAACGCTCCTTCTTAAGGCAAGATTACAAATGAAAGACTGAGAAACAGGCAGAACACTTATAGAGACTACAGAAAAAGATGTACATGGGGGATGCATAATTAAGATAAGTCCGAAACAACAAGTGGACCTGGTCAGCAGAGACAATGTAGATTAGGGATTGGGAGTCTAACTGAGGGAGTCAAAGTAGTGGGTTATAAAACTAGGGGTAAGATTCAGTCCATCACTAATGACTGGAATGTAGTCATCATTTTAAATTCCCAGGTTTTCCTGTATCTGTCATTCTTAAAATTCTGTTTGGGAATTAACTTTTAAGTCGTCCATGGAGTGTCTTGGTCCAGAGAAATGGATTCCCTCAGTTGTATTGGCCTTGTGGTTTATCTTGAATCTGTATCAATTCTATCTCCTGAAGTGAAGAGACAGAGTGCGATATCCCAGCGCTTCTCTCTTCTAGTTCTAGTGATCATAGGGGTCTCATCACCCACACCAACCAACACCTTTGGTATGTCTCTATGACATATTAAAATTTTTCGAAAAACTCAGTGATCCTTTAAATAGATAAATGGAGAACATTTTGAAATAACTTTTGACCGACTGTCCACTAAAAGAATTGCCGTAGTGCTTGTACATAGTTAATGGGACACCTTTGGATTTGTAACAAGCCCAGAGATATTTTTCTATGCCAATTCCTACATTTTATCAGGAATCTGTATTATCCTTATATAGTATTTTATGCCCATATTGTATATATATTAAAAATGCTTATTAAAATGTGTAATTTCTCATCTCACTTTTCAGGTGGGAAGATACAATGATAGCGGTGGACATTTTCCTCATCCCATACCTTGCTTGGATGGAACAGAACGTCTCAGCCTTGTTGCAGATGGAAACTTTCCTCTTCCACCACAACATTTCACATCATTTCAGAATTCAGATCCTTACAAATCTAACCTTGATCCTGTGGGATACCAGGGAGATTCTGTAGCACCATTTTCAAAATGCTCTAATAGAATATATGTGCCCAGAACTCCATGTGGTTATGATTTCCATGTCCCTGGATACATGTCCTCCAATTCATACCCTCCACTGTATAAAGAAGCAGTGGGCAGTTTGCCTGATGCTGATCGAGCTCAGTTAAATGCACCTCAACCTAATCTTGGCATACTTGGCACACACGAGAGGAGTTATGATGGTGCTGGGAAGCACAATGGATGGAAACAAATATTTTCAAAAAGTGGATATGCGGACAGAAATGACTATGCCCAAATTCAACCAAACACTGGTCACTCTTATTACAATGCTGAATATCCATGCAGATATGCAAGGTCACCATCTCCAGCCTTACAAACTGTTATTACAACAACCACCAAGGTTTCATACCAGGCCTACAAACCTCCAGTGGTTAAATATGCTGACAATCTATGCGATATCAAAGCTCTGCAAAACTATCCGCACGTGCAGGACAGCATATCTGAAGGCAACTTTAGTGACATAAAAGCTCAAGATGATTTTACAGTCATCAGATCAGCACTAGGCTACCAAGAACCAATCCCAACAAAACCTGAGAGAGTGGACAACCTGGACTTTTATCGATATGGTACATGTATGGGCAATGGCTTCTCAGGACAGCCTTACCGATATGAAAACGCAGATTACTGAAATAGAGGCTAGGACATATTGAGCACCATTAGTAAACTTGATAAAGAAGTTACATGAATGTGAACAGTCCTTGTACATTAATATTATTTATGGAATTAGGCCTTTACAATTCAGGTTGACACTGTACAGATCATCGACCTGAGTTATGTAGGTTAACCTATTTCCAAAAGACAATCAGTTTACAGTATGTTTCAGTGGAAAGACATTTATGTGGTCTCTACTTTTGCGTAGTTAGCAGTCTGTTTTATGGTTCCATCTGTGTCAATATTTTTTATATTTCAATTTGCACAGGAGGCTATAAAATGTACATGCTTTGTAAAGCTTAAATGTGTTTTCTGGGATTTTAATATTGATGACCTATCCTCATAATAAGTCATCAATATAAGAGTGGCGAGGGTCCGACACCAGGCACCCCCACCGATCAGCTGGTTGATATGTGAGCACAGCCTTCACTTCATTGTTTACCTGCTCTCCGTTGACATCCCAGTGGTGAGCAGGTGTAACTACAAGCCGTCCCATTTACTGCTATGGGACTGCTCGTTCCTATTTAGGGGTTCAGGAACCATTCATCCCATAGAAGTGAATGGGACGGCTTGTAATTACACTGCTCACCACTGCCATCTCAACAGCGATCAGGTAAATAATGATGAGAAGGCATGGAGCTCGACTTTTTCTACAACCACCTGTTCGGTGGGGGTACTGGATGTGGGACCCCTGTTGATCTGATACTGATGACCTATCCTGAGGATAGTTTATCAATATTAAAGTCCTGAAAAACCTCTTTAACTATGTGTATTAGGCCTCTTATGTATATAACTGACCTGTAAATTACTTGATTGTTGTATATTGAAACTATCTGTTTTGCTTTGTATATACATTGTGACACAGTGAGGGGTTGTGTCTGGCAAGGCAGGTATTTTTCCCCCAGTATGTGCGGCTGGGCTGGTTTCCAACCAGGTGAGGTCAAATACCGGACCGGAGTTTAAGTGCCGGTCCGGGTTTTGGCAGCACCTGGCTGTCCTTAAATAGGCAGCTGGGCTCAGCAGAGATGTCTCTGTTTTTTGGGATCTGAGGATTTGTGCCGTGCTGGAGGGCTGAGAGCTGCACGCTGGGGAAACAGGCTCCCTAAAGCCTGATGTGGACTACTAGAGTAAGAAAAACTGCCAGCAAGGTGACTTGTGTTATATGAACTTTCCATTGTGTATGAATTAACACCAAGGCTGAAAAGTTATGTGCTGTTTTGTGCAGTTGCCTCAAGTGTGAATAAACCCTGACGTTTTGAGTTAAGAACTTGTATTTTGTCTCTTTACTGCGCTCGCTTACCCTATCTACCAGAGCAAAAGCCCACAATTGGTGGAGGATGTGGGCAAGAGCAGTGAGGCTGCCGTGAACGTCAATATTTTTGTTTCTGCATTTTTCAGGCACAGCTGTATGTCGTACATTAAACCAGCTGTATTACAACCAGTGCCCCAAGACAAAATGGAGACTGTTGTGAAGGCCCTCATTGAGGCTAATCTGCAAGAGCGAGAGACAAACCTTCAGCAACGCAAAGCTAATAAGCAGCAGCAAGAGACTAACCAGTTGCTGCTACAACACCTGATGGCTTTGCAGACAGCAGGAGTAACCCCGAGCGTCCACGATGCTCGGAAAGCAGTCCGTGCCACAATTCCTAAGATGACTCCTGCAGACGACATTGAAACCTACTTGGCTATGTACAAGAAAGTGGCCATCAGGGAAAAGCTACCCCGTGACCAGTGGGCTGAGGTCGTCGCTCCATTTCTGGCATCCGATTCCCAGCGGGTGTATTTCGACTTGCCGGACTATCAAGCGGCCGACTACCAAAAAGTAAAGGGTGAGATTTTGTCAAGACTGGGGGTGAATGTGTTGGTTCGGGCCCAGTGGGTACATCAGTGGGGGTTTAAGCCGGCTGAGCCTGCGAGGACCCAGTATTATGACTTACTCCACCTCTTGCAAAAGCGGCTATGCTGAATAAACTATTGGCTGATATGTTCTGGAGGGCTCTGCCACCCCCTCTCCAGCACTAGATCGGCCAGGTGTCTCCTGGCAATGCCCTAGAAATGGTGGACCTGGTGGAGCGCTACAGGGCTACTAAGACTGTTACAGGGGGTTCTTTTGGGAGGGGGGCACTTAAACACCGTAAATCTCCATCCCAGACCCGTCGACTTGTACCAACCAAACCCACTGGGGGTTTACCCTCTACGGACCTGGCTCTGATAGTCTGCTGGCGGTGTCAGGAGCCGGGCCATGTAAGAGCTGACTGTCCCAATCAGGTGGAACCCATGGATACTAACTATGGCTACCATCAGTCGCTATATGCCAGGAAGCTGTGTGCAGCAGGTACCCCAAAAACTCTAAACCACCTGTTCCAGGTAGAGGTAGGAGACACTCCAGCGGAGGCTCTGCTGGACTCAGGGAGTCTGGTGTCCTTAGTAAGGGATCCCCTGGTACGGTCAGCAGAGTATACTGGCCAGAAAGTCGGGGTCATGTGCATCCATGGAGACTTAAAAGACTATCCCACCGCCCTGGTGTCTCTAACCACAGGGGCTGGCAGATGGACTCACGAAGTGGTAGTTGCCCCAAATCTACACTACAAACTTATAATAGGGAGAGACTTCCCGGGCTTCCCGGCACTGTGGCCTGCTATGAGAGTGACTGATACATATGAGACAGGGTTAACCCTAGCAGAGTGGTTCAGCTCAGGGGGGAGACCAGAACCCTGGGAACCTAAGACCGAAGCGCCGGCGGTAGGGGTGACCGCCACTTCGGTGGAAGAGGGGGACACAATCCCGCTAAGTGTGATGGTGGGAGATGTGGAGGACTTGCCTGAATTGGCAGACCTAAATGTCTGCGGGGATAATTCTGGTACCGTTCAACGTCTGGGAAAATGTGTTAATAGTAGATGGTGAACCACAACAACCTGGGGCACAGTCAGTGTTTCCCCGTTTTGTGGTTCATCAGGATATGTTATATTGGGTAAAATAACTACGGGGTGAGCCCATTGAACAGTTGGTGGTCCCCAAGGCTTATCGCAAGCTTGTGTTTGATCTAGCCCACCAACACGTTCTTGGGGGTCACCTGGGGCTGCAGAAAACTCAGGATCGTTTTCTACAGCGGTTTTACTGGCCCAGCATATTCAAAGAAGTGGAAGAGTTTTGTAAGTCTTGCCTGACCTGCCAGATAACTAGCCCCAGCCACATTTCCGAAGTCCACTAGTACCTCTCCCGATTATCGAAGTACCGTTTGACCAAATAGCTATGGACCTCATAGGCCCAGTACCAAAGTCCGCTAGAGAGCATTACTACCTAAAGAGGTTCTGACCTACAAAGGGACCCCTTTTATGTCCAAGGTGATAAGGGAACTCTGTAAGTTTCTGCACATAGAAAAACTACGGACGTCCGTTTACTAGTGTTGATCGAGCATGCTCTCCCAAACACCAGTTCGGATCGAGCATCTCAAAGCTCGGCACATGGCGGTATTTGGCCGAATATCACAATGCTCGAGTCTCCTACCCGCACATTTGTTGGCTGCTACGCAGCCAATAAACGTGCAGGTAAGGGCTCTTTCACACCTGCGTTCTTTTCTTCCGGCATAGAGTTCCGTCGTCGGGGCTCTATGCCGGAAGAATCCTGATCAGGATTATCCCCATGCATTCTGAATGGAGTAAAATCCTTTCAGGATGCATCAGGATGTCTTCAGTTCCGGAACGGAACATTTTTTGGCCGGAGAAAATACCGCAGCATGCTGCGCTTTTTGCTCCGGCCAAAAATCCTGAAGACTTGCCGCAAGGCCGGATCCGGAATTAATGTCCATTGAAAGGCATTGATCCGGATCCGGCCTTAAGCTAAACGTCGTTTCGGCGCATTGCCGGAGCCGACATTTAGCTTTTTCTGAATGGTTACCATGGCTGCCGGGACGCTAAAGTCCTGGCAGCCATTGTAAAGTGTAGCGGGGAGCGGGGGAGCAGCATACTTACCGTCCGTGCGGCTCCCGGGGCGCTCCAGAGTGACGTCAGGGCGCCCCAAGCGCATGGATTACGTGATCGCATTGGACACGTCATCCATGCGCATGGGGCGCTCTGACGTCATTCTGGAGCGCCCCGGGAGCCGCACAGACTGTAAGTATACCGCTCCCCCGCTCCCCGCTCCTACTATGGCAACCAGGACTTTAATAGCGTCCTGGCTGCCATAGTAACACTGAAAGCATTTTGAAGACGGTTCCGTCTTCAAATGCTTTCAGTACACTTGCGTTTTTCCGGATCCGGAGTGTAATTCCGGCAAGTGGAGTACACGCCGGATCCGGACAACGCAAGTGTGAAAGAGGCCTAAGTACAACCCTTCACTGTAATGCCATAGCCATGTTGGTTACTGCCATTACAGTGATTGGCTGGCCAGAACGCGCCATCGGGTGCTATATAGCACCCGATGACACGTGTTTGGCTCAGTGTTAGTCAGGAAGAGCTGTGCTGAAGAAGGGGAAGATAGTGTAGGGAGTCAAATTTAGATTTTTTTTCTGTTGAAAAACTTGTCAAAGACCCAAAAGTCCTTTTAAGGACTATTGTTGCGTGTGGCAGCAGCAATATATATTTTTACCTGCGCTACATTTCTAAAACTTTACAGACCCAAAAGTCCTTTTAAGGACTATTGTGTGTGGCAGCAATATCTTTTTTTAGCGCATCCGGCGCTAAATAGCGTGCAATAGTTAGGCCGCTGCAGACAGCGACATTATCTCTGCTACATCTCCTGTGTAATGTGTGCGCATCCCAAAAATATCTGTGACATCCAGTGTACTTTTTCCGCAGACAGTGTCCGCTGCGGACAGTGACATTAGCTGCGCTACATCTCCTGTGTAACGTGTGCACATCCAAAAAATATCAGTGACATCCAGTGTACTTTTTCCGGAGACGGTGTCCACTGCGGACAGTGACATTACCTGGGGTACATCTCCTGTGTAACATTTCCACATCCAAAATACCTTTGACATTCCCTGTAATCTTTTATTAGCCGCTGGTGACATCAGCGACATTATCTGCGGTATTTCTCCTGTATAACGTTTCCACATCCCAAATACCTGCGACATTCCCTGTAATTTTATATTAGCCGCTGATGATATCAGCGACATTATCAGCGGTATTTCTCCTGTGTAACATGTGCACATCCAAAAAATATCTGACATCCAGTGTACTTTTTCCGTAGACGGTGTCCGCTGCGGAGAGTGACATTAGCTGCGCTACATCTCCTGTGTAACGTGTGCACATCCAAAAAATATCAGTGACATCTAGTGTACTTTTTCCGTAGACGGTGTCCGCTGCGAACAGTGACATTACCTGGGGTACATCTCCTGTGTAACGTCTCCACATCCCAATTACCTGTGACATTCCCTGTAATTTTTTATTAGCCGCTGGTGACATCAGCGACATTATCTGCGGTATTTCTCCTGTGTAGCGTTACCACATCCGAAATACCTGTGACGACCCCTGTATTTTTTTTTATTTGTTTGCTACTGTACTTGTGACATACTTTCAAGCATATATAACATTTAATATGAAGAAGGCGAGCAGTAAGGGACAGGGAAGTGGCCGTGATGCTGATGGTGCACGCAGAGGCCGTGGCCCTGGGGGCGTTGAAACTGTGCCTGCTGCCAGAGCACAAGAAAAAAAATCATCTACGATACCTAGCTTCATGTCCCAGTTTGCAGGGCGGCGCAGGACAACGCTCTCGAAGTCAAACCAGTGCGACCAGATGGTAGGTTGGATTGCAGCAGATAATGCTTCCAGTTGGTTAAGCACCACCCTGTCTTCCACCAAGTCCAGTCTCAGTAGCCAAAAGTCTGGTCAACACAATCCTCACCCTGATCCTCCTTCCTCCCTCCATGGAGAGCCTTGCCAAACAAGTAATCCCACACTCGGATATTCCGCGTAGCTCTTTTCAGCGCCATTCCTTAATTTGGGACTCTCGACAAGCCCGCTAGAAGAGGGACATGAGATCTTGTGCCTTGATTCCCAAACTCTTGAGCATCCACAGTCACAAGAAGATGATGGTGGGGAACGGCAATTCGTGTTTCACGAGGTGGATGATGATGATGAGACACAGTTGTCAATAAGTCAACGGCAATTAGTGTCTCAAGAGGTTGATGATGAGGAAGAGACACAGTTGTCAGTAACTGAGGTTGTTGTTAGGTCAACAAGTCAGGAGGATGAGCAGAGTGAGGAAGTGGAAGAGGAGGTGGTGGACAATGAAGTCACTGACCCAACCTGGGAAGGTGGCAAGCCGAGCGACGACAGCAGTACAGAGGGGGAGGGATCCGCAGCACCCCAACAGGCTGGAAAAGGCAGTGGGGTGGCAAAAGGGAGAAGGCTGGCCACACCAAACAGGCCCGCAACTGTTCCCCCGAGCACCCCCTTGCAGCAATCTCCCTTGCCAAGGGGTAGGTGTTCTGCAGTCTGGCGCTTTTTTGTGCGGACTACAAAAGAATTGTAATTTTCAACCTGTGCCATACAAAAATGAGCAGGGGCATGAACACTAGCAACCTCATCACCACCAGCATGATCCGCCACATGTAATTGGTGGGCTGAACGCCTGGGTCCACAATCTGTGTCTGTGGATCACACCACTGCCTCCTCCCCCCCTCTGTGACGTGCTGGGCAATCCCCTGTCGAAGGCGCAGGCCCGGGTGCCTGCCGCCCTGCACGTGGACCTTCGCAAGCACCATCAGCGACCACATCCACTTCCGTGTCCCAGCGCAGTATACAAATGTCCTTACTCCAGGCATTTGAACGCAAGCGCAAATACCCAGCCACCCACCCACCCACAGGCAATAGCACTAAATGCACAACTTTCCAAATTACTGGCCCTGAAAATCTTGCCATTTAGGCTTGTGGACACTGAGGCTCCAAACCCCACTTCTCCTGCTCCGCCTCCACCTCCACTTCCACCTCAGAATTATCCTCTTGCAGCACCAGTCAGCCATCAGTCGGTAGCTGGAAGCAGTATAGCACTACAGTGGGGAAGTGTCAACAGGCCGTGCTTAAGCTGATCTGCTTAGGTGACAAATAGCACACCGCCGCGGAGCTGTGGCAGGGGATAAGAGACCAGACTGAGCTGTGGCTCTCGCCACTCAACCTAGAACCAGGCATGGTTGTGTCTGATAATGGCCGGAACTTGGTGGCGGCTTTGGAGCTCTGGAAACTCACACACATCCCATGCCTAGCCCAAGTGTTCAACTTAGTGGTTCAGCGGTTTCTCAAAACCTAACCGAATTTGCCTGAGCTACTGGTGAAGGTGCGCCGTGTGTGCCCATTTCCGCAAGTCATCGACAGCTTCCGCCGGTCTGTCAATGCTGCAGCAGCGATTACAATTGCTAGCTCTCCGACTGTTGTGCGACGTGAGCACGCGCTGGAACTCCAAGTTCCACATGTTGGCCAGGCTTTGTGAGCAGCAGAGGGCAGTAGTGGAATACCAGCTGCAACATGGTCGTCACCTTTTCAGTCAGCTTCCGCTCATCACAAGCGAGGAGTGGGCATGGATGTCTGACCTCTGTGAAGTTTTAAGAAACTTTGAGGAATCAACACAGATGGTGAACGGCGATAACGCTATAATCAGCGTCACCATCCCACTTCTGTGTCTACTCAAACGCTCGCTGCTCACAATTAAGGCCGGTGCTTTGCATGTGGAAGAGGTGGAAATGGGGGAGGACATTACACAGGGTGATAGCCAGACCACCCTCAGATCGTCTTCTCAGCGCAAATTGGATGATGATGGGGAGGAAGAGGAGAAGGAGCAGGAGATGGTTGCCTCCGCTACAGAGGGTAGTACCCATGGAAGTTTAATTCCATATGTTAAGAGTGGATGAGCAGAAGATGAGGAAGAGGATGAAGAGATTGAGAGTCATCCTCCTGATGACGACAGCGAAGTCTTGACTGTTGGGACTTTGGCACACATGGCTGACTTTATGTTAGGCTGCCTTTCCCGTGACCCACGCGTTTTACTCATTTTGGACAACACCGATTACTGGTTGTTCACCCTTCTCGACTCCCGCTACAAAGAGAACTTCTCATCTCTCATTCCTGTAGTGGAGAGGACGAGCAAAATGGAGCAATACCAGAAAGTCCTTGTGGAAAAATTGCTCCAAAAATTTCTAGCTGACAATGCTGGCGGCAGAGCACTTAGTTCCTTGGGCAACCGAGGAGGGGAGACGAGGGGTACACACAGCAGTTCCAACAGAGGCAGGGCAACACTCTCCAAAGCCTGGGACAGTTTCATGACACCCCGCCAGTACCCTCACCCTGATGTGTGGCTTAGTGTCACAAGGAGGGAAAAATTTTGGAAGATGGTGAAGGAGTACGTAGCAGAACGGGTCAGCGTCCTCAATGATCCCTCTGTGCCTTACAACTACTGGGTGTCCAAGCTGGACACATGGCATGAACTGGCGCTCTACACCTTGGAGGTGCTGGCCTGCCCTGGCGCCAGCGTTTTGTCAGAGCGGGTATTTTGTACTGCTGGTCAGCTATATAGCTGATAAGCAATAAGGGATAAGCAGGCACACTCTTGATTTGGGTACAAAATGTAATTTATTTATATTCTGTTATTCATGTAATAGGTAAATAGAGTATAAGTATGAAATAGGTAAAAATAGGGGGTGTTGGAGTGATCACCAATAGGTGAAAAAGTGATAGATGCCCTGGAAGAAGGTCCTAGGAAAAAATGAGAGTGTATATAGGATTGTGACAGGAATACCCGGGTAGGGGTCTTATTTAAAAATCCTTCAAAAATATTTAAAAAAATATAGTGTGCACAATGTCTTTTATAGGACAGATGATAATATAAGTAAGAAAACAATGAAAAAGGATAAAAACTTAGAAAAAATAGTCCTTCATAAAGACATGAAAAATATGAAAAAATTAAAAATGTAAAAATTGTCCTTCATAAAAATATGGATAATGGAACAGTTTGTCTTGCAGTCTTTTATAAGGTAACCACTGTATGGTGGATAAGATCGAATAAAATAAAACATGTTATAGCGAGGATATTATCCTATGTTGCCCCTTTGTATGACTCAGTTCATGGGGTATAAATTAAGTAGCAATTTGGCAGTATACTGCTCAGCAGAGGATGGTGCGTCTTTACAGGTATGGTTAATAATATTACATATAAGTAATAGTTGTTAGTGGTGATAATCCATGTGTTATTCTGTAAAAGGCAGGGGTGCTCTGTGCCTGAGTGCGGCGTCCCGCACTGTCTCTGGCTACAGAGATCACTTACCCTTCTTGACGCTTGTATCCTTTTGGTCCTCTGATAGTGGTTCCTGGTGGTTGGCTGTTGTGATCCAGTCCAGCTCTCCGGAGTCAGCGGCGTAGCCTCGTGTTGCCTAGGACGCTGGGGGGCGTGGTTCGCGCGTCTGAAGAGTGACGTATGTGGTCACGTGATCGCGGACTCTGTTAGGCTTGTTCGCAATGCTTCTCCTGCTCTGTAGAGAGTGGTGGATAATCCAATAATCCAATGATCCTCTTAAACGCGTTTCGGGAGTCTATCCCTTCATCAGTAAGTGGAGGATTATAGTGGATACTGTGGTTTTTATAGAGCGATGTCAATCAATTAGTTTATCAATCAATTAAACCTAACAAAGAGGTTGGTGTATTCAATGGGTTGTTTTGTTTCAGTTCTCTTTGGCCAATTAGGTTTGTGGCCAGATTAAAATATACAAGTTATCAAAAAGATCGATAGATAGATAGGAGTGTATAGCATAAATTAAAAAATTATACAACTCAACATGTTTGTGTAATTATCTAGATGGTGTTGATCAGTCCTGTAATAAGGTTATTATTTATACAAATTGGTAGATCTGACAGATTTTATGGTTTTAGTTCTTTATTTTCAAGGAGGAACCCTCATATAGCCTTTATATCTATTACCTGTTTGATGATATATAGGAATAGTAGTATTGAGTATGGTTTAGCAATGTGGATTGCTTTTTAAACAGGTATTTGGTTGTTAGTAGTATTTATAATATAGTGGACTTGTTACTTTTAGGGGGTACAGATATATTATGCTTGTTAATTTTTGTTTGTAGGTGTTGCCTCTCAATATGAGGCCTGTGGTAGTCCTGATATGCTCCAGCCCTGGATACATGTGGGAGATGTGCCCATGATGTCACTGGTCCGTAGTATAAAAGACCCAGCGAACACCTGGGTCCATCATTCCCGCATGTACCAAAAGGAGATGGACTATCAAGGTATGACCTGTGGTATAGTATTTGAGGTGTAGGGAGCTTGTTAGTCTCAGGGGATACACGCATATTATAATTTTTGTAATTTTTGTTTTCTTTATTTTCTAGTTGTGAGTATTCTATCACTATAGAAAGCCTGTAGTGGTGCTAATGTGTTCCAGCTGTGGATACGTGTTAGGGACATGCCTATGATGTCACTGGTCCGCAGTGTGAAAGATCCAGTGAGTATTTGGGTCTGTTACTCCTGCATGTATCCAAAGGAAAACGACTACAGACAATATAACCTACTAGGCAGTGAGATTTATTAATTATGAACTCAGAAGTCTTGATATAACTTAGTTACTGGCAACAATCCTTTTTGGTACACAATGGGAGATATCCATTGCATCACTACTCCAAAATACACAAGACAAGTAAATACCAAAATAAAAAAACTCGGACAATAACTAGGCCATCAGGAAAATACAAAAGACAATTAGATAAAGAAAAAACAGACCCTCACATCAACTAGGCCTCGTAATTCGAGATGTGATGAGCCCCCTACCACACTTGGAAATATGCCCAGTGTCTGACATACCCCAAACTTGGGGCTGTCACCATATTGATATCACCACTATATCCAAGATACCCCTATGTACCCATCCATGCAAACATATTTTTTCCTTGTCCCCATTTCCTTGTCCCCCTTCCTTGGATATACACAGGGAGGATTAACCTGCGTATCCACTGGGTCTTCCATACCACGGACCAGTGATGCAATGGATATCTCCCATTGTGTACCAAAAAGGATTGCTGCCAGTAACTAAGTTATATCAAGACTTCTGAGTTCATAATTAATAAATCTCACTGCCTAGGTTATATTGTCTGTAGTCGTTTTCCTTTGGATACATGCAGGAGTAACAGACCCAAATACCCACTGGATCTTTCACACTGCGGACCAGTGACATCATAGGCATGTCCCTAACACGTATCCACAGCTGGAACACATTAGCACCACTACAGGCTTTCTATAGTGATAGAATACTCACAACTAGAAAATAAAGAAAACAAAAATTACAAAAATTATAATATGCGTGTATCCCCTGAGACTAACAAGCTCCCTACACCTCAAATACTATACCAAAGGTCATACCTTGATAGTCCATCTCCTTTTGGTACATGTGGGAATGATGGACCCAGGTGTTCGCTAGGTCTTTTATACTACGGACCAGTGACATCATGGGCATATCTCCCACATGTATCCAGGGCTGGAGCATATCAGGACTACCACAGGCCTCATATTGAGAGGCAACACCTGTATAATTTTTTAATTTTTGCTATACACTCCTATCTATCTATCGATCTTTTTGATAACTTGTATATTTTAATCTGGCCACAAACCTAATTGGCCAAAGAGAACTGAAACAAAACAACCCATTGAATACACCAACCTCTTTGTTAGGTTTAATTGATTGGCAAACTAATTGATTGACATCGCTCTATAAAAACCACAGTATCCACTATAATCCTCCACTTACTGATGAAGGGATAGACTCCCGAAACGCGTTTAAGAGGATCATTGGATTATTGGATTATCCACCACTCTCTACAGAGCAGGAGAAGCATTGCGAACAAGCCTAACAGAGTCCGCGATCACGTGACCACATACGTCACTCTTCAGACGTGCGAACCACGCCCCCCGGCGTCCTAACACGAGGCTACGCCGCTGACTCCGGAGAGCTGGACTGGATCACAACAGCCAACCACCAGGAACCACTATCAGAGAACCAAAAGGATACAAGCGTCAAGAAGGGTAAGTGATCTCTGTAGCCAGAGACAGTGCGGGACGCGGCACTCAGGCACAGAGCACCCCTGCCTTTTACAGAATAACACATGGATTATCACCACTAACAACTATTACTTATATGTAATATTATTAACCATACCTGTAAAGACGCACCATCCTCTGCTGAGCAGTATACTGCCAAATTGCTACTTACTTTATACCCCAAGAACTGAGTTATACAAAGGGGCAACATAGGATAATATCCTCGCTATAACATCTTTTATTTTATTCGATCTTATCCACCATACAGTGGTTACCTTATAAAAGACTGCAAGACAAACTATTCCATTATCCATATTTTTATGAAGGACAATTTTTACATTTTTAATTTTTTCATATTTTTCATATCTTTATGAAGGACTATTTTTTCTAAGTTTTTATCCTTTTTCATTGTTTTCTTACTTATATTATCATCTGTCCTATAAAAGACATTGTGCACACTATATTTTTTGAAATATTTTTGAAGGATTTTTAAATAAGACCCCTACCCGGGTATTCCTGTCACAATCCTATATACACTCTCATTTTTTCCTAGGACCTTCTTCCAGGGCATCTATCACTTTTTCACCTATTGGTGATCACTCCAACACCCCCTATTTTTACCTATTTCATACTTATACTCTATTTACCTATTACATGAATAACAGAATATAAATAAATTACATTTTGTACCCAAATAAAGAGTGTGCCTGCTTATCCCTTATTGTTTGTAATTTTACGCTTCTGACTGGGTGAGTCAGACTAAGCAGTCTTGCACCTCTACCATTTACCTGAGCAGTAGAGCCGTCTACTCCACTTTTTTACCTTATATAGCTGATAAGCGCATCCGCCTGTCAACTGAAAATGCTGACAGGTTGACTCTTGAACAAGGTCTGGATTCCCCCTGACTTCTCTACTCCACCAGAGGAAAGCAGCTGAACATAAAGGCACTTTAAATGTGTTTTTTATAATGTACTGAATACACTGTATTCCGTTGCACCCCTTCCACCACAAAAAAGGGTACATGGTTCAATCTTCCTTGTCTCGTCCTCCTCTTCAATCATATCAACATGCTTATTAGTCTGCCCTCGCTCCTAATGTTGTAAAGGGTCAGCTCACCCGTAGGCCCTCGCATATAATGTTTTAGAGGGTCAGCTCACCAGCAGGCCCTCACCTACAATCTTTTAGAGGGCCAGCTCACCTGCAGGCCCATGCATATAATGTTTTAGAGGGTCAGCTCACCAGCAGGTCCTTATCTACAATATTTAAGAGGGTCAGCTCACTTGTAGGCCCTCGCATATAATGTTTTAGAGGGTCAGCTAACCAGCAGGCCCTCACCTACAATCTTTTAGAGGGTCAGCTCACCTGCAGCTCTTGCATATAATGAAGGGGCGCAGTTTGAGTATGCCTGTTTTAGAGGGTTAGCTCACCAGCAGACCCTCACCTACAATCTTTTAGAGGGCCAGCTCACCTGCAGGCCCTTGCATATAATGTTTTAGAGGGTCAGCTCACCACAGGCCCTCAATCATAATGTTTTAGAGGGTCAGCTCACCAGCAGCCCTGGCATATAATGTTTTTGACGGTCAGCTCACCAGCAGGCCCTCACCTACAATCTTTTAGAGGGTCAGCTCACCAGCAGGCCCTCACCTACAATCTTTTAGAGGGTCAGCTCACCTGCAGCCCTTGCATATAATGTTTTTGAGTGTCAGCTCACCAGCAGGCCCTCACCTACAATCGTTTAGAGGGTCAGCTCACCTGCATCCCTGGCATATAATGTTTTTGAGGGTCAGCTCACCAGCAGGCCCTCAACCATAATGTTTTACAGGGTCAGCTCACCAGCAGGCCCTCGCACATAATTTTTTCAATACTTAGATTAGCAGCAGGCACTTGCCCCTAATGTTTTAGAGGGTCACCAGCAGCCCCTTGCTCCTAATGTTTTTGAGGGTTACCAGCATGCCATCAATCATAATTTTTCAAGGGTGTATGATGCCCTCCTTTATGTGTAATAAAGGGTGTATTGGAGTTCCAGTTCCTTGTAATTTTTGGAAGCCCTTTCACTTAGTGCATAAGCTTTATGAGTGTAGGAGTCCCACTACCTGAACAATTGTACCACAATGTAAATGAGGCCCTCTATTATATGATATACAGATTGTATAGGAGTGCCTCTTCCTTGTAATTTTTGGCAGCACTTGCACTTAATATACAAGTAAATATACAGGAAAGAATGTTTCCTAACAATTTTTCCTCTAACCGATTTTATCTTCGGTTTTGTGCGTATTCGTGTAAATCTGTAAAAGTGGCGTACTACTCGGACAACATCGTTCCCAGCAGCGACCTGGGAGTCCAAGATGCATCCAGACATCCTGCCCATGCTGTTCCCGAACCATTTCGGTGGTGTTTCCACCAATTTCTGACCTTTTCCTAAGAACCAGACACCCTCCTCTCTTTAGAGCAGGGGGTGCCTGGTTTACTGCTCGGGTTCTCCCATTGACTTCCATTGTGCTCGGGTGCTCTTTGGTGCTCGATCAACACTACCATTTACCATCTGCAAACGGACGGTCTGGTACAATGGTTTAACCAAACATTAAAAAATCAGTTGAAAAAGGTAGTGTCTAAAGATGTGAAGGACTGGGACCTTCTTCTGCCCTATCGCAGTGCGAGAGGTACCCCTCTACTGGGTTCTCGCCCTTCAAACTGCTATATGGCAGACACCCTAGCGGTCTCTTGGATGTGGCCAAAGAGGCGTGGGAACAACAACCCACTCTACATAAAAGTGTCATTGAATACATTAGCCAGATGCAAGATCAGATAGAGACAGTGTTGCCTCTTGTTAGGGAGCATATGGAGGCAGCTCAGTGAGCCCAGAGTCAGGTCTATAATCGACTGGCTCGGGACCGGATCTTTAACTCGGGTGATCGGGGTTTGGTTCTGGTGCCAACCGTGGACAGTAAGTTCCCGGCTAGGTGGCAGGAGCCCTATGAGGTATTCAAGAAAATTGGAGATGTAAACTGCAAGGTACACCAGCCAGGGCGGTGAAAACCAGAGCAGGTTTACCATGTGAAACTGTGGAAAGATAGGGAAACCTGTACAGAAGACAACCCGCGTTCAGGTTTTCTAGGAGAAGAGGTACCTGCCCCTCTGTCGATGCAAGAGAGGTGGCTGCCACAACAATAATTGCTGACAGCCTCTCCTCTAAATAGACTCAGGAGGCCAGGGGGTTCATTAGTCGGAACACGGATGTGTTCTCGGACCTCCCTGGACGCACTTCCATAATCCAGCATGACATTGTCACTGAGCCTCAGACAAAAGTCTGATTAAAACCATACCGGGTACCCGAGGCTTCGGAGACAGCCATATCAGAGGAGGTGCAGGTAATGTTGCAGCTAGACGTCATTGAGGATTCAAAAAGT
Source organism: Bufo bufo (assembly GCF_905171765.1). Classification (NCBI taxonomy): domain Eukaryota; kingdom Metazoa; phylum Chordata; class Amphibia; order Anura; family Bufonidae; genus Bufo; species Bufo bufo. The sequence continues at coordinate 380,911,847 of NC_053393.1, read as the reverse complement.
GAGTAGGCCAGTCCTATTGTATTGATACCCAAGCCGGACGGGACGTTGCAGTTTTGTAACGACTTTTGAAAACTTAACGAGGTTTCCAAATTCGATGCGTATCCCGGGTGGATGAGCTCATGGAGAGGTTAGGACAAGCCCGGTATTTTTCTGTTTTGGACCTCACGAAAGGGTACTGGCAGGTGCCCTTAACAGAGGCTGCCAAAGAGAAAACTGCCGTCATGACGCCTGAGGAGCTGTATCAATATAAGGTCTTACCCTTTGGTCTGTATGGCAACCCCGCCACTTTTCAGTGACTAATGGACATTGTGCTTCGTCCACATCATTGGTACGCTTCGGCTTACCTGGACGATATTGTCATCCACAGTACCGACTGGAAAATTCACCTACCCAAAGTGCAGGCTGTGGTGGACTCCCTTAGGAAAGCTGGCCTAACCGCTAACCCCAAAAAATGTGCGATAGGGTTAGAAGAGACTAAGTACCTGGGGTATGTCATTGGGCGCGGAGTAATCAAACTCAAGTGAACAAAATAGAGGTGATACGGAATTGGCACCGACCTGTCACCACTAGGCAAATAAATTCATTCCTGGGAATGGTGGGCTATTACATGAGGTTTGTTTCCCACTTTGCTACTCTAGCCGCACCCTTGACAGGGCTCTTGAAGTGACAAAAATCAGTGATAGTTCGCTGGGATGATCGTGCGGAAGAGGCTTTTGCCGCTTTGAAGTTGGCCATGTGTGGGTCACTGGTTTGTTGATGCCCAACTTCAAGTGAGAGTTCGTGGTACAAACGGATGTGTCATGGGTGCAGTTGCAGATAGCTGGAACTTAGAAATAAATGAGCGACTGGCTTGATCCCAAACTAAGGAGCATATAGGTGAACCCTTTAAAACCATAAGAGCTCTCCCTGACTGCTATGCACATGCAAGGATCTCAATGATAGATGATTGCATGCCCACGTACCTAAGACTGTGTGACACCTGAAAACCCTATAATAGTGAGGGGACACGACCACCGGCTCCCTGCACTTAATACGGACGGAGTCAGGGTCACCTAGTATCAAGCCAGCGAGGAAACACAATAAAGGAAAAGACTTATCTGAGCAAACAGCAGCAGCAGCCTCCGGCAGTGAACACTTCATCCAGGAAGTAGTATAAACCGCAAAGTGAGGCAGTATGGGAGGGAATATAAAGGAAGACGATTAGTCTAAATAAGTGACACCTGGCAGAAGGAAAGGAGATGACAAAGTGAAACCAAAACAAAGAACGTCATACAAGAGGTAGAGAAGAACGTCTGTCAGACCTTCTCACAGAACTGGCGGTGATTGGATGTCTCCGAGGTAGGCCTCAGTGCTGTACTGTCTCAGGAAGTCAACAGGGAGGAGCATCCTGTTGTCTTCCTAAGCTGCAATCTCACCCCAGTCGAAACCAGGTATAGTATAGTGGAGAGAGAGTTCCTGGCTATCAAGTGGGCACTCGAGTCTCTCCGCTACTATTTGTTGGGGAGAAAGTTCTGCCTAGTGACCGACCACTCCCTTCTCAAGTGGATGAGCCAGGCCAAAGACAGGAATGCCCGGGTCACAGGTTGTTTTTTGTCTCTGCAGAACTTTAAGTTCTTGGTAGAACACAGAGCAGGCCGGTTGCTGGGAAATGCAGATTCCCTGTCCCGGGTGCATTGTCTGGCGTGTGTCCACCCCCTCAGGGTTGAACAAAGGGGGGGGTATGTGACACAGTGAGGGGTTGTGTCTGGCAAGGCAGGTATTTTTCTCCCAGCATGTGCAGCTGGGCTGGTTTCCAGCCAGGTGAGGTCAAATACCAGATTGGAGTTTAAGTGACAGTCCGGGTTTTGGCAGCACCTGGCTGTCCTTAAATAGGCAGCTGGGCTCAGCAGAGATGTCTATGTTTTTTGGGATCTGAGGCTTTGTGCCGTGCTGGAGGGCTTAGAGCCGCACACTGTGGAAACAGGCCCCCTAAAGTCTGCTGTGGACTACTGGAGGCAGAACTGCCAGCAAGGTGACTGTTATATGAACTTTCCATTGTGTGTGACTTAACACCAAGACTGAAAAGTTATGTGCTGTTTTGTGCAATTGCCTCAAGTGTGAATAAACCCTGACGTTTTGAGTTAAGAACTTGTATTTTGCCTCTGTACTGCGCCCGCTTATCCTGTCTACCAGAGCGAAACCCCACAACATTTTGCTAATAAACAGAGATATATTAAATTATTGTTGCTTTTCTTATTACACTGCACACACACACTAATAATTCATAATGTTGCTGTTTTAAAATACATCTTAGAAATCTTTTATGTTAGATGTTGATTTTTGTTAATCAAAGGCATTATGTGGTTTAGGTCTACACACACACATGCATACAAATGTAAAGCCCCAGAGTGGCATTACCACTTCTGCACCGCGATACTGGTTAACCTCATGTCATCATGTGTACAGTTGCAAGAAAAAGTATGTGAACCCTTTGGAATGATATGGATTTCTGCACAAATTGGTCATAAAATGTGATTTGATAGTCATAGACAATCACAGTCTGCTTAAACTAATAACACACAAAGAATTAAATGTTACCATGTTTTTATTGAACACACCATGTAAACATTCACAGTGCAGGGGGAAAAAGTATGTGAACCCTTGGATTTAATAACTGGTTGAACCTGCTTTGGCAGCAATAATTTCAACCAAGCGTTTCCTGTAGTTGCAAATCAGACGTGCGCAACGGTCAGGAGTAATTCTTGACCATTCCTCTTTACAGAACTGTTTCAGTTCAGCAATATTCTTGGGCTGTCTGGTGTGAATCGCTTTCTTGTGGTCATGCCACAGCATCTCAATCGGGTTGAGGTCAGGACTCGGACTGGGCCACTCCAGAAGGCGTATTTTCTTCTGTTTAAGCCATTCTGTTGTTGATTTACTTCTGTGCCTTGGTTCGTTGTCCTGTTGCAACACCCATCTTCTGTTGAGCTTCAGCTGGTGGACAGATGGCCTTAAGTTCTCCTGCAAAATGTCTTGATAAACTTGGGAATTCATTTTTCCTTTGATGATAGCAATCCGTCCAGGCCCTGACGCAGCAAAGCAGCCCCAAACCATAATACCCCCACCACCATACTTCACAGTTGGGATGAGGTTTTGATGTTGGTGTGCTGTGCCTCTTTTTCCCCACGCATAGTGTTATGTGTTTCTTCCAAACAACTCAACTTTGGTTTCATCTGTCCACAGAATATTTTGCCAGTACTGCTGTGGAACATCCAGGTGATCTTGTGCAAACTGTAAACGTGCAACAATGTTTTTTTTGGATAGCAGTGGCTTCCTCTGTGGTATCCTCCAATGAAACCCATTCTTGTTTAGTGTTTTACGTATCGTAGATTCTCTAACAGGGATGTTAGCATATGCCAGAGAATTTTGTAAGTCTTTACCTGACACTCTAGGATTCTTCTTCACCTCTTTGAGCAGTCTGCGCTGTGCTCTTGCAGTCATCTTTACAGGACGGTCACTCCTAGGGAGAGTAGCAGCAGTGCTGAACTTTCTCCATTTATAGACAATTTGTCTTATCGTCGACTGAATAACAGCAAGGCTTTTGGAGATACTTTTATAACCCTTTCCAGCTTTATGCAAGTCAACAATTCTTAATCGTAGGTCTTCTGAGAGCTCTTTTGTGCAAGGCATCATTCACATCAGGCAATGCTTCTTGTGAAAAGCAAACCCAGAACTTGTGTGTGTTTTTTTATAGGGCAGGGCAGCTGTAACCAACACCTCCAATCTCATCTCATTGATTGGACTCCAATTGGCTGACACCTCACTCCAATTAGCTCTTGGAGATGTCATTAGTCTAGGGGTTCACATACTTTTTCCACCTGCACTGTGAATGTTTACATGGTGTGTTCAAAAAAACATGGTAACATTTAATTCTTTGTGTGTTATTAGTTTAAGCAGACTGTGATTGTCTATTGTTGTGACTTAGATGAAGATCAAATCACATTTTATGACCAATTTGTGCAGAAATCCATATAGTTCCAAAGGGTTCACATACTTTTTCTTGCAACTGTATTTATTTCAGGTCCAAACACTGTGCATTTCCTATGTTGTAACTGTTTATGTTCACACGTAATGTGCCTGGTTCACCAGCAGGTGGCAGAAAACACGGCAGAGCTACAGGTACATAGAAATGGAGCTTTCCATTCCATTATAACCCCCTCTGTAGAGGAGTGGGAGAGTCCAACTTCCTGCAGGAAGGGTGGGTCCAAGTTTAGTTGCAGTCTAGCTTACCCCCAGCTAGGGGAAGGAAGCAAGTGCTGGGCATGTCTCTGCTGGATGTGCCCAGGCCAAGCAAAGCCAAGCCAGCCAGAGCACCTTCTGTTCTGCTGGATATGGAGGCCACAGTTTGGAGCCTCAGGAGCCAGGAGGAGATTTCCCCGGCCTAATTAAGAGACAGACTACAAAGAGAGAAGTTGCATCATAAAGAAGTAGCTAAGTCATACAGCAAGCCTGTCAGTACAGCAGAGTCAGAGAGCAACAGGTGTAGTAGAGTTGAGTTTGCCTTCTGCCAGAGTTTAAAGCTAATGCCTGCTGGTACCAAGACAAAGTTTGAAGACTGTTTTTGATGACTGTTTATTCAAGTAAAGCTGCTATTGAACTTCATACCAGGTCTGGACTCAAGTAACTTCTTTCATCCCTCACTTACTACCCCTATTTGTCTGCTTCCACCCCCTGACAAAGGAACGCCGAAACGCACGTTGGGGTAACGCCATCCCGGTTTGGATACACTACCTCATTTGGTGAGTCTCCTCCATATATGACCATTATCTGCTTTCTATGGTCAGTATCCTGCTAGATGTCATGGTTCCATTTGGACTTTATATGTCTTGGTTACATCTGCAGGTTTGACTGCTGCTATTATCTTTGGTAATGACTCTTATGTTCCATGGAGAGATATTGATTGCTCTTAATATAGGAGACTGCCTTATGTTATAGAGATCCATTTGTGACTATCATCATGTTATTATTTTTAGTGTAGTCTACCACTGAGATGGTGGTTTTTTCCTGCTGCTACTTCTTTGTTATATAACGTCTTTTTTGTATGTAATCATGTCATTTAATAAAGTATATACATTTATTGCATTTGTACTTTTTGGCTTCGCTTCTTGTAGGTCGTTGTTTTGTTAAAAGAGCTGGTACTTCATTGTACTTTCTGATAGTTTACCCCCTTTATTTTTGCGGCAACGTGTGTTGTATTGACTCATTGTAGTTTTGGCGTGGGGGCTAACGTTGGTCTTATATCGGTATTAATTCATTGTCTGCTTCCGAGCCTGGGGTTCCAGCTGTATCCAGGTAGGAGTACCGTGAAACTGGCACTCAACAAAAAGGGACATTTTAGGCCACCCTATACCACTCAGCCATTCCTACACCTGGGTACTCGGGTCATCTTCAGGGCCCCAGGGGGCAGCCCACTGCACAAACACACACACACATGCACCTTTTTTGTTTTGTCTTTTTTTTCTCCGCTTGGTTTAGGCGTAGAAAATAGTCTCAATGTAAGACAGTTGGGAAACTGCCTTACATTTAGAAGCGGCAGGGGATCCCCCAAAGTTATGTAGAGGCCTGCGCCACTATATAACTTTGGCGGATCCACTGCCTGTGAAGGGGCTAATCAAGACCAGCGTCTAAAATGCCGGTCTTAATAAATGTGCCCCTAAGATTTTTTGTTTTTTTTGTATTTTCTGTCTGGTGGCTTTCTATTTACACATTTTTACAGGATTTTTTAAACACCTTTTTTATGTCTATGGAAAATAAAACTAAAATAGTTTTGAACACAAAATGCAATGAACAAAAATAAATAAATTAGGTTTAAATGTATATATAACACATTTTGCTGAATCTTTTCCCACAAAATGTATGTATCAATCAGCTGATGCTTTATAACATGCTGCCTACAGATTGCGCTGCATTTTGTGGTGATGGGTCTTCTTTAAAGGTAATTCCCACCAATATACCGTATTTTTAGTGCTATAAGACCTCCCACAGCCCAATAAATTTATGATTTACACCAGAAACTTGCATAAATGTCAGTTCATTTGAATTTCTGGTGCATGGACTGCCTGGGTATAAGCCAAATTTGTGCCTCTTAGTAAATTTGGCCCGTTCTGTGCTGACAGACTTTATACTAAGACAGGCATTTATAACGTCAGTCTTAGTATATCTGCCCCATTATGTTCTATGTATTCCTTTTTTTTCTTGTGTTCTTCCCATATGCCTCTCTATAGGAGAGATGCCAGAAAAAAGGCCCTTTAAAAATGTACAGGAAAGCGACAAAAAATGTTTTAAAAAAAAACAAAACAAAACAATAAAAATGCACAAAACATGGCATAAAAATGAAAATTAGAAATAAGGAACTGGTGTAAATGATGACTGTAATTTACACCAGCTACGAGTTCGAGTAGAATTCAGTCTGGTGCACGGACTGCCAGAGGAGGCATTTCATTTATGACGAGGACTGCTTAGGTCCCATCAAGTCGGTGCAGCCTACGCCAGTCTTGATAAATCAGGGCCTCAGTCTCCTGCAAAACCTACTTTAAAAATTACTCTCATGATGAATCTCTCCCAAAATGTTTTAGAAATTCTAGAAACCTCGCTATTGTCTTTCATATGCCTGCCTTCCATTTGCTCCGATAACCATAATTAGGATTGTAATTGTTTTATGTTCTTCTGTGAAAAGAAGTCTCACATTTCTCAGGGGTTCTTTACTTGTTTTGGTATGTACTGACAAATGTCCGGAATTAGATAGGAAATATTAGGGGAAAAACGATCAGCACTTGCACTTAAGACAGTGGGAGAAATTCATCAGCCATGACTAACAAGTGGGATCATGTCAATGTCTACTTTGGGAAGAATCTGTGGTTTATGTTTCATTGGCATCAGCCTACTGTGTTTGAAAGCCAACTAATATATATGTTCATTGTAGAAGTGTGTGCTTTCATCTGAGCTTCTTCATGTAAACATATCAGCTGGACTGACTAGTGAGGTGTGTAGAATATACATTTATCACAATCTCAGTCTACAAAAACAGCCACACCTGCACAGCAACTCGACCTGATCTACAATATACACATTGGACCATATTTATTCAGACTGGCATATCTTACACCAGTCTGTGTCAATGAGCTATTTGGAGTGATATGCCTCAAACTCATTCAAAGGCTCACCATATTAAAAAATATGGTTAGACATAGTGTCAGACAGGGGTGCTTAGGGCCCACCAGTAAAATTTATTCTTGGGGCCCACTGTGAAGCTACATGCAAATATTATCTTCACACGCAGAGGCAAGCAGAGGCAAGTTGCTACTGAGAAGGCAAGTCCTTCATAAAAGAGGACACTGGCTGACCTACCTCTGTACCTACAAGTCACCTCAGCCACCTGATTCATCTATAATGATAAACTGGGTAATTTGTTACATAATCTACCTAGGTTTTTTATATGACAATAGGCTGGTTGCAGTGTTGTATGCTACCTGTAGTAGTGCAGTCATTCTACTGTGCCATGTGCCACTTGTGGAGGGGTTAGGCGACTAGGAGCCCACTATACTCAGGGGCCCACCGGGAGATTCACCTATTCCACTGTGGGCCAGTTGGAGCCCAGTCACACAATCAATATAGCAGGTGTGGATTTGAACCTGAAATTCACCCAAAGTAAATGTGGCTTAAAGGGAACCTGTAACGTTGAACATTGTGTTTGAGCTGAAGGCAGCATGTTATAGAGCAGGAGGAGCTGAGCAGGTTGATATATGGTTTTACGGGAAATGATTCAGTAAAATGTGCATTAAAGTCTTATTCATTCTGGGCTTTTAAGTCAAGGAGACAGTCCTATCAGTGACTGAAAACATTTCCCTATGACTGTGTATACAGAGATAGTTGTCAATCACTGTTCAGAATGAGCAGTAATGAGCAGTAATTTAAATGCATAAATGCATAAAATACAAGTTAGCCTCATTGACATGACCATATTTGCAGTCCGTGTCTGAGGGCTTTTTCACGGGCTCCCTGCCCATGCTAAGGACTGCAAATTGCGGTCCGCAATACACGGGAACCGACCATCGGCAAGCCGCATGCGGATCGTGGACCCACTCACTTGAATGGGGTTTGCGATCCGTCCGTTCCGCAAAAAGATAGAGAAAGTTCTATCTTATTGCGGTGCGGAAGCACAGAACGAAACCCTACGTAAGCACTCTGTAGTGCTTCCATGGGGTTCTGTTCCGTGCTTCCGTTCCGCACAGCATCTTCGGATTTGCGGACCCATTCAAGTGAATGTTTCAGCATCCGTGATGAGGAATGAAACGCAGCCGGTGCTCGTGTATTGCGGGACGCAATACGGCAACGGACGGGCAACGGCCGTGTGAATGAGCCCTGATACGCATTTTTCGCGGATTGGATGCGGACCGAATCATTTCAATGGGGCCACAAAAAATGCAGCACACCATGTGCTGTCTGCATCCATATGTCTGTTCCGCAGTCCTGCAAAAAAAGATAGAATATGTCCTATTCTTCTCGCTTTTGCAGACAAGAATAGGCCTTGTTAGAATCAGTCCGCAAAAAAAAGCAACATGGACGTCACATGGATGATCTGTATTTTTTGCGGATCTGAGTTTTGCAGACCGCAAAATACATACGGTCGTGTGAATGCTCCAGGGCTTAGGTCTCCTGCAAACGAACCTATTGTTTGTCCGTATCCAATCTGCATTTTTTGCAGGTTCGATGTAGACCCATTCACTTCAATGGGGCCACAAAAGATGTGGACAGCACAATGTGTGCTATCCGCATCCGTATGTCTGTTCCGTGGCATCCGCAAAAATATAGAACATGTCCTATTCTTGTCCACATTACAGACAAGGATAGGACTGTTTTATTATGGTCCAAATGTTCAGCTCCGCAAAATGCGGAATGCAACGATCGGGTGCATGAGCCCTTATACTGAATCTTTTCTCATAAAACTATATAACAATCTGCTCTGCTCCTATTGCTCTATAACCTGCTGCCTGTAGCTCAGACACCATGTTCAACATGACAGGTTCCCTTTCAAATATGTCTCCTTGGAGAGCATGGCCACTTTTCTTCTCACTGTCCTACTTTAGCATGTGACAATGAAAGTCACAAATTTACCAAAAAATGTGATGCACATCACCCCTTTTTTGGCACAGCTTACACTTAAACTTGACGTAAACTACATTACAAATGTAGGCCCTTGTTTGTTAATGAATTAAATATTGCAGTAACAGATTCATTGAAATGACTTCATAGCATGTTAGTCTGCATGCAAATTCCACTACCCGACCACATGTCCCACCTCAAAAACTATGATAAATAAACCATCTTTCACATTAATAATATATTTTTGTTTAAAAAAAATTAAAAATACACACATGAAAAAAAGTACAGACCAGTGGAGACACAGGCAGTGTAAAAACATCAATGACGGTGAATCGGTGAAGGATGTTTCTAAGCCCCCATGCCCCTACTGCCAACTATTCTTGGTTTCTTGGAACAGCCTTTCTTTTTAACACACAGCTCCAAATCCCCTGAACAGACTAAGGTCTCTTACACACGAACGTTGTGTGCCTGTGAATGGGTCCGTAATCACAGAGATGCGGAACGGACGCACGGATCGGAGCCCCAAAGTATTTCTGTGTTTCTGTCCGTGCCTCCGCACCAAAAAAAATAGAACTTGTGAAGTTGAATGGGTCTCGATCCGTCCCGGCCACCGCACGGAGGTTGCCCGTGTATTGGGGATCGCAAGTTGTGGTCCCCAATGCACGGAACGGACCCACAGCGGCCGTGTACAAGAGGCCTTATTGCTAAAGGGTCGCTAATTTAAAAAAAAAACTTTCGATGTGTCATAGAGACATATCAAAACCTTTGATCTGTGGGGGTCAGAGAGGCGGAAACTCCCACCAATCGCTAGAACAAGGATAGAGAAGAGCTTGTTTATCACACTCTTTCTCCTCTCTGCAGAGGACAAGCCCATAAACTTCTATTGAGCCCACCTCCTGCAGCGATGAGAGAGAGCGCGATCTATGATCAAAACATTTGATCTCCCTCTCACATTTCAAAAGTTTTTGGAAAACTCAATGACCCTTTAAAAGATAAAAGTCTGTCTGAGAGCCACCAGTAGAGACAGTGCAAAAACTTTATTCATTCCCATTATATATTAAATGATGAAAGCAAGAAAGAAAAAAAAAGCCTTTCTGACTGCTAATATAGCAGAGAAAACAGATCCAATCTCAAAGTGAACCAATATAGTTAAAGGGATTTCTTCATCACAACAATTTATTCCCTATTCACAGGATAGGTGATGTGTCTGATTGGGCTGGTGGAGGGGGGTGACTGTTGTGGCCGCTGCTGATCACTAGAAAGGGGACCGATGTCCCCATTTGAATGGAGCGGCAGACATGCATCTGTTTTCATTAAAAGGGTTTTCTCACTTCATGTATACAAAGTTAAAAGGCATCTGTCAGCAGATTTGGACCTATGACACTGGCTGACCTGTTGCATGTGCACTTGGCAGCTGAAGACATCTATGTTGGTCCCATGTTCATATGTGCCCGCATTGCTGAGAAAAATTTAGTTTTAATACACTGCTCAAAAAAATAAAGGGAACACAAAAATAACACATCCTAGATCTGAATTAATTAAATATTCTTCTGAAATACTTTGTTCTTTACATAGTTGAATGTGCTGACAACAAAATCACACAAAAATAAAAAAAATGGAAATCAAATTTTTCAACCCATGGAGGTCTGGATTTGGAGTCACACTCAAAATTAAAGTGGAAAAACACAGTACAGGCTGATCCAACTTTGATGTAATATCCTTAAAACAAGTCAAAATGAGGCTCAGTAGTGTGTGTGGCCTCCACGTGCCTGTATGACCTCCCTACAACGCCTATGCATGCTCCTGATGAGGTGGCGGATGGTCTCCTGAGGGATCTCCTCCCAGACCTGGACTAAAGCATCTGCCAACTCCTGGACAGTCTGTGGTGCAATGTGACGTTGGTGGATAGAGCGAGACATGATGTCCCAGATGTGCTCAATTGGATTCAGGTCTGGGGAACGGGCGGGCCAGTCCATAGCATCAATGCCTTTGTCTTGCAGGAACTGCTGACACACTCCAGGCACATGAGGTCTAGCATTGTCTTGCATTAGGAGGAACCCAGGGCCAACCGCACCAGCATATGGTCTCACAAGGGGTCTGAGGATCTCATCTCGGTACCTAATGGCAGTCAGGCTACCTCTGGCGAGCACATGGAGGGCTGTGCGGCCCTCCAAAGAAATGCCACCCCACACCATTACTGACCCAATGCCAAACAGGTCATGCTGGAGGATGTTGCAGACAGCAGAACTCAAGACTCTGTCACGTCTGTCACATGTGCTCAGTGTGAACCTGCTTTCATCTGTGAAGAGCACAATCTTGGTGTTCTCTGGCAAATGCCAAACGTCCTGCACAGTGTTGGGCTGTAAGCACAACCCCCACCTGTGGACGTCGGGCCCTCATATCACCCTCATGGAGTCTGTTTCTGACCGTTTGAGCAGACACATGTACATTTGTGGCTTGCTGGAGGTCATTTTGCAGGGCTCTGGCAGTGCTCCTCCTGTTCCTCCTTGCACAAAGGCGGAGGTAGCGGTCCTGCTGCTGGGTTGTGTCCCTCCTACGGCCTCCTCCACGTCTCCTGATGTACTGGCCTGTCTCCTGGTAGCGCCTCCATGCTCTGGACACTACGCTGACAGACACAGCAAACCTTCTTGCCACAGCTCACATTGATGTGCCATCCTGGATAAACTGCACTACCTGAGCCACTTGTGTGGGTTGTAGACTCCGTTTCATGCTACCACTAGAGTGAAAGCACCGCCAGCATTCAAAAGTGACCAAAACATCAGCCAGGAAGCATAGGAACTGAGAAATGGTCTGTGGTCACCACCTGCAAAACCACTCCTTTATTGGGGGTGTCTTGCTAATTGCCTATAATTTCCACCTGTTGTCTATCCCATTTGCACAACAGCATGTGAAATTGATTGTCACTCAGTGTTGCTTCCTAAGTGGACAGTTGGATTTCACAGAAGTGTGATTGACTTGGAGTTACATTGTGTTGTTTAAGTGTTCCCTTTATTTTTTTGAGCAGTGTATTATATGCAAATGAGCTTCAAGGAGCAACAGGGGCGTTTCCTTTACTCCTAGAGGCTCAGCATTCTCTACAACTGCTATGCCCCCTCCACTTTGATTGACATAGCCAGGCAGTGTAAACATCATCATGCTTGCAGAGGATGGGGGTATTTATTATTCTGGGGCACTGGGAGCACTGTTCACAATTCTAGAACAAGATTCTTAAAGATTTGAAGCATACCACAAGGTAACCTTTCACTTTGTACGTAGAGTCCTATCTGTGGGCAGCAGGTTGTAGAGCAGGAGGAGCTGATCAGGAATGAGATTTAATTTTGTGGGAAACAAATCTTCAGTATAACTTGCATTTTATCCATTAAAATCCCTGCTATATTATTATTTTTTTTATAGATTTTTATTAAATAATTGAATGAAACTATTTTGTGCCATAATTTCACATGTGATAAATATATCAGCCTTTTCCAATACATAATCATCCACAATTCATTTTTTAATGTACATTTTTCTCAGGGTATACATACAATTGACTTTTACATAAACAGGACTATAAACCCTACCCATGTAGCCCAGTCAAAAACTAAAGAAAAAAAAAACTCCTTCCTTCTCTCTCTCTCTCTTCCCTCCCACCCCTTCTTCGCTAGTCCTCTACTCGACTTCCTTAACCCATCTCTACCACCTTGCGTTAAATTTTAGTATTTTTTTATTTCATTTATAATACATTTTTTCACAAGCTATCGAACATTTAACCGTCCTCTCCCACATTTCAATTGTTAGGACCCTTCTCTCTCCCGATAGACCATGAAAAATGGAGTCAATCTATGAGCAGGATTCAAATATATCTTCTTAACTTCCCTTAAAATTCTATTCAAGCCTTCTGGGTTCAGGAATTCCACTATCCCTTCCCATTTTTTCCCAGATGAGATGAAATCCCTTTGCCTTTTTGTTGTGATAGAGTATTGTAAATTACCAATACCCTTTTCTTACCTTCTGTCAATTTGATATTTTTTTGTAGCAGTAGTGGGAGTTCAGGTATACCAGTTATAAATAACTGACCTGATCTAATCACATGCCTTAACTGAATATAATAAAAAAAATCTTCATCTACAAAACCGAATCAATCCTTAAATTCTTGAAAGCCTAACAATTTCCCATTGCTCCAAATCTATTCAACCCAATATATACCATGCCTCTGCCAAGGTAATTTATCTAATGCACTTAGTTCTTTAAAAAAAAACATTGTTCCATAGCAGGGTATTTCTGTGTATTCCTTAAATATCCTATAATTTTTGATTGCTAACCACATTTTATACATCAGTGCAATGGTAGGAGACTTTCTCAATTGCTCTTGTAAATGAATACCTGCTTCTAATACCTGGCATATCCCACTATTGAGCTTATATTTGTCTATAGTTCTAATAATAGACAACCCCCCTTTAGATTAAAACCCTATTGGCTGTCTGTAATAGATAGCCACGATTGGATTAAACAGGAGATGACATTATTGGAAGGTCAATTATAGATCAGCTGAAATCCAATTCGTTTGGGATACGTTCAAGGCCATGGTGAGGGGGTTATTCCTTAGCACTATTTCCCATCTAAGAAGGGGGTATGGGAGGAAAGAGAGGGCTTTAAAAGCAGCGGCGTCATATGGGATGGAGCAGTTTTCTAGGGAAAAAACTGAGAAAAATAGGAGTGTTATGCAAAAAGCAAGTCAGGAGTATTCCAATTTCCTTCTGGACAAGGCCCAGCAAAAGCTATTCTTTAGGGGACAAAAACAATTTTGTGAAGCAGGGCGTCCAGGAAAACTCCTGGCTAGGGTGATATCTAATCAAGAAAAAAAAAATACAAATAGGTAGCATAAGATAATCTGAGGGTATTATTATTATTGTAAATCAGGAAAAAATAAAGGGAGTTTTTACAAAACACTTCTCAGAAATATATACAACTAGCAACATCAGGTCGGATGAAGAGATAGAGACCTACTTGAACTCCATTAAGTTCCCGACTCTTACTGAAGCCCAGAGGACTTCCCTTGAGGTGGAATTTTCCACACAGGAGTTAGAGGCTGCATTAAAGGCCTGTTCGGGAAATTCCTCCCCCGGCTCAGATGGCCTCCCCTACGAGTTCTATCGTAAATATGGTGATGTCATATTCCCATACTTACTGAGGGTAATTGTTAACTCCCTGGAGGTGGGTTTTCTGCCTGAGTCAATGGGCGAGGTGGTTATCGTATTAATATTAAAAAAGAGAAAGGATCCCCTAGAGATGGAGTCCTATAGACCGATATCGCTCTTAAATACTGATGTTAAACTTTTTGCAAAGGTGCTGGCTACCAGCCTCTCCAAAGTTATTTCCTGTGTTATACATCCTGATCAGAATGGGTTCATTCCCAATAAAGGTACCCATCATAACCGTCTTTTTGCAAACATACAATCTCCTGGGGGGGTTCCCACTCCATCCTGTCACTGGATATCAATAAGGCGTTTGACAGGGTGGAATGGAGATTCCTCTGGAGGGTGTTGGAAAGGATGGGATTTGGCCCTACATTTATTAGTATGGTTAAGCTTTTGTATAATTCCCCTACTGCGAGGCTGAATATCAACGGTAGTTTGTCCCCTAGTTTTTGTTGCCTAGAGGTACCCGACAGGGTTGACCCTTGTCACCATTACTATTTGACATTTATATTGAGCCTCTAGCACTTAGTATTAGACAGGATACAAGCATTGAGGGCTTTAGGGTATCGGGACCAGGATCTCACTATATGCGGATGCTGTATTATTTTACATAAACCATACTAACACTACTCTTCCAAGAGTCATCCATCTAGTTAAATCCTTTGGGGGAGTCTCTGGTTTAGATATTAATTGGTCAAAATCGACACTTACGTTATTGGATAATTTTGATTACCTGAGTGAGGTTTTCCTTTCAATGTTAAAGGTAGTTGAAATAGTAGAATATCTTGGTATGATTATATCACCTAGGGTTGAGGATTACATTCAGCTTAACCTGATACCATTGATAAGTAAGTTGAGATAAAAAATTGCAAAGCGATTATTTTTAACAAGAGATGATAGATTATCTTTAATTAAGATGGTGATTCTGCCCCAACTTTTTTTTTATTCTTAAGAACTCCCCAGTCTGGATCGAGTACAAGTTCTTCAAACTCCTTGAGAGAATGATGAATGATTTACTTTGGGGAAGAAAGTGAGCGAGGTTGAAATTGGAATACTTTTAAAAGCACTTGGAACAGGGAGGATTGAATCTTTCTTATTTTAAGGGTTATTTTATAGCTGGGCAATTATTCTTATATTGTCTCTGGGAGGAAAGTGCACTTTGTAAGATCCTGGTGAATCAATCCCCCTTTGATAATTTGTTTACTTTATTAGAATCGGGGCGATTGATTAATGTTGAAAAAGATTATACAGTAACAAAGAGGTTATTTTCCAGAGCGTGGAGTACTATCAGAAGATGGATGGGGATAAAGGGCTCTCTTCAGTGCACTCCTTTATGGCATAATTTTTTTCTACAGAAGGTTGACAAATTATTTGGTGATAGATTCCGGCAAAAAAGTAGAATTATGTATCTTTCACAGGTGGTGAAGCAGGGACAGGTGCTGCCTATCTCTATTCTACTAATCTAGCACTTTTGGGAAATTTAGGTAACCTAAGTTGGTTTTGGTATTTTCAGATACGTTCAGCCCTGTTAAGGGTTAAGCAGGTTTCACTTTTAGAGATAGACACCTCTTCACCTTTGAATGTTGTTTTGGGGACTTCTGGCTATAAGGGTAAGATGTCCCAACTATATAAATTACTAAATAAGTCACTTTTCACTAAGGTTGTCTCACTGGGTCAGAGGGCCTGGGAAAATGACTGTCCGATGGATACGCTACAGGGGTGGGGAAACATATTAATTTATTTAAAATTAGTTTTGCACAATTTTTATCACATATTGATTCAATATAATATTATGCACAGTCTATATCACGCCGATCTGGCTTAATAAATGTGGCCTACGAGAATCCTTGAATTGCCCTAAATGTGGATCACAGGGGGCAGATTTAAAAACATACTGGGATTCTATCTGAGATTTTATTACTCACTAACTAAAGATAGTAACCCCGCTTTCTCCCGTGTGTTCGATATTGAATAATCTCTCCAATGTAATTTGCCATAAGAACCGAAAGATTCTCTTGGTTAAAATTAAACTCTTAGCCAGACTCTTAAAGGAGTTGTCCCCATATTTTCACCCAGGCAGCACCCCTGATGTTAGCATCGGAGCATCTCATGCTCCAATGCGCTCCCTTGCCCTGCGCTAGATCGCGCAGGGCACGGGCTCTTTTGTTTACAATAACACACTGCAGTGCCTGGCAGTGTGTTCGGTGATATCACCGGCTCTAATGGGTGTGTTTTAGCGCTGCCCTATCTTTTTTACATCGCTAAAGCCCGCCCATCAGTCACCGGGCTTCCTGGCAGCCCCATTTAGCGCCGGGCAAAGGAGAGCATCAGAGCATGAACTGCTCCGATGCTCAAGTCAGGGCTGGCTGCCTGGGTGATAATTGAGGTATGTCCGGGTTCAGCTCTGTACCCGGACAAACCCTTTAATTACTCGAGTCTGGTTTTCTCAAAACACACCTAAATTCAATGATATATCTAGTGATCAAAGTTAAGAGATATGTAATTATATACAAATTAATGCACCTGCCTAATTTTGTTTAAACAATTATAGCACACTTTCTGTAAATCCAATAAACTTCATTTCACTTCTCAAATATCACTGTGTGTGTCTCCTATATGATATATTTAACTGACTTTTTTTTATCATAACAACCAACGATTTATACAGGAAAATCATGACGATTAACAAGGTTGCCCAAACTTTCGCATCCCACTGTATATAAAAAATAATAATAGACAACCAAAAAGCGAGAGAATGGGCTCAACCAATTGAAAGGTGATACATAGAAGTGATACACCACTACTGATCACATACATAGTGTGTGTAAGCCTATGGCATAAATGTAACAATAACATGAATACCTTCATTCGAACCTTTGAATGAAGGTTCGCCGAAACACGTGTCGGGGCTGGCGCCATCCTGGAGGAGACACAGTATTGGTAATTGGTTCTTGTCCTGCACATTTTGTTATTGATAATTATTTCACTTGCACTTTATTGGTCCCCTTCTCTTTTATGGACATATATAAACTATTCCCACTGTGTTATCCTTCAGTAGATGTCGCCTTTTTTCTCCTGCACCTATACCTGGTTTTAACTCATGTATCATTTATTTACTAAAAAAATCTATATTCAGTTCTAATAATAGCCCTATACAAGGGGGTTTTACCCCATTCCAAACAATTATTTAATTGACCTGCCAAAAAGTAAAGATTCAAGTCAGGGACTGAGAGTCCACCTTCCACTTCGGGAAGTTAAAGGAGCCGGATTCTCATTCGGGGTCGCCGCCCCCTCCATATCAATTCACTAAGGAGGCTTTCCAATATTTTATTCGGTATCTCTATCGGTGAATTCCACAGTACATAATTAATCATGGGGAGAATACACATTTTAATTAGGGATATTCTACCTGCCATTGAAAGGAGTAACTTTTACCAGATCTGAATCTTATCTCTGATCTTACTTATTAGAACGGTAAAAATCCCTGCTATATTTAGGAGTCTGGTGGGTGTCCAGTGTAGGTCCTGTCTGATAGAAGCCAACTTATCACTGGTAGATGTGCTTGACATATTCTTGATCAAAAATATACATAAAGAGCTTTACATTTTCATATAAAAAGTATGGCAGTAATGTAGATTACATTTATTCATGTTTTGTATGTGTCTTTGTGCATAAAGCAGAGTGCTGCTACTTGTAGTCCTTGTTTGCTTTTGTACTGCAGCCATAGTAGCGTGCACCTATATTCTCTATTTATAGTTTGGAGCTGTTGGTCTCTCTTTTGTCTTATCAGTGTTTGACAGCCTTCTCTGTATGACTGTGCATAGAAAGAAGGCTGTCGATCATTGGTGGGACCACCCAGGGGTGCACCGCCAATGAGGCGGGGTGAGGCGATTGCCTCAGGCAGCGCCAGGTAGGGACAACTGGGGGACAGCAGAAGTGCCATGGGCAATGCGCGCTTCCATTGTGGAAGTGCTCATCTCTACATATTCAACTGTATCACTGTTTTAAGGACATGGCTTGGGAGCCATGTCTCCCTGTCCCACAATTCCCTTTAATAGGCTTTAATCCTAGTGCCTGTTAGCTGTATCATCATCGTGTTGCCTGATTTAAGTAGCATACAGCTTAGGGAACAGGCCGGAAGAGGTCTGTGTCCTGCACCAAATCACTGACAGCAGTAAGTATTTTAGTTTATTCTTTTTATTTGGCAGCATGCTATTGGGCCACAATAGGGGGAGTGGGTCATTATTTTATAACTAGAGGAAGCACTATGGGGGGCTCTAAATAGGGGCATTTTTGTAAAGACACACATTATGTAGCTGGTCAGCGAAGACCTGTCCTAGGTTGCTAACATAGCTTATATGTTTATACAGCTAGACCTGCCAATAACCTTAATACAGTTCCTATGTTTGTGTGTTAAAGACAAAAGCAGAGTTATTTACAGTGACTTTCATGTTTGGATGCCATGTAATAGTTATATTTTGTGTCCACAGAAGCAGAAAAATATAATGTGCCTTTAAGATTCATTATATAATGTAAGGTAAGCTCAATGACACAGCAGACACAATAGAAAGCATAGCGTTGTTGCTAAGCAGGAGTCTTGACCAATCCTAGCTAGCCTCACACAGTCCAGGGGTTTTGACCAATTACAGCCAGCCTCTCACACAGGTTGCGTGGGAAATTCCCCTAGCAGGAGCTGCTGGAATCATTATTCACCAGAGAGAGGAGCTGAACAGACACACACTCCACTAAGAGCTGTGTTTTATGGAAGCAAGAGGGCAAAATAGGTATTTAAAACAGTTATATAATGTTCCTACTGTTAATATAGTAATTAGAACTGTATACTGAACTGGTTATATGTATATTAACTTACAGTTCCACCATACAAACAAACTACTGAGCCATACAGACATACAATCCAAACAAATTGCATACAAATGCGAACTGCTCATACCAGATCATAAGCAATTGTATAGAGCAAACTGCAAACCAAGTAGAGCAAGTGAACTATTGATTAACCTCAGATATACCTCTCAGAGAGATCATAAAGTGCTTAAATAATATAAAGTGAGAGTACAGATACTCAAGAGAGAAATATATCCATCGTTTTATGTTGAATGACAAGATTGAACAGTTGAACCACCATCTTATGCATACTGCCATTTTATAAAACTTTATTCAACAAGTGTTTTGTACATGGACTATCTGCTGCGGAGGTGGCAGTGTTATATATGAAGAAAAGTTGAAGTTAATAAAGAAGTTATTTCAAGAATTTGGTGTGCTCTTTAAACCTACTGCTTCCATAGAACGGCACTAGAGGAATTACATAGTAATAGACAGTCGGGTTAGACTAAAAAGTCAGAGATATAAAAATTCTTCTAATGCCACAGCGCAAAAGGCACTTCATAGTGCTGCGCCTGCCACACATTATGGGGGGAATTATTACTACTGGGGGCATTATCGTAGGCATAATTTCTACTGGGGGACTTTGTGGAACATGATTACTAGCATGGGCACTATGTAGGCATGATTACTTCTGGAGCAAAATGAGGGACATTATTACTATTAGGGGCACTGTTACCACATGGTAGACTCTGGCAGAGAATTATTACTATTGGTGGGACTTTTGGGAGGACTGTTACAACTGGGGGGACCCTGGCACAGTGTAAGCTTGGCACAATTATTTTTGGAGGACACTGTTTATGGCACTATGTGTAAGGGGAAGTATTTGCTGAGCACACTATCTGTGTGGTTTAAGTATTTTTAGGAGACTGTTTCTGCAGTATAGTATTGGGGAGCACAGTGAGCATAGTATTAGGGGTGGCAGAATGGGGTGTTCAGAAGGTGAGAGGATGATGGAAAAGTAGGAAACTGAAATGTCTGTGTGTCAAACTCTACAGAGAAATCATCATAGTGGTCTTCTCGGAATGGAGACAATAAGAAAAGAGAATGTCTACATCAGAGGAGACATCACTGGATGTAAGAGGTATGTGGCCTGTATTACCCTGTATGTTTTGTAGTGCTGTATGTAATGTTTTCCAAATATGTCTTTAACAGTAGGGCTGGAGGGAAGGGGTTAGGTTAGGAAATTGACATTGGAAAGAGGGCGCTTTAGTTTTCACCTCAGGCAGCAAAAAAGCTTGGTGCACCCCTGGGACCACCTACTGGACTCCTAAGTATAGAATGAGCAGAGAATTAAAAGAATTAAATCAGGTTACATTGAGTCTTTACCTACAAACTATTTATCAATCTGCTCAGCTCAGCTTCTCCTGCTCTATGATATTCTGCCTGCAGACAGCACTGCACTTTTACTGCACTCCCTTTAAACATGTTGGAGCTATTTTTATGGCATGGTATGAACTGGGCCACTGGTGTTACTAATGATGTGACTGGACAGAAGTAGCAGGATGAATTCAAAAGTGTATAGAGTGATACATTCTTCTCAGATCCCGTCAAATGATGCAAAACTGATAGGGCAGCACTTCACAGCACAGATGAATAATGGCCCAAAATATACTGCAAAAGCAACCCAAGAACTTTTTAAGATAGTTTTTTTTTAGGACAAGTTGTACTTTCTAATGTCACCATTAAATGGGCTTGAGAGAGTTGACCTTCGGATCATAGATCCGAGGTCGTTTTGTTCAAATACCTCAATTTTAATACTGTTTCAGTACAGCATTAAAATGAGCTGGCTCTGTGATGCCAAAGTTCGTTTCGACTGAAGTTGTGCGAGACTTTGGTGAATTAAAACTGTAATCATATCTGCGTCTTTAAAAACAATTTAAAATAGGTATTTATACTGAGATTTGGTATCGAGGTACCAGCCATTACCATTGCAGCCTATAGGAGTCTCATTATGTTCCTATGGAGCCCTGCCAACAGGATTGGCTGCATAGCAACATTGCTGTGGCAGGCATCAGTGCCTCTAGCAGGGGGAGGCTCTCAGAATTCCATAACTGACCACAGCATCTAAATAAATGTTTAAATGTCGCAGATCACAGACATTAACTCAGGGTGTCTGCTGTGTAAAGCAGCATGGACCTGGTGTCACATCTGTGTCATGGTCTGGTGGTAGTGGACCGTGACACTTTAGCCGTGCATGCGTGTTGCCGGTGGGAACCTGGTAGTTTTTAGCATGTTTACACACTTCCCCTTTGAGGTTGTTGTCCCTTCCCATTCTAGTGGGTATGAGGTAAAGTACACTGCGTGCAGAATTATTAGGCAAATGAGTATTTTGACCACATCATCCTCTTTATGCATGTTGTCTTACTCCAAGCTGTATAGGCTCGAAAGCCTACTACCAATTAAGCATATTAGGTGATGTGCATCTCTGTAATGAGAAGGGGTGTGGTCTAATGACATCAACACCCTATATTAGGTGTGCATAATTATTAGGCAACTTCCTTTCCTTTGGCAAAATGGGTCAAAAGAAGGACTTGACAGGCTCAGAAAAGTCAAAAATAGTGAGATATCTTGCAGAGGGATGCAGCACTCTTAAAATTGCAAAGCTTCTGAAGCGTGATCATCGAACAATCAAGCGTTTCATTCAAAATAGTCAACAGGGTCGCAAGAAGCGTGTGGAAAAACCAAGGTGCAAAATAACTGCCCATGAACTGAGAAAAGTCAAGCGTGCAGCTGCCAAGATGCCACTTGCCACCAGTTTGGCCATATTTCAGAGCTGCAACATCACTGGAGTGCCCAAAAACACAAGGTGTGCAATACTCAGAGACATGGCCAAGGTAAGAAAGGCTGAAAGACGACCACCACTGAACAAGACACACAAGCTGAAACGTCAAGACTGGGCCAAGAAATATCTCAAGACTGATTTTTCTAAGGTTTTATGGACTGATGAAATGAGAGTGAGTCTTGATGGGCCAGATGGATGGGCCCGTGGCTGGATTGGTATAGGGCAGAGAGCTCCAGTCCGACTCAGACGCCAGCAAGGTGGAGGTGGAGTACTTGTTTGGGCTGGTATCATCAAAGATGAGCTTGTGGGGCCTTTTCGGGTTGAGGATGGAGTCAAGCTCAACTCCCAGTCCTACTGCCAGTTTCTGGAAGACACCTTCTTCAAGCAGTGGTACAGGAAGAAGTCTGCATCCTTCAAGAAAAACATGATTTTCATGCAGGACAATGCTCCATCACACGCGTCCAAGTACTCCACAGCGTGGCTGGCAAGAAAGGGTATAAAAGAAGAAAATCTAATGACATGGCCTCCTTGTTCACCTGATCTGAACCCCATTGAGAACCTGTGGTCCATCATCAAATGTGAGATTTACAAGGAGGGAAAACAGTACACCTCTCTGAACAGTGTCTGGGAGGCTGTGGTTGCTGCTGCAAGCAATGTTGATGGTGAACAGATCAAAACACTGACAGAATCCATGGATGGCAGGCTTTTGAGTGTCCTTGCAAAGAAAGGTGGCTATATTGGTCACTGATTTGTTTTTGTTTTGTTTTTGAATGTCAGAAATGTATATTTGTGAATGTTGAGATGTTATATTGGTTTCACTGGTAAAAATAAATAATTGAAATGGGTATATATTTGTTTTTTGTTAAGTTGCCTAATAATTATGCACAGTAATAGTCACCTGCACACACAGATATCCCCCTAAAATAGCTAAAACTAAAAACAAACTAAAAACTACTTCCAAAAATATTCAGCTTTGATATTAATGAGTTTTTTGGGTTCATTGAGAACATGGTTGTTGTTCAATAATAAAATTAATCCTCAAAAATACAACTTGCCTAATAATTCTGCACTCCCTGTATGAGCAAGGTGGAGCTGGTTGTGGGCTCTTATAGTACTTGGGCTTGGAGCCTGAGGTTAGTGGGACTCCAGCTTCTTGTGGAACTGGAGTTATGCTGCCATCCTGGACCTTTCCATCTGTCCAGTTTGAGGGGCCACCTTGTTGGACATAGATTGTCCTCCCTTATGTATCCTCCATGTTCCCTACCTTACCTGTGTTGATGTTTGATGTGGGTTTATGTTCAGGGTGTGGTGTACATCTTGTTGTAGTTTCATGTCTGGTCTTTTGGTGTTGTTCGTCTAGCATGTATGCAAGGCGTTTCCCTGTGTGTTGTGCTTCCGATGAGGGGGCTCCTGGGTTCCTCGGAGGGGGAACCGTCTTGACCACCTGCCTGCAGAAGTGGGTTCCAGGGTTTCCTGGAGGGGGGACCACTAGTCAGTAGCAGTTGTTGTTTCTTCGAGTTTGTGGCAGGTAAGTGCTGTTGTTCCAGTGTTTGTTGTTTGTGCTGGGTGCTTACCTGCCAATCTGGTTTATGCTACTGTCTGTCCCTTTCCTTGTTCTAGGCCTGCTGGAGACTCTGGCTCATCCGTGTCTTGGATGAACAGGTCATCTCCTAGCCCTGACATTATTACCAGGTATCTCTAGGGTTAGTAGGGCCGGGTATGAGCCCTCCCACCATTAGGGTTCACTCATAAAGTTAGGAGATCAGGGCTAGGATTTAGGGATGTGTTAGAAGGTGACCTGTTCCCTTTTTTCCTGTTTACAGGCCTAGTGGCATATCCCGCCAACCTACATTGTACGGTGTGGAGTTTCCCTCCCCCACTCCCCACCGTGATACCTGGCGACAACAGCATCTGCTCAGCTCCTGAGAGGGCACCATATTTAAATACCGGACTTCCACTGTACGTGTACAGCAGAGGTCTGGAAGCAGTTTTAATGTGCTGTGCCTAAAACTGTTATGAATTGTGCCATGCTACGTCATCGGTTTGCCAGGAAACAGCTGTTTCCACAATATCACAATTAGAAAATTGCAGTGGTCATGCGCCACTGTGGTTCTTATCTGAAGGGACCCAGTGGATCAATGCTAAAGAGTACATCTAAGACTTCTGCTGTACATCTACAGTAGAGGTCTGAAAGAGGTTTTTATGTGCTGCGCCTTAAAGTTTTATGAAGTGTGCCATGCTACATCATCTGTTTGCCAGGAAACAGCTGTTTCCACAATATATCAACATAACATTCAATTTGAAAACTGCAGCAGTCATGTGCCACTGTGGTTTTAATCTTCAGTGACCCAGTCACTGATTTGTTACCTAAGCATTATAATGGTAATGTACTCTTGTTATACTTGTGCTCCATGTATCCCTAATGGTTGTCCATAGACAGTAATTAGTTAATACTGGCAGTCCGAATTAAATTGCTAGCGTGATGGGCTGGTCCTACCCCCTAGTTAGTACAGTTGTTGTTGAGAAGAGCAAGACAAGACCTGTTTTTATGAGCACCTGAAAATTAGGTCTAAAAAGAAGCCTGATCCAGTAAAATACCATTCAACAGAAGAAAGGGTGCGCCCTCCAACCAGTGCACGTGCAGAGCATCAGGGGGTGCTGAGAAGAAGGGATTAGCCACAATGAGGACTACAACCAACTTTGTTGCCACCTCCACCACTTCCTCTCCAAACACCAACCAAGACACCTTTTCCCCTGTTGTGCTACACACCCACAAGCCCATTTTGGCCTTAACTTACTTACATTCTTGTTTATAACATACTGTCGACTCTAACCATTCCCACGTTGATAGACCCATGTTAAAAATTGTCTTTCTCCCAATTTTTTTAGACCAGCACTATCATATTTTCAAAGAAAAAAGACGTTTTTTCTTCTTAAAGTACTTCAGTAATGAATATTCCGTTCCCCATTTAGTCATTATTGAAGTGCATGGCATCATCATCAAGATGAAGATCTGTAGCTTCTCATTGAGTAAAGGCTCTGTCAGAGAGTTGTAGAAAGAAGATGTTCTTTCCACCAATTCCCCGACGCAAGAGAATGAACCAGTTAAAGTACGTTTTATGCAAACAATTATACCCCCAAATCATATATAGCAAATCCCAGAACACTAATCATTTATTCTCCCTAATTTACAAATGACCAGAAAATTACAGCAGTATTGGAAATTACCACAAAAGCAGATAACTACTTTAGAATTCAGTGAATACCTAAACCTTTCCTTACTGCATCTGCTGTGACTTCAGAGGACTTAGAGAAAACTAGCCTTTCAAACATAAAGCTTTTTGATGGTTACCATTAATTGAAAATGATTGGCCTGCAGCGATATGTGTTAGCAAGATGAACTGCGTTCCGTCCTGTTGAAGAAATCTTGTGAATACCACAACAACTTTGAAATAGTTTGAGCTATTGAAAAGCCGTCTGGTGCATTAGTTCCTGCCAGCCGCTTGACAAGCTAATTTGTCATACACGGCAGAACCACAAATATGCACAGGTTTGTGTTAATGACAGCTTTTGTTCATGTGAAGAGACAGGAGAAAGGAATACCCATAATTACTCACTTTTCAGTTATAATTGTTTCAGGACACAGAAAAAAATGCTCAGGTCCATTATCAAACTAGACTGGTTACATACAACATCTAAAAGAAATGAATTAACTTTTGAGCTTTTGTATTGTTTCTGAAACAGATATCAGTGAAGGTGATTTGAAGGTAGTGGCCTCCATTTCTAAAGGGTCACTGAGCTTTCAAAAAACTTTTGATATGTCATAGAGACATACAGTATCAAAAGTCTTGCTTGGTGGGGGTCTGAGTGCCTAGACCCTCACGATCACTAGAACGAGAAGAGAAAAGCACTCATATATTGCAAAGTATCTCCTCTCTGAAGGAGAAAGGAGACGGGCTCAATGAAAGTCTATGGGCCCGTCTCAATTCCAGTGAAGACAGAAACAGCATGATATGCAAGTGCTTCTGTCTCCTTACGATCAGTAGGGGTCTCAGCACTCAGTACCTGACCGATCAAAACTTTTGATATGTTTCTATGACATGTCAACATTTTTGCAAAAACCCAGTGACCTACTGCTACTCTTCACCGTTAGATGCAACATCAGTGGTCATGGGATAGGCACAGCTGTTTACTCACTATGTCAAAAATTGTTCATTGCTCCAGAAGAGCCTCAAACCCTGTGCTTTCACCATTGACAAATTAATAATACCCACTGAACTAAGATAGTATTTGCTGGAGCTTCAGTGCTTGACCTGACTTTGGGCTTCTGTAGTTCTTTATTTTGAGGTTGTTGCTTCTGTACATCTGCCTTCTGGTTACCACTTGTCCTGATAATATCTTGTCCTGATAATATCTCAGCTTGCCCTTTGGTTTATCTTTGCTTGCTAACAATCTTAAACCCCAACTGAAGTTACACCCCATGCATAGTTTTTTGACATATGGGGATATATCCATATTTAAAGGGGTTGTCGGGGTTCAGAGCTGAACCTGGACATCCCTCCATTTCCCCCTCCGGCAGCCTCCCTGACATGAGCATCGGAGCAGTTCATGCTCTGATGCTCTCCTTTGCCCTGCGCTAAATTGCGTAGGGCAAAGGCATTTTTAGGAGTTCCGGTGACGAACCGGGGCTCTCCATGGGGCTGACAGGAACCTCGGTGACGTCACCGGCACTGATGGGCGAGATTTAGCTCTGCCCTAGCCAGTAAAACGGCTAGGGCAGAGCTAAAGCCCGCCCCTCAGAGCCGGTGACATCACTGAACACACTGCCCGGCAGTGTGTTATTGAAAACAAAAAAGCCAGTGCCCTGCTCCGATGCTAGCCTCAGGGGGGCTGTCTGGGTGAAAAAAAGGGTATGTCCGGGTTCAGCTCTGAACCCGGACAACCCCTTTAATCGATGAATGTTGTAGGGGAATTTGAAATGGGCTGTGCATGCAAGGCATTTCTCTCAAACTGCACAGATGAAAAGATTGTCCATGGAGGAAGGAGAAAACTTTTCAAGTTGATGCCAGGGACTGATAGTTATAAGAAGAACCTACAGCTGGTTGTTTCTCACATACTTAGCAATGTAGGTATTATCCAAGGGTGTACTTACGGTAGGGTGTAATGACACGTGAATTTGGTGTAAAATAATGTATCGTAAAGTGTATATTTTTTTAGAGTGAGGGCTTGGTCCATATATTATGTTTGCATCAATTGTTTTAGTGAATTATTTTCCGTGACCCTGTGTGATCAGGACATACATAAATTAGCAACCCAAAGTCAGTGTTTGCAGTATCACTCATGTGATACTGCAATTACAGTAATAGTGCTTGAGGGAGGTAAAACACTCCTTTTAAATATACAGTGGTGCTTGAAAAATTGTAAACCCTACAGAATTTGGTATATTTATGCATAAATGTACAACTAATTTTCACACAAGTCTTATAAGTAGATAAAGATAACCCAATCAAACAAATGAGTCAAAAACATTAGGCCCAATCGATACTTTTGCACCTGTATCAATTCGATACCGGGATTTGCCATTTATCGATACTAGGCTGCACAGTAGCACAGCCTACTATCAGAGAACATGGAGCACGCTGCTCTCAGTGCGCTCCATGTTCCCTCAGCAGCACAGGGGAGAAGGAAGCAGTCCCTCCCTACCTCCTGTGCTGCTGCTACCACCAATGAGGAGAGAGAGTGTCAGAGCAGGGGAGGGGCTGTGGCCACTGCGCCACCAATGAAGAAAAGTAATCTATTAATACAAATACAGGAGCGGGTACCGGCAGCAGAATTACATAACCAGCACCTGGCCTCTATGACAGGGAGCTGCGATCCGCGGCAGTTAACCCCTCAGCTGAAGCATCTGAGGGGTTAACTGCCGCTGATTGCAGATCCCTGTAATAGAGGTCGGGTGCTGGCTATATGATTCTACTGCCAGCACCTGCCTCCTGTATTTGTATTAATGGTTTAAAAACATTGGTGGCACAGTGCGCCCCCCCAACCCCATCAGTATTAAATCATTGGTGGCGCAGTGTGCCCCCCAACCCCCCCAGTATTAAATCATTGGTGGCGCAGTGCACCCCCAACCCCCAGTATTAAATCATTGGTGGCACAGTGCGACCCCAACCCCCCCAGTATTAAATCATTGGTGGCAGTGGCCACAGGGTCCCCTATCCCCTCTTCATTGGTGGTGCAGTGGTAGTTGTGATTGGAGTCCCAGCAGTGTACTCCTGAGGCTCCAATCGGTTACCATTGCAGCCAGGACGCTACGGAAGCCCTGGCTGGCATGGTAAGCTCCCTGCTGCTGTGTGCACAAAGCACAGGGCAGCAGGGAGAGTGTGAAGTCCTATTCACCCTAATAGATCTCTATTAGGGTGAACACGACAAGGGATCAAAAGATCCCAGGATCTAGCCCCTAAGGGGGAATTGGTTATTAAATAAAAAGTAAAAATAAAAAGTTTGAAAAAACATCAACAAAATATTAAGTATAAATCACCCCCTTTCCCAATTTTACATATAAAATATATAAACAATAAATAAATAAACATATTACATATCGCCACGTCTGAAAAGTCCAAACTATTAAAATATTTAAAAGTATCTCCTATGTGGTGAACGCTGTAACAGAAAAAAATAAATAAAAACTGTGCATTTTTTAGTCACCTTGTCCCCCCAAAAAATAGGATAGGACTGTTTGATTATGGGCCGGACGTTCCATAAAATGCGGAATGCACGCAGTTTTTTGGTGTTTTATTTTTTTTTACGTGGTATCGAATGGTATCGAGTATCGCAATACTTTTTTATGGTATTAAAATCGAATCAAAATTTTGGTATCGTGACAACCCTAATACAATATCACATTCTGTGAGTGGCAAAAGTATGTGAATCTTTAAGATTAGCAGAGTCAGATGTTTTCAATCTATGGGATGACAGGTGTGAATGGGCGAACTGTATTATTTAAAGGTCAGGGATCTATCAAAGTCTCATTTTCATAACACGTTTGTGGAAGTGCATCATTGCACAAACAGAGGAGATTTCTGAGGACTTCAGAAGAAGAGTTATTGATTTTTATCAGGCTAGGAAAAGGTTACAAAACCATCTCTAATGAGTTTGGATCCCACCAATCCACAGTCAGACAGGTTGTGAAAAAATTTAGGAAATTCAAGTCCATTATTACCTGCCCGAGGAGTGGTCTACCAATAAAGATCACACCAAGAGAAAGACATGTAATAGTCCAGGAGGTCACAAAGGAACCCTAGATAACCTCTTAGCAACTAAAGACCTTTCTCACCTTAACTAATGTTCACCATCAGGAGAACACTAACCAACAATGGTGTGCATGGCAGGATTGAAATGAGAAAGCATGTGCTCTCCAAAAAAAAGCACTACTACTCATCTGCAGTTTGCTAAAGATAATCTTGAGAAGCCAACAGGCTATTGGAACAATGTTAAAACCAAAATAGAACTTTTTTATTTAAATGAGAAGCGTGGCTGAGCGCACATGATCAGTTCTCTAAAGGCATCAGAATCCACTAAGTGGTACGGCAGCCACTGCACCACCAGCGACTTGGCCAAATGGGAGTTAAGCTTGCGCACCAGTTGATTGCTTGTACATAGAGTTGTTTCCTGGTCATACATTCCGTGATCAATGGAGGATAACAGAGTGGAGTAGATGGAGGAGGAGTAGTCTGAGCAGGAGTACCATTAACTGATGATGACAATATCACTTAATACATTGCCTTTGCTCTTTATTGCAGCTGCAGCGGCCACCACCCTCCTCATCAGATGTCACCTCCTCCTCAACAGCCCAATCCAGCTCCTAGATCCTGTCCAACATATAATCATAGTCCTCACCCTCCCCGCCACTTTTATAAGACTCTGGTATATCATTGTGGGCTCCTTTGCTCCCATCCTGATTCCCTGCTGTATATTTGCTGTAGTGCCACTCTTACCAGGGCTACCACTGCTTCTGCCACCACCACTACCACCGTGGCTACAAGTGCCACTATTACTATCACAAACACAACTATGCATGGGGGCCCCCACCTCCCCTAAGCTTACTCCTCATGGCTGTCAAAAAACTCGCACAACTCATTGTGACGGTATCATCCGTGTCACCGTCTAGTATTCCCTTCTCCCCTTGAAATAGCACAGCCAAATAATCCACAGAGCAATAAATCGCTATTATCGCTAGTATCGCTGGTATCGCCGGTATCGCCAAATAAGTCTTTACATTAGCCCAAGCTGAATGCTAGAAATACTTTACTGGAAGGCCTCACATTGAAAAAATACAATTGCTTTTATCCCCTGCTCCCATGCAAGGGAGACACCCACAACAAACATACATTAACCCATAACACAAAGGTTACAACCCATAGACTCCTCCCCTCTGCTTGTGATATAATCATGGTACACCATGGTTAACATAATGAACACAGGCAGGAGAATACACATTGCCCTCTGTCCTGAGAGACAATCGAATTACAACTCGGTTGTCTCCAGGACAGAGGACAATCGCTAATACACACAGAGAGACAATGGAACAGACATCACTTACTCAAACATACAATGTCCCACCCTTTACAATACACATATACATTTAACACATCCCAAAATGGCACAAATTAGACCAGGAATTCAAAAGTTAGTACAAGTCTCTTTGGCCTGGCTGTACTCATGGCTTTTCTGCACAAAACCGATGCATTCAACATGGGACCATAATCACATGGTAAGAGGCTGGCAAGTAGTCCTCTCCAAGCACTCGTGGCAACCTCAAAAGAGGGGAGTTTGTCACACTCATCAACAGCAAGAGTGTCTTCTATAATGCATGGGGTTTTGTTGCCTCTTCTTTGGAAGAAAAAAAAAATGTGCCCCCCTAGCTGGGGGCAGTGAAGACAGAGGGTTTTTCTGGAGCCACATGAAGGAGGAGCAGGAGTAATGCTGTGACCCCTGGCTCCAGGGTACGGTGTCAGACTTAGAGTGGACCTCAACATCATCCTACTTCGGCTAAGAGGAGGAATGAGCCATCCAGTCCATAATCTCAACCTCTTTGTCCTCAATATTAATGTGGCACATATCAGAAGTGAGGAAAAACTGTGGCCTGCTATTACTACTACTATTGGCAGGAAGGCTGGTGCTGCCACTACTGTTTGCAGAACTACAGCCATCCACATTCTGACTCTCAAATGATGAGGCGTGGGTCTTGCATTTTCCACTTTTCCATTTACTAAACATTTTATTATGAGGCCAGTAAATGAAAAGTCATGGGTTTGGTACACAGATTATTAAACAGTACTAGTAAAATTACAAGTGTTTTTTTTTCTGAAGATAAAGGCACTATTAACTGTCCCTTGTCTTCTACATGTTATGACTGCAGCCCGTGTCCAATGCTGTCCTGCTTTCCCGTGCTGCTGATTAGTCTTCCTATTTAGGTGGGCAATGGTTCCACCTCCTCGCTTGAGCTTTGAGGTTTTCTAGTATCTATTAACCAGTGGAGGTGTGATCTCTTGTGTGACTATCCATGTACAGTACCTATTGATTCTTCTATAATGCATGGGGTTTTGTTGCCTCTTCTTTGGAAGAAAAAAAAAATGTGCCCCCCTAGCTGGGGGCAGTGAAGACAGAGGGTTTTTCTGGAGCCACATGAAGGAGGAGCAGGAGTAATGCTGTGACCCCTGGCTCCAGGGTACGGTGTCAGACTTAGAGTGGACCTCAACATCATCCTACTTCGGCTAAGAGGAGGAATGAGCCATCCAGTCCATAATCTCATCCTCTTTGTCCTCAATATTAATGTGGCACATATCAGAAGAGAGGGAAAACTGTGGCCTGCTATTACTACTACTATTGGCAGGAAGGCTGGTGCTGCCACTACTGTTTGCAGAACTACAGCCATCCACATTCTGACTCTCAAATGATGAGGCGTGGGTCTTGCATTTTCCACTTTTCCATTTACTAAACATTTTATTATGAGGCCAGTAAATGAAAAGTCATGGGTTTGATACACAGATTATTAAACGGTACTAGTAAAATTACAAGTGGTTTTTTTCTGAAGATAAAGGCACTATTAACTGTCTCTTGTCTTCTACATGTTATGACAGCAGCCCGTGTCCAATGCTGTCCTGCTTTCCCGTGCTGCTGATTAGTCTTCCTATTTAGGTGGGCTATGGTTCCACCTCCTCGCTTGAGCTTTGAGGTTTTCTTGTATCTATTAACCAGTGGAGGTGTGATCTCTTGTGTGACTATCCATGTACAGTACCTATTGATTCTGCTCCTTGCCACCTACCCCGACCTTGGAATTGCTATCTGGAATACAACATACTCAGCCTGTCCTGACTTTAAACTGTGTTCAGACTGTGGCTACTTTCACACTCGCGTTTTGGCTTTCCATTTGTGAGATCCGTCATGAGCTGCAACAAAAAATGTCTAATAGGACAGCACCACTTACTTGAAAACATTCAAGAGACTCTGCGGCGGTGCTCGTGGCGTCAGGTCTCGGCCTCAGAGACCCCCAATATACCAGCAAAGATGAAGAAGGTCAAGCAAATTCAATGTGTTTTAATCCACCAAATGTACAGCAGCAACGTTTCGACAACAGTCTTTTTCAAGCTACATACAAGTTTATAAGTGACTCATATTACATATATATAAGGGTACTAATTCATACCAATTAATCAGTGGGTGTGCTACCACCAATAGACCCGCCTCCTCACAGGTACAAATAATGATACAATTAATTCAGTATAACCACCACAGTGTAAATTAATATAAGGCTTACCAAGCGTTCATACTTGGGCTATTGATCCGTGGTGTGTCCATGATGAGCGGCGTCTTCCGCATGTGACTGCGGCTGCGCAAGCGTTAGTGCGAAATTCTCATACATCACATGTCCAACTATACAATCATGTGTTCAATGACGCTACTTCCGGTCACCTGACAAATGACGCGCCTAAGCGTCTAATCATTGTCATGGTAACCCCATGTCCTCCATAATGAATATGTCTTTTCCTGCGATTCTCTTTATCCAGCATTATGTCCAGTCTATATAACTATATGGCTAGATGCCGGTCACCACGGGCACACCAAACAAAGGATCATTTTATTTAAGGAAAATATAATTTCGTTCCACAGTGACGCTACTCCCGGTCACCTGACAGATGACGCGCCTAAGCGTCTAATCACTGTCATAGTAACCCCAGGTCCTACAGAAAGAGTATGTCTATTCCCGCAATTCTCCATATCCAGCATTATCTCCAGTCTGTGTAACTACATGCTTAGATGCCGATCACCATAGGCACACAAACCGAAGAATGCTATTGTTTAAGGAAGATATAGTTTCGTTCCACAATGTCATAGGAGCCAATCTTGAGCAGGATGTATGACACATCGATCATATCAACAACACGGTTCAGTATTTAACTGGATATGTGAAAGACGGACTGATATAATGTCACATGTAGACATAAAGGGAAGCCCTTCCATGAATATTCGGAGCTGATCCGTAGATAAGTCCACAAATGAGCTCAAAGGATGGCATATGGGGGAAATCCCGTGTATCACACGGTGTAGAGTAAACAAACCCCTACACCCCATGGAGTAAATTTCCAGGATCTATTGGTGTGTTATACTCTCAATATGTTAAAGAATGCATTTGATCGACGGATATTGGTCCCACACCTATTGTCTCCCTCAGTAAAAAGGAGAGACAACCAGTGTGTGTCCTTGCCCGGTCTGGGCCCCACCAACACGTGGGAGACCCCTACCACGCTAATCCCCAGTAACTCCTATAAATTTTTTGCATTCTATGTAGACATCACCCCACGCCTCCAAGGCTCAACTTAGTCCACATATACAGATCAGCCCCCCAGCTAAAAAACTACCCATCATGCATGTTAGTCACTACCGTCCCGCATATCCAGTAAATTGAATCAGAACCTGCCACACAATTCGTGTGATGGTAAAGATGAACCTGCTGGACGGCTCCCAGGTCACTGCTCCCAAAACACCTTAGTCCATCCCTCGCCCGTTTCCCGCATGGCAGCCTTATCTAAAAGTGATAAACAAAGGGAAAAGGAAAAAAGAAGGAAGAATAAAATCTGTTAATAATCTCGATATAATATCGGGTACTAGCACTTAATATATAAAAAAACCCTTATTATCACATCCTGAATAATGATTCAAAAGAGGGAGCCCACCTTGAACTCCCGATTGAGTCCCTTGGGCTCAATGGTGTCCAATTCAAAGATCCATCTGAGTTCCAGGCGTTTTAATAGTCGTTCCCGATCACCACCTCTCCGTGGTGCGGGAACGCCATCGATGATCCTAAACCTCAATTGTGCAACGCTATGTTTACATCTATAAAAATGTTCCGGGACCGGAAGTTCACCTTCCAAATTTTCAGATGCATTCTCCATCCTCGTGAACAAATTTCCGGATGGAGTACCTATGCTGGTTAATCCTCAATTTACAGGCCTGTGTGGTCTCACCCACATAGATGAGACCACACGGGCACTGCAATGTATAGATCACAAACTCAGAGGAACATGTGAAAAAACCTTTTATGTCATACTTCTTCCCACTATGTGGATGGAAAAAGGTTTGTCCCTTCAGTATATTATTGCAGTTGCAACAATTGAGGCAAGGATAGCACCCCTTTCTGGAGATGCATGACTTAACAGGCCTCTGCAGAAAAGAATGTACTAACTGATCGCCCAGATTCTTGGATCTCCTATAGGACATGAGCGGTGGTGTCTGGAACTCCACAATGTCTGGGAAAGAGCGTGTCAGGATTTGCCAATTTCGTCTGAGTGTTCCCGTTATTTGCTTACTCAGAACCGAATGTGTGGACACAAAAGGTAATCTCTTGTTCTCCACTTTCGTTCTGGTCATAGTCAACAAATCAGTCCGTGTGTGCTGCCTGACTTTGTCTAGATGTCTTCTGACCAGTTTTTTGGGATATTGTCTGGCTATGAACTTAGAGCTCATTGCCTGCAATCTGTCATCTACATTTTTATCATCTGAGATGATACGCCTAACCCTAAGAAGTTGGCTATATGGCAGAGAACTCAGCATGTTTTTTGGATGGGCACTATCAAAGCGCAACATATTATTCCTGTCCGTTGGTTTAACAAAAATATCTGTTTGGAGACCCCTCTCAGTCACATACACTAATGTGTCTAGAAATTGCATAGAGTGTGGCGAGTCCACTCTAGTAAACTTCAGTTGCGTATGGACGCTATTGATATAATCATGAAACTCCCCTAATTGCCTGTCCGTCCCTGTCCATATGAGGAAGATGTCGTCTATATACCTCATCCACCCGGACACAAATTGGAACAGGGTGGATGGGTATATAGACGATTCCTCCACATATGTCATATAGATATTGGCATATGTCGGGGCCATGTTAGACCCCATAGCGGTCCCACGATTTTGAATGTAGAACCTGTCGTCAAAACTGAAATAGTTGTTACTCAGCAGGATCTCCAACAGTGAGCTAACAAATTCACATAATTCTGCGGGGTAGTCAGTGTGTCGCAAGGCCCACTGGACAGCCTCCAGGCCCTTTTCATGTTCAATGCAAGTGTATAGACTGGTGACGTCAAAAGACACCAGTCTATCACCCGCACCGAATTCTAACTGTTGGACCCTGCTGAGAAATTCAGTCGTATCCCTGACATATGACTTTGCCCCTGTGGCTGAAGTCCTCAACAATTTGTCGATGAACACAGCCGCAGGGGCAAAGACCGAATCTATACCCGCCACTATGGGACGTCCAGGCGGGTTACAAAGATCCTTGTGGATCTTTGGTAAGATATATAGGGTTGGTGTAACTGGATGTTTCTCTATCAAATAACTGTGCAATTTTGCATCAATGATGTTATTGGCATAGGCATTATCTACCAGTATTTTTATTTTCTTCATTACTCCGAATTTCGGATCACCATTGACCTGTCTATACACCTCTGTGTCTTGCAGTTGTTTCTCCATTTCAGCAACGTACTTAGTAGTATTCATTACTACAATTGCCCCTCCCTTGTCGGCTGCTTTGATCGTGAGCTCTTTGCGCCGACTAAGGGAGGTCAATGCAGCTTTCTCTTCCTTGGTCAGGTTAGACTTTGAGACATCATCATTCTGCCGTCTCAACCTGGTAACGTCCGACCGGACCAAGGATATAAAAGTATCTATTGCTTTATGATATACCGGGGGTTGGAAATCACTCTTGATATATAGCCCCAGGTATAAGAGTGATTTCCAACCCCCGGTATATCATAAAGCAATAGATACTTTTATATCCTTGGTCACAGACTGGAGATAATGCTGGATATGGAGAATTGCGGGAATAGACATACTCTTTCTGTAGGACCTGGGGTTACTATGACAGTGATTAGACGCTTAGGCGCGTCATCTGTCAGGTGACCGGGAGTAGCGTCACTGTGGAACGAAATTATATTTTCCTTAAATAAAATGATCCTTTGTTTGGTGTGCCCGTGGTGACCGGCATCTAGCCATATAGTTATATAGACTGGACATAATGCTGGATAAAGAGAATCGCAGGAAAAGACATATTCATTATGGAGGACATGGGGTTACCATGACAATGATTAGACGCTTAGGCGCGTCATTTGTCAGGTGACCGGAAGTAGCGTCATTGAACACATGATTGTATAGTTGGACATGTGATGTATGAGAATTTCGCACTAACGCTTGCGCAGCCGCAGTCACATGCGGAAGACGCCGCTCATCATGGACACACCACGGATCAATAGCCCAAGTATGAACGCTTGGTAAGCCTTATATTAATTTACACTGTGGTGGTTATACTGAATTAATTGTATCATTATTTGTACCTGTGAGGAGGCGGGTCTATTGGTGGTAGCACACCCACTGATTAATTGGTATGAATTAGTACCCTTATATATATGTAATATGAGTCACTTATAAACTTGTATGTAGCTTGAAAAAGACTGTTGTCGAAACGTTGCTGCTGTACATTTGGTGGATTAAAACACATTGAATTTGCTTCTGGAGTGCCGTGACCTTCTTCATCTTTATCCGTCATGAGCTCTCACAAGCGGTCCAAAACAGATCAGTTTTGCCCTAATGCATTCTGAATGGAAAAAGATCTGCTCAGAATGCATCAGTTTTAGGGCTCATTCAGACGGCCGTATGCTGTCCGCAAAAATACTGAATGCTATCCGTTTTTTTGCGGATCCGCAAAAAAACGGATCTGCAAAAAAACGGATAGCATTCAGTATTTTTGCGGACCCATAGACTTCAATGGGGCCATGTCCTGATTTTCACGGACAAGTATAGGACATGTTTCATTTTTTTTGCGGATCCGCAAAAAAACGGATAGCATTCAGTATTTTTGCGGACAGCATACGGCCATCTGAATGAGCCCTTAGTGTTGGTCGAGCACCAAAGTGCTCGGGTT
The DNA here is from genome assembly GCF_905171765.1 of Bufo bufo. Classification (NCBI taxonomy): domain Eukaryota; kingdom Metazoa; phylum Chordata; class Amphibia; order Anura; family Bufonidae; genus Bufo; species Bufo bufo. Next base: position 380,874,349 of record NC_053393.1, on the reverse strand, counting down.
CTCGAGTAAAACACCTCGGTATGCTCGGGTACTCTACCGAGCACCCGAGCACAATGGAAGTCAATGGATGCTCTGAAGAGGGGATGGTGTCTGGTTCATAGGAAAAGGTCAGAAATTGATGGAAACACCACTGAAATGGTTCGGGAACAGCATGGGGAGGATGTCTGGATGCATCTTGGACTCCCAGGTCGCTGCTGGGAACGATGTTGTCCGAGTAGTACACCACTTTTACAGACTGACAATAATACGCACCAAACCGAAGATAAAATCGATTTTAGAGGAAAAATTGTTAGGAAACATTCTTTCCTGTATATAGGTGAAACTCAAAAAATTTGAATATTGTGCAAAAGTCCATTTATTTCAATAATGCAACTTTAAAGGAGTTGCATTAATGCAACTTAAAATTAGAATATTGTGATAAGGTTCAATATTCTAAGCTCAAAGTGTCACACTCTAGTCAGCTAATTGATCCATACCCCCTGAGCGAAGGGTACCTGAGATTGTGACTTTGGGGTTTTCATAAACTGTAAGCCATAATCATCCAAATTATAACAAATAAAGTCTTGAAATATCTCACTTTGCATATAATGAGTCTATCTCATATATTAGTTTCACCTTTTAAGTTGCATTACTGAAATAAATGAACTTTGCACGATATTCTAATTTTTCGAGTTTTACCTGTATGTACTTGTATATAAAGTGAAAGTGCTGCCAATAATTACAAGGAAGAGGCACTATGATACAACCTGTATATCACATAAAGGAGGGTCTCATTCACATTGTGGCACAATTGTTCAGGTAGTGGGACTCATAAAGCCTATGCACTAAGGCAGGGATGGGCAAACTGCGGCTCTCCAGCTGTTGTAAAACTACAAATCCCATCATGCCCTGCTGTAGGCTGATAGCTGTAGGCAGACTGGGCGTTGAAGTTTTACAACAGCTGGAGAGCCGCAGTTTTCCCATCCCTGCACTAAGGGAAAGGGCTGCCAAAAATTACAAGGAACTTTCACTCCAATACACCCTTTATTACACATAAAGGAGGGCATCATACACACCCTTGAAAAATTATGATTGATGGCCTGCTGGTGACCCTCAAAAACATTAGGAGCAAGGGCCTGCTGCTGAGTTGACCATCTAAAAAAATTTGTGGACGAGGGCCTGCTGCCGAGCTGACCATCTAAAACATTTTGTGAGCGAGGGCTTGCTGCTGAGCTGACAATCTAAAAAATTTTGTGGGCGAGGGCCTGCTGCCGAGCTGACCATCTAAAAAAATTTGTGGGTGAGGGCTTGCTGCCAAGCTGACCATCTAATAACTTTTGTGGGTGAGTGCCTGCTGCCGAGCTGACCATCTAAAAAGTTTGTGGGCGAGGGCCTGCTGCCGAGCTGACCATCTAAAACATTTTGTGGGGCGAGGGCCTGCTGCCGAGCTGACCATCTAAAACATATTGTGGGCTAGGTCCTGCTGCCGAGCTGACCATCTAATAAATTTTGTGGGCGGGTGCCTGCTGCCGAGCTGACCATCTAAAAAAAATTGTGGGCGAGTGCCTGCTGCTGAGCTGACCATCTAAAACATTTTATGGGCGAGGGCCTGCTGCCGAGCTGACCATCTAAAACATTTTGTGGGCGAGGGCCTGCTGCCGAGCTTGGGCGAGGGCCTGCTGCTGAGCTGACCATCTAAAACATTTTGTGGGTGAGGGCCTGCTGCTGAGCTGACCCTCTAAAACATTATGGTTGAGGGCCTGCTGCTAAGCTGACCCTCTAAAACATTATGGTTGAGGGCCTGCTGGTGACCCTCAAAAACATTATGGGTGAGGGCCTGCTGGTGACCCTCAAAAAACATTATGGGTCAGGGCCTGCTGCTGAGCTGACCCTCAAAAACATTAGGAACGAAGATAGCCTAATAAGCATGTTGATATGATGGAGGAGGAGGACGAGAAAAGGGAGATTGAACCATATACCCATTTTAGTGGTGGAAGGGGTGCATGGGATTACAGTGTATTCAATACACCATAATATTCACATTTAGAGTGCCTTTATGTTCAGCCGCTTTTCTCTGGTGGAGTAGAGAAGTCAGGGGCAATCCAGGCCTTGTTCATTTTTATAAGAGAGTCAACAGCATTTTCAGTTGACAGACTGATGCGCTTATCAGTTAATATGCCCACAGCAGCACTAAATACACGCTCTGACAAAACGCTGGCGGCAGGGCAGGCCAGCACCTGCAAGGCGTAGAGCGCCAGTTCATGCCATGTGTCCAGCTTGGACACCCAATAGTTGTAAGGCACACAGGGATCACTGAGGATGCTGACACGGTCTGCTACGTACTCCTTCACCATCTTCCAAAATGTTTCCTTCCTTGTGACACTAGGCCGTGCATCAGGTGGAGGGTACTGGCAGGGTGTCATAAAACTGTCCCAGGCCTTGGAGGTGTTGCCCTGCCTCTGTTGGAACTGCTGTGTGTTCCCCTCATCTCCCCTCCTCGGTTGGCCAAGGAACTACATACTCTGCAGCCAGCGTTGTCAGCTAGAAGTTTTTGGAGCAATTTTTCCACAAGGACCTTCTGGTATTGCACCATTTTGCTCGTCCACCACAGGAATGAGAGATGGGGAGTACTCTTTGCAGCGGGGGTCGAGAAGGGTGAACAACCAGTAATCGGTGTTGGCCAAAATCTCTCAATCTCCTCATCCTCTTCTACCTATCCACGCTGAATAGATAAAATTAAACTTCCATGGGTACTACCCTCTGTAGCGGAGGCAACCGTCTCCTGCTCCTTCTTCTCCTCATCATCATCCAATTTGCGCTGAGAAGACGAACTGAGGGTGATCTGGTTATCACCCTGTGTACCGTCTTCACACATTTCCACCTCTTCCACATGCAAAGCGTCCGCCTTAACTGTGAGCAGCAAGTGTTTGAGCAGACACAGAAGTGGGATGGTGACGCTGATAATAGCGTTATCGCCGCTCACCATCTGTGTTGATTCCTCAAAGTTGCGTAAAACCTCACAGCGGTCAGACATCAATGCCCACTCGTCGCTTGTAAAGAGCGGAAGCTGACTGGAAAGGCGACGACCATGTTGCAGCTGGTATTCCACTACTGCCCTCTGCTGCTCACAAAGCCTGGCCAACATATGGAACGTGGAGTTCCAGCGCGTGCTCACGTCGCACAACAGTCGGTGAGCTGGCAATTGCAAGCGCTGCTGCAGCGTTGCCAGACCGGCGGAAGCTGTCGATGACTTGCGGAAATGGGCACACACGGCGCACCTTCACCAGTAGCTCAGGCAAATTCGGTTAGGTTTTGAGAAACCGCTGAACCACTAAGTTGAACACTTGGGCTAGGCATGGGATGTGTGTGAGTTTCCAGAGCTCCAAAGCCGCCACCAAGTTCCGGCCATTATCAGACACAACCATGCCTGGTTCTAGGTTGAGTGGCGAGAGCCACAGCTCAGTCTGGTCCCTTATCCCCTGCCACAGCTCTGCGGCGATGTGCTGTTTGTCACCTAAGCAGATCAGTTTAAGTTCGGCCTGTTGCTGCTTCCCCACTGCAGTGCTACACTGCTTCCAGCTACTGACTGATGTCTGACTGGTGCTGCAAGATGATAATTCAGAGGTAGAAGTGGAGGAGGAGGCGGAGGAGGAGAAGGGGGGGGGGGTGCAGCCACTAACGTAGGGGAAACCCTGATGGAAGTAGAGCCCGCAATCCTTGGTGTCGGTAGCACCTGTGCCATCCCAGGGTATGACTCGCTCCCGGCCTCCACAACGTTAGCCCAGTGTGCCGTCAGGGAAATTTAACGTCCCTGGCCAAAAGCACTTGTCCATGTGTCAGTTGTTAAGTGTACCTTCCCAATAACTGCGTTGGTTAGGGCACGGGTGATATTAGGGGACACATGCTGATGTAAGCCTGGGACTGCACACCGTGAAAAAAATTGGCGGCTGGGGACAAAGTACCGCGGTACAACCGCCGCTATCAGGCTGCCGAAAGCCTCAGTGTTCACAAGCTTAAATGGAAACATTTCCAGGGTAGCAAATTTGGAAAGGTGCGCATTTAGTGCTATGGTCTGTGGGTGAGTGGCTGGGTATTTGCGCTTTCGTTCAAAGGCCTGGGGTATAGACATCTGTACGCTGCGCTGGGACACAGAAGTGGATGTGTTAGCTGATAGTGCTTGCGAAGGTCCAGGTGCATGGCGGGAGGCATCCGGGCCTGTGTCTTGGACAGGGGATTGGCCGGCACGTAACACAGGGGAAGAGGAGGAAGTGGTGTGACCCGCAGATACTGGTTGTGGACCCAGGTGTTCGGCCCACCTATTAGGGTGCTTTGATGCCATGTGGCGGATTATGCTGGTGGTGGTGAGGTTGCTAGTGTTCATGCCCCTGCTCATTTTGGTACGGCACAGGTTGCAAATGACAATTATTTTATCGTCTGCACTTTCCTCAAAAAAGCACCAGACTGCGGAACACCTACGCCTTGGCAAGTGAGATTGTCGCAAGGGGGTGCTCGGGGGTGCTCGGGGGAACAGTTGCAGGCCTGTTTGGTGTGGCTCACCTTCTCCCTTTTGCCACCCCACTGCCTCTTCAAGCTTGTTGCGGTGGGTTGGATCACTACCCCTCTGTACTGCTGTCCTCGCTCGGCTTGCCACCTTCCCAGGTTGGGTCAGTGACTTCATCGTCCAGCACCTCCTCTTCCACTTCCTCACTCTGCTCATCCTCCTGACTTGTTGACCTAACAACAACCTCAGTTATTGACAACTGTGTCTCATCCTTATCATGAACTTTTTGAGACACCAATTGCGGTTGACTTATTTGAAACTGTGTCTCATCATTATCATACACCTCGTGAAACACTAATTGCCGTTCCCCATCGCCATCTTCTTCTGACTGTGGATGCTCAAGAGTTTGGAAATCAGGGCACAAGATCTCCTCATGTCCCTCTTCAAGAGGGCTTGGCGAGAGGCTTAAATTAAGGAATGGCGATGAAAACAGCTCCTCGGAATATCCGAGTGTGGGATCACTTGTTTGCCAAGACTCCCCATGGTGGGTGGAAGGAGTATCAGGGTGAGAATTCTGTTAACCAGACTTTTGGCTACTAAGACTGGACTTTGTGGAAGACAGGGTGGTGCTTAACCGACTGGAAGCATTATCAGCTGCAATCTAACCGACCACCTGGTCGCACTGGTCTGACTTCGAGAGTGGTGTCCTGCACCGCCCTGTAAACTGGGACATGAAGTTAGGTATCGTGGATAAGTGTGTTTCTTGTGTTCTGGTAGAAGACACAGTTTCACCACGCCCAGGGCCACGGCCTCTGCGTGCACCATCAGCAGCACATCCACTGCCCCGTCCCTTACTGCTCGCCTTGCGCATATTGAATTGTATATATGTTTGCAAGTATGTAACACGTACAGTAGCGCAGGTTTTGTAAGTGTATGCCCAAATAAAGTACACAGAATGTCACAGATATTTTCAGGATGTGCACACGTTAAACAGGAGTTATAGCGCAAGTAATGTCGCTGTCACCACCGGGTAATAAAAAATTACACTGAATGAATGTCACTGATATTTAGGATGGGCAAACGTTATACAGGAGATGTAGCGCAGGTAATGTCGCTGCCACCAGAAGCTAAAAAATTTGACTGAATGTCACTGATATTTCGGATACGCAAACGTCATACAGGAGATGTAGCGCAGGTAATGTAACTGTCCGCAGCGGACACCGTCTATAGAAAAAGTACACTGGATGTCACTGATATTTTTAGGCTGCGCACACGTTACACAGGAGATGTAGCGCAGATAATGTCACTCTCACCAGCAGCGAAAAAAATTACACTGAATGTCACTGATATTTCGGATGCGCTAACATTATACAGGAAATGTAGCGCAGGTAATGTCGCTGTCACCAGCAGCAAAAAAATTTGACTGAATGACACTGATATTTCGGATACGCAAACGTTATACAGGAGATGTAGCGCAGGTAATGTCGCTACCATCAGCAGCAAATTTTTTTTTAACTGAATGTCACAAATATTGTATTCAGCCAAGCACGCTCGCCCAACACTAATCAGTTTGCTTCCGTTCGGTCACCTTTCCGCTCTGGAGGCGCACACCAAAACGCTGCCTGCAGCGTTTTGCTGCCTGCTTGACAAAACTGAGCAAAATGGATCCATCCTGGCACACAATGTAAGTCAATGGGGACGGATCCGTTTTCTCTGACACAATCTGGCACAATAGAAAACGGATCCGTCCCCCATTTACTTTCAATGGAGTTCATGGTGGATCTGTCTTGGCAATGTTACAGAAAATACAAACAGATCCATTCATGACGGATGCATGCGGTTGTATTATTGTAACGGATCCGTTTTTGCAGATCCATGACGGATCCGCCCAAAACGCGAGTGTGAAAGTAGCCTATGCCTTTTGCCCAATCCCTTAGTGCTTCATACTGGTGCCTCTGACCCCCATGGGTCAGCTATCAACTACACCAGGACGTAGAGGCCTATTTCGTTCCCTGCAGAAAAGTCCACATCCCTATACAGAGGTGAGAAACTGATATATAAAAGCTGTTATTGCGGCACAAATTGTTTACTTAGGGTCCATTCACACGCCCGCAAAATGGATCCGCCTCCGTTCCGCAATTTTGCGAAACAAGTGCAGACCCATTCATTTTCATTTGCACTTCCGTTCCACAAAAAAATAGAACATGTCCTATTCTTGTCTGCAATTGTGGACAAGAAAAGGTATTTTCTATGAGAGTGCCGGCGATGTGCGGTACGCAAAATGCGGAACGCACATTGCCAGTGTCCGTGTTTTGCGGATCCGCAATTTGCAGATCCGCAAAACACATACGGACGTGTGAATGGACCCTAATAAAGTACAGTAGCTTGACGCAATACAATATGTTAACTGAAACTTGAGGTTTTTTTTTTTTTAAATGGCTGGCTGTTCAGTTGAGGCTGTAGGATTTTTCTTATTTGATTGCAGAATTTGCAGTGCAACATAAACTTTTTACTTGCCAGCAGTAGTATGAAACACACAACTCTGAGTGACCAGTCCCCTCCTCTCTATGTGTCTGTAATAGATTTTTGGGCAGATATAGCCAAGACACATGTTATCAGATCGTAAGCTGTGCACAGAATGACATTTCAGTAAAAGGACCTGCCAGAATCCTGCCCCATGATTGGATGACAGGTCACCTGTCAGCCTCTGAGCCAATCAGGGCAAACCCCGTCTCTCCCAGGGTCATGTGATCCTCCATCTTCATCCATCCCCGGCAATTCCACTGTAAAAGGGCACAGGCGCAGTTTTGCGCAATTCATCTGAAGCGAATCCCCAAAACTTCAGATTCATTTGGCAGCAGAATTCTAGTCCACACCCATTTGATACCTATAACAGCATCAAAAAGGCTTTCTGCTTGTTAACAAAAATTAAAATTGCTATCTTGGAAATAGTTTTTTGTGATGTTATAAGTTTTGAGAATAATTCACATTATTCTCATCTGGTTTACATATACTGCATAGAATATTCCACTGACTACTTACTTTAACCACTTCCAGACTGAGACAATTTCCATCTTCCTGACCAAGCCTACTTTTACAAATCTAACATGTCACTATATGTGGTAATAAGTTTGGAATGCTTTTATTTATCTAAGCGATTCTGAGACACTTTTTTTAAACATCATGCTTCATGTTAGGCTACCTTCACACTGGCGTTTTGGCTTGCCGTTTGTGAGATCCGTTCAGGGCTCTCACAAGCGGTCCAAAACGGATCAGTTTTGCCCTAATGCATTCTGAATGGAAAAGGATCCGCTCAGAATGCATCAGTTTGCCTCCGTTCCATCTCCATTCCGCTTTGGAGGCGGACACCAAAACGCTGCTTGTAGTGTTTTGGTGTCCATCTGACAAAACTGAGCCAATGCCAAAACTGTAAGTCAATGGGGACGGATCAGTTTTCTCTGACACAATCTGGCACAATAGAAAATGGATCCGTCCTCCATTGACTTTCAATGGTGTTCAAGACGGATCCGTCTTGGCTCTGTTAAAGATAATACAAACGGATCTGAACTGATGCAGACGTTTGTATTATCTGAACGGATCCGTCTGTGCAGATCCATGATGGATCCACACCAAACGAGAGTGTGAAAGTAACATTAGTGGTAAATTTGGGTTGATATGTTTACCTGTATTTATTAAAAATACTTAAAAATTTCTGGAAATTTTGACAAAATTAGCAATTTTCTGAATTTGAATTTCTCTGCTTTTAAGGCCTCATGCACACGGCCGTGTTCCGCGGCCGAGAGCGGTCCGTGGTAACCCGGCCGGGATTCCTTCTGACAGCAGGAGCGCACGGCGTCATTGGTTGCTATGATGCTGTGCGCTTCATGCCGCCGCTGCTGTACAGTGATACACTGGTATAGATCATACCAGTGTATCACTGTACAGCAGCGGCGGCATGAAGCGCACGGCGTCATAGCAACCAATGACGCCGTGCGCTCCTGCTGTCAGAAGGAATCCCGGCCGGGTTACCACGGAACGCTCTCGGCCGCGGAACATGGCCGTGTGCATGAGGCCTAAGACAGATAGTGATACTTCACAAAATAGCTATACCATTCACCATATCTCTACTTTATGTTGGCATAATTTTGTAATGTCATTTTATTTTTATAGGTCATTGAAGCAATTTTTCACATTTTCAAGAAAAATTTTGAGGACCAATTTGGTTATGAAGTAGAAACTACCCATAAATGACCCCAGTTTACAAACTACACCCCTTAAATTATTTGTAACTGAATTTCGAAACTTTGGTAACATTTTAGGTGTCCCACAGCAATTAAAGCAAAATGAAAGTGAAATACAAAAATTTCATTTTTGGCATGTGGGAACATGGAAGGGTTCAGAAGGTAAGGAGCACCATATGGTTTTTAGATGGCAGATTTTGCTGTAAATGTCTTTGGTGGCCATGTCGCTTTTGAAAAATTCCTGAGGTATCTGTACAGTGGAAATACCCAATACCCCCAACATCAAAACCTCATCCCAACTGGGAAGTATGGTGGTGGGGGCATCATGGTTTGGGGCTGCTTTGCTGCGTCAGGACCTGGATGGATTGCTATCATCGAAGGAAAAATGAATTCCCAAGTTTATCAAAACATTTTGCAGGAGAACTTAAGGCCATCTGTCCACCAGCTGAAGCTCAACAGAAGATGGGTGTTGCAGCAGGACAACGACCAAAAACATAGAAGTAAATCAACAACAGAATGGCTTAAACAGAAGTAAATACGCCTTCTGGAGTGGCCCAGTCAGAGTTCTGACCTCAACCCAATTGAGATGCTGTGGCATGACCTCAAGAAAGCGATTCACAACAGACATCCCAAGAATATTGCTGAACTGAAACAGTTCTGTAAAGAGGAATTGTCAAGAATTACTCCTGACCGTTGTGCACGTCTGATCTGCAAGTACAGGAAACGTTTGGTTGAAGTTATTGGTGCCAAAGGAGGTTCAACCAGTTATTAAATCCAAGGGTTCACATACTTTTTCCACCTGCACTGTGAATGTTTACATAGTGTGTTCAATAAAAACATGTTAATATTTAATTCTTTGTGTGTTATTAGTTTAAGCAGACTGTGATTGTCTATTGTTGCGACTTAGATGAAGATCAGATGACATTTTATGACCAATTTGTGCAGAAATCCATATCAATGCAAAGGGTTCACATACTTTTTCTTGCAACTGTATGTGGCTATAAACTGCTGTATTGCTGTATATGTACACCGCAAGGCTCAGTGGGGAAGGAGCACCATTTGGCTTTTGGAGGACGGACATATTTTGCTCGTTTTTGAGTGCCATGTCATATTTGAAGAGACCCTGAGGTACCACTACTGTTAAAACCTCCAAAAAGTGGGGTGGAAACTATACCCTTCAAAGAATTTATTAAGGTTTGCAGTGAGTGCTTTGACATCACAGGTGTTTCAAAGAATTTTAAAACACTTGGCTGTGAAAAAAATAAATAAAAATTTCTTCCAATAAAATGTTGTTTTAGCCCCAGATTTTAAATTTTTACGAGTGGTAATGGGAGAAAAAGTACTCCACAATTTGTTAATTTTCTTTCTTGTTCAGAAGAGAACGAGCACATGTGTATTTGAGCCCTAGCTTGGAGATTTATACAGCACTAGCCAATAACTGCAGAGGCTCTGAGGTGAAATAAATAAAAGAAAACCCCATAGAAGTGGCTCCATTTTAGAAACCACACCTCTCACAGAATTTACCAAGGTATGTAGTGAGCATTTTGACCCTACAGGTGTTTTGCAAAAATGAATGCACAGCAGATGCGGCAATGTGAAAACTGCAATTGTGTGCCAGTGTGAAAAGTCAGCCCTCCTAGGGTGCTTCCACATACTGCAGATTTTGTTGCAGAATTTTTCACGACTGAAAATCATTTCTATTTCATTGGATGGGGCAGCAAGCATATGGATTTTCGCAAGAACCATTCAGGTGAATGGAACTGATTTCTAGTTGTGGAAAATTCTGCAACAAAGGCACCCTGATTATTATGCCGTGCTTCTTAGTTTTAGGAACACCTACAAGTGGCCCTATTCTTTTGTCCGGTTCACACAACACGGATCAGGAGTAAAACAGCACCATGTTCATTTGAGGTCTTGTGCTGGGAAGATAGTATGCAAATGAGCTCTTAGCAATCTTTGCCTCGAATGTTACCAGATGTAAGGTAGCTATCCCATGAGTCAATGTTCGCCTTTTAAACAGGCCTTGAGACACGACTTTAAAAATAATTAAGCCAGCACCTCATCTGCAGACAGCTGTTTCGAGGTGACTGTGCCTCATCAGTGCAAAGCAGAGAGTATTGGCTTCACTGGCTGACAACTGTAGAGGCTCCAGGGTAAAATAATGAATGGAACACATGAGAAAGCGCCCCATTTTGGAAAGTATGCCCCTCAAGATATTTATTAATGGGTGTAGTGAGGATTTTGAACCCACATGTGTTTTGCAAAAATTAATGCACATAAGATGATGCAAAGTAAAAACTGCAATTTTCCACATAATGTATATGTTATTTCTGTGTCCAACATATTGTGTCTATAGTATGGCAGTTTGAAGAGTAAGCCCTCTTATTATTTATTATTATGCAATGCTTTGGGGTTTTAGAAATGCCCTACATGTAGTCCTAATCTTTTGCCTGAATATGAGAGGGCTCAGAAGTAAAAGAGCACCATGAGCATTTTAAGGCCAAATGTAGTAATTTAAGCAACTTGTGCTGGAAATTCTGGGGTTAAATAATAAATGTGCAGTAGCCCAGTACAGAGAGAATCTGCAAATATTTGCTCTGTAATGTTATTTAATGTTTCCACTATATACCAGCAGATGAGATATGGTTGACATCAGGAATTTAGGAATTAGGCTAACCGCCTCATTCCTCTTCCCTTGGTAGGAGTTGGCTGGCCCTATTTCCTGCTAGGGGAGGGAAACTGTGAGTAGTGAGGAACATGTCCTATTGCTCTTGGGTCCTAGGGTCTTTGGGACCAGAGAACCAACTCATCTGTGAGACCACTACTCTATAGAGACTTAGACAAATTACAGATATTCTGAAAAGCTACTTTAAAATTAGCAAGAGTGACCAGCAACCATAGCTGTCCATACTTTTCTGCAGGTGAGGGACTATGGTTCAGACACCTATGACCTTAGATCACATCCAGGCCAACTAAAAAAAAAGCATAGCACTCATAGAATTCTGAGTATAGAACAATAGGAAAGGCAGAAGCAGTTAAAAACAGTCCATGTATTCCCCTAGTAATGGGAACGATTATGTCAGCCCCAGTTCCAAGAGAAATCAGCAATTAAAAAAATGTACTGTTAAATGTCCCACAAAGGTCTTGTATGAGCTTATGGGGTGGTATAAAGTGTAAAATTAAAAAAAAAAAGTAAATAAATAAATAAAACATTTTATAAAAATAAAGGTTTCATGTGTAAAAGAAAAGCCACTTCTCTCATCAAGCTATTTATTATTGTAAAAAGCAGGCTCCCTGCTCCAGCATTTTAAAATGTCTGTGCAGATATATGTCCTAACTGCCCGAGTGTTTATAGTCCATGGGAAATGTATCAAGTTTATACACTAGAAAACTGGCCTACATAAGTTGCATATTTTAGGAAAAGTGCAATTTTTGTCCAGAATTTACAACTAGTAGTATTTTTAGACAGTTTAAAGGGAATCTGTCACCTGGTTTGACCATATTAAGCTGTCACCATTGGCATGTACAATAAACTACCTTCTTTCATGCAGTGGTCTTCTTTCTTCTTTTGTGACATGCAAATTAACCTCGAAGGTGCCCAGAGGGGCGTTATTCTTCATCTCTTGAGCCCAGTAACGCCCCCCTGCAGTGCCCAGCCCGCCTTAATTTCGAGCCCAAGCACGCCTACTCATTATGAAATATCTTCCCTAGGCAGAAGTGAACGGCGCCGCCCCCTCTGCTACGTCAACTAATACATTCAAGCTACACCCCTGGCTTCTTTCTTTCGGCCGCCGGAAATCTCGCGCAGGCGCAGTACCGCCGACTGCCTGCGCCTGTGCGATCAAATAGCTCCTGAGGGCGACAGCTTCAAAAGTGTCACTGGGCATGCGCGGAGCCCAGTGACACTTTTGAAGCTGTTGCCCTCAGGAGCTATTTGCATATCACAAAAAGCGCTTTTTTATCAAAATGAAACCATGAAGAGAATAAAGAAGACCACTGCAGGAAAGAAGTAGTTTATTGTACATGGCAATGGTGACAGCTTAATATGCTCAAACCAGGTGACAGATTCCATTTAAAGATGTGCCAAATGTATCACACAAGGTGCATTTGACACATCTTTCCACAACTCTAAAGGGCCCTTTACATGGGCCAAGAATTAAAAAGATCATCGCTATCGAATTTTCAGGAATAAAAGAGCTCTCATTAGTGATGATCTGGCAGTGTAAATGTAGCACCAATTACCTGATGGGGCACAAAAATCCTTGTTCGGATAAACACAATCTACTACCGGGAAACAACGAGTCTGTATGGGGAAAAGCAATGGCATTAGCGATCCCTCCTCCCCATACTCTGGAGGAGCTGGAGGAGATCGTTGCATGTAAATGCACTGGTCTCCTCCACTAGTGATCAGCAGATTGTCAGGAAAGAATGTTTCCTTCCCGACAATCTGCTTGTACATCATCCTGTGTAAAAGGACCTTTAGTGAAATAAAAACTGACTTCAAAAAGTCATATACTGATACATCCATCCCCTCCCCCAATTTTAATTTTAAAAAGATCGAAAGTCTGCTTGAAGCCACCACTGTAGGAAGCTTACAAGGTTGATGCATTTTTTATATAGTATTTTGAACTGAAGAATAACACAGTACATCATAGGCTCCGAAGCCTCCTCTAGTGGTGGTTACAGAAATTGTATTTTTATTTATTTAACTTTATGTAAGGTATTTGAAGATCTATATCAGGAAAACTGTACTTTGACCCCTAAACAGTTATATTAAGAAATTAATCATCACATAATTTTAGTCCTCAACATGACATAAAGTTAAAATGTGGAGATTACATGTAACTTTACCTTTCATTTACCTTTACAGTTACAAATTCTTTACTCAAACACCAAGTCTGGGGAAAAGAGGGGGGCACATATCTGTATCATGCTTATAAAACAAACTGGTAATTTCTTCTAACTTTTCCAAAACATAATCTCGATTTGTTTGAAGACAATATTTCACTTATCCTTTGCCAGATAACTAAAATCTCTTTCAAGAAGTGCTATGATTTCTGGACCTTATATCCTTCCCCTTAGACAATGGAAAAAAGAAGGCAAGAAAAAAAAAAAGAAGCTCCAAATAACAGACAAATCAGAGGTATGAGGGCAACTGGAAAACACATCAGAATGTATCCTTTCGTCTCGTTGCATCAAAGGTTATGTGATAGGACAAATTAGAGACTTACATTACAAGAATCTGTAAAAGCAAGGATAAGGGAACAATGCAGTAAAATAATATAAGGGCTGAATCAGTAAACAAGTTAACCTCTAAAGATAGTGACGGATGTGTCTTCACTGTGCAACTGTTTGTTAAGTTTGTTGATTCTTGGTATTAAAGACCTTACTTTATAATAAAGCTTCATTTTTTGTCATCAATGTTCACAAATGTAAAATCAAGGAAGTTTGTATTATAGCTTCAATAAAGTTTATGTTCCCACTTACTTTTTACTTTGTTTTTGCTCTACTGATGCGACATAGAAAGTCTAAGCAAGCTGCTGTTGATGGATCTGTTATTAATTGCATTATTAATTATTATTAATTTACATTGTGTCATTATTTTACACTTTAAGTGAATAATGGTGTAGTGCTGAGATTTGGCTGTAAATCTGGTTGTCTCTTTAACCCGGTAACGCATAATTGTTACCTACAGTACTTGCATATTCATCACACAGGCGCCTCAGCTGTGATTGACAGTCTTAGGCTTCGTTCACATCACCGTTCAGCCTTTCTGTTTTTCTGCTCCGTTATAGGACCAGGAGAACGGAAAGGATGGATTCGGCACAAAACTGAACCGAATGGAACTTAAGGACCCCATAGATTATAATGGGGTCCGTTAGGTTTCCGCTCAGAGGAAGATTTTTGAAGTGGAGACAAAAGTCCTGCATGCACTACTTTTGTCTCTGCTCCAAAATCTTCCTCTGAGTGGAAACCTAACGGACCCCATTATAGTCTATGGGGTCCTTAGGTTCTGTTTGGCTCAGTTATGTGCCGAATCTATCCTTTCCGCTCTCCTGGTCCTATAACAAAGCAGGAGAATGGAAAGGCTGAACGCTGATGTGAACAAAGCCTTATTCCTACACTAATGATCAGATAATGCATTAGGGACTATACGTGTTTTTATGGTCGACATTAACAGTCTTTAAACCTGCACCATAGCCTTTTTACAGCAGTGCAAGATTAGCCCGACATGGGACACACATACTGGGTGAAGCAGGTGTCCCGTTGTTTAGTAACAGTAAGGCGCCTCCTCTAACAGTCAGGATTGGAGAAACCTCTGATCCTGACCATCTAACCCCTTAGATGCCACAGCCAATCATGATCACAGCATCTAAATGGTTTCAGAGGGAGGGAGCTACCACTGTTACCCTTTCGCACCCCTGTAAATGTGATCGCAGGGTGCCTATACATAAGTAATACAGTTAATATGTAGACAATCAAAAGGATTACATGTGAAAGTCCGATTTTGGGAATGTTAAGTGGTACAAATAAGAAAAAGTTATGTTTTCTAAAAGAAAATCCTCAAGAAAAATGCACCTTTTTCCCTTGAAAAAAGTTTTAAAAGGTGAAAAATAAAATTCCCTCCAAAATTCCGTCCCATATTTGGTATGCGCTGCATCTCTAACTAAATGAAGCTCCCTCCTCAACTTACAGAATATGCTTTGAAATGCTCTCTCAGCCAATCACTGGCCACAGTGCTGACCAACCTCGGTCAGTAATTGGCTAAGAGAGTATTTTGCAGCATTTTCTGTGTTATAAGTAGTAGAGAGCAGCGATGACTAGGGCAACATTAGAATAGCAGATGTGGGGATCGGTGGAGGTTAATATTTCGTATTTTATGTTTTTAAGCCCCTGTGACTCTGCTGCCAACTTACCTTTAATTATGTCCTTCTACCCTTTTAAAAATTGGTTGGGATTCTAATGTCCAAACCCCATTAATCTAAAATTTTTGAATGTACCAAATGTCCTATGAACAACCTGATAAGTATTTCAGCTTGGAAAACTTCAGTTTTGAGGAAGGATGGAACTGTAAATCCTCTTTGTCCCCTCTTCCCAGGGGTCTGTCCATATCATGGATGTATGGCAAAACTACTATTTTATTCAATTAAGTTTTTCAGAGATAGAAAAAGCAGAAATCATCATGTCTATGTAACAGAAATGGGAGAATACAATATGTCCTTACGGACAGCAGCTTAAATGGTGTAAGAAGTCTTATCGGCCAGGCAATACTCGTCTAGAATTCTGGGAAGAGGGTATGCAGATAAGCTGTTAACAAGCTCTGCCTCTAATGCTACCAGTCAATCATGATCACAGTCAATCATGTAAGTTAGCTATCCTATAAGTCTGGTTGAACATTGATTTATAGGATAGCTACTTTACATCTGGTAGGATTAAAGGCAGAGCTTGTTAAGAGCTGATTTGCATACCCTCTTCTATGTAACAGAAGTTGCAATAGCTAAATATGATTTGTTTTATTGTTAAGTGGGTGCATTGTTTGCTTTTATTACAGCTATCACCCTTTTTGGGAGACTTGGCAGGGGACTGAACAAAGCGGCAGGGATGAGTATAATTTTTTTCAACAAGTACAACACACTACTGTCCATAGTTAAAAAGGGCCCAAAGTTGGACAACTCCTTCAAGACAAAATGGTGCAGACATACCTTCTCATACTTCTTCCAAACAACTCCACTGTTCTGCCCGCATACAGTGCCTTGAAAAAAGTATTCATACCACTTGAACTTTTTCCAATTTTTTCACATTACATTCAGAAACTTAAAGGGGTTGTCTCATCTCACCATTACTAAGGCGAGATGAGGCACAGTGCCGACCGACCACCTCACGGGCAGGAAACAGCAGAGCACTTGCTGTTTCAGTAGCACCTATGGCGGTGCATTAGAGCTACGGAAACAGCGTAGCACAGCAATCTATGCTGTTTCTCAGTTAGGAAAACAGCATTGCATGTCTTGCTATGCTATTTCCATAGCTTGCATGCATGACAATGAGAACTACTGAAACAGTGAGTGCTGGAGCACTCTGCTGTTTCTCGGCCGGAAGGTGGTTGGGACTGTGTCTCATCTCGCCTTAGTAACATTGAGATGAGATAAAGCCTTTAACTGTATGTGCGAAGTGAAAATAAAATTATATATGGTTTTCAAAATTTTTAATAAATACAAATCTGAGGTGTGCATTTGTATTCAGCCCCCTGTACTCTGATACTCCTAAATAAAATACAGTGTGACCAATTGCCTTCAGAAGTCACCTAATTAGTAAATACAGTCCACCTGTGTGTAATTTATTCTCAGCATAACTACAGCAGTTCTGTGAAGGTCTCAGAGGTTTGTTAGTGAACATTAGTAATCAAACAACATCATGAAAACCAAGGAACATACCAGGTCAAGGATGAAGTTGTGGAGAAGTATAAAGCAGAGTTAGGTTATAAAAAAGTATCCCAAGCTCTGAACATCTCACGGAGCACTGTTCAATCCATCATCTGAAAATGGAAGAAGTATGGCACAACTACAAACCTACCAAGACATGAACGTCCACCAAAACCGACAGCCCAGGCAAGGAAAACACTAATTAGAGAAGCAGCCAAGAGGCTTATGGTCACTATGGAGAAGCTGTAGACATCCACAGGTCAGGTGGGAGAATCTGTCCACAAGACAACTATTAGTCGTTTACTTAACAAATACGGCCTTTATGGAAGAGCGGCAAGAAGAAAGCCATTTTTTAAAGAAAACTATAAGAAGTCCAGTTTGCAGTTCACCACGAGCCATGTAGAGGACACAACAAACATGTGGAAGAAGGTGCTCTGGTCAGATGAGACCAAAGTTGAACTTTTTGGCCTAAATGAAAAACTCTATATGTGGTGGAAAACTAAGGCTGCACATCACCCTGAACACGCTGTGAAACATGGTGGTGGCAGCATCATGATGTGGGGATGCTTTTCTTTAGCAGGGACAGGGAAACTGTTCAGAGTTCATGGGAAGATGGATGGAGCTAAATACAGGACAATAATGGAGGAAAACCTTAGAGACGGCAAAAGACTTGAGACTGGGGCAGAGGTTCACCTTCCAGCAGGTCAAAAAACCCTAAATATACTTTCAGAGTGTCACATCTGTGACAGGTCCCAGAAGATCTGAAAGATTATCTACGCATTAGTGATCTGACAGCCTCTTTTGGTTTCACTATGTGTGTTGCTGGTATGTCCACACCTCCTGTTCAGGTGTGGATCATGTGACCTTTACCTCGCCCTATTTAGTCTGACTTTTCCCATCACTCCTTGCTTGGGATAGCTTCATTTGGTCTTGGAAGAGCTGGAGTGTGGTTCGTGCTGAAGTCCTGTTCATCCTTCATCCTCTGAAGTTAAGTGTTCCGCTTGTCGTGTTTTGTATCCCCCCCCTTCGGTTGTTTACTAGGCCTCAGTGAGACGCTAGTTCCTTCACCAGGGAAGGAACAGGTGGTCTCTGCCCTGTCATTATCTTTAGGGCATCTGAGGGTCACCAGGGTTTTCTAGGTTCCCGTGTATGGGTATCTCTACCATCGAGAGGTGCCCATACGGATAGGAGTTAGGGCCAGGAGCAGGGTTTTATAGGTGGTGACCCTTTTCCTTCCCTAGCGGTGAGGCCTACTGTCTTTCCCCTTCCTTCTTGGTTGTCTTTTGGTGTTCTCCCCTACTACATCCGTGACATTATCCCAAGCCCATACCGCCATTTTTGTTCTGATCTGTGCAGCTATGGATACTATGTCTGCACTGGTCAAACAGATGCAGAATCTGACTTTGGAGGTAGCAGACCTCCGTGCAACTGTCTTGCAGATTAAGAGTCCACATGCTGCTTGTTCCGGTGGTGGGTCCCAGGCCTGTCCTGAACCGAAGGTGGCTCTCCCGGACAGGTTTTCCGGGGGTAGTGACCATTTCATCTGGTTCAGGGAGTCATGTAAATTATACTTTAAGCTGCGTCCATACTCTTCTGGGGATGAGTGTCAACGTGTGGTTATGATTATTTCATTGCTTAAAGAGGACGCCCAATCTTGGGCTTTTTCTCTGCCGCCCGGATCACTGTCCTTCCGGTCGGTAGATGAATTCTTCAGAGCCTTGGGTCTCATCTACGATGACCCGGATCGGATCTCTCAGGCTGAGACCAAAGTACGGAGTTTGTGGCAGGGAGATCGTTCCGCGGAGACCTATTGCTCTGAATTTAGGAGATGGGCTACCGATACTAAGTGGAACGATCCTGCTCTCCGCAACCAATTCTGTCAGGGTCTCTCTGAGAGACTGCAGGACGCGTTGGCCTTTCGTGAAAATCCTGTGTCATTGGAGGCAGCTATGTCCCTTGCTGTACGTCTAGATAGACGCCTGAGGGAGAGATCTAGGGGTCCTCACCTTCAGGACGTACTGTCCAATAAGGGTACTGCTTCCTTTGACACTTATGGTTGAGAGACACTGGTAGTTGCGCCTTGTGATGAGCCTTTGCAGTTAGGAGGAGCTACTCCCGGCAAAAGCTTGGGTCATGTGAAAGGAGTCTGCTTTTATTGTGGCAAGAAGGGACATTTTGTGAACATTTGTCCGTACTTGCAGCATCAAGGTGTAAACAGAAAGAAAAAACCTTTTAATCCTCAAATTACTATTGGTGGTGTGGATGGGGAGCAAGAAAACCGACATTTGTCTTTTACTGGTAGTACCAGTTTTCTCCTGTCTGCCGAGGTGGCGGTAGAGTCCAAAACTGTGAAAATCGAAGCATTTATCGACAGTGGGGCAGGAGTTAACTTGATTGATGGAGAGTTTGTATGCATTCATGGGTTGACTACTAATGCATTAGAGAAAAGTATTTCTGTCTTTGCAATTGACTCAGCACCTCTTACCCAAAAATGCCTGTCGCAGGTAGTGAATGACATTCATTTAAGAGTGGATGATTTGCAACAGGAATCTATCTCCTGTTATGTATTGGAGGGTCTGCCTGCTCCGTTGGTGTTGGGCTTACCATGGTTAAGCAAACATAACCCTAACATCAACTGGCAAGCGAGACAGATTCTCGATTGGAGTGATTTTTGCATGGACAACTGTCTTAATGCATCATTCTCTATGGTGACCACTAAAACTGTACCCTCGTTCATTTCAGAATTTTGTGATGTTTTCTCTGAGAGTGGTAATCAGGAGTTGCCTCCGCGCCGGGAGTATGACTGTCCCATCAATCTTATTCCCGGAGCTAAATTGCCCAAATCTCGGTTGTATAATCTTTCGGAACCCGAAAGAAAGGCCATGCGAGAGTATATTACCGAGAGTTTGGCAAGGGGACATATTAGACCATCCAAGTCCCCAGTGGCTGCTGGGTTTTTCTTTGTAAAGAAAAAAGATGGTACCCTGAGACCATGCCTGGACTTCCGTGAGCTCAATCGTATTACTGTCCATGATCCTTACCCCCTTCCTATGATTCCGGATTTGTTTAGTCAGATTGTCGGTGCCAAGGTGTTCTCTAAGTTGGATCTGAGGGGGGCATATAATCTGGTAAGGATCAAGGGGGGGATGAGTGAAAGACCGCATTTAATACCCCTGAGGGTCATTTTGAAAACCTGGTCATGCCCTTTGGGTTAACCAATGCTCCTGCGGTTTTTCAACACTTTGTCAATGACATCTTTCATCATCTGGTGGGGAGGTTTGTCGTTGTATACCTTGATGACATACTAATTTATTCGCCTGATATGGAGACTCATCAGGATCATGTGAGAATGGTGTTACAGATCCTAAGAGAGAATAAGTTGTATGCTAAGATGGAAAAGTGTGTATTTGCTGTACAGGAAGTACAATTTCTGGGTTACCTGATCTCATCCTCAGGTTTTCGTATGGATCCCGAGAAGATCCGTTCCGTGTTGGACTGGGATCGACCCGAATATCAGAAAGCGCTTATGCGTTTTTTGGGGTTTACCAACTACTACCGTAAATTTATCTTGAACTATTCATCGGTGGTTAAACCTTTAACAGAGATGACTAGGAAGGGTGTGGATATTTCTGTCTGGTCTGATGCGGCATTACAGGCCTTTTCTGCTGTGAAAGAATGTTTTGCTTCGGCCCCTATTCTGATGCAACCGGACGTGACTCAGCCATTTATTGTTGAGGTTGACGCGTCCGACGTAGGGGTAGGAGCAATCTTGTCGCAAGGTCCTTCACCTAGTAAATGGTGCCCATGTGCATTTTTCTCTAAAAAACTCTCTACTGCTAAAAGGAATTATGATGTGGGGAATAGGGAATTGCTGGCCATTAAGTTGGCGTTTGAGGAATGGCGGCATTGGTTGGAAGGAGCAATTCACCCTATTACGGTAATTACGTATCACAAGAATCTGCCCTACCTGGAGTCGGTTAAGCGACTGAACCCAAGGCAGGCCAGATGGTCATTGTTTTTCACCAGATTTAACTTCATCGTCACTTACCGCCCTGGGGTTAAGAACGTCAAGGCGGATGCTTTGTCGCGTAGCTTTCCTGGGGGGGGGGGGTGAGTCTAATGACCCTAGTCCCATTTTATCTGAAGGGGTAGTCATATCCGCTCTTTATCCTGATCTTGAGGCCAGGGTGTTGGAGGCACAGGAGGATGCTCCGGACTCTTGTCCTCTGGGCAAGTTGTTTGTTCCCTCCGAATTACGTCACAAGTTGTTCGAGGAACATCACTGTACGGTGCTTGCTGGGAACCCTGGGAGCAGATCGACTGTCGATCTCATCTCTCGCAGATTTTGGTGGCCGGGGTTGCGTAAGTGTGTTGAGGACTATGTGTCAGCCTGTGCTACCTGTGCACGTGCTTAGGTGACACATACTCGGCCTTCCGGATCTCTGCTTCCATTGCCCATCCCGTCCAGACCTTGGACCCATTTGCCCATGGATTTTATCACAGATTTACCGAATTCTTTGGGAAAAACTGTGATTCTGGTGGTTGTAGATTGTTTTAGTAAAATGGCACACTTTATTGCATTACCTAGTCTACCCAATGCTAAAACTCTTGCACAGGTGTTTGTCAACAACATTGTGAAACTACTCTGATGTGGTGTCCGATAGCGGGACTCAGTTTGTTTCCAGATTCTGGAAAGCGTTCTGTACTCGTCTGGGTGTACAATTGTCCTTCTCTTCGGCTTTTCATCCTCAGTCGAACGGACAGAGGGAGCGCACTAATCAGAATCTGGAGACTTACTTGAGATGTTTTGTTTCAGAGAATCAGGAAGAGTGGTCTTCATTTTTGTCGTTAGCTGAGTTTGCTATAAATAACCGTAGACAGGAATCCACTGATAAGTCGCCGTTTTTTGGGGCATATGGGTTCCATCCACAGTTTGGTACATTTTCTGGTGCTCAAAATTCCGGCATTCCTGAGGAGGAACGATTTTCCTCTTCTTTGTCTTCTATTTGGCGGAAAATCCAAAATAACCTGAAAAAGATGGGCAACAGGTATAAGCGTGTGGCTGACAGGAGACGTATGAGTGGTCGGGACCTGAGAGTGGGTGATTATGTGTGGTTGTCTACAAGAAACATTAAACTTAAGGTACCTTCTTGCAGACTGCCCGATCCCCTGAAGACGCCATGTATATGGCGAAACATGTCGGGGGGCAGTGTTTAGTATTTTAGGCTACAGAAGACCCAGTATAAGTGTGCAAGCTACCGAGTAGCTAGTAGGTAGTTTAGTAAGCGATTGCGCCGCCATCAGAACCGAAGCACATGAATTGAATGAGCCAAAGGAGATAGTTAGAAGGCAGCAAGTGCAGCAATCGAATAGCTACCAATAACAGTAACAAACAAGGGCAACAATGTTATACAAATGTGTCAGAAGGAATAGACACTGAATAGCTACTGCAATATTAGCTACTGCAAGAGAAAAATAAACGCAAGTATAGCACACAAAGGGTCTACTGTAGAGAGTTTTAATTTAGTAGGTTAGATATAAGTGTTTACAATTTATTAAATAAAGAAACAATAAAAGTAAATTTTTATAAAAAAATACCAAAAAACCAAACACGCACATGTCAAGAGCAGGCAACTAGTAGTCTTAGACTAAATGTAAATACAAAATTCTTGGAAGTTGGGCCCAAGATTTATTGGTCCATATAAGATCACTGCTATGGTTAACCCTGTAGCCTTCCGTCTTGAACTTCCTCAGGCATTGAAAATCCATAACGTATTTCATAAATCATTGCTAAAGAAATGTGTCGAACCTGTTGAGCCGTCCTCCTTGCCACTCCTGTCATGGTGGCCGGCAATTTAGAATTTCAGATCAGCAGGATTATGGACTCTCGAGTTCTCCGGAGATCCCTCCAGTATCTCGTTCATTGGAGAGGGTACGGACCAGAGGAGAGGATGTGGGTTCCAGCGACCGATGTTAATGCTAGTCGTCTGGTGAGAGCATTCCACAGGGCTCATCCTGATAAGGTCAGTCCTGGGTGCCCTGGAGGTCACCTGTAGAAGGGGGGGTACTGTCACATCTGTGACAGGTCCCAGAAGGTCTGAAAGATTATCTATGCATTAGTGATCTGACATCCTCTTTTGGTTTCACTTTGTCTGTGTGTTGCTGGTATGTCCACACCTCCTGTTCAGGTGTGGATCATGTGACCTTTACCTCGCCCTATTTAGTCTGACTTTTCCCATCACTCCTTGCTTGGGATAGCTTCATTTGGTCTTGAAACAGCTGGAGTGTGGTTCGTGTTGAAGTCCTGTTCATCCTTCATCCTCTGAAGTTAAGTGTTCCGCTTGTCGTGTTTTGTATCCCCCCCCCCCCCCCCCCGGTTGTTTACTAGGCCTCAGTAAGACGCTAGTTCCTTCACCAGGGAAGGAACAGGTGGTCTCTGCCCTGTCATTATCTTTAGGGCATCTGAGGGTCACCAGGGTTTTCTAGGTTTCCGTGTATTGGTATGTCTACCATCGAGAGGTGCCCATACGGATAGGAGTTAGGGCCAGGAGCAGGGTTTTATAGGTGGTGCCCCTTTTCATTCCTTAGCAGTGAGGCCTAGTGTCTTTCCCCTTCCTTCTTGATTGTCTTTTGGTGTTCTCCCCTACTACATCCGTGACACAGAGCTACAATGGAATGGTTTAGATCAAAGTATATTCAATGTGTTCAATGCCCCAGTCCAAGTCCAGGCCTAATTCCCATTGAGAATCTGTTGCAAGACTTGAAAATTGCTCTCCATCCAATCTGAGTGAGCTTGAGCTATTTTGCAAAGAAGAATGGGCAAAAATTTCAGCCTCTAAATGTACAAAGCTGGTAAAGACATACCCCAAAAGACTTGTAGCTGTAATTGCAGTGAAATATGGTCCTTCAAAGTATAGACTGAGGGGGGCTGAATACAAAGTTTTTTATTTATTAAAAATTATCATTTTCTTTTGACTTGACACATACTTGCTACATTGTATTGGTCACATAAAATCCCAGAAAAATACATTTAAGTTTGTGGGTGTAACGTGAAAAAATGTGGAAAAGTTGAGTATGAATACTTTTTCAAGGCACTGTAGCTGGTTGCAATAATGATATTTTTAATGGGGTTTTCTAAGATTTTTTAAAACTTTGCCCAGAGCTGGAGTCTATGTAAAATAATTTATTTATTTTTTAACTTTTACATTTTCCTCTGGTCCATGCTGCTCCAGAGTCCATGGCTCCAATTGTTGCTGGGCCTGCAGTGGTATCATGCCATTTACATGACCACAGCAGCCAGTCACGTACCTCAGCAGTCACATGTTTATCAATGGCACATCAAAGCTAAAGCCAGTGATTGGCTGCATTTGTACCATTAACAATGAACGGCACATGACCACTGCAGATCAACTGGGGATCCAAGCAGCTTTTATTTAATAAAATTGGCTGCCTCAGATTTAGATGTTCATAGCTTATCCTCAGAGTAGGTCATCAATATCTGATTTTGGGGGTACAAATCCTGGCACCCCTACTGATCAGCTGTTTAAAGAGGTCATAGGACTGAAGTGAGTGTTGTGACCTCCTCACAGCTTACCAAACACAGCCCTGTACATTATATACTGGCTGTGCTTGGTACTGCAGCTCAGGCTCATTTACTTGAATGGGGACTCAGCTGCGCCTAAGCCATGTCACAGATGGAGGTGACATCAGTGGCCTAGGAGGAGGCTATGCTCTCTCCAGAGCACCGCAGTCTCTTCAAACAGCTCATCAGCCCCCACCGATCAGATATTGATGATCTATCCTGAGGATAAGCAAACTCAGTGTAACAGCACTCTGAAAACATAAAATGCATGAACTAATGCTATATTCACTTCATAAAATCAATATGAGGTACTTAGCAAATATATTTTGATCAAAATCATTTATCCCCATCTACAACGGCGAGATGGCCTCTCTCAGATGGGAACCTACACTAGATAATACCTCTCCTTGTGCCAACTGGGCTCAAATAAATTCAGGGAAAGCAGGCTCCACTATATATAGCACTAATTAAAATCGGCCTGTGGGAATGAAGGGTTTGTTAGGAGTGCTCAACCGAAATGGCGAGAGCCACAACTCCAAATGCATACTGCAAAAACAAAACACAAAATTAATGCATCCTGTAAAATGAAGTGAATGTGAAGGTGCGCGTCGCCATGGCTGAAATGATAAAAGTACACGGGATCACAGTGCAACAGCACTCTGCAAACACAGAATATATGAACTAATGCTATATTCACTATATAAAAATAATATCAGTTACTTAGAAAATAATGATATTTTGATCAAAATCATTTGTGCCCCATGGCAAAGCGACCTCTTTTGGATGGGAACCTACACTGTATGATACCTTTCCTGGCCTCAAATGAATTCAGGGAGCCCAGGCTCCACATATATACCTACTGAGCATACTCTATTCAATCCTGAGGGCCTTAAATATCAAAATCTTGGAAAATCTCTTTAATTTCACATAGCTCCTGCTCTGGGAAGGGGGAATCTAGAAAAAAAACCTTTAAAGGGAATTTGTCACCACATTCTTGGAAATAAAACCTTCTGACTGTGTAGATGTTTATTTGTCAGTCGAAAGAAACTCACTTGGCCTCATGTTGATGTGGCTCCAATCCAGAGAAATAAGCCTTTGTCGTTTATGCAAATGAGCACCTAGGTGCAACAAGGGTGTTGCCGTT
The DNA here is from genome assembly GCF_905171765.1 of Bufo bufo. Classification (NCBI taxonomy): domain Eukaryota; kingdom Metazoa; phylum Chordata; class Amphibia; order Anura; family Bufonidae; genus Bufo; species Bufo bufo. The sequence goes on along the minus strand of NC_053393.1, from coordinate 380,848,482 downwards.
GCATCCAAAGCACCAGTCACTTTCTGTGTCGGTCATGCCCCCCTCCATACCACTTTGACTGGCAGGGCCATGTAGTGTAGACGTAATAATCTTTTTTGAAGGAGAGGACCATATTTTAGATAAAGTAGGTCACCGGAATTTCCCTCATAAACTTAGACTTTACTAATACTGTATATTCGGTCTAAGTAGGACCTGTTGATTATCTTTGAGAAAATGCTCATGAATTCTATAAAAGAAAGTTTGGAAATGGTTTATTTAATTTTCTCTATTAAGAACATATTTAATTAATATGGCAAGAAAATGAGGTTTGGAAATTGAGGATTGAGTGTTAAGGAAGCATAGTCTGGCCATCTGTGTGAGAAATAATACATGATTGACAATGGAGAACGCATTCCCTTTAAAATTATGATAAATCTCACCGTGAAAGGAGTCATTGCACATCATTAACTTTGCTAAAGGAAAATAAAATCATGTAAAACAATATTTCTTAGTGCTGAGGCTTTGATCCTGAAAGTAGAGCTAATTATGGGAGAAGACATGTAAGGTGAGTACTTCCTGAGCTCATTAATGCCAACAAAAGGTTAAATGATAATAAATGTGTCTGCAATTTTTATGTTTACCAAACTAGGCTTTCTCTACAAATGAAGGAAGGAGGGATCATCACACAGCTATTCTATAATATGGCAGTCCCAGACCCGCAAGGCAAGGACTATGTGTCAACCTTTCTGAGAAAAATAGCCACTTCTAAGTTGCAAACAAAGTTGCAGTTTATCGGTACTTTGGTATCATGCCATTGGCCACAGTCACACTGTAATTAGTTGCAAACCATGTGCTTTTATTTGTTGTGTAGCAGAGATTTAGGACAAATAATTTTTGTTTAAAGGGTTCCCAAGAAGATAAGCAGAACACAGTGAGAGAGATTTAGAAATAAAATATGACAGAATTCTGTTGTAATTTGCACATAAAAATGGTGTACGTACTTTGCATTGTTCAAAATGGGTGTAGCCTATAGGAAATAAGATAGGCCATCAATATCAGATCGGCATGGGTCTGACTCTTTGCACCCCGCTAATCATCTATTTGAAGGAGTTGGGGCACTTGGGAAAGCTCTGCATCCTCTTCAATGTTATCTACATGGACCTAATATATTTTTATAATACTGCAGTTTTTAATACCTTTTTATAGATTTTTTTTTCCATTTTTAGTTTTGTGAAGGGTAAAGTAAATTTTTTTTTTAACATATACAGTGGTGCTTGAAAAATTTGTGAACCCTTCATAAAATTTTACATAAAACTTCATCAGATTTTTGCACAAGTCCAAAAGTACAGTCATGGCCAAAAGTTTTGAGAATGACAAAAATATTAGTTTTCACAAAGTTTGCTGCTAAACTGCGTTTAGATCTTTGTTTCAGTTGTTTCTGTGATGTAGTGAAATATAATTACACGCACTTCATACGTTTCAAAGGCTTTTATCGACAATTACATGACATTTATGCAAAGAGTCAGTATTTGCAGTGTTGGCCCTTCTTTTTCAGGACCTCTGCAATTCGACTGGGCATGCTCTCAATCAACTTCTGGGCCAATTCCTGACTGATAGCAACCCATTCTTTCATAATCACTTCTTGGAGTTTGTCAGAATTAGTGGGTTTTTGTTTGTCCACCCGCCTCTTGAGGATTGATCACAAGTTCTCAATGGGATTAAGATCTGGGGATTTTCCAGGCCATGGACTCAAAATGTAAACGTTTTGGTCCCCGAGCCACTTAGTTATCACTTTTGCCTTATGGCACGGTGCTCCATCGTGCTGGAAAATGCATTGTTCTTCACCAAACTGTTGTTGGATTGTTGGAAGAAGTTGCTGTTGGAGGGTGTTTTGGTACCATTCTTTATTCATGGTTGTGTTTTTGGGCAAAATTGTGAGTGAGCCCACTCCCTTGGATGAGAAGCAACCCCACACATGAATGGTCTCAGGATGCTTTACTGTTGGCATGACACAGGACTGATGGTAGCGCTCACCTTTTCTTCTCCGGACAAGCCTTTTTCCAGATGCCCCAAACAATCGGAAAGAGGCTTCATCGGAGAATATGACTTTGCCCCAGTCCTCAGCAGTCCATTCACCATACTTTCTGCAGAAGATCAATCTGTCCCTGATGTTTTTTTTGGAGAGAAGTGGCTTCTTTGCTGCCCTTCTTGACACCAGGCCATCTTCCAAAAGTCTTCGCCTCACTGTGCGTGCAGATGCGCTCACACCTGCCTGCTGCCATTCCTGAGCAAGCTCTGCACTGGTGGCACTCCGATCCCGCAGCTGAATCCTCTTTAGGAGACGATCCTGGCGCTTGCTGGACTTTCTTGGACGCCCTGAAGCCTTCTTAACAAGAATTGAACCTCTTTCCTTGAAGTTCTTGATGATCCTATAAATTGTTGATTATGGTGCAATCTTAGTAGCCACAATATCCTTTCCTGTGAAGCCATTTTTATGCAACGCAATGATGGCTGCACGCGTTTCTTTGCAGGTCACCATGGTTAACAATGGAAGAACAATGATTTTAAGCATCACCCTCCTTTTAACCTGTCAAGTCTGCCATTTTAACCCAATCAGCCTGACATAATGATCTCCAGCCTTGTGCTCATCAACATTTTCACCTGAGTTAACAAGACGATTACTGAAATTATCTCAGCAGGTCCTTTAATGACAGCAATGAAATGCAGTGGAAAGTTTTTTTTTGGGATTAAGTTAATTTTCATGGCAAAGAAGGACTATGCAATTCATCTGATCACTCTTCATAACATTCTGGAGTATATGCAAATTGCTATTATAAAAACTTAGCAGAAACTTTTCCAATTTCCAATATTTATGTAATTCTCAAAACTTTTGGCCACGACTGTAGATAACCAAATCAAACAAATGTGTCAAAATATTAGACCTTGTGATTTATTTATTGAGGAAAATTATCTACAACCATATTCCTATGAGTGGTGAAAGTATGTGAACCTTTAGGATTAGCAGGTAATTTGAAGGTGAAATTAGAGTCTGGTGTTTTCAATTAGGTTGCTAATCAGGGCTCTATCAAAGTCTTATCTTCACAACATGTTTGTGGAAGTGTATCATAGCACAAACAAAGATGATTCCTGAGGACTTCAGAAGAAGAGGTGTTGATGCTCATCAGACTGGAAAAGGTTACAAACCATGTCTAAAGGGTTTGGACCCTACCAATCCACAGTCAGACAGACTGTGTACAAATGGAGGAAAATCTGACCATTATTACCCTCCTCTTTGACTAACAAAGATTATACCAAGAGCAAGGCATGTAATTATCCACCTGGTCACAAGAGAACCCAAGGTAACCAAGGCCTTTCTCAAATTAGCTAATGTTAATATTAATAAATCCACCATCAGGTTGTATACTAAACAGCAATGGAGTGCATAGCAGGATTGCAAAGATAAAACCAATGCTCTCTAAAAAGAACATTGCTACCTGTCTGCAGTTTGCTAAAGATCACCTGGATAAGCCAGAAGCTTATTGGAACAATGTTATGTGGACGGATGAGACCAAAATAGAACTTTTTGGTTTAAATGTGAAGCATTATGTTTGGAGAAAGGAAAACATTGCATTTCAGCATAAAAATCTAATCCCATCTGTGGAACACAGTGGTGGTAATATTGTGGTTTGGACCTGTTTTGTTGCATCTGGGCCAGGACGGCTTGCAATCATTGATGGAACAATGAATTCTGAATTATACCAGCAAATTCTAAAAGAAAATGTCAGGACATCTCTCTATGAGCTGAATCTCAAGAGAACGTAGGTCATGCAACAAGACAATAACCCTAAGCACACAAGTCGTTCTACCAAGGAATGGTTAAAAGAAGGATAAAGTTAGCGTTTTGGAATGCACAAATCAAAGTCCTAACCTTAATCTAATAGAAACCTTGTGGAAGGACCTGAGGCTAGCAGTTCATGGGTGGAAACCCACCAACATAAGAGAGTTGAAATAAATAAAAGTCTAGTATTTTTTACTTGATTTTGTCATCTTTATCTACCATTAGGACTTTTGTAAAAAGCTAATGAAGTTTTAGGTAAAATTTACACAGAAATATCTATCATATATAAAATGAAAAGATGGCAGCACCGGGAAAGTAAAACAAAAAAAGGAAAAAAGTGGGTGCACAGCCCAAACGGGATACAGCTTACCCAATATGAAAAATCCAAAAAGCAGGCAGCACTCCAAGGTAAAGGTGAAAAAATATGCAAGACTTTATTCACCCATGTGACAAGGCAACGTTTCAGCTCAGTATGAGCTGAAACGTTGCCTTGTCACATGGGTGAATAAAGTCTTGCATATTTTTTCACCTTTACCTTGAAGTGCTGCCTGCTTTTTGGATTTATCTATCATATATATAGTTATGATCCAAGTCATGTGTCAAAGCCTATTTTAAAAGGTCAAACATTGACTTAAAGGATAGCTGCCTTACATCCTGTGGCATCAAAATCAGAGCTTGTTAAGACCTCATTTGCATTCCCTCTTCTCAGAATTCCAGAGGAGTGCTGCCTGGCCTATAAGACCCCTCACATAGTTAAAGCGCTCTCCATAAGGAGATATTGTATCTCCAAAATCCTGACCTAGGCCTCTCACCGAGTTAAGCCAGTACTCTCTGCTCTACAACCACCCGAAACAGCTGTCTGCAGATGAGACGCTTATTTTTCAAGTCATGTGTCAAGGCCTGTTTTAAATGGTTAAACATTGACATTTGCATGCCCTCGTCGCACTGTATATATAAATTGACCAGTTCTGTGGTTTAAACTTAACAAACAGGAGGAAAATGGTCTGAATTATAATAGTATACCGTAGTCTTTATTGGGCGTCACTTGATTTTTAAACATTTTATGGTTCTTACTTGGAAGAATACATCTGGAGATGAAAACAAGCACTGGAAATGGATATTTGTGTATAAGATACACTGCGTATTGAGTTTTGGTCTATTTTTTAAATGGTTTTAATAGATGCCTTGTTTTTTAGAGTACTTGTATTAAAAGCATATCTGTATGTCATTCAGCGTCTCCAGATACCCACTGAACCTGCTTCTGTGTGCTTTACCAAACTATATAGCCATTGTTTCTGTTTTTGTTTCAGAAATGCAAAACAACTTCCATGACATTAGACTGCGCTCAGCTCCGCTAACAGAGGCCAGTTAATGCAACCAAGTCTCTGCAAATAGCTGCTTTTAGTCCCCAACCACCTGTGGCTCCTGTCTTAGATGAGTTAAGAATCCACTATTAACAAGAAGTGCCACCTGTCTCCAAGTCATATGAATAATAGATAAATAAGCAGTACAAGTAAAGCAAAAAGTTTTGAAAATGGTTTTCAAGTGAAATATTACATAGAACCTCCGCAGCAACCTAATCCACAGCAGCTGAGGTCATCTTTCTTTTATTTTTGTACAGCTTCATAGCACAAGACAAAACAGCTTTTACATCTGTAAGCTGTATTTTAGTTTTCAGCTGAAAAAAAAACAGAAGGTACTGCATTGTGTAAGTGTGACACAATATCTTACTGTCAGGCTGGGTCCCATAGCAAAATTTTGAAGGCCCCCCTCACCCCAGAAAATTCCCCCCTTAGTGCCCTCGCATAGTAGTCATGCCCCCTTAGTGCCCAAACACAGTAGAATGACCCTTTATTGCCCCAAACAGTAGTTATTCTCCATTAGTGCCCCTACACATGAATTATATCCCCTTAGTGCCCCCACACAGTAGAATGTTCCCTATGCGCCCCCACATAGTTGCTATTCTCTCTTAGTGCCCCTGCGCAGTACTTTTGTCCCCTTTTGTGCACTTACACAGTAGTTATGCCCCCTTTGTGCCCCCACACATTAGGGATGCCAAATCAGTGCCCCTAAACAGTAGCTATGCCCCTGTAGTGCCCACACACAGTAGTTATGCCCCAATCAGTGCCCCTAAACAGTAGTTATCCAAAAGAGCTTCACTATTGCTATGGACCCTTGCTTCTTGCCTTTTATGTAATCTATATTCTGCCACATCTCGCTATGATGAGAAAACCCATTTACCTCTATGGCAATTTGAAAGCCAAGGAATTCTATAGAAGAACAATGGAGTCCAGACAATTACAGACATGCTAGAATACCACAGACATGTTAGATCGCTCATCAATACAGACTTTTATACCTATTTAGATATTAAAAATCCACTTTAAAAAGACCAACAGTTGCACAGAAATAGTCTTATTTAGCTTTTAACTTAAATTAGGTTTTATCCTTTGTGCAAAGCCGTGGTGATATTTGTGTACAGAGCAGTCACTGTAGGCATAATTAACAAACTATCACTGGGAATAGGATTGAACTAGAAATGTGACAACAATCATCAATGAGAGACGTGTTCACACTACTTGCTGCCCTGCATAGCTCTCTACTTTGATGTACATCAACTGTAGACAATTGATGGTGTCAATTACTATGACACCCTGGCCAACAATGATGCTAGTGGCAGTGTGTCTGTAAAATGAGAAGTATTGCAGCTGTGCCAGATACGTTGCTTGTTCTTCTAAAAATCTTCTAGCCCTTATTTTTGTTTTGTGTTTTTACCATCCTGGTTCACAGAAAGAGGAAGTCACTTGACTCCCATGTTGTGTCTGTATTGATAATTCAAGTACTAATTGACCCTTAGATGTAACTAGCTGAGGAGCTTTTTGTTAAGATATATTGTACTGTAAAATAAAGGTCTTGACTGTCTTTTAGAAGAGCGTATAAATAAAGCTACAGGTACCCTGGCTGCTTACATTTTTTAAAGGCTCAGAACAGTGTAAAATAATAAAATAAGTCATAATTCCCTTTCTGATATCGCAACATTTTCGATCTGACACGGCTAGGTCCGTTGCCTGACTCTACTTCCTAGTCCTTCTTGACACATAAGAAATTACTAAGGCTGGTCACTGATATAGCCAGCGATTGGCTGAGCGCTCAATTATTGTGTGTTGAGAGGGACCATAAGGTAGAAACCAATAGGGATCTGTATAGTGAACATGACTTATTTTATTATTTTTATTTTACAATGTTCTTTTTTTTTTTACTTTTATTTTAATAAGGCACACAAGCCCAGTTATCTACCAACAAATAGTCAGTGATTTAAAAAAAAATTGACTTTTCTATCACGTACATACATGCTGCTCTAACACGCCCATGGGCATAGCATCACAGGAAATAAGAAAGAGCTGCATGGACATGGTCATGTGATCACACCCCAGAACAGAAGATAGGATCAATACAGGTAAAAGAAAAACATTACAAATTTCACATATACCTTTATAAATTATTATTTTAAAGGATGTTTATGCAAACCGGAAGCCTCCTTAAAGCACTTGGTGCAAAAATACTATAAACGTATATCATTATTTTATGCATAAAGTCATATAAATGTCAGTTTGTTGGCACGCTACATTATTTAGGTATTTACTTACATGGTTCAACCCTTCTAATGACAAGTTATTAAGCAAAGAGATGCCTGAAAACTTTTCTTACAAAACATGTGCTGAACATGTGCTCTGTCCAGGCCATTCATGCTTTTTTTGTGACATGTTGTGAACAAGGCCCTGGTTGGCCCAAAATGTCATCTTTGTCCAGTCAACATTCTGAATTGTATATGTATGTGATATACTGTGAAAAAAAATAACACACCCAGATAGAAACATAAGATTTCTGCAAAACTCTGCATGCAGTTATGTCTGTAAATGTGTGGTCTGATTAGACACTAGGGGGGGTCATTTATTAAGACAAGCATTTTAGACACTGGTTTTAATATCCCCTATAGCTGGCAGTGGATCCACTGCGGCTTCTAAATGTAAGACAGCTTCCTAGTTGTCTTACATTCAGACCATTTTCTACGCCTGAAGTAGGCATAGAAAATGATGAATGAGAAGCACCCGCCAGCCGTTCCCTGCTCACATTTTAGACCTGCGCCAGAAATACGCCTAATATAGACATATTTCTGGTTAGCAAATGACCCCTTAGGTCTTGCCACAAGAGGGTGTAAAAGTGCTTATCCTGATCCCCTTTAAAAAGTTCCTCAGAGGCTACTTTTGGGTAGTGTCTTGGTGAGACGATGCATTCAAATACATTTTTACCCAGTTGACAGACCTGAGGGGGCACTTCATTTGACTAAGAGAAGGAGGATGGTGTTTTCAGTAAATTACCAGGCATCTAAGCTGTTGTGACCTAGCTGTTAGGATGTGTTAGGAGTAGTGGTTACATGATGGCACACACACACATGGCAAAGAGGTTCCGGAAGGCCCAGACAGACCACCATTAGAGATAATCATTTGATCCACTGACAAGATGAGCAGCTCCCATCGTTTTGTTGTCCACTAACCAGACACAGAACCTTCATTAAATACCCCTGTCTCTGTCAGGACCATTTCCAGGTGCATAGAAGAAGGAAATTTGGTGTCACGGCACCCATTATGTGTCCTGCTTTTGACAGCCAGCAACAGTCACCTCTGTTTGCAGTGAGAAACCTAGACTGCTTCAGACTAGAACCATATTATCTCAGTGACCTATCCAGGCTCTGTTTGGGATCTTACAACAGTCAGATTCAAGTACGGAGGCCTCATGATGAGCGCTTCAATCTTGCCTTTGCAAATGAGTGATACACTGCCCCAACTGGTGTGATGATCTGGGGAGCCCTAGCAATAATATATGGGACACTAACAGCTCAGTGATATGTGCAGGACATCCTGTGGCCACATGTGTTGCCTCTTCTGGCAGGGCTTCCAGCTGGCATTTTCAGCAGGATAATGCTCACCTACAAACACAAAGGGTTTACTAGGAACGTCTCCTCCAGATTGCAACACTTCCTTATCCTTCCCAGTTACCAGATTTATCACCAATTGAGCATTTATGGGACCAGCTGTGATGTCAGCATCAGCAGGACCTACAGGCCTAGCTGCAACATCTGTGGGCAAATGTGCCACAGGATACCATACAGAACCAAACAGTACTAGAGTCTCCTATCAATTGTACAGTTTTCTCCAATAAACATCCTTTCACTCTAATATTGTAATCATCATTACATTCACACATAAGTTTTATTCAATTCCAACAATGCCTTCTTAGTGGGTTATTTTTTTTAAATCAGTGAGTATAAATTGTCTTTTAATTCCATCCTAATCTGAACAGTGCTGTGGGTCTTCTTTCAAATATTTTGGTATTCATCTCCTTTTCCACTGAGCACCTTCCATGGCACATGTAAAGTGTGCTTCTTTGATAACCTGTATCACAGATTCCATCATATTTGATGGGAAAAATAGGACTACATGCACAGTTATTTATCCTGTTAATGTCAGAAACCAGTGGACTCCATTATATGTAAATGAAGTCCTTCAGTCAGAAATATGTCTGTTATATGACATATCTGATAGAGTGTTGAGGTTTTTGTGCATAGTGGAAGCTACAACATTAGTGTGAACAAAGCTTATCTTTACCTTTTTCAGACTTGGAAAATTAACTCTGAAAAAATTAGTAGAATAACAGTTTTATATTGGCAAACTACAGGTCTTAAACACGTATTTGATCTTTCATTTACATCACGTCTTTGTAGAGGTTGTTCTTTCAAACAATGTTCTCTTCTGAACTCTAACAGAAATTGTCTGTGAAGGATCTCATTCTAACATTCAGTTATTCCAAAGTGAAAGGCTTTCTTTGTGTCTGAAGTCTATCCATTGTTTGGTTTGGTTTGTCTGTAGGTTGTACAATGTAAAATCCCTGTGCATAGATTTATGTAATATGGGAACCTATCACTTATGTTGTTAGAAAATGTCAGCAAAAGATAAGAAGACGTCATGTGACGGAAAGACTGTTGAGAAGCCTTCAACCTATGACTGCTAAGACAGCTAGGATAGAGTAATGTGACACCAAACATTTGCTGATTCAGAGGTCCATAAGCAAAAGTGTCTGCATAACAAAGACTATCAATGACCTGCATCTGCAGTGTACGTGCCAAGAAAATAATTTCAAGGTCATTTCCCAGGTATTTCTTTGGTGCAACACATCATAAATCAAAAGGCGCATCTGGATGTCACACCAAGTCAAAACATAGAAGTGTTTTTTAGGAAATTGGTTATATTATAAATACTGTACCCTAAAGAAATAGTAACCTTCTACTTAGAAAACACCAAGTGTGTTACTAGTGTTACTAGGGTGAGGACACTAGTATTGAGTATGTAGACATTTTTCTTTAGGATTTTAGAACTGGTTTAGACAATAAAAAAAAATCTCTTTATGTAATTTGTTCTAGACAAGGGTGAATTACAAATGTTACAATGTGCAAATATGCATTAGCCAAAATGTAGCTTCAGTAGATTGACCAACAGTTATGGGAGAAACGGTTGTATACATTATACTAATATGATGAAAAGTCAACAAATTATAATATGTTTATACAGTTTTATATCATAAATGCATCTCAACAACATGAACTTGTTTTTAGCATTTAATATACTCCCATTGTTTTTTAACTGATCAGCCATAACATTAAAAGCTCTTGCCTATTATTGTATAGGTCCCCTATGTGCCACCGAAACATCTCCGACTCATCAATAGACTCCATTAGTCCTCTGAAGTTGTCCTGGGATATTTGGCACCAATACATTAGCAGCAGATCCTTCATGTTCTGTTATTTATGAAGTAGGCCCTCTATCGATCAGACTTGTTTTTCTAGAATATCCCACAGATTCTCGGTCAGACTCAGGTGGCCAACACCTTCTACTCTTTTATCACATTCCTTAAACAATTCCTCAAAAAAAATTCTATGTGGCAGGGTGCATTATCCTGCTGGAAAAAACAAACTGTGACATCAAAGATTATCCAAGGTTTCTTAGAAGAACATTGCCCAGAGCAACACCTCTTTTGGCTTGCTTTATTTACATAGTCCATCCTGTTGCCACCTTTTTCCCAGAGGCAAATGTGTCTGACCAACAACACTTAAACATAATAAAACATCAATTATTAGACCAGACTAACCTCCTACACTGCTCCATGCACTACTTCTGGTGCTCATGTGCCCATTGTAGGCGCTTTTGTTGGTCGACAGGAGCCAGCATGGGTATGCTAACTAGTCTGTTGCTACACAGCCCAACATGCAGCAAGCTCCTATTCACTGTGAGTTCTGACACCTTTCTTTCATAATATAAATCGTAACTTTTCATGGATATAATTTATTAAAATTAAAACGAACCCCACCTCACTTGTATAGCGAATAAACATAGAGCTGGAAATGCAGGGGTAAATGATATTGGGGAGATAGAAAAATATATCCCTAAATCCGTCTCTGCAAACTATGGCCCTGGCTACAAAATGGAATCGCCATCCCGATAGGGGCGATCTTGTGTCAGGAACCTCCTAGATATTCCTGAGACTATCCTGGGAAAGGAAAGATCCCATCACCATGATATGTGTAAGATCAGTCACGTCTCAACAGTCCGTTTGTAGAGTAAGTCCCAATAAATCTGTAAAGGACAAAACAAAACAATAAGCAACTTATCCCAAGTGCATATAAAAGGGTTCAGATATTAATACATTGATCCTGTATATTTGCAAATGGCTAGGTGTGCTAAAAGCCCCCTAAAAGTTCATTCTGAGCTCATTAATATTAGATCCCGATGCGTTTCCCTGTACCTTTTACCGTACAGTTCATCAGGGTAAAAATATAATGAGCAGTATACAGGTATTATAAAGTATATCAATGATATCAGAATTGCAGGTTTCTTATAGTTTCCAGATGTTAGCACATTAATAGCCAATATTAGTTATTACCCCCACTAAATCAGATCAACGTCTGCATAAAGATAGGCCCTTCATGACAAAAAATAAGTGGCCAAACAAATAGTGTACATGTGTCTGCACTCATACATCTATACAGTGCCATACTTGCGTGAGCAGGTTGATAAATAGCCGAGGATATTATCTTGATGTAGGCTAGTATCACCCATAAATAGAGAGAACAGAAGCCGGTGAGAATCTTGGCATCGGAGATAGCTAAGCCGAATGCATTGGCTTTGTAGCTAGAGTGGCTCTTCTGTGGGATCAGACCAAATTGACTAGCCTTCTCTCCCAAAGTTTATTAGTGAGTCTTGGGTGCCCATGACTCTGTCACCAGCTGACCAAGTGTCCTTTCCTTTGGAATGATATGTCATGTGAAGTGTGCACAGCTAGGGATAGTTCAAATCCATTTAAAAGAGGAAGAAACAGGGGTATTCAATATATAGATATAATGTATGCATTTCCAGCTACTGATGAAGGGGGCAGGTGCCCCAAAATGTGTATAGCTGATACTCATATCCAAAATAATCCACATCTGCCAGCCATATCACTAATATCTTTTGATGTCAGACTCATCTTCTATTAGCCTTTTTTTCTGCCTGGAGACCTCCAGTGACTGTGTTTCAGCACAATTAATCAGCATTAACCAAAACTAAGTAGAGACCAAGGGAGTTCCTTTATCAAAATGGTGTAAAGTAGAACTGACCCAGTTGCCTATAGAAAACAAATCAGATTCCTCTTTACATTTTCCAAAGGAGCTGTCCAAAATGACAGGTGGAATCTGGTTGCTTTGGGAAACTAAGCCAGTTTTACTTTACACCAGTTTGATAAATGACCCCCCAAATACACAGAACCTTGTGGAACTAAGCAGCACAGGCATCTATAAGGTAAGGCAGAGAGATGCGGCTCCCTCTGCCTTCTGATCGGCGCCCCTGCAGTGAAATTGTGGGGCTCCAATCAGGTAGCATGGCAGTCTGGATGCTTCTGAGGCTTCCCAGGGTTGTCAAGGCAACCTCCCTACTAAGCTGTGCACGAAGCACAGCTCAGCAGGGAGTGTGTCAAAATCCTATTCACCCTAATAGAATCTCTATTAGGCGTCATGCACACAAACGTATTTTCTTTCCGTGTCTGTCCCGTTTTTTTTGCGGACCGTATACAGAGCCATTCATTTCAATGGGTCCGCAAAAAAAACAAAGTTACTCCATGTGCATTCCGCTTCCGTATGTCCATATTTCTGGTCTGCAAAAAAATAAAACATGTCCTATTATTGTCCGCATTACGGACAAGGATAGTACTGTTCTATTAGGGGGCAGCTGTTCCGTTCCTCAAAATACGGAATGCACACGATGCATGCAGACCGCAAAATACATACGGTCGTGTGCATGAGGCCTTAGGGTGAAGGGGACAAGGGATCATAAAGATCCCAGGTTCTGGTACAGTTTCTCCTGCAAAATACAAGCCCTCATACAGCTCTGTAGTGAAAAATATAAGTTATGGATGTCAAAAATGCCGATGCAAAGAACATTTTTTCAAAGGTTTTTATCTTTTAGTAAAACAAAGAAAAGCTGTACAAGTTTGTATTGTATAGCGTATTTGTATTGAGCCACAGAATAAGGGTTTCATGTCATTTTTAGCGAACAGTGAATGCGATGATGTCAAAACCCCAAAAACCTTTGCGGAATTGTAGGTTTTTTAAAATTTAACCCCACAAGGAATTTTTTCCCCCATTTTCTAATAACAGACATGGTAAATTAAATGGTACCCTTAAAAAAGACAACTTATCTCGCAAAAAATAATCCACCATATGGCTTATTATGGATATTAGAACCTGGAGAGGCAAAAATGCAAAACAAAAAAGGGTTAAGGACATACAGTAGCTCTGGTGCATATTCATGTCTAACATGCAGTGAACTCCATTTTTTATATACTGTATGTGTCAGCTATAATACCAGGTGGAATATTGCTATTGCTGCATTGCCTGCAGCAAAATTGTAATCCCTGGATTGAACTGCATAAGGCCTTTTTTAATTTTTAATGTATTGATTTTATTGAACGTAAAATGTTTACACAAACTACTTAGAGCCTGCTTATCCATATTTTATAGTTGGTCTTATTTTTTCCAAGGGTACCAGTCTAAAGCAGTGCACTTGGTATTTAGTTCCATATTCTGATCGGCCTGAGCCACTTATTTGCAATTGCTCACTTTTGGAATATACTAACCTCTGCATATTGGTAGCACCCAGTACTATTTGACAATTGGAGATGCTCTTACCCAGTCGTCTAACCACTACAAGTCAAATTTATTTATATCCTTAAACTTCCCAATTTTTTATGCGTCTAGACTGTGACCTCAGTATTCTGGAAATCGCTACTATCTGTACTGCAAATTTCATCATCCTCAGTAAACAGATTGTTCTTTATCACTAAACTTGGCTACCTGTCAGCTTCTGCACCTGACCTCCTGGCTTGCACCCTTACAATCCACCATCAAGCGCACCAACACCAGGCAAGAGTACAGAGAATGCCCTGAGGGAAGAAAGGGTGCACCATCCATTCACTGTATGGCCCCATGGAGGGCTGGATTGGGGACAGCCAAAGTGAACTTTGAGCACTACTACCACCATCATAGCCACTACCACTCCACCTGCAATGGGAGGCCTCCCCCTAGGGCCCTCTATATATACAACGAGTCCCAGATGTAGGAATGCCAAGTGATATAGTGTGGGCCTAAAATGTCCCTTTATGTGTGTCACGGTGCTCCTACCTTAATACTGCTGGACCCTAGGCTTTGGCTCCAAAGCAATAAATAGGGGAAATAATTGAGGAAGTTGAAAGAAAGATTGAGTCCAGACCTTGTATGTAGTTGAATAGCAGCTTTACTTGGGTAAACGTTCATCAGAAACAATATTCAAGCTTTGTCTTGGTCCCAGCAGGCTTTAGCATTATAACTGGCAGGCAAACTCGACTCTGCTACATCTGTTTCTCTCTGGTTCTGCTGTACTGACAGGCTGACTGTATAACTCAGATTCTTCTGTCTGCTGCACCTTCTCTCTGTAGTCTGACTCTTAAGTTGTGCCAGGGAAATATCCTCCTGGCTCCTGAGGCTTCAAGCCGTGGCCTCCATTGCCAGCAGAGCTTAAGATACTCTGGCTGGCATGGGCACGTCCAGCAGAAATGTCCCTAGCAGGGGGTAAGCTAGACTAACTAGAACTTGTCCCCACCCTTCCTGCAGGAAGTAGGACTGGCCCACTTCTCTCCGGAGGAAGCTCCATTCTACCTAACTGCAGCTCTGCCGTGTTTTCTGCCACCTGCTGGTGAACCAGGCACATTACATGGGAACATAACAGTTACAAACATTAGAAATGCACAGTGTATAGGACCTGAACAAAATACATAAGATAATGCTTTATTAGCCCATTAGAGATAATAGCAGGGTGCAGAAGTGGTAATGCCACTCTGGGGCATTACACACCCATCCTCCCCTCCGGGTCACAGCACAACAGGCTAAAGATGTTTTGAAAGCAAATTTTAAAGTGGTCAGGATAAGATATCTCGGTGGTCTGGGCCAGATGAGTAAGATGGAAAAATTGAGCAACTACAATCAGAGAAGACATTACCTGTGAGTTAGTGAATGTTATTGTTATTCTGCCCCTTACTGCGGAATAATGATTTCCTGGTATCTGCCATTTAACCCCTGCCAGGGATCTTGACTTCACTGCAGGAAATGCGCAGGTCACAACCAAGGGAGAAGTCTCCGTTAGCAACAGTTAAGGTGGCATTAGCAATAGATACCAAGATTTAGTACAAAAGCAAGAGGCAAGAGTAGTACGGAAGCGAAGCTATGGGCAGGTAAATTATGTGCATAAAAAGTCAAACGAGTAGATGTAGTCTTGAACCTACAGTATGAACCTGAGTGATGGAGAAATCACTAAACAGCCTAGAGCAGAAGGTGACTGGTCAGGGAAATGCGATAGAGGCAGAGATAGAGTGTGCATGTGCACTAGGCTCCTGCAGGAGTGAAATGTCAAGTAGAGTGGCTACCACTGGCAGCAGATGTGGGGCAGTGGTGGTGGCTGCAAAGACAGTAGCAAAAACCTATTGTAGTTTTTGTTGCTCCAGCACTGAATGATGGACATTTTGTTTACTCCTTGAATTTGGACTAGAAGGGTTAACAGCACAAAGTCTGGATCTCATGGACTCCCCAATGTATAATTCTAATTAAACCTTGTTTGAAAAGTTTTTCTTAAGGTTGGTGTCAGATGGCTGTGTAAGGAGCAGAAAAATTGATTTGTTTGTTGGCAGCATTTCCTGAACCTACTGCGGCTAATGCGAGTACAGCGCAGCAGAGTCGCAGTCTCTTATCTATTAGCCAAAAATGCATTAAACCAGCATATGGATGTGGGGTGAAGTTCCACAATGTGAAGGGTCCCTACATTTCTCCATTTGAAGTTGATTTAGTGAATTTAGATGTCACAACTCTACAGTATGGTCCATAACCATAGCTGGGGATCTCAAACTCTGTGAAGTTCCCAGCAGGTTGAGTTGCAGAAAATTGACTTTAGGCCACACGGCCTGACCAACCATGCTGCTGGAGCTATAAGTGGCTACCCTCTGTCACATCCTGCTCCTGCCCCACCTATATGCCACTACTGGGGGGCAGGGGCAGAATGAAGGGACTCATTCTGTACCAGCCCCCCCCCCCCCCCCCCCACAGGACAGAAGGCCACATGCGCCCCTAGAGCCAAGGTTTGTGGTCCCCATCCTCCTGGACAGAAACACAGCTCCTACTCCCGCACTGTAGCAGGAGCAGGACAGGTCCCAGATGTTAGTGAGAGCAGGGGAGCCGAGGAGAAGACAGAAGCAGTGTATCAGCGCTTCTGCCTTCTCCCCAGATAGGAGAGCGCTATGCAGGGTGGACCCGTCTTGGCAGAGGAGTGCAGAGCTACAGGATCAGGAGACTGTCACGGTGGGTAGGATATAAGATACAATAAACCCAAAGAAAACCTCAAAACAAGCGTCTAGGCCAGAAGCTGGGGATAAAGGTCACCTCCTGACAATTCCCTACCAGCTCTCCCTGGACTTCTGTGCCCACGTTAAGACCCTAAAGGTGGGAATCAACGTGCCCCCGTGCCTAAGGCTGAAGATTCCCTAAAGTCCCTGAGATGGTGGAAAGGTGGAAAGAGGCAGCCTGCTTCCTCAGGTCCTGGAGGAGGCAGGTGTCTCGCTAACAGCCTAGACAGAACACAAAAAGGAAACCAAAACCAACTTATCTTGTAGCAAAGCAGAAACAGCAAATCCACCTTTCCACAGAGCAACACAGAAGCTATAACCCGCACAGGACACTGGAAAGGGGCGTAATTTAAACTCACACAAACGACCCCACCCAGTGCACCTGAAGGGAGGCGGATACAGCTCCACTCCAAACCCAAAACAAACAAAAAAACTACACACATGCTGCTAACCTGTCAGACCTCCGCACATAACCTGAGCAGGGCATGACAGTACCCCCCCTTCTACGGGTGACCTCCGGACACCCCGGCCCCACTTTACCAGGGTGGGCCCTGTGAAAGGCCCTCACCAGTCGGCTGGCACTAACATCCAAAATCCACGTACCCCCTCCAGTGTACCAGGTACTGAAGGGAACCCTGAAGAACCCGTGAGTCGAGAACCCTTAGAGAACACTAAATTGCCATCAACCAGAACAGGGGGAGGAGGCAATGGCGATGGTTCCACCGGTTTTACATATTTCTTCAGTAAAGACCTGTGGAACACATCATGGATCCTCCAGATCTGCGGAACATCAAGACGAAACACCACTGGATTGACAACCGCAGTTATTTTGTAAGGTCCAATAAATCTTGGACCCAGTTTTTAGTAGATAACCACACCAGATCACCAACACACAGGTCCGGACCAGTCACACGTCTCCTGTCAGCCATTCGCTTATACCTCTCACCCATCTTCTCCAAATTAACTTGGATCCTCCTCCAGATAGAAGACAAGGCAGAAGAAAATCTCTCCTCCTCTGGCATCCCAGAGGAACCAGTCCCAGAATAGGTACCAAACTGAGGATGAAAACCGTATGCGCCAAAAAATGGCGACTTACCCGTGGACTCTGCTAGAGATAAAAATGAGGACCAGTCCTCCTGGTTCTCAGCCACAAAACACCTCAAGTAGGTCTCCAGGTTTTGGTTAGTACGCTCTGTCTGCCCATTCGACTGCGGATGAAAAGCTGAAGAGAACGAAAGTTGAACACCAAGACGAGAGCAAAACACCCTCCAAAACCTGGAAACAAACTGCGTGCCCCTGTTAGAAACCACATCTGAGGGAATACCGTGTAATTTCACGATGTTATCAACAAAAACCTGAGCAAGAGTCTTAGCATTTGGCAGACTAGCTAACGATACAAAGTGAGTCATTTTACTAAAACGGTCCACAACCACCAAAATCACTGTTTCAGATCAGTAATAAAATCCATAGACAAGTGCGTCCAAGGACGAGATGGAATAGACAAAGTAAGAAGGTCGAGTGTGAGCATCCTTTGACCGTGCACAGGTCTCACAAGCTGCTACGTAATCCTCAACACTCTTACGTAACCCGGGCCACCAGAACCTCAGAGAAATAAGATCAAAGGTGGACTTGCCACCAGGATGTCCAGCCAGGACAGTATTGTGATGTTCCTTGAATACCTTGTATCGCAGTCCAGCAGGAACAAACAACCTCCCTGGGGGACAAGAATTAGGAGCCCCCTCATGGGCTCCCAACACCTCCATCTCCAACTCGGGGTACAGAGCGGAGACCACCACCCCATCAGCCAAAATCGGAGCAGGATCCTCTGAATCACTTTCCCCATGAAAACTACGAGACAATGCATCTGCCTTGACGTTTTTAACCCCCGGGAGAAAAGTAACCACAAAATTGAACCTAGTAAAGAACAGTGACCATCGAGCCTGTCTAGGATTCAGACGCTTGGTGGATTGCAGGTAAGCCAAATTCTTATGATCAGTATATACCGTAACGGGATGAGACACCCCCTCCAACCAGTGACGCCATTCCTCAAAGGCCAATTTGATGGCCAGCAATTCCCTATCTCCTACATCATAATTCCTCTCGGCGACCGAGAGCTTCTTGGAAATAAAAAAAGCACACAGACGCCATTTGCCAGGAGATGAACTGTAACGGTCGCGTACACACACACACAGGGGGGAGGGAAGTGACCACTACGCTCCACCCTTACCCCTGGCCCTGCCTACTTGCCTCGCGAGTCCTAATGACAGGGGACAACTGGACGGCAATCCCTAACTTGGAGTAAGTGCAGGGATGACAGACAGACAAACAACAGGACGTGAACGGACCGAGTCAATACCAGGAAAGCTGCAAAGTACAAATGGAGCAAGCAGAGAATTGTCAGGAGAAGCCGGGGTCATAAATACCAGGAGAGCAGAGAAGTACAAGAGGAGTCCTAAGAGAGTAGTCAGGTGGGAGACGAGGTCACAATACCAGGACGGAAACGCAGTACAGGAGCAGCAGGCAAAAGGATGGTCAGGGAACAGGATCAGGTAAGTATTCTGCAGTCCAACAAATAGCCAGGAACCTAGAAATTAACAGGCAACCTGTGGCTAGCAGGCTGCCTGTATTTATAGTGAGGAGTGAGGGTCATGTGACGTGGCCAGCGTCACATGACCGACAGACCAACCAGTTGAGCACCGAGTGATCAGCTCGGCGCTCAAGGCAGACTAGGAGCAGGGAGCCACCCAGCTAGTAAAGCTGCCCTGGGAATGAGGACAAACACAGAACCTCATTCCAAAAGCTAAGCAACAGTTCTGCGGGCAATGGGGGACCGAGTGCACCTTCGGAACCCCGTGACATGAACCCTGCGACAACACTGCTCCAACCCCCACCTCTGATGCATCTACCTCCACCACGAATGGCTGAGACACATCGGGCTGCATCAGAATGGGAGCAGATGCAAAACATTCCTCAATAGCCGAAAAGGCCCGCAATGCCTCCTCCGACCAGAAAGAGAAGTCGATGCCTTTCCTAGTCATATCGGTCAACGGTTTTACAATGGTAGAGTAGTTCAAGATACATTTTCTATAATAATAGGTAAACCCCAAAAACCGCATCAAAGCTTTCTGATTCTCCGGTCGGTCCCATTCCAGAACCGCCCGGACCTTTTCGGGGTCCATACGAAAACCAGAGTCAGAAAGCAAATATCCCAGAAACTGAAGCTCCTGAACTGAAAACACACATTTCTCCAATTTAGCATATAATTTATTCTCCCGAAGGATCGACAAAACCTGTCTCACGTGATCCTGATGGGTCTTCAGATCAGGAGAGTAAATTAGTATGTCATCCAAGTAAATTACAATGAACCTTCCCACCAAATGATGGAAAATGTCATTGAGAAATCGCAGAAACACCGCTGGCGCGTTAGTTAACCCAAAAGGCATAACCAGATTCTCAAAATGACCCTTGTGCGTGTTGAAGGCCGTTTTCCACTCATCCCCCTCCTTGATTCTGATCAGATTGTAGGCCCCTCTTAAATCTAACTTGGAGAACACCTTGGCTCCAACAATTTGATCAAAAAGGTCAGAAATTAAAGGAAGGGGATACGGATCACGGACCGTAATGCGGTTCAATTCCCGGAAATCCAAACAAGGTCTAAGCGAACCATCCTTTTTCTTTACAAAAAATAAACCAACTGCGACCGGAGACTTAGATGGCCTAATATGACCCTTTGCCAAACTCTCAGCAATATACTTCCACATGACCTCTCTTTTGGGTTGAGAAAGATTGTATAGCCGAGACTTTGGCAACTTAGCCCCTGGGATAAGATTAACTGGACAATCATATTCACGATGAGGAGGCAACTCCTGAGCCCCACCCTCCGAAAAGACATCCTTAAAATCTGAGAGATACTAAGGTAGAACCGTAGTAGACACCCCTGAGATAGATGCACTAAGACAATTGTCCGAACAAAATTCACTCCAACCAATGATCTGCCTTGCCTGCCAATCTATAGTAGGGTTATGTTTTATCAACCACGGTAAATCTCAACATGCGAATCACCCACCCTTAACTGAATATCATGAGCAATATGAGTGAGACTCCTTTGAGAAAGAGGGGAAGAATCAATTGCGAACACCGGAATCTCTCTTTCTAAAGTGCAAGTACTTAAGCCCAGATTTTAAAGAAAAAGAAAATCAATAAGGTTTACCCCAGCACCACAGTCAATGAATACTT
This sequence comes from Bufo bufo, assembly GCF_905171765.1. Lineage (NCBI taxonomy): Eukaryota > Metazoa > Chordata > Amphibia > Anura > Bufonidae > Bufo > Bufo bufo. The sequence continues at coordinate 380,827,418 of NC_053393.1, read as the reverse complement.
CAAAATTTCCTGCCATCATAGCTGGAAGGAGAAAATGAGTATTGCAGGGAGATTGCATACCTGCTTGCTCCGACACCCCATTCACACTACAAAGAGTCAGGGATGTTTTTTTTTTTTTCTTTATGTAAACCTCTTTGTGGTTCTTTATCATCAACTTGCGGTTTAACAAAAGGACAAGCATAAACAAAATGACCACTTTCTCCACAGTAATAACATAGATTATGCAACCTCCTAAAGTTCCTATTACCAGAACGGAAAGACACCTGACCCAGCTGCATGGGTTCCGCCCCTACCCCAGAATTACATGTCATATTACCCTGGGGAACCGGTGAGACGAAACCACTCCCAGAAGGGATCCCTCGCGCGGAAGGAACCTTACATCTCTCTCTAATGCGTCTATCTAACCGTACTGCTAAAGACATAGCATTCTCCAACGTGTCCGGATACTCATGAAAAGCGAGGGCCTCTTTCAATCTCTCAGACAACCCCTGACAAAACTGACTACGTAGCGCGGGGTCATTCCACTCAGACTCCGTAGCCCATCTCCTAAACTCAACGCAGTACGCCTCAGCAGTATGTTCACCTTGTAATAAATTACGCAACTTAGATTCCGCCATCAAGACCCGATCTGGGTCATCATAAATGAATCCCAAGGCTTTAAAAAATTCATCCACCGACCGGAGGGTCAGAGAACCGGTCGTGAGAGAAAAGGCTCAGGACTGCACGTCCCCTTTAAGCAGGGATATGATTATCCCTACTCTCATCACCAGATGAAGATGGCCTCAGCTGAAAATACAGCTTGCATGATTCTCTAAAGCGGATAAAGTCATCCACACCCCCTGAAAATCAGGGAGAGTGACTCTAGGTTCCCCATAAATTTGACTTCCTCCTATAGCATCTGATGCCAGAGCATTCTGACACCGTGCGACAGAATTGCGCAGATCAGCAACCTCTAGGGATAATCCCTGCATGCGATCAACTAACACATCAATTGACTCCATCTCAAAGCAGCTGAGAAACGGAAGTCTAGGTATTGGCGGGTTATAATGTCACGGTGGGTAGGATACAAGATACAATAAACACACAGAAAACCTTAAAACAAGCGTCTGGGCCAGAAGCTGGGGATAAAGGTCACCTCCTGACAATTCCCTACCAGCTCTCCCTGGACTTCTGTGCCCACGTTAAGACCCAAAAGGTGGGAATCAATGTGCCCCCGTTCCTAAGGCTTAAGACTCCCTAAAGTCCCTGAGATGGTGGAAAGGGTGAAAGAGGCAGCCTGCTTCCTCAGGTCCTGGAGGAGGCAGGTATCTCGCTAACAGCCTAGACAGAACACAAAAAGGAAACCAAAACCAACTTATCTTGTAGCAGAGAAAATCCACCTTTCCACAGAGCAAGACAGAAGCTATAACCCGCACAGGACACTGGGAAGGGGAGTAATTTAAACTCACACAAACGACCCCACCCAGTGCACCTGAAGGGAGGTGGATACAGCTCCACTCCAAACCTAAAACAAACAAAAAACTACACACGTGCTGCTAACCTGTCAGACCTCCGCACATAACCTGAGCAGGGCATGACAGAGATCCTGATCAGCTCTGCCTTGGGGCTCATTCACACGACCATGCTGTGTTTTGTAGTCCACAAATTGTGGATCCGCAAAACACGGATGCCGCTCGTGTGTCTTCCGCAATTTGTGGAACGGAACAGACGGCCCATTATAGAAATGCCTATTCTTGTCCACACAATGGACAAGAATAGGACACGGAACGGAGCAACGGCCCCATTGAAGTGAATGGGTCCGAACTAGTGTTGATCACGAATATACAAATCGTGAATATTAATCGCGAATATCCGCACTTCGAGAATTTTTTTTCATCAGTAACTTCCATTCTTGCTTGTGGGCCAATGAGAAGGCTGCAATGTCTTTGTCTGAGCTTAGCAACATCCCTAGCAACCAATAGGAAAGTTGCCTACCCCTTACTATATAAGAACATCCCCAGCAGCCATTTTCTACAGTTTTTTGAAGTTCTGAGACAGCAGTGTCATTGCTGTGCTCTGTGCTTTCCACACTACAGTAAATAGATAGTTTATATATAATACAGATAGTTAGTGTAGGTTATATCCTGATATAGTGTAGCTGTTGCAATGCAGTGTGTTAGGTAGTGTGATAGGTTCTGCTGTCCATACATACATGCACCACCTGCTAAAATGTAAAGTTTCACGTATTACACCAAAATATTTGCATCGTTAGTGCCGATTTATTGCAAATATATATTGGAGCACTCTAACTGCATATAAGGCCAAAGTGTTTGGGTTTGGGTTAGGTTTGGGTTAGGTGTTGTGTATATTTTATTATTTTCCCTTATAACATGGTTATAAGGGAAAATAATAGCATTCCTAATACAGAATGCTAAGTAAATTAGGGACGGAGGGGTTAAAAAAATAAAGGCGCGCTGCCCGGCTCGTCTTAATTTTTCTTCTTTGAGGACCTGGGAGGAAAAGGACCTTTGGTGACGTCACTGCGCTCATCACATGGTCCATCACCATGGTGATGGGTCATGTGATGGCTCCACGCTCATCACATGGTGCATCACCATGGTGATGGACCATGTGATGAGCACAGTGACGTAACCAAAGGTCCTTTTCCTCCCAGGTCATCAAAGAAGAAGAAAGAAGACGAGCCGGGCAGCGCGAACAAGTGGATGAGGTGAGTTTAATTATTTTAATTTTTTTTTAACCCCTCCATCCCTAATTTACTTTGCATTCTGTATTAAGAATGCTAATATTTTCCCTTTTAACCATGTTATAAGGGAAAATAATAAAGATCGGGTCCCCATCCCGATGGTCACCTAGCAACCATGCGTGAAAATCGCACCGCGTCCACACTTGCTTGCGGATGCTTGCGATTTTCACGCAGCCCCATTCACTTCTATGGGGCCTGCGTTGCGTGAAAATCACCGCTCATGTGCACAGCCCCATTAAAATGAATGGGTCCGGATTCAGTGCGGGTGCAATGTGTTCACCTCACGCATTGCACCCGCGCGGAAAACTTGTCCGTGTGAAAGGGGCCTAATAGTTTTCGGACATGGCAATATCATTATTGTTTTTTTTTAATGTTTATTTTTAGATGTAATTAACCCTTTCTACCCCGGAATTTTTTTTGTTTTTTGCATTTTCATTTTGTAATCCCTGCCTTCCCAGAGCCATAACTTTTTGATTTTTCAGTTCTCATAGCCATATAAGGGTTTGCCTTTTGCAAGACAAGTTGACCTTTCCAATGCCACCATTTAATATTGCATATGATGTAGTGGGAAGCTGGAAAAAAAATCTAATTGGGGTGGAATTGCAAAAAAAAGCTATTCTGCCACAGTTTTATGTTTTTTTATTTTATTTAAGACATTCATGCAATAAAACTGACCAGTAACTTTCATTCTCCAGGTCAGTATGAATCTAGCGATACCTGATATGTGTAGTTTTTCATGTGTTTTGATACTGATAAAATAATGAAAACTTTGAAAAAAAATCTGTTTTATTTTTGTAGAACCATATTCTGACCCCTATAACTTTTTTGTACCTATGTGTATGGGGCTGTATGAGGACTTATTTTTTGTAGGGTGATCTGTATTTTTCATTGATATCATTCTGGGGTGTGTATGACTTTTTGATGACTTTTTATTTAATTTTTTGCCGGAAATGAAGTGACCAAAAACGGCAAATCGGCCATTTTGATGTTTTTTTTGTTTCGCTGTTTGTCGTATGCGGAGAATATTTTTATATTTTTATAGTATGGGCATTTTTGCATGTGGTGACACTCATGATGTGTATTTTTTATTTATTTTTTTATTTTGGGGAAAGGGGGGTGATTAGAATTTTTATATTTTTTAAAACTTTTTTATTATTATTTTTTTATTTTTTTTTATGGTTCCCATAGGGAACTATAACAAGCATTCATTACAGGGAGTGCAGAATTATTAGGCAAGTTGTATTTTTGAGGATTAATTTTATTATTGAACAACAACCATGTTCTCAATGAACCCAAAAAACTCATTAATATCAAAGCTGAATATTTTTGGAAGTAGTTTTTAGTTTGTTTTTAGTTTTAGCTATTTTAGGGGGATATCTGTGTGTGCAGGTGACTATTACTGTGCATAATTATTAGGCAACTTAACAAAAAACAAATATATACCCATTTCAATTATTTATTTTTACCAGTGAAACCAATATAACATCTCAACATTCACAAATATACATTTCTGACATTCAAAAACAAAACAAAAACAAATCAGTGACCAATATAGCCACCCTTCTTTGCAAGGACATTTAAAAGCCTGCCATCCATGGATTCTGTCAGTGTTTTGATCTGTTCACCATCAACATTGCGTGCAGCAGCAACCACAGCCTCCCAGACACTGTTCAGAGAGGTGTACTGTTTTCCCTCCTTGTAAATCTCACATTTGATGATGGACCACAGGTTCTCAATGGGGTTCAGATCAGGTGAACAAGGAGGCCATGTCATTAGATTTTCTTATTTTATACCCTTTCTTGCCAGCCACGCTGTGGAGTACTTGGACGCGTGTGATGGAGCATTGTCCTGCATGAAAATCATGTTTTTCTTGAAGGATGCAGACTTCTTCCTGTACCACTGCTTGAAGAAGGTGTCTTCCAGAAACTGGCAGTAGGACTGGGAGTTGAGCTTGACTCCATCCTCAACCCGAAAAGGCCCCACAAGCTCATCTTTGATGATAACAGCCCAAACCAGTACTCCACCTCCACCTTGCTGGCGTCTGAGTCGGACTGGAGCTCTCTGCCCTTTACCAATCCAGCCACGGGCCCATCCATCTGGCCCATCAAGACTCACTCTCATTTCATCAGTCCATAAAACCTTAGAAAAATCAGTCTTGACGTTTCAGCTTGTGTGTCTTGTTCAGTGGTGGTCGTCTTTCAGCCTTTCTTACCTTGGCCATGTCTCTGAGTATTGCACACCTTGTGCTTTTGGGCACTCCAGTGATGTTGCAGCTCTGAAATATGGCCAAACTGGTGGCAAGTGGCATCTTGGCAGCTGCACGCTTGACTTTTCTCAGTTCATGGGCAGTTATTTTGCGCCTTGGTTTTTCCACATGCTTCTTGCGACCCCGTTGACTATTTTGAATGAAACGCTTGATTGTTCGATGATCACGCTTCAGAAGCTTTGCAATTTTAAGAGTGCTGCATCCCTCTGCAAGATATCTCACTATTTTTGACTTTTCTGAGCCTGTCAAGTCCTTCTTTTGACCCATTTTGCCAAAGGAAAGGAAGTTGCCTAATAATTATGCACACCTAATATAGGGTGTTGATGTCATTAGACCACACCCCTTCTCATTACAGAGATGCACATCACCTAATATGCTTAATTGGTAGTAGGCTTTCGAGCCTATACAGCTTGGAGTAAGACAACATGCATAAAGAGGATGATGTGGTCAAAATACTCATTTGCCTAATAATTCTGCACGCAGTGTAGATTGCTATTCTCATAGACTCCAATGCATTTTGAGAAATGTACTAAATTCCTATGGAGCAGCCTCCTGTCATTCTTAAGGGGCTGCCACATGCAGTACAGACCAAAAGTTTGGACACACCTTCTCATTCAAAGAGTTTTCTTTATTTTCATGACTATGAAGGCATCAAAACTATGAATTAACACATGTGGAATTATATACATAACAAACAAGTGTGAAACAACTGAAAATATGTCATATTCTAGGTTCTTCAAAGTAGCCACCTTTTGCTTTGATTACTGCTTTGCACACTCTTGGCATTCTCTTGATGAGCTTCAAGAGGTAGTCACCTGAAATGGTCTCCCAACAGTCTTGAAGGAGTTCCCAGAGATGCTTAGCACTTGTTGGCCCTTTTGCCTTCACTCTGCGGTCCAGCTCACCCCAAACCATCTCGATTGAGTTCAGGTCCGGTGACTGTGGAGGCCAGGTCATCTGGCGCAGCACCCCATCACTCTCCTTCATGGTCAAATAGCCCTTACTTTCAAAGTTTTCCCAATTTTTCGGCTGACTGACTGACCTTCATTTCTTAAAGTAATGATGGCCACTCGTTTTTCTTTACTTAGCTGCTTTTTTCTTGCCGTAATACAAATTCTAACAGTCTATTTAGTAGGACTATCAGCTGTGTATCCACCTGACTTCTCCTCAACGCAACTGATGGTCCCAACCCCTTTTATAAGGCAAGAAATCCCACTTATTAAACCTGACAGGGCACACATGTGAAGTGAAAACCATTTCAGGGGACTACCTCTTGAAGCTCATCAAGAGAATGCCAAGAGTGTGCAAAGCAGTAATCAAAGCAAAAGGTGGCTACTTTGAAGAACCTAGAATATGACATATTTTCAGTTGTTTCATACTTGTTTGTTATGTATATAATTCCACATGTGTTAATTCATAGTTTTGATGCCTTCAGTGTGAATCTACAATTTTCATAGTCATGAAAATGAAGAAAACTCTTTGAATGAGAAGGTGTGTCCAAACTTTTGGTCTGTACTGTACAAGCTCTGGCTCCTTCGATTACGCTTCCGGGTTTCCGTGCGCTTGGATGCCATGGTCAGGATTGCCAACGACATCTGAAGTGTTAAATGTAGGTGACCGGACATGAGCCAGGGGTGTCTGCTGTCACCAGTGACCTCCCTGTTCAACTGCATAGACACATAGCTGTGGTTCACTGATTAAAACACTGTTGTTGTTTTTTAGTTGTTCTAATGCACAGTTCCCAAGATATAATACTTGTTTCTAATATGCAAATTAAGGCTTTAGTGCAATGAGGGTGTCAGCATTGCATTTATTGCACCGAACCCCCACTTCCTTTCTGTGGCCAGCTCCTCCATGGCTGCTTTGATTGAAAGGGCAAGGCAGTAACAAAGCAGCCAGAGAGGGGATGGAGGCAGAAAGGAGTGGAGCTTGGGTGCAACTGTCTATGCAAACAGTTTGATAGGAAGGTCACAGGTGATGGGTTCCCTTTAGCAGTAAATTTCCTGGTGACAGGTTCCATTTAATAGGAAATATGGTGGATTACTGTAGGCAGCAGTGCTATTTTAGTCTATGGTATATGTGATCAAAGATCACATGTTCATGACAGCTTCCCTTTAAGTATTTATTTAATTACTTTAATGTATGCTTTCTTACCATATAAAGCAAGATACTTTAGTAATATACTCCTAGAGCAAACATTTTTGTTGTAGTACGCAGTCAGCAATTATTTACCACATACACATAAGAAAACACATTGTTACATGTATCAATGTCAGTGTCACATATTATCTATAATGGAAAACAATGCTTGTTATGTGAAAAATGTTCCCTGAATGTTCTACTAAAATTACTATAGATAAGTGACATAGCCATCTTAAGAAGGGTTGTCTAAATGACTACATTCTTAGAATATGTTGCAGTATTATATGAGTTCACCAATCAGAAACACATAGAAAGGACATTTATTAAGACCGGTATTTTAGATGCTGGTCTTAAAGGGGTTCTGCACTTTGTTTAAACTGATGATCTATCCTCTGGATAGATCATCAGCATCTGATCGGCGGGGGTCCGACACCCGGGACCCGCGCCGATCAGCTGTTTGAGAAGGCAGCAGCGCTCCAGTAGCGCCACGGCCTTCTCACTGTTTACCGCTGGCCCAGTGACGTCACGACTAGTATCAACTTGCCTAGGAGGAGCTAAGCTCCGTTCACTTGAATGGAGCTTAGCCCCGCCCAGGCCAGTTGATACAAGTCGTGACGTCACTGGGCCAGTGGTAAACAGTGAGAAGGCCGCGGTGCTGCTATAGCGCCGCTGCCTTCTCAAACAGCTGATCGCGGGGGTCCCGGGTGTCGGACCCCCGCCGATCAGATGCTGATGATCTATCTAGAGGATAGATCATCAGTTTAAACAAAGTGCAGAACCCCTTTAATAAAGTCGCTGCACTGGCAGTGGATCGCCAAAGTTATGTAGAGGCGCCACTTCTAAATATGACAGCTTCTTTGCTGTCTTACATTTAGACCATTTTCTATAGGCATAGAAAATAGCAAGTAAGACGGGCCTTCCACCCCGTCCCCTTCCCCGCCCACACCACGCCAACAATTTTAGACATGGCTTGAGCAAGGCGACTATGCTATCTGCGTCTGAAATACACCTGATATAGGCCTCATGCACACGACGTTCCATTTTTTGCGGTCCGCAAGCCGCGGATCCGCAAAAAACGGAAGCCGCCCGTGTTGCCTTCCGCAATTTGCGGAACGAAACAGGCGCCGGCAATATAAATGCCTATTCTTGTCCGCAAAGCACGGACAAGAATAGGACATGTTATATTTTTTTAGCGGGCCGCATCTTTTGCGGCCCCATTGAAGTGAATGGGTCCGCATCCGAGCCGCCAAAACGGCGGTTCGGATGCGGACCCAAACAACGGTCGTGTGCATGAGGCCATAGGCATATTTCAGTATAATTTATATTTGGTTTGGGGGGCACTCAGTTATTTGGTGCTGCACGGACTCAGACAGGTCAACTGAATCTGCAATCAGAAATGTATTGATAAATATAGAAAAAAATAGAAAGCAAACGTGGATGTAACATCCACCTTATATAAAATCAAGATTACATGTACTTATACACTTAAAAACGGTTGATCAACCAATTGTGGTCATAAGAAAAGAAATAGTAGTTGGTTTGAGGATCAATATATATAAAAAGAAATATATATAGAAAGATAGCACTAAACTTCCCATATGAAGATGAAAATAAAAAAATTGAAAATAGATAATAAAATAAAAAATGTATTTTCCGGCGTATAAGACGACCCCCAACTTTTCCAGTTAAAATATAGGGTTTGGGCTATACTCACCGTATAAGAATACCCCTCCAACGCTATTTACTTTGGCATCAAGATCTGCAGGTAATTGTTGTGCAATTTTCGTCTTTTGCCTCAGTACCATATTATGCCTTTCCAAGAATCTAGTACACCAGGATACAGTGGCCTTAAATCTGTTGCTGTGATCTGGGTTAGGTTTGGCCCACTGAAGTGCAAACGAACGTATTTTATTTCGTGTCACTACATAACCGTTTTGGCGATGCTCATTCACCATGTCTGCTACATGTTTTTCGAGTTCTGGCCAATGTGGGGTGCCTCTTCTTAATGCACACTTACCCCTTGGCATACTTTTTACTGCTTTTTCATTTGCTTTCCAGTCCTGAACCATCTTTACTGTTACTCCATATTGTCTTGCAGCAGCGCAGTTATGTTCCATGGCAAAGTTTACAATTGATACAAGTTTATAAGTTTATAATTGATACAATTGATTCCATAGTAGGAAAATCATATAACAATCATCTGATTCAAGGCCTATAGCGAGTACATTACCGATCCCTGTGGCGCAGTGTCTGATATTCCTACTATGGAATTAATAATATATACAAGATACTAATATTGTTCCGTATAAAAAGAGGACTCACTAACTGGGATACAACATCAGTCCCGTTTAAATAATACCAACAGATATCAGCATCATTTGTGTGCCATCAGCACTGATACTATTGGGATCACAATCCTAATACACCACTGCTCTTTTTATCAGAAGGTCGCACTGATTTCCCTATCATATCATTACAATTTTTGTGACTTTTCCTTTAAATATAGATTTTTTATTTTATTATCTGTTTTCAATTTTTTTATTTTCATCTTCATATGGGAAGTTTAGTGCTATCTTTCTATATATATTTCTTTTTATATATATTGATCCTCAAACCAACTTCTATTTCTATTCGTATGACCACAATTGGTTGATCAACCGTTTTTAAGTGTATAAGTACATGTAATCTTGATTTTATATAAGGTGGATGTTACATCCACGTTTGCTTTCTATTTTTTTCTATATTTATCAATAAATTTCTGATTGCAGATTCAGTTGACCTGTCTGAGTCCATGCAGCACCAAATAACTGAGTGCCCACCAAACCAAATATAAATTCTATTTTTCTTTACGCGACGTTGGGGTGAATTGCGGGGCGGGCATCGACTCATAGTCCGCAGGTTGGTTGAGCCACTGATTGTATTAGTATTTCAGTATAATAAATGAACCCCATATTATCTAGACTCTAAACCTGTCAAATATAACTCAAGGAGTACATGCCATGCCTCTAGAGCAGGGAAGTCAAACATGTGGCCCTCCAGCTGTTGCAAAACTCCCAACATGCTCTGACATCCTATGGCTATCAGGGCATGCTGGGAGTTGTAGTTTTGCAAAAGCTGGAGGGCCATGAGTTTGACATATCTGCTCTAGGGAGTACTCACACAGTTCTTACGCTGTGCAGCACTGTTATAAACACATATCTGGATGCTGATATTCTAAACCGCAATTCGTTTGACACAGACTACAGTTAGAGTCTAAGTGATCCCTTAGAGTTCACCCTTAAAGGGTTTTTCCAGGGATTACTATGGTTTATAAAATATACGCTCATGTAGATGCTTACCTCATATACATCTTTCTCATGTTTTTATTTTTCAATTTAAAATCCCCTGATTAGGGATGAGCGAATCCACTTTGGATGGTAAATCGCTAGGGATGAGCGAACCCGAACTGTATAGTTCGGGTTCGTACCGAATTTTGGGGTGTCCGTGACACGGACCTGAACCCGAACATTTTAGTAAAAGTCCGGGTTCGGTGTTCGTCGTTTTCTTGGCGCTTTTTGAAAGGCTGCAAAGCAGCCAATCAACAAGCGTCATACTACTTGCCCCACGAGGCCATCACAGCCATGCCTACTATTGGCATGGCTGTGATTGGCCAGTGCAGCATGTGACCCAGCCTCTATTTAAGCTGGAGTCACGTAGCGCCGCACGTCACTCTGCTGTGCTTAGTGTAGGGAGAGGTTGCAGCTGCGACGTTAGGGCGAGATTAGGCAGTGATTAACTCCTCCAAAACACTTAAGTCAGTGATCGATCTACAGCTGTGGATCATTGAACTGCTGCTATTCAATTGCTCACTGTTTTTAGGCTGCCCAGAGCGTTTTTCAGTCACTTTTTTCTGGGGTGATCGGCGGCCATTTTGTGTCTTGTGGTGCGCCAGCACAAGCTGCCACCAAGTCCATTTAACCATCAATAGTGTGGTTATTTTTTTGCTATATCCTACATCAGGGCAAGCTGCCACCAAGTCCATTTAACCATCAATAGTGTGGTTATTTTTTGGCTATATCCTACATCAGGGGCAAGCTGCCACCAAGTCCATTTAACCATCAATAGTGTGGTTATTTTTTGGCCATATACTACATCAGGGGCAAGCTGCCACCAAGTCCATTTAACCATCAATAGTGTGGTTATTTTTTGGCTATATCCTACATCAGGGGCAAGCTGCCACCAAGTCCATTTAACCATCAATAGTGTGGTTATTCTTTTGCTATATCCTACATCAGGGGCAAGCTGCCACCAAGTCCATTTAACCATCAATAGTGTGGTTATTTTTTGGCCATATACTACATCAGGGGCAAGCTGCCACCAAGTCCATTTAACCATCAATAGTGTGGTTATTTTTTTGCTATATCCTACATCAGGGGCAAGCTGCCACTAAGTCCATTTAACCATCAATAGTGTGGTTATTTTTTGGCTATATCCTACATCAGGGGCAAGCTGCCACCAAGTCCATTTAACCATCAATAGTGTGGTTATTCTTTTGCTATATCCTACATCAGGGGCAAGCTGCCACCAAGTCCATTTAACCATCAATAGTGTGGTTATTTTTTTGCTATATCCTACATCAGGGGCAAGCTGTCACCAAGTCCATTTAACCATCAATAGTGTGTTTTTTTTTTGGCTATATCCTACATCAGGGGCAAGCTGCCACCAAGTCCATTTAACCATCAATAGTGTGGTTATTTTTTTGCTATATCCTACATCAGGGGCAAGCTGCCACCAAGTCCATTTAACCATCAATAGTGTGGTTATTTTTTTGCTATATCCTACATCAGGGGCAAGCTGTCACCAAGTCCATTTAACCATCAATAGTGTGGTTATTTTTTGTCTATATCCTACATCAGGGGCAAGCTGCCACCAAGTCCATTTAACCATCAATAGTGTGGTTATTTTTTTTGCTATATCCTACATCAGGGGCAAGCTGCCACCAAGTCCATTTAACCATCAATAGTGTGGTTATTTTTTTGCTATATCCTACATCAGGGGCTTGGCTGTGCTTGCTATTTTATTGAGGGGTGAAATACAATTGCCAAAATAGCAGTACCCTAAATCTGGTGTTTCAGCTGTGGCCAGCCAATTGTAATACTGTCTGCTGTCTGGCAAAGGATATATTTTTGTTCTGGGTTGAAATACAATTCCCAACTTAGCAATTTCCTAAATTAGTGGTTTCTGCTGTATCAGGGCTACTTTAAATCTATTCATTAAAAGGGTATATTAGATTCAAGGTGCTGATAGGGTCATTCTCAATAACTTCACACACACGCTACTGTGCATATCCAAGTCTAATTCTGTCCGTAAACGTATACCTGTCACCCAGCGCCTAAATAATAGGCCTCAAATTTATATTCAGCTAAATCTGTGGTTATTGCTGAAGCTGGTCAAGTTATATTGTGTCCGACAAAGCACAGTTTTTGTTCTGGGTTGAAATACAATTCCCAACCTAGCAATTTCCTAAATTAGTGGTTTCTGCTGTATCAGGCCTACTTTAAATCTATCCCTAAAAGGGTATATTAGATTCAAGGTGCTGATAGGGTCATTCTCAATAACTTCGCACACACGCTACTGTGCATATCCAAGTCTAATTCTGTCCGTAAACGTATACCTGTCACCCAGCGCCTAAATAATAGGCCTCAAATTTATATTCAGCTAAATCTGTGGTTATTGCTGTAGCTGGTCAAGTTATTTTGTGTCCGTCAAAGCACAGTTTTTGTTCTGGGTTGAAATGCAATTCCCAACTTAGCAATTTCCTAAATTAGTGGTTTCTGCTGTATCAGGGCTACTTTAAATCTATTCATTAAAAGGGTATATTAGATTCAAGGTGCTGATAGGGTCATTCTCAATAACTTCACACACACGCTACTGTGCATATCCAAGTCTAATTCTGTCCGTAAACGTATACCTGTCACCCAGCGCCTAAATAATAGGCCTCAAATTTATATTCAGCTAAATCTGTGGTTATTGCTGTAGCTGGTCAAGTTATATTGTGTCCGTCAAAGCACAGTTTTTGTTCTGGGTTAAAATACAATTCCCAACCTAGCAATTTCGTAAATTAGTGGTTTCTGCTGTATCAGGCCTACTTTAAATCTATCCCTAAAAGGGTATATTAGATTCAAGGTGCTGATAGGGTCATTCTCAATAACTTCACACACACGCTACTGTGCATATCCAAGTCTAATTCTGTCCGTAAACGTATACCTGTCACCCAGCGCCTAAATACTAGGCCTCAAATTTATATTCAGCTAAATCTGTCATTACTGCTGTGCCTGCATTAGTGTAATACGGTACCTAAATAGATAGCCAGATAGTGTTAGGTGTCTGTAAAAAAAGGCCTGAATTTGAATTCAATACATTGGGCCAAATAATATTTTTCTTATTGTGGTGAACGGTAACAATGAGGAAAACATCTAGTAAGGGACGCGGACATGGTCGTGGTGGTGTTAGTGGACCCTCTGGTGCTGGGAGAGGACGTGGCCGTTCTGCCACAGCCACACGTCCTAGTGAACCAACTACCTCAGGTCCCAGTAGCCGCCAGAATTTACAGCCATATTTGGTGGGGCCCAATGCCGTTCTAAGGATGGTAAGGCCTGAGCAGGTACAGGCATTAGTCAATTGGGTGGCCGACAGTGGATCCAGTACGTTCACATTATCTCCCACCCAGTCTTCTGCAGAAAGCGCACAGATGGCGCATGAAAACCAAGCCCAGCAGTCTGTCACATCACCCCCATGCATATCAGGGAAACTGTCTGAGCCTCAAGTTATGCAGCAGTCTCTTATGCTGTTTGAAGACTCTGCTGGCAGGGTTTCCCAAGGGCATCCACCTAGCCCTTCCCCAGGGGTGGAAGAGATAGAATGCACTAACGCACAACCACTTATGTTTCCTGATGATGAGGACATGGGAATACCACCTCAGCACGTCTCTGATGATGACGAAACACAGGTGCCAACTGCTGCGTCTTTCTGCAGTGTGCAGACTGAACAGGAGGTCAGGGATCAAGACTGGGTGGAAGACGATGCAGGGGACGATGAGGTCCTAGACCCCACATGGAATGAAGGTCGTGCCACTGACTTTCACAGTTCGGAGGAAGAGGCAGTGGTGAGACCGAGCCAACAGCGTAGCAAAAGAGGGAGCGGTGGGCAAAAGCAGAACACCCGCCGCCAAGAGACTCCGCCTGCTACTGACCGCCGCCATCTGGGACCGAGCACCCCAAAGGCAGCTTCAAGGAGTTCCCTGGCTTGGCACTTCTTCAAACAATGTGCTGACGACAAGACCCGAGTGGTTTGCACGCTGTGCCATCAGAGCCTGAAGCGAGGCATTAACGTTCTGAACCTTAGCATAACCTGCATGACCAGGCACCTGCATGCAAAGCATGAACTGCAGTGGAGTAAACACCTTAAAAACAAGGAAGTCACTCAGGCTCCCCCTGCTACCTCTTCTGCTGCTGCCGCCTCGGCCTCTTCTTCTGCTGCCGCCTCGGCCTCTTTCTCCGCCTCTGGAGGAACGTTGGCACCTGCCGCCCAGCAAACATGGGATGTACCACCAACACCACCACCTGCGTCACCAAGCATCTCAACCATGTCACACGGCAGCTCACAAACATTTGAGAGAAAGCGTAAATTCCCACCTAGCCACCCTCGATCCCTGGCCCTGAATGCCAGCATTTCTAAACTACTGGCCTATGAAATGCTGTCATTTAGGCTGGTGGACACAGACAGCTTCAAACAGCTCATGTCGCTTGCTGTCCCACAGTATGTTGTTCCCAGCCGGCACTACTTCTCCAAGAGATCCGTGCCTTCCCTGCACAACCAAGTATCCGATAAAATCAAGTGTGCACTGCGCAACGCCATCTGTGGCAAGGTCCACCTAGCCACAGATACGTGGACCAGTAAGCACGGCCAGGGACGCTATATCTCCCTAACTGCACACTGGGTAAATGTAGTGGCGGCTGGGCCCCAGGCGAAGAGCTGTTTGGCGCACGTCCTTCCGCCGCCAAGGATCGCAGGGCAACATTCTTTGCCTCCTGTCTCCTCCTCCTCCTACTCTGCTTCCTCCTCCTCTTCTTCCACCTGCTCATCCAGTCAGCCACACACCTTCACCACCAACTTCAGCACAGGCCGGGGTAAACGTCAGCAGGCCATTCTGAAACTCATATGTTTGGGGGACAGGCCCCACACCGCACAGGAGTTGTGGCGTGGTATAGAACAACAGACCGACGAGTGGTTGCTGCCAGTGAGCCTCAAGCCCGGCCTGGTGGTGTGCGATAATGGGCGAAATCTCTTTGCAGCTCTGGGACTAGCCGGTTTGACGCACATCCCTTGCCTGGCGCATGTGCTGAATTTGGTGGTGCAGAAGTTCATTCACAACTACCCCGACATGTCAGAGCTGCTGCATAAAGTGCGGGCCGTCTGTGCGCGCTTCCGGCGTTCTCATCCTGCCGCTGCTCGCCTGTCTGCTCTACAGCGTAACTTCGGCCTTCCCGCTCACCGCCTCATATGCGACGTGCCCACTAGGTGGAACTCCACCTTGCACATGCTGGACAGACTGTGCGAGCAGCAGCAGACCATAGTGGAGTTTCAGCTGCAGCACGCACGGGTCAGTCGCACTGCGGAACAGCACCACTTCACCACCAATGACTGGGCCTCCATGCGAGACCTGTGTGCCCTGTTGCGCTGTTTCGAGTACTCCACCAACATGGCCAGTGGCGATGACGCCGTTATCAGCATTACAATACCACTTCTATGTCTCCTTGAGAAAACACTTAGGGCGATGATGGAAGAGGAGGTGGCCCAGGAGGAGGAGGAGGAGGAAGAGGGGTCATTTTTAGCACTTTCAGGCCAGTCTCTTCGAAGTGACTCAGAGGGAGGTTTTTTGCAACAGCAGAGGCCAGGTACAAATGTGGCCAGACAGGGCCCACTACTGGTGGACGAGGAGGACGAGGATGAGGAGGAGGTGGAGGAGGATGAGGATGAAGCATGTTCACAGCAGGGTAGCACCCAACGCAGCTCGGGCCCATCACTGGTGCGTGGCTGGGGGGAAACGCAGGACGATGACGATACGCCTCCCACAGAGGACAGCTTGTCCTTACCTCTGGGCAGCCTGGCACACATGAGCGACTACATGCTGCAGTGCCTGCGCAACGACAGCAGAGTTGCCCACATTTTAACGTGTGCGGACTACTGGGTTGCCACCCTGCTGGATACACGGTACAAAGACAATGTGCCCACCTTACTTCCTGCACTGGAGCGTGATAGGAAGATGCGCGAGTACAAGCGCACGTTGGTAGACGCGCTACTGAGAGCATTCCCAAATGTCACAGGGGAACAAGTGGAAGCCCAAGGCGAAGGCAGAGGAGGAGCAAGAGGTCGCCAACGCAGCTGTGTCACGGCCAGCTCCTCTGAGGGCAGGGTTAGCATGGCAGAGATGTGGAAAAGTTTTGTCACCACGCCACAGCTAACTGCACCACCACCTGATACGGAACGTGTTAGCAGGAGGCAACATTTCACTAACATGGTGGAACAGTACGTGTGCACACCCCTCCATGTACTGACTAATGGTTCGGCCCCATTCAACTTCTGGGTCTCCAAATTGTCCACGTGGCCAGAGCTAGCCTTTTATGCCTTGGAGGTGCTGGCCTGCCCGGCGGCCAGCGTTTTGTCTGAACGTGTATTCAGCACGGCAGGGGGCGTCATTACAGACAAACGCAGCCGCCTGTCTACAGCCAGTGTGGACAAGCTGACGTTCATAAAAATGAACCAGGCATGGATCCCACAGGACCTGTCCATCCCTTGTGCAGATTAGACATTAACTACCTCCCCTTAACCATATATTATTGTACTCCAGGGCACTTCCTCATTCAATTCTATTTTTATTTTCATTTTACCATTATATTTCGGGGCAACCCAAAGTTGAATGAACCTCTTCTCTGTCTGGGTGTCGGGGCCTAAAAATATCTGACAGTGGCCTGTTGACGTGAAGCCTGATTCTCTGTTATGACATGAAGACTTATTCTCTGCTGACATGAAGCCAGATTCTCTGCTATGGGACCTCTCTCCTCTGCCTGGGTGCCTGGGCCTAAATATCTGACAATGGACTGTTCCAGTGGTGGGTGACGTGAAGCATGATTCTCTGCTATGACATGAAGACTGATTCTCTGCTGAGTCGCTGACATGAAGACTGAATCTCTGTTATGGGACCTCTCTCCTCTGCCTGGGTGCCGGGGCCTAAATATCTGACAATGGACTGTTACAGTGGTGGGTGACGTGAAGCCTGATTCTCTGCTATGACATGAAGACTTATTCTCTGCTGACATGAAGCCAGATTCTCTGCTATGGGACCTCTCTCCTCTGCCTGGGTGCCTGGGCCTAAATATCTGACAATGGACTGTTCCAGTGGTGGGTGACGTGAAGCATGATTCACTGCTATGACATGAAGACTGATTCTCTGCTGACATGAAGCCAGATTCTATGTTATGGGACCTCTCTCCTCTGCCTGGGTGCCGGGGCCTAAATATCTGACAATGGACTGTTCCAGTGTTGGGTGACGTGAAGCCTGATTCTCTGCTATGACATGAAGACTGATTCTCTGCTGACATGAAGCCAGATTCTCTGCTATGGGACCTCTCTCCTCTGCCTGGGTGCCTGGGCCTAAATATCTGACAATAGACTGTTCCAGTGGTGGGTGACGTGAAGCATGTTTCTCTGCTATGACATGGAGACTGATTCTCTGCTGACATGAAGCCAGATTCTATGTTATGGGACCTCTCTCCTCTGCCTGGGTGCCGGGGCCTAAATATCTGACAATGGACTGTTCCAGTGTTGGGTGACGTGAAGCCTGATTCTCTGCTATGACATGAAGACTGATTCTCTGCTGACATGAAGCCAGATTCTCTGCTATGGGACCTCTCTCCTCTGCCTGGGTGCCTGGGCCTAAATATCTGACAATGGACTGTTCCAGTGGTGGGTGACGTGAAGCATGATTCTCTGCTATGACATGAAGACTGATTCTCTGCTGACATGAAGCCAGATTCTATGTTATGGGACCTCTCTCCTCTGCCTGGGTGTCGGGGCCTAAATATCTGACAATGGACTGTTACAGTGGTTGGTGACGTGAAGCCTTATTCTCTGCTATGACATGAAGACTGATTCTCTGCTGACATGAAGCCAGATTCTCTGCTATGGGACCTCTCTCCTCTGCCTGTGTGCTGGGGCCTAAATATCTGACAATGGACTGTTACAGTGGTGGGTGAGGTGAAGCCTGATTCTCTGCTATGACATGAAGACTGATTCTCTGCTGACATGAAGCCAGATTCTCTGCTATGGGACCTCTCTCCAATTGATATTGGTTAATTTTAATTTTTTTTATTTTTATTCATTTCCCTATCCACATTTGTTTGCAGGGGATTTAACTACATTTTGCTGCCTTTTGCAGCCCTCTAGCCCTTTCCTGGGCTGTTTTACAGCCTTTTTAGTGCCGAAAAGTTCGGGTCCCCATTGACTTCAATGGGGTTCGGGACGAAGTTCGGGTCGGGTTCGGATCCCGAACCCGAACATTTCCGGGAAGTTCGGCCGACCTTCTCGAACCCGAACATCCAGGTGTTCGCTCAACTCTATAAATCGCTAAAAACTTTGTTGTAATACTGTACGAAGTTCCCGCTCTGTAGAGTATTAGGATGTATTGGCTCCGATGAGCCGAAGTCATTACTTCACGAAGTCACACGAGACTTCATGTAATAACTTTGGCAATTAATTATTAGTGTAAAAAACCTTGGTACCGAACTCGGGTTCAGTTCCAAGGTACCACTAGGAACTGAACCGAGTTCGGTACCTAGGTTTTTTACAGTAATAATTAATTTCCGAAGTTAGTAAACAAAGTCTTTGCAAAGTAATAACTTTGGCTCATTGGAGCCAATACATTCCAATACTGTATGGAGCGGGAACTCTGTACTGTATTACAACTACGTTTTTTGTGAATCGACTTAGATGTACCATTCAAAGTCGATTCGCTCATCCCTACCCCTGATCCATTGTCACTAGGTAAACAAATCATTCTGGTTTATTTCTATCCTGTCTGTAGCACTTGCTGTATCCAACCAAACCCATGATGCACATTCTCTGCCACAGCTTCAGCACCGCCCCTAACCATGCCTAGCTAGTTTATAGCTCCTCCCACCTAGCTATTTACATAGACACTCCCTTATCACTGACACTCCCATGGACATAACATCACAGGAAATAAGAAAGAGCTGCATGAACATGGTCATGTGACCACAATGCAGAATGGGGAACTGGAAAAATGGATTGTCTAGTTTTTTTGTCAACCTTTTGTCATATATGTCATTGTGATTGCTCATTTCCTAATATGTTACTACTTGTATTACCCCCATCGTCAGATCGTGATGCCTCATCCACTGGCATGCTTCTGTGTCCTGCTCATGGCTGTATCCCCACCTATATAATTTACATGGGCAGGGATAAAACAGTATCATTAGATCTCCTGCATTCTCTAGTGCCTGCCCTTTAACCACCTAACTGTTTTGCCCCAGCTCTGTCTGTGGGAAAGGTACTTAACCGTTCTGCCCTAGCTGAGCTCGGGCAGAAGTGGAAGGGGGTGAAAGGCTGCTTTAGCTGCTGATATCTCCTGAATGGTAGCAGCTGGAAGCATGGAACTGGTCTGACAGCACTAGTTCAAGCTAAACAGGAGATATCACTGTTAGAAATCGAGTCGGGAATAATTGCTGGTAAAACCTGCTTTTACTTTCAGCTGTATTCACTGCCTTCCTATTTCTAACAGTGATATCTTACCATATACTGAAGATAATGCTGTAATTCTGGTAATGTTTGAGAGATTGGAATGCCAGCTTTCCAACAATATCTCTAGCTGCTACCAAACCAGAGATATGAGCAGTTAAAGCATCCTCTCCCCTTCAGTCTGGAGGAGGAGAGGGAGCAGTTGCAGAGCTGACAGCCTGCAGGAGGAAAGGAAAAATAGTAAAAAAAATATATAGAAATGTGGCATTATCATCATGTTGTGACCCACAAAATAAAGTTATGTTAATTATACCACACAATGAAGGCCGTAAATAAATTCTACAAAATATTGTTTTTTAATCTTTCTCCCTAAAAATTAAATAATAAAAGTTCCTAAAATAATAAATAAATGGTTCCTAAAAAATACCTACAACTTATCCCACAAAATAAAAAAATTGAAAAGTTATGACTGCAGGAACACAGTGGGGGGAAATATTATTGGTCCTTAAAGCTAAAATTAATGATGTCACTAAGGGTTTAAAAATGCAATTGTGTCCCCTGAGTTGTGCACCAACAAGATTTACTGCAGACACACTTTAAAAATCTACAATAAAAATGTGACATTTTTCGGTGGGTTTTTCCAATTTTAATGTGACAGTTAGAAGGTTAAACAGGCTGCCAGGAACATCAACTGAAGACGCTGCCATGTGTACACAGATGTCCATAGGTAGGACACGATAACAGAGAGGACTTGCCGCAGGAGCCAGGAATGGTGAGTAACAAGCACAGTACATGATAGTCTTGGGTCTTCTTCGGTTATGTTAACTATAAACACTTCTATAGACACATGATAACACATATAAACTCACATGATATATATTTATTTCCTGTTTATGCTGTTTATTTCCTGCCTTATATAGCGTCAAAATAATCTGCAGCACAGTAAAGGGATTGTTGCCGTTTACATCAGTCCCTATCCTCACTGGGGCTCACATTTATCTGATACACAAATACAGGTCCTTTTAATTGCTTTTAAGATCGTGAGAGGAAACCAGAGTGCCTATGCAAACATAGGGGGGAACAAACAAACTCCATATAAAATTTTTCCTTGGTTAGATTCAAACCCATGGCCAGGGGCACAGCTATAGGTGTTGCAGATGTGGAATTTGCTACCAGGCTGAAGCCTGGAGGGGCCGAAACACCCTCTGCGGCTCTGCCACATAAGGAGTCCCCAGTATTGTAGAAAGCACATTGAAGGTTAAAGATTTTATCTTCAAGTTATGCTTCTTTTTATTTTTATAGGGAACCTGTTTAATTGAGAAATTACACCACCAGAATTTGGGTTCTGGGGGTCAGCCTACAACTGCGTGCAAATATTAAAATGGTTGTTTGAGCTAAATAAAAACAAAAGAAATCATACTTACAAATTCCCCTGCCACTACAAGCGTCTTGATCCGTTTCTCCCTGCCCGTATGGTATCCTGACTACAGCAATGATATCTGCTGATGCCACTGATTGGTTACATAGTGATCTGGTGCACAGAGCACTACCACTGCAGCCAAGTAGATAACATAACTGCTGCAGGACCAGATTGTGACGCTGCAAGTAGTAAGGGAGAAAAATGTTAAAGGGCTTCTGCACTTTGTTTTAACTGATGATCTATCCTCTGGATAGATCAGCAGCTTCTGATCAGCGGAAGTCCGACACCCGGGACCCCCGCCGATCAGCTGTTTGAGAAGGCAGCGGCGCTCCAGTAGTGCCGCGGCCTTCTTACTGTTTACCGCAGGCCCACTGACGTCCTGACTAGTATCAACTAGCGTGGGCGGGGCTAAGCTCTGTTCACTTGAATGGAGCTTAGCCCCGCCCACGCTAGTTGATACTAGTCGGCAGGGGTCCCGGGTGTCGGACCCCCGCCGATCAGAAGCTAATGATCTATCCAGAGGATAGATCATCAGTTAAAACAAAGTGCAGAACCCCTTTAAGTATGACTTCTTTTATTATTTTATCACGGTTTACAACTGCTGCCCAGATTTTATTTAAACTCAGACAACTCCTTTAACTGGTAATTTTTAGGCCTTATGTTCACGCACAATATCCCATACAGACTTGTATTCTGTACTGCACTTGGGCAGCCATATAGTTTTAGTTTTCTTTGGGACTTTAATTTTGACAGCCTGTCCTTAAAGTGTACCTGAGTTTAAAAAAAAAGAAAAAGAAAAATGTAATGGCTGTGCTTTATTGTAGAATCATAACTGTGACAGAACAAGTCTTTATTGGGCTTCCTTATAGGGGTTATATCCTCCTGATAGGTAATCAGTATCAGATCTGCAGGGGTGCGACACCCTGGACCCCTGACAATCGGATGTTAGAAGAGGCCTTGAGCTCAGGCCGCCTCCTCCTAGGCCAGTGACATCACTGTACATCGGTCACATGGCCTAGTTGCAGCTCAGCCCCTTCTTGGAAAGCTGCTGTGAGCCTGCATCTCTCACCAGAGCTCCAGTGAGTGCAGCAGCTCCCTGAAACAGCTAATCAGCGGGGATTCGGGATCTCGACCACCGCTGATGTGATAAGGATGAACTATCCTGAGGATAAGTCATCATTATCATTTCCAGGAAAACCCCTTTAATATCTTCCTCAACCATATTATTCTCTGTTTCAGCTGCACGGCTAGATGCATTTCTCTCCCAAGCAGTGGGTATCTCTGGAATCTGCCAGCACTGTACTGCAGTGTCTTCACTTCCCTTACTTCTCACTATATGTGTTTTCTTCTAGGGAGCTCAGAAAGCTAATAAGGAGGGGGATCAGACTTACAGACACACAGGAGCTATCTCTGCTCCTCAAAAGCTGTGTAGAGGCAGTGCTTCTATCTCAGGAGCTCAGCTACCTCTGACATGCCCTTATTTCCTGTGAACTGCCTCTGTTACTAGAGAAGGATTTAGACCCCTAGTGGCCATGACTTTACAGCTTTTTTTCAGGGAATGCAGGCAGATCTTTTAAATGAAGCGATTTCGAAATTTGCTAATTACATCATTTTCTATTAAATTCAGTTGTGTGAAAGTACAGTGACTCTTTAGGTCTCACTGCTTTTCAAAGACCCTTTTACAGGCTATCCCCACTTTTTACGATGTGATGCCGTCCCCTCATTGTGTGGGTGCCAGAGCTATGTCTCATGGCACTGCATCCTGGTGTCACACATACACTACTCACAAAAAGTTAGGGATATTTGGCTTTCGGATGAAATTTATGGAAAACGTAAAAAGTTTCCGCTACAGTGATATTATATGATGAAAGTCAGGCGTTTAAGTAGAAGCATGCAATGGTAATTTCCTCATCTCAAACAATTTATTGAAACAAAAGCCAACAAAAGTGGTGGGTATACCCCACAAAAAATGTCAATGTCTCAAAAACTTGTCATGTGGCCTTGAACATCAATTACAGCTTGACAACGATGTCTCATGCTGTACACAAGTCGACTTACTGTCTGCTGAGGCATGGCATCCCACTCTTCTTTAAGGGCACCCCTCAGGTCATTGAGGTTCTGGGGTACAGAGTTACAAGCCTCTACGCAGCGACATAGGTTTTCAAAGGGATTCAGGTCTGGAGAAAGTGCAGACCACTCCATTTGAGGTGACCTAGTCTCCAGCAGCCGTTTCCTCATGATGCAACCTCGATGAGCTGGTGCATTGTCACCATAAAGATGAAATTAGGCCTGTGTTGTTCATGCAGAGGCACAATGACTGGATTAATGATGTTATTCAAGTAGTATGGGCTTGTCACTGTACCAATCACAGTTATGTATTGACTAGACACACCTGCCGACAGTGTAATACCCCCACCACCAAAGGCTCGTCTGTTGACAACAGTGGCAGATGCATAGCGCTCTCCTTGACATCCCCAACATCGTTGGAGGCCAACATTTCATGCTCAGTGAATCTACTTTCATGAGTAAACAGGACTGATTTCCACAGGTCCCTCTTCCAGCGTAGATGCTCCCTAGCCCATGCAAGACTATGACGCCTGTGGTCAGGTACCCTTGCAAGTCGTCTAGCACACAGACCTTGCTGTTGTAAACAGTTTTGAATGGTCTGACATAACACTTGGGGGCCTCTCACCTCCCTTAAATGTGCCTGGAGTTGTGTGGCATTCATCATTCAGTTGTGCAGGGCATTGTTCACAATGAAGCATTTATCAGTGTGGGATGTGGCCAAATGACGTCCACTTCTATGCCTTTCTGTGACTCTTCCAGTCTCTCTGTATCTCTGTTGCAACCTTCGGATGACACTCTGTGACACTCTAAGCTCAGTGGCCACTTCCGTCTGAGAACACCCTGCCTGAAGCCTTGCAATGGCGAGGTACTGTTGATCAATTGTTAGGTGTCGTCTTCGTCTCATGATGTCAAAATGCGAACAGCATGATGAGGAGGAATGTTTAAATTCTAATTGAACCAGGAAATTTATTGAGCTAGTCATAGATCAAACACCTGTTGTGAATTTTGCCGTTAAGCTTCTTGTTAGAGAACAGCAAGTTGTGCAAAATGCACTGAAACATTGAACAGCTGGACATGTGCATTCAAAACTTTACACAAGGTCACATTAGGTTAACATGTAAAGGTTAAAGTCAGTGGCGTACATAGAGAAGTAAGGGCCCCATAGCAAGGATCAAACCAGGCGCCCCCACACAGGACAGAAGGGTTTCTGCCTAAACCCTTTTCAAAGACCTTTGGGCCATTTTTCCACTGCCTCATTTGCTAAAAGTTGTTCATTTAGAGGGTAGAGTACTCACCAAGTTTTCACCTCCAGTAAAAGAGGAGATAATCCCAGCTAAGACTGGGACCCCTCTTGCCCTGGGCTTCATAGCAGTCACATGGTCTGCCACTATGGAAGTTACGCCCCTCGTTAGAGTGCATTTTAGGTTCATCCAGCAATTTCATCCACAAGCCAAATATCCCTCACTTTTTGTGAGCAGTGTAGTTAAAGATCAAGAAGAGCTGCTTTCCCAGAGTTGCCAGAAGGCTTTTGTGGCACCCAGGATCAGGGGCGTAACTACCATAGCAGCAGACCATGCGACTGCTATGGGGCCCAGGGCAAGAGGGGGCCCAGTGTTAGATGGGATTATCTCCTCTTCTACTGGGGGTGAAAACTTGGTCAGCACTCTACCCTCTAAAGGAACAACTTTTAGCAATTGAGGCATTGAAAAATGGCCCAAGGGTCATCAGTGGTCAGAAGGTCTTCAGTGATGCATAAATCCCATATCTTTCTTCATCAATGTATTTCAGAGCTGATGGACATCTATTGTATGCCATCTTCCCCAAAGAAATTTAGTGCTTCTGGGCATCTATGCTTCTCTGACAATGCTACTGCCAGTGGGTGAGGGGTGTAAAGGGACAATGTTACTGCTAGTGTGGGAGGGGTGGCCAGTAGACAATGTTACTGTCAGTGGGATGGGGGGGTCAAGGGTAAATACTGCTGCCAATGGGGAAGAGGTTGTCATGGGACAATGTTACTGCCAGTAGGGGAGGGGTAGACAGGGCACAATACTGCAGCCAGTGGAGGAGGGTTGGTCAGGGAACAGCAATGTTTGGTATTTTGTGCTGGATGTGGGTATTTGGTGCTTTTGGGAAGATATTTTGTGCTGCACTGTGGTATCAGATGCTGCTGAGGAGGTATTTTGACCTTCATAATGGTATGTGGTGCTATAGGGGAGGTAATGTAAATCCCGACCAAGGGATTACGCATTTATGTGTTATACTTCATTTCTTGTATTGTTTTTTATAGGAACATGACCAAGTAATGCAAAATTCACGGCAGCATGCATTGCGTGTCATTATTTTTGCGCAATATCATATGTGGGCTGGAGGGAGCTAGTGTAGAACATGGTTTGGGCTACTGGACCCCCATCGATCAGCTATTTATTGCCATTCCTTAGCATATCCGATTGTCCATCAATAATAAAAACAGCACTTACCGTATTTATCGGCGTATAACACGCACTGGCGTATAACACGCACCTTCATTTTAAGGGAAATTTCAGGAAAAAAAATTTAATTTCAAATTGTACTGCTATGGGGTGGGGGGATCTGTGGATGGAACTGTTATGGGGGGGATCTGTGGATGATACTGCTATGTCATCCACAGATCCCCCTCATAACAGTGTCCATTTCAAATTGTACTGCTATGGGGTGGGGGGATCTGTGGATGGAACTGTTATGGGGGGGGATCTGTGGATGACACTGCTATATGTCATCCACAGATCCCCCTCATAACAGTGTCCCCCAATACACCGGGCCCCGCCGCTCACCGAAGTATTTATAAACGTGAATCCTTATCCTGTTATTAAGCTGCCCTCTCCCATGTTCCCATGTCCCCCCTGTATCCCCACAGCACTTACTTAAGCAGCTAAGCTTCCATAGCAGGCAGAGCGGACGGCACCAGTAACGTCACTCACTGACGTCGCGCGTCTGCTCCGCCTGCTTAATTCATAAAGGGGGCGGAGCAGGCGCTCAACGTCAGTGAGTGACGTTACTGCTGCCGTCCGCTCTGCCTGCTATTGAAGCTTAAGTAAGTGCTATGGGGATACAGGGGAACATGGGAACATGGGAGAGGGCAGCTTAATAACAGGATAAGGATTCACATTTATAAATACTTTGGTGAGCGGCGGGGCCCGGTGTAAGAGTACAGTGACTGCACCGGGCCCCGCCCCTAGTTACGGACTCCAGCCCCTCCTCTCTCCCGGCTCATACAGCACAGTCTGTGATGCTGCATCTTTGCCGGGCCGCAATGAATATCGGCGTATAACACGCATACATCATTTGCCCCCTATTTTCAGGGGGAAAAAGTGCGTGTTATACGCCGATAAATACGGTATTTCCCTTGGCGCTCCTGTGTTATCACTTCCCTGGTCTCCCACTGGTCTCTGTACACCTGGCCTCCAGTGGTCTTAGCCAATCAAAGCCAACTGCAGTGCCAATATGTCATCAGTGAGGCAGGATAGGGACCATGGAAATGTTTTCACAGGAGGCCTAGGGGACCCATAGTGTTTTTTTTCCATGGTCAGCTGTTTTCCAGATGAAATCGAGCAGCAAAATGTGCACCTAAATCCTTTGCAGCTGCAGATTTTCCTGTGGCTGTGGTAGTGGGAGCACCTGCCTGCCAGCACCATCAACAGAGCGAATTGTGGAGCAGGTATTGTCCTGAGGATGCAGATAAAGTTGACAGAGGTGCTTTTTTTAGGTGCAGAGGAAGGGGTTTTCAGGGGAAATGGTACTGGAGCTGCTGTGCCTATGCAATGGGTGGATATAGCGTTATGAAATAAGAGAGAAAAGAAGAGAGAGGACAGCGCCTCATGTGTGGTACTGCTGACAATATTGATGTAAAACTTGTACCGGATAAAAACAGATGAACCTCTTCTGCGGGCGCTGCCAAGGATACCATTTAGATGAGGTGCAGACAGCCAGTAGCGCAGGGGCAACACGTGGGGTGCATGGTGGACCAATGAGGGGCCAAAATATAACACACAGTTCATCAGTTTACTCACGGTTAGCAGAAAGCCTCCCTGGGCTGGCAGCACAGTGTTGAGGTGGACAGCACGAAATCCTCCGGGGCACGCTCTGTGGTAGGGAAGCATCAGCCAAGATGGTGGTTGAGGTTCCCTTGATGTTAGCGGTGCTTAGGGTGCTTGTTGCGGCTGAGTCCCTTGATGGTCTTTGTCGTGACGCCAGTACCGTTAATGTTGGTACAACGAATAGTGTTAATAATGAGGTAGACAGTGGTGAAATGCAACTCACAACTTTTACTTTTGATGTCTTTGGTGGCAGCAGTACAAAAATGCAGTCTCTTGATGATACAGAGTTGGTTCTGCAAATCCACTGTTTCTAGGCTTCTCAGGTTTTAGTTTGGAGCAGTGGGTTAGGTGTACTTTGTTCCTATTGATGTGCTGGATCTTATTCCTTATCCTTTCCCTACAAGCTGAACATTTAGACAGGAAAACTCAACTATCTCTCGGAAGTATGGTGTGGCTGCCAGAAGCTATAAATCCTCCACCATGCAAAGGTGTCTGTGGCCCTCAATAATGGCTCTTATCACCGATGATTCCTTAGGAAAGCTTGTTTTTTTTCCAGGGAGGCAAACTCTCTCCTACTGGTCAGGGATGCAAGTCTATAGTCCGGCCACAGAAGGAAAACGCTCTTCTGCGCCTCACATCTGAGTATCACCTCCTAGAGAAGTTGGCTCCACTCACTAATCTGTGTCATGAAGTCTTCACTCTACATTTTCTCACACTAATCTGATCTGACCTTCTCAGATCTGCTCTAGACTCTGACTACATTTTTAACACTGATCTGATCTGCCTCACTAGGCCTGACCTAGGTATATATATAAGACCTGAACTATATCCCCATCTAGTGGTGGGATGTATAAATTACACCTAATCTGCCTGGTAACAGGGATTTTGCAGATACATTAATACAAAGTACCACAATACAACATAATACAATTTCAAATGTAAAAAGTGGGACGCTGCATAGGCGTATAGTTTAAAATGGCTTTAATTTGTCTACGTGTTTCAGGGGTGAATTACCCCCTTCATCACGACATATAGCGTTAAGCAGGCGTGGTCCAAAGAGGTACAAGATGGGTCCTATTGCACCACTACTTATATGGATCCTCTGTCACTGTGCAGGCTGGCATGCATGCATATGGGCAGAAGATCAATATTCTGTTTAAAGGGGACCTGTAACCTCTCCCATATGCCTGATTTAGCAACTTCTTGCATTGCCCATATAATAAGAATTCTGGAGCATCTGTTCTTATGACTCTATAATGTGCCATTCATTTAGTAATCCTTCTAGAAGTTATGAATGAATTACTAGCATTTTGTAATGAATGTCCAGCTGGGTGTTTCCAGTGGAGATGTGTCCCTGCAGAGTCTGACATTATACAGTCAGTGCTGCCAGTAGCAGGCTGTGCATGTACACACCCCTAACTGGAAACTTCCAGCTGGACCTTCATTGCAAACTTCTGGCAATTCATTCCCAACTAGAAGGAATAATAAAAGAATGGTACAACATAGAGTTGTAAGAATAGATGCTCCAGAATTGTTATTACTAGTGTTGGGCGTGAATATTCGAATAGCGAATATTAATCGTGAATATCGGCACTTAGAGAATTTGCGAATATTTAGAATATAGTGATATATATTTGTATTTTTGAATAATCTAGATTTTTTTCATCTGAAACCATGATCCCTTCCTGCTTCTTGCTTTTGGGACAATGAGAAGGCTGCAATGTCTTTGTCTCAGCTTAGCAACATCCCTAGCAACCAATAGGAAAGTTGCCGACCCCTTACTATATAAGAACCTCCCCAGCAGCCATTTTCTACAGTTTTTGAAAGTTCTGAGAGAGACAGCAGTGTCATTGTTGTGCTCTGTGCTTTCCACTCATTACATTAGATAGATATTTAGACAGCTTATATACAGTGGATATAAAAAGTCTACACACCCCTGTTAAAATGTCAGGTTTCTGTGATGTAAAAAAATGAGACAAGGATAAATCATTTCTGAACTTTTTCCACCTTTAATATGACCTATAAACTGTACAACTCAATTGAAAAACAAACTGAAATCTTTTAGGTAGAGGAAAGAAAAAATATAAAAAATAAAATAATATGGTTGCATAAGTGTGCACACCCTTAACCCCTTAAGGACTTAGGACGTACCGGTACGGCATGGGTTCCGAATCCTTAAGGACCCATGACGTACCGGTACGTCATGGCTTTAATTTGCTATTCCGGCGCCGCGGGGGTTAATCGGAAAGGGATTTCGGCTGAAATCATTCAGCTGGCATCCCGTAACAATGCAGGGGGGGGTCATTTGACCCCGCCGTATCGACGATCGCAGAAAACCGCAGGTCAATTCAGACCTGCGGTTTTCTGCGTTTCCGGTCCATTCGGGTGTCCTGTGACCCGATGAACCGGAAAAAGACTGCGATCGGTGGCTTAATTATACACCACCTATCGCAGTCCGAGGATTTGGAGAGGCGGCGCTGGCTCTGGTGCTGAATGCCGCTGTCCAGGGTGCTGATTGGTGCAGGGGAGAGAGGCGCGAGATTCAAACTTCCTGCGCTCCTCTCTCCCCTCCTCTTCCTGTCCAGCACCCTGACCGTGCAGCACCGTTCAGCACCAGCTCCTGCGTCCCCCTAATCGCCATCCATCACCCTCCTGCACCCATCGCCACCCAGGTAGGTTAGGGTCAGTGAGGGAGAGGCACCGTTAGGAAGGGAAAGAAGGGAAAAGTTAGGGGAAAAAAAAAAACTTTTACACTAAACTTTCTTTGATCCATCTACCAGACCCCCCCCCCCCTGCCACTTGCAAGTCAGTGCAGCCGAGATGAGGACATTTTGGGGCCTCGTGCTGCATATGGGTCTAGTCCAAAAACCCAGTGTCAGGCAATACTGGAGTGGGGACGTCCTATACCAGACCCCACTGTACAGTATGGCCATGACACGTCCCCGGTTTGAGGCCATCCGGAAATGTCTGCATTATTCCGATAATGCAGCATGTCCACCCCGAGGTGATCCTGCCTATGACCGGCTGTATAAGATACGGCCGGTCATCGATCACTTTGGGGCCAAATTTGAACAGGCCTACGTACCTGGAAGGGAGGTTGCGGTTGATGAGTCTCTCGTTGCGTTCAAGGGGAGACTCAGTTTCCGCCAATATATTCCCACAAAGCGGGCGAGGTATGGCGTGAAGCTATACAAAATTTGTGAGAGTACCTCAGGGTACACTTACAAATTTCGTGTGTACGAGGGGCGAGATTCCCGTATTCAACCCCCAGAATGTCCCCCCACTCTGGGTGTTAGCGGGAAACTCGTGTGGGACCTTATGTACCCACTGCTGGATAACGGTTACCACTTGTACGTGGACAACTTTTATACCAGCATTCCCTTGTTCAGGTCCCTTGCCGCCAGATCCACGTTCGCTTGTGGGACCATGCGGAAAAATCAACGCGGCCTCCCTGCCCACCCCCTCCAGGTACCTATCCCCAGGGGTGAGACCCGTGCACTTACCAGTGGAAACCTGTTGCTGGTCAGGTATAAGGACAAGAGGGATGTCCTTATGCTGTCCACAATCCACGGTAACAGCACCACCCCTGTCCCTGTGCGAGGTACCGCGGCAACGGTCCTCAAGCCCGATTGTATCGTCGACTACAATCGGTATATGGGAGGAGTTGATCTCTCTGATCAAGTCCTCAAGCCATATAATGCCATGCGCAAAACCCGGGCATGGTACAAAAAAGTTGCGGTCTACTTGGTACAGGTTGCCATGTACAACTCTTTTGTACTATCCCGAAGCGCTGGCAGCACAGGGACATTCCTCCAATTCTATGAGGCAGTCCTCAAAGACCTGATCTTTTCGGACCGGGAAAGAGCAGGCCGGAGTACCTTGGTAATTGGAGGCGCCCGGATCGTCCCTGGCCAACACTTTCCAGGTGTGGTCCCCCATACTGGAAAGAAGGGACGAACCCAAAAAAGATGCAGAGTGTTTCACAAGAGGGGGATACGGAAGGACACCACCACTCAGTGTGACACGGGCCCCGATCATCCGGGCCTCTGCGTTATCGATTGCTTCAGGGAGTATCACACTTCCATGGAGTACTAAATTTTTATAATCCCCAACAGTCCACTAGAGAACATAAAAAACTATGGCTCTCAGACTTTGGAGACACGGAAACAATTTTTTTTCCCCAAAAAAATTATTAGTTTTAGAGCAGGCATCCTCAAACTGCGGCCCTCCAGATGTTGTAAAACTATAACTCCCAGCATGCCCAGACAACCTACAGCCATCAGCAGGGCATGGTGGGAATTGTAGTTTTACAACATCTGGAGGGCCGCAGTTTTTAGGATGCCTGCTTAGTGTCTCCAAAGTCTGAGAGCCATACATATTGGGCATCGTCGCGTGCGTAAAAGTCGTCGCTATAAAAATAACTTTTGACTAAACGCCTTGGATGAACGGTGTTAAAAATATAAAAAAAAAACGGTGCCAAAACACCCATTTTTGGGCAAAATTTCCATTTGAATCCTTTTTGCTGGTAATAAAGCAAGGGTTAAAAGCCAAAAAAAACTTAATATTTATGGCCCTGATTCTGTAGTTTGCAGAAACACCCCATATGTGGTCGTAAATGGCTATATAGCCGCACGGCAGGGCATAGAACGAAGGGAACTCCATACGGTTTCTGGAAGTCAGATTTTGATGGACAGTTTTTTTTTTCACACCATATCCCATTAGAAGCCCCCCTGATGTAGCCTAGACTAGAAACTCCAAAAAAGTGACCCCATCTAAGAAACTACACCCCTCAAGGTATTCAAAAGTTACTTTACAAACTATGTTAACCCTTTAGGTGTTCAACAAAACTAAATAGCGAATGTAGAAACAATTTTGGAATTTTTTTTTTGTTACATTGCCTCAAAAAAGAGTAATATAGAGCAACCAAAAATCATATTTACCCCTAAAATAGTCCAAAAACAACAACCACCTTATCCCGTAGTTTCCTAGATGGGGTCACTTTTATGGAGTTTCTACTCTAGAGTGCATCAGGGGGCTTGAAAGGGTACATGGTGTAAATAAACCAGTCCAGCAAAATCTGCCTTCCAAAAACCATATGACGTTCCCCTTCTTCTATGTCCTGCCGTTTAGCCAAATAGTAGTTTACGACCACATATGAGGTGTTTCTGCAAACTACAGAATCAGGGCAACCCATTTTGAGTTTTGTTTGGCTGTTAACCCATTTTTTCCAGTAATAATTATGTAAGGGTTAAAATGGAAAATTTTCCAAAAAATAGAAATTTCTAAATTGTTTCTCCATCTGCCATTAACTCTTGTGGAACACCTAAAGGGTTAACAAAGTTTGTAAACCCAGTTTTGAATACCTTGAGGGGTGTACTTTCTTAGATGGAGTCACTTTTTTGAAATTTCTATTCTAGGGGTGCAACAGGGGGCTTGAAATGGGACATGGTATAAACAAAACCAGTCCTGCAAAATCTGCCTTCCAAAACCCATATGGCGTTCCCCTCTTTCTACGTGCTCCCGTTTGGCCAAACAGCAGTTTACGACCACATATGGGGTGTTTTTGCAAACTACAGAATCAGGGCAACCCATTTTGAGTTTTGTTTGGCAGTTAACCCTTGTTTTACTCCTGGAAAAAATGGATTATATTGGAAAATTTTCCAAAAAATAGAAATTTCTAAATTGTTTCTCCATCTGCCAATAACTCTTGTGGAACACCTAAAGGGTTAACAAAGTTTGTAAACCCAGTTTTGAATACCTTGAGGGGTGTACTTTCTTAGATGGAGTCACTTTTTTGAAATTTCTATTCTAGGGGTGCAACAGGGGGCTTCAAATGGGACATGGTATAAACAAAACCAGTCCTGCAAAATCTGCCTTCCAAACCCCATATGGTGTTCCCCTCTTTCTACGTGCTCCTGTTTGGCCAAACAGCAGTTTACGACCACATATGGGGTGTTTTTGCAAACTACAGAATCAGGGCAACCCATTTTGAGTTTTGTTTGGCAGTTAACCCTTGTTTTACAGCTGGAAAAAAATTATTATATTGGAAAATTTTCCAAAAAATTGAAATTTCTAAATTGTTTCTCCATCTGCCAATAACTCTTGTGGAACACCTAAAGGGTTAACAAAGTTTGTAAACCCAGTTTTGAATACCTTGAGGGGTGTACTTTCTTAGATGGAGTCACTTTTTTGAAATTTCTATTCTAGGGGTGCAACAGGGGGCTTCAAATGGGACATGGTATAAACAAAACCAGTCCTGCAAAATCTGCCTTCCAAAACCCATATGGTGTTCCCCTCCTTCTATGTGCTCCCGTTTGGCCAAACAGTAGTTTACGACCACATATGGGGTGTTTCTGCAAACTACAGAATCAGGGCAACCCATTTTGAGTTTTGTTTGGCAGTTAACCCTTGTTTTACTCCTGGAAAAAAATGATTATATTGGAAAATTTTCCAAAAAATAGAAATTTCAAAATTGTTTCTCAATCTGCCATTAAATCTTGTGGAAGACCTAAAGGGTTAATACAGTTTGAAAAAACAGTTTTGAATACCTTGAGGGGTGTAGTTTCTAGAATGGGGTCATTTTTGGGAGGTTTCTATTATCTAAGCCTCACAATATGACTTCAAACCTGAACTGGTCCATAAAAAGTGGGATTTTGAAGATTTCTGAGAAATTTCAAAATTTGCTTCTAAACTTCTAAGCCTTGTAACATCCCCAAAAAATAAAATATCATTCCCAAATGCTACAAACATGAATTAGACATATGGGGAATGTAAAGTCATCACAATTTTTGGGGGTATTACTATGTATTACAGAAGTAGAGAAACTGAAACTTTGAAATTTGCTAATTTTTCAAAATTTTTGGTAAAAATTGTATTTTTTTATGCAAAAAAATTAACTTTTTTGACCCAATTTTAGCAGTGTCATGAAGTATAATATGTGACGAAAAAACAATCTCAGAACGGCCTGGGTAAGTCAAAGCGTTTTAAAGTTATGAGCACTTAAAGTGACACTGGTCAGATTTGCAAAAAATGGCCAAGTCCTTAAGGTGAAATAGGGCTGAGTCCTTAAGGGGTTAAACTAATACTTTGTTGAAGCACCTTTTGATTTTATTACAGTACTCTTTTTGGGTATGAGTCTATCAGCATGGCACATTTTGACATGGCAAAATTTGCCCGCTGTCACGAGGGTATCAAGAGCCACGTCTGACTCCGTTATACCCGGGGTCAGGAAGTCGCAGCGGGTGGCTGCGCGCTCTATATCTAAAGATCACGTTATTTCTTAGTGATTGTTTTCTGTGTTTGCCTTGCTATCCTTTTTGTCTCTCTCAGGGATCCGTAGCTTCTGCTCCTCAGCTGTTTCTTGTCTGCCACTCCCTACCTCCTTATATTCTCCCCTCACACTTCTCTAGTTGCCAGTTATAGAGCTTCCTGCCTGGACATCTATACTGACCCACTGGAGTGGTTAATCCTGGTTGTCGTTCCTGTGTGCTACCCTCCGGATCCCTGTTGGGCTTATTGTTGTCTCCTGTTGTCGCCCACCTGGGAATATATGTTGAGTCTGTGTTGTCTGTCCTCCCCTTGGTGTTTTCCCTTAGAGTTAGTGGTGCGGACTAGTGTTCCCATCGCCCTGTTCACTACCTAGGGCTCAGCTCAGGGAAAGCCAGGGCTTTAGGCACGTGATCGGCGTACGGGTGAGGAACCCGTCTAGGGACGTCAGGGCAGCCAGGTGCCAGCCGCCAGGTGAGTCAGGGGTCACCATCTTCCCTCTCACTTGGGCAGGGCCTTCCTCGTTCCCTCCCTCTGTGTCACGTATGTGATAGCCACGCCGACCGTGATATTATAACTGGCCTAAAGAATAGCGACCACCTAGCTTGTCTAGGGGTGAGACGCTTAGCCGATTCTAGGTACAGAAGGTTCTTATGATCCGTAATCACCGTGACGGGGTGGATTGCTCCCTCTAAGAAGTGACGCCACTCTTCAAGCGCCAGTTTAAACGCCAACAGGTTAATTCAGACTTTCCATGCCTCTCATCCGGAGAGACCTGGTCCTGAGTGTCCGGAGGCCCCTCGTGAAAGGGGGGGTACTGTCACGAGGGTATCAAGAGCCACGTCTGACTCCGTTATACCCGGGGTCAGGAAGTCGCAGCGGGTGGCTGCGCGCTCTATATCTAAAGATCACGTTATTTCTTAGTGATTGTTTTCTGTGTTTGCCTTGCTATCCTTTTTGTCTCTCTCAGGGATCCGTAGCTTCTCCTCCTCAGCTGTTTCTTGTCTGCCACTCCCTACCTCCTTATATTCTCCCCTCACACTTCTCTAGTTGCCAGTTATAGAGCTTCCTGCCTGGACATCTATACTGACCCACTGGAGTGATTAATCCTGGTTGTCGTTCCTGTGTGCTACCCTCCGGATCCCTGTTGGGCTTATTGTTGTCTCCTGTTGTCGCCCACCTGGGAATATATGTTGAGTCTGTGTTGTCTGTCCTCCCCTTGGTGTTTTCCCTTAGAGTTAGTGGTGTGGACTAGTGTTCCCATCGCCCTGTTCACTACCTAGGGCTCAGCTCAGGGAAAGCCAGGGCTTTAGGCACGTGATCGGCGTACGGGTGAGGAACCCGTCTAGGGACGTCAGGGCAGCCAGGTGCCAGCCGCCAGGTGAGTCAGGGGTCACCATCTTCCCTCTCACTTGGGCAGGGCCTTCCTCGTTCCCTCCCCCTGTGTCACGTATGTGATAGCCACGCCGACCGTGATACCCGCTCTTCTTTGCAAAAACACTCCAAAACTGTCAGATTGCGAGGGCATCTCCTGTGCACAGCCCTCTTCAGATCACCCCACAGATTTTCAATTGGATTCAAGTCTGGGCTCTGGATGGGCCATTCCAAAACTTTAATCTTCTTCTGGTGAAGCCATTCCTTTGTTGATTTGGATGTATGCTTTGGGTCGTTGTCATGCTGAAAGATGAAGTTCCTCTTCATGTTTAGCTTTCTAGCAGAAGCCTGAAGGTTTTGTGCCAATATTGACTGGTATTTGGAACTGTTCATAATTCCCTCTAGCTTAACTAAGGCCCCAGTTCCAGCTGAAGAAAAACAGCCCCAAAGCATGATGTTGCCACCACCATGCTTTACTGTGGGTATGACGTTCTTTTGGAGATGTGCAGTTGTTTTTGCGCCAAACATATCTTTTGGAATTATGGCCAAAAAGTTCAACCTTGGTTTCATCAGACCATAACACCTTTACCCACATGCTTTTGGGAGACTTCAGATGTGTTTTTGCAAAATGTAGCCTGGCTTGGATGTTTTTCTTTGTAAGAAAAGGCTTTCGTCTTGCCACTCTACCCCATAGCCCAGACATATAATGAATACGGGAGATTGTTGTCACATGTACCACACAGCCAGTACTTGCCAGATATTCCTGCAGCTCCTTTAATGTTGCTGTAGGCCTCTTGGTAGCCTCCCAGACCAGTTTTCTTCTCATCTCATCAATTTTAGAAAGACGTCCAGTTCTTGGTAATGTCACTGTTGTGCCATATTTTCTCCACTTGATTATGACTGTCTTTACTGTGTTCCATGGTATATCTAATGCCTTGGAAATTCTTTTGCACCCTTCTCCTGACTGATACCTTTTAACAATGAGATCCCTCTGATGCTTTGGAAGCTCTCTGTGGACCATGGCTTTTGCTGTGGGAATGCGATTAAGAAAATTTCAGGAAAGCCCAACTAGAGCAGCTGAACTTTATTTGGGGTTAATCAGAGGCACTTTACATGATGGCAGGTGTATGCTGACTCCTATTTAACATGATTTTGAATGTGATTGCTTAATTCTGAACACAGCTACATCCCCAGTTATAAGAGGATGTGCACACTTATGCAACCACATTATTTTATTTTTTTCTGTTTTCTTCCCTCCACCTAAACGATTTCCGTTTGTTTTTTATTTGAGTTGTACAGTTTATAGGTCACATTAAAGGTGTAAAAAGTTCTAAAATGATTTATCTTTGTCTCATTTTTTTACATCACAGAAACCTGATATTTTAACAGGGGTGTGTCGACTTTTTATATCCACTGTATATAATACAGATAGTCAGTGTAGGTTATATACTGATATAGTGTAGCTGTTGCAGTGCAGTGTGTTAGGTAGTGTGATAAGTTTCTCTGTCTATGTTCCGCTGTCCATACATACAGTACATACAGTACATGCAACAGACATAGTGCTGTGATGTCACAACAATACATAGTGCACCAATCAGTAATATGTAGTCAGACCTGCTAAAATGTGAAGTTTCACGTATTGCGCCAAAATATGTGCATCATTAATTGCCGATTAGCGCAATCGCAAATATATTGGAGCACTCTATCTGCATATAAAGCCATTTTTAATGTTCTGCCGTGCCAACCATTTTCTCCAGTCTCAGGAAACTTCTAGCAGCTTGGAAAATGTAGCAAAAGTGACCGACGCCTTTATTGCGCGCGCTTTCCGCAAATATTACATTGTCGATTTTCGCAATCAAGAAAATAATAGCGAATTCTCGAATTCGCGAATGCTGTTTGTGATGTCCGATCCACAACATGTGGCCACTGCTCCTGGGGATTATGGAAGGTATGAGAAGACACTTTGGCTATCCAGGTCTGATACCTGAAAATGTATAATGTACTGTATGCCTGGGTCTACGCTGTGTGTGACAGGCGGAATATTAACAATGGTTTTACGTTATAGGTGTGCTAATTGATTTCCATTGGCTATCTAGTGTTTAACCTCTTAACCCAATGGCATGCTGAACGTTAGCGCACTATGCCATATTCTAACGGCATGGAGATGGCAGCAGCTCAATGACTGAGCCACCGCTATCAGCAGTAAGTGTCAGATGTAACATACAGCTGACATTCTGCTGCAATGGCTGAGATTGGTGCTAGCATGATCCCAGCCATTTAACCCCTTAGATGCTGTGGTCAGTAGTAAAGGCAGCATCTAAGGATTTTGCAGAGGAAGCGATCTCCCTCTCTCCTCCATCAGGCCCCCACGACACAATTTCAGGGTCCTCATGGTTATTATAACAGCCAGATACCTTACAAAGGTCTCAGGGTCTGCTTTGTACTAAAACCTACCAGGCCCTACCAGAGTAAAACTGACAAGTACAATACACTGCAAAAGATTACTATTGCAGTGTATTGTACCAGCAATTGGACTACTGTATCTCCAAGTTACCAAGTGAGACTTGGAAAAAAAACTACACTACACAAAAATGACCTGATCTATAAAAGGATTTTGGCAACATTTGTTACCTAATGGGGTAAAATTCGGAAAAACACTTTGGAAATATGCAAATTGCACTGCGATTGGTTGCTCAGGCACTTTTTTTTCATAAATGAGGCCCATTATAAAAAGACAATCTACTGCTGTCAATTTTTTTCTTACAATAGACAGGCTTTAGGCAATGTGGATCCCAATCCCCGTTAGGTAAGCATCCAATTTATGGCTATCCATCAAAATATAAAAAGCTTAAAGAATATTTTTCACATACATATTGTAGAAGAATATTTCAAGGAAGACGTAATGCTTTACTTATTTAAAAAACAATAAGTAACACTGAATCTCACGCTAGGTCATAGTGCCAACAGACATATTGATGTTTATACACCTACATGCGACTATGCTTTCAGCTGTTTGAAAGGCCAGCTGCATAAAAAGCCTTTAATATTGCAATGGTACAGAATGTTATCTGCTAGAATGCAAAATAATCCTGTTTTGCAAATTCTTTTTGTGCCCTATTAAGAACGATGGGAGCTAGAGATTAAGATAGACGCCTGATGTGGGAATTCTTATCTGTCCTGTAAATGAAAAGAAAAAATGTACTATCTTTCTGAGGAGGCATGAAGCTGCTGGGTGTCTGGGTGCAGATAAAGATCTGTGTGTCAGGATATTGTGCTGTTGATAAGGAGTCTGGCAGGTGCTAAATGACTACTTCTTCTCCTGTATAGAACTATTTAGTAAACAGCAGTCTGCGCTAAGGAACGTGAAAGAATTTTGATTCAATGAATGGCTACGCTGTGCTTTTAATTGCTGGAAGCTGTCCAGTGTCATAGCATTGGATGAGAATGAGTCTATGTGTCAATAAGGGCTCATGCACATGAATGTATTTTTCTTCCGTTTCCATTCCGTTTTTTACAGGTCCGTATGCGGAACCATTCATTTCAATGTGGCTTGAAAAAAATGGAAATGACTAAGTGTGCATTCCGTGTCTGTGTGTCAGCATGTCAGCTCCGCAAAAATAGAACACGTCCTATTCTTGTCCATTTTACAGACAAGGATTGGCATTGTTACAATGTATCCGCAAAAAAATGGATGCAACATGGACGTTACTCTTTTTTTTGCAGACCGCAAAATACATACGGTCGTGTGCATGAGCCCTTAGTCTATGGGGGAGATTTATAAAGACTGGCGTTCCCATACTCCAATCTTAACCCCCCTGCTAAAGAGTAGAATGCACCAAATGTATTAAGAGGAAAATGCCTCTTATAATAAATTAGTCACATCTCTGCCTCACCATACGCCAGAAACTCAAATTTACACCAGCCAGGGGCTGGCGTAGACTTGAGCTATAACTGGTGCCAGCTTATGGTGTAAGATATAGTAAATCCGGTGGGCCGAGCTAAACCCAGCCCGTCCCACTAAGCTCCACCCCTTTCTCACCCCTTCAAATAAGTGTTGAGAAGCTTAAAAAATAGGAAATTATGACACAGGCACGGAGTGCACCATAATTAGCAACTATTTTATGCTTAAAATCTTTTGTAAATGTCCCCCCATGTGTTTCTACTAATGTCAGTGTATCATTCAAGGTCTTATTATGGAATATGTTTTCATATGGCAAAAAATTATGTAGAATTTATCCATCAAAGCACATTAGTTTCTTCCTCAATATATTCATACTTTTACCTACAAATGAAAGGTTCCTTTGCTATATTATAACAAATCTCTTTCTATTAAAGGTTTTCAAAAATTCCAGTATTTCTGACAGTCTGGTATTACAATGTAATCAACACCAAATGTACAGTATCATACATAGTGCAATATGAAAGTGGGGTGGGAGGGGGTAGGGGGAATTGAGGAGTGACAAAGGTAGCGGGGATTAGGATATATGGTAAGGAAGGGTGGGAATGAAACGACACACCAAAACATTAATCATAATATGTCATTCTATCTAACTTGCCACATAAAGTAGCTGTTTATGTGGTCTCGTTTGTCATCCATTCATAATAAATGAAACCTAAAACAGTGAAAATAAACGTTGTCAACACAAAAATTGTCAACACGTAAATCCTTGGATGGATCTAAATTAGCTTTAGAATTGCTGGTGGTGAGGGTGATCTGGGTGAAAAAGAACTACACTTAAGATAATGTAATGTTGGCGAAGGAGAGTGATGAGGTTACAGGGGCATGATCTGAGACTGTGATAGGTCCGATCACTGAATTGCTTAACATGTCTATGTGGGACTATGTGTAGATATTAGAACATAGTCTAATCGTTGATGGGATCGGTGTACCGCTGAGAAAAAAGTGTGATCTCTATCTACATTGTTAAGTGTTCTCCATCAGTCCAATAAGTGATTGTCTCTTAATACCCTTTGTATTCCTCCTAGCGTTTTTGGGGATTTAGTGGAGGTACCTTGTGAGGTGTCTAGGGTGGGATTTAGTGCCACATTAAGATCCCCTTATACTATCTGAATCCCCTCTGCAAAATCTTGGAATTTGGATAGGGTCGTTTTGATCCATCTATGCTGCTGTGAATTAGGGAGCATTCACACGACCGTGTTTTTCTTCCGTGTCCGTTCCGCGTCCGTTTCGCAATTTTTGCGGACAATGCGCGGACCCATTCATTTCTAATTGCGGAATGCCTTTCATTGTCATCCGTGTGCTGTCCGTTCCTTTTATTTTAGAACATGTCCTATACTTGGCCGCAATCATAGAAAGTCATTGGGTCCGTAAAAAACGGATAGCACACGGAAATGCATCCGTATGTCATCAGTTTTTTGCGGACCCCTGGACTGAAAACATTCTAGGAAACCCCATTTCAGTTTTTTGCAGACCGTGAAAAATTGATGACACACGGAAGCACCACGTCCGTATTATACAGACTTACGGAACGGAAACGGAAAGATAACTGAAG
Source organism: Bufo bufo (assembly GCF_905171765.1). Classification (NCBI taxonomy): domain Eukaryota; kingdom Metazoa; phylum Chordata; class Amphibia; order Anura; family Bufonidae; genus Bufo; species Bufo bufo. The sequence continues at coordinate 380,785,759 of NC_053393.1, read as the reverse complement.
ACATACGGAACACACGGATCCGTGATTTGCGGTCCGCAAAACCAATACGGTCGTGTGAATGCTCACTTAGGAGCATATAGGCTAGCCAGGGAGAGTAATACTTGTCCTATTTTGCCTTTAACAAAAATAAACATGCCTTCTGGGTCATGTTGTACTATTATGGGTACAAAAGGTATATGCTTACTGATTGCCACACTGACTCCCCTAGCTGCTTACTGGTATGTGCAGTGGAACCACTGTGTGTATTTTACTTGAGACAGTTTGGGGATTTTTCCCGTCTTAAAGTGTGTCTCCTGTAAGAAGCAAATATCACTCTTACTATTGTGTAGGATGGTTAGGATCTGCAATCTTTTCTGAGGCGTATTGAATCCCCTAACATTGAGGGTAGTCACTTTCACAGAAGCCATGGGGAGTCAGTGGGGGCACCCAGTTCATGCTTCTTGTAGATCAACCAAGGTGTTATAGAAGGTAAAACAGAAAACAGAATTAAAGTATGTAAATAGTATTGAATCATTTGAAACTTATTGATTGGCGATTTGCTAACTGTGCTAGCATCCAACATAACTGACAGATCAACTAGCACAAGGAGCAAAAGTACCTGAGTGATCTTCACATTAGACCACTGTGCAGTATGCGGGGGCAGGTGGTATCGGAAAATCATCCCAACCCGGACCCTCATGCCCGTGCTTCTTACATCAAATACACCTAATATCCTGCTTAGAAAAATAAGTGAAAACCGTAAGTAAGTGTTAGTCCTGCAAAAGAAGTGATGTATACCGCCAGAGTTATATGATGGAGTGCTCAGAAACAAATATCCTGCACCCTCTATAGGTCTTCTGTGCAGGTCCGCTGATATTTCTCGCGTATTGTTAAAATGGGCCTCTTGCAGACGCAGTCTACAGGCTACCATCTCTATAGTTGACAAAAGGTATTCTCTGTAAGTATATGACCAAATATGAGGGTCCGGGGCCTATCTTGACACTGAGCAATGTTATAAATGTAGAGCTCTTGTAGCGAACAGAAATGGCGCACTCCTGAATAAACTCCTGTAATGTTGTTTCTTTGAAGTATGGCAGGTATAACAGTTGCTCCTTATTCTATGCACCTTTTGCTGTTGGGAGCTTTATGTTTAGTAACTACCTCCCAGGCTTCAATGGTAGGGAGTTGAGGTAGCTTGGATAAGGTAATATCCACTGGGAACCAGGATTCAATAGATATGGGCGTTGTATCCAAGAGATGGCAGTGGATAGATCCTGGGGCGTGCGAACCACGCAGCGGCGGCCATTTTTTGCGAAAGTTAGCCCAAAAGGATAGAGCCATCTGTAAAGTATTTTTTGATCTCTTAGATGAGAGGCTTAAGGGCTCTACATTTGGCTATGGTTGAGAGGGCTACATATTGGTAGAGTAGAACAGTTGAGTCACCATCCTTAACTCTTTCCTCTCCCTTGAGGCTTGTAATATGGCTGCTGTATCTCTGAAGCTCAATAGTCTGCATACCACATCCCTGGTTCTCCTTGTTTAGGCGGAGGGCGAAGTGAGCGGTGAATCCTTTCAATGATGATGTCTTCGGCCCTGCTTTCTCCCAGAAGATCTGTGAATATTTTTCTGGCGGCGGTCTACAGCTCCCCCAGCAGCACTGACTCCGACAGGCCTTTTAGTCAGATTTTTTTCCTCCGGCTCCTGTTCTCTTGATCCTCAATCATGAGGTGGGCAGTATTTAGCGAGGAGATCTGAGTTTCCAGCGTCTGCACTATGGCTGCGCTGTGCGACACCACTTGGCTTTGCTGAGTTTCCCACTCGATGCCCCATAGCTCTCATGTCTTGTCTCAGCTCCCGTATCTCCTGAATTAATGGTGCTAGAGCCTGGGACAGGGTAACTTTGAAGAAAGCTTTGGTTAGTGCGCCATTATCTTTATGTCGCACGTTCTCGCCTGAGTCTGTTGTGCAGTCACCATCTTCTTCTACCTCTCCTTCGGAGTCACGCCCACGAGCCTGCGGCGCCATCTTGTCAGACCGAGCCGGGAATGCCACCAACTTCTCTCTGAGGAATCTGTCTATCTCCGCTTGATTTTTTTAATTTTTCTAAAATTAGTATTTTGACCACATCATCCTCTTTATGCATGTTGTCTTACTCCAAGCTGTATAGGCTCGAAAGCCTACTACCAATTAAGCATATTAGGTGATGTGCATCTCTGTAATGAGAAAGGGTGTGGTCTAATGACATCAACACCCTATATTAGGTGTGCATAATTATTAGGCAACTTCCTTTCCTTTGGCAAAATGGGTCAAAAGAAGGACTTGACAGGCTCAGAAAAGTCAAAAATAGTGAGATATCTTGCAGAGGGATGCAGCACTCTTAAAATTGCAAAGCTTCTGAAGCGTGATCATCGAACAATCAAGCGTTTCATTTAAAATAGTCAACAGGGTCGCAAGAAACGTGTGGAAAAACCAAGGCGCAAAATAACTGCCCATGAACTGAGAAAAGTCAAGCGTGCAGCTGCCAAGATGCCACTTGCCACCAGTTTGGCCATATTTCAGAGCTGCAAAATCACTGGAGTGCCCAAAAGCACAAGGTGTGCAATACTCAGAGACATGGCCAAGGTAAGAAAGGCTGAAAGACGACCACCACTGAACAAGACACACAAGCTGAAACGTCAAGACTGGGCCAAGAAATATCTCAAAACTGATTTTTCTAAGGTTTTATGGACTGATGAAATGAGAGTGAGTCTTGATGGGCCAGATGGATGGGCCCGTGGCTGGATTGGTAAAGGGCAGAGAGCTCCAGTCCGACTCAGACGCCAGCAAGGTGGAGGTGGAGTACTGGTTTGGGCTGGTATCATCAAAGATGAGCTTGTGGGGCCTTTTCGGGTTGAGGATAGAGTCAAGCTCAACTCCCAGTCCTACTGCCAGTTTCTGGAAGACACCTTCTTCAAGCAGTGGTACAGGAAGAAGTCTGCATCCTTCAAGAAAAACATGATTTTCATGCAGGACAATGCTCCATCACACGCGTCCAAGTACTCCACAGCGTGGCTGGCAAGAAAGGGTATAAAAGAAGAAAATCTAATGACATGGCCTCCTTGTTCACCTGATCTGAACCCCATTGAGAACCTGTGGTCCATCATCAAATGTGAGATTTACAAGGAGGGAAAACAGTACACCTCTCTGAACAGTGTCTGGGAGGCTGTGGTTGCTGCTGCACGCAATGTTGATGGTGAACAGATCAAAACACTGACAGAATCCATGGATGGCAGGCTTTTGAGTGTCCTTGCAAAGAAAGGTGGCTATATTGGTCACTGATTTGTTTTTGTTTTGTTTTTGAATGTCAGAAATGTATATTTGTGAATGTTGAGATGTTATATTGGTTTCACTGGTAAAAATAAATAATTGAAATGGGTATATATTTGTTTTTTGTTAAGTTGCCTAATAATTATGCACAGTAATAGTCACCTGCACACACAGATATCCCCCTAAAATAGCTAAAACTAAAAACAAACTAAAAACTACTTCCAAAAATATTCAGCTTTGATATTAATGAGTTTTTTGGGTTCATTGAGAACATGGTTGTTGTTCAATAAAAAAATTAATCCTCAAAAATACAACTTGCCTAATAATTCTGCACTCCCTGTAATGTGTATGGTCACCTTAACTCCAGTCCAACACTGCTGTGCTGTTTCTCATGGTAATATTGGTCTGGGTACATTTGACCTAGAAAGAAAAAAAAATGTTAACCTCTATGCTTATGATAAATGTACTTTGGTTAAACGTGCATCTTCAGGCTTTAAGGCATATGTCAGTTTGATTGATGATATATAGATAATACAAATGTAAAGCCTGTCAATTATATTCACATTGTAAAACAAGGGAATCTGTCTGCATTAAAGCTCAACAGAGGAAATGTCTTATTATAGGTCACAGGTCGTTTCAGTGAAGAACGTGAACACAGTGACCTGTATAGTGATGGACAAACATCGGCCGGGACATTTCGCGAACGGGCCCCATTCACTTTAATGGCAGGCGAACCTGAAAAACCTTCAGGTCATATTTGCAGCCACCAGATACTTACTAGAAGTGCACAAACAGTCCCACAACAAAGGCAGTGACATACCAGAGTGGGATCAATGGCAAAAATTCCCACAAAAAATATGTATTTTAATCAGGGGCCATTTTTATGAGTCTTAAAGGGAAACTGTCAAAAATGTGCCTTGCTGGAGCCTCGAAAATTTTTATTTTAGGCCATGGGAGTACAGGCCCCAAAAATTAGGCATTCACCTGACAGAAAAGAACAAGTGATTATGCGGCTAGAGGTACATTAGGCGGTCACTGAATAACAATTTGACTGTAGGCCAGTGGAGTACAGGCCCCAAAAATTAGGCATTCACCTGACAGAAAAGAACAAGTGAATATGTGGCTGACGGTATATTAGGCGGTCACTGAATAACAATTTTACTGTAGGCCAGTGGAGTATAGGCCCCAAAAATTAGGCATTCACCTGACAGAAAAGAACAAGTGATTATGTGGCTGGAGGTACATTAGACGGTCGGTGGATAACAATTTTACTGTAGGCCAGTACAGGCCCCAAAAATTAGGCATTCAACTGAGAGAAAATAACTTATGATGATGTGGCTGGAGGTACAATAGGCGGTCACCGGCTAAAAGTTTTACTGTAGGCCAGTACAGGCCCCAAAATCTACGCATTCACCTGACAGAAAAGAACTTTTGATTATGTGTCTGGAGGTACATTAGGCGGTCACTGGATAAAAAGTTTACTGTAGGCCACTGGAGTAGAGGCACCCAAAATTAGGCATTAACCTGACAGAAAAGGCCTTTTATGCCGCTGTATATACATAAGACAAGAACCATTCTTTGTTCTGGGTGATGGCGGATATGTGTGGGCTGGCATGAGGAAATTTAATTACAGATGGTCGTCACAGGTGTTGAATTCCTCTGAGATCCATGTCTCATTAATTTCTAGAAATGTGAGGTAGTCCACACTGTTGTGAGCTAGGCGAGTGCGCTTATGGGTCACAATCCCCCCTGCTGCGCTGAACGTCCTTTCGGACAGGACACTTGATGAGGGGCAAGCCAAGAGTTCCATGGCAAATTGTGCCAGCTCTGGCCACAGGTCAAGCCTGCACACCCAGTAGTAGTAGTAGCGTCCACATCAGCCATTAATCCGATGTAGCTGGACATCTGTCGGTCTAGGCGTTCCCTGAGGCTGGATCCGGAGGGCAGCTGTTGATGGGTTGGCTGCAAGAATGAGCTCATATCCAAAGTGAACAACACATCTTCAAACCACTCTCTTCTTGCAAGCGCTGTAGGATTGGTACCCGCACCTGTTTCGCTGTGGAAATTCCTCTGCCAGCTCCCGCAACAGCAGAATGCAGCATCTCTCGCAGAAAGGCCTGGAAATGCTGCATTCTGCCAGCCCTCTGTGATGCTTGTAACATGTCTGCCATTTTGTGTTTGTACCGGGGGTCTAAGTACGCTGCCACCCAGTACTGGTCCTTGCCCTTTATGCTTTTTATACGGGGGTCCCTCTTCAAACACTGGAGCATGAAGGTCCCCATTTGCACTAAATTGAAAGCGGTGGAGCGCCATGGCACCTGTTCATCGCCCAGGAGAATGTCGTCCTCAGTCTCCTCCCCCCAGCCACGGACAACACCAAGGATCCCCAAAAAGTTTAAAGTCCCCCTCAAACCCTGCTCTTCTTGCTTCTCCTCCTGCTCCTCCCAGCCACCATCCTCCTCTGACTCCACTTCACACTCCTGCTGACTTGTCTCAGATGGAGTAGTCCCCCTGGGAATTCATTCAGCATTGAGACTTCCTCATCATCCAGCTCCTGCTGCTCGACGGCTTGATCAATGACATGACGCAATGAACGCTCCAGAAAAGAGGTGTAAGGTACGATGTCACTGATGGCTCCCTGGCTGCGACTGACCAGTTTGGTGATCTCATCCAATGGGCGCAGAAGTCTACATGCATTGCGCATGAGCAGCCACTGGCGCGGTGAAAAGAAACCAAGCTCCCCAAAACCTGTCCTGCTGCAGAGTTCATACAGGTAGTCGATAACGGCACGTTGCTGGAGCAGCCTATCAGGAATATACAGGGTGGAGTTCCAGCGCGTCGGGCTGTCACAAATCAGACGTCTGATGGGCAGGTGGTGTCACCGCTGAATGTCAGCAAGGCGAGCCATGGCCGTGTAAGATCTTCTAAAATGGCCAGAGATTTTCCAGGCCTGCCGCAAGACGTCCTGGACCCCGGAGTATTTGGCAACGAATCGCTGCATGACGAGGTTCAGGACGTGTGCCATGCATAGCACGTGTGTCATTTTGCCTTGTTTCAGCATGCTCAGCAGATTGGCACCGTTGTCGCACACCACTTTACCAACTGTCAAATTGAGCGGGGTTAGCCACTGATCGGCCTGTGACCGCAAAGCAGAAAGCAGTGCAGGACTGGTGTGGCTCTTGGCTTCCAGGCACAACAGCCGCAGCACAGCATGGCAACATCTCACCTGGCACGTCGAATAGGTTCTGGGGAGCTTGGGGGGTGCAGTGGAAGAGCCGGTAACAGTGGAAAAGGAGAAGTCAGCCGAGGAGGAGACGGAGGATGGAGGAGGAGGAGAAGAAGAGGCAGGCCTGCATGCAATCCGTGGCGGTAACACGGATATGTACCTTCCCTGCCCGTGTTTGATAGACTACGTGTCTGTGGTCAGATGTATCTTGGCACCGACACTGTGTGCCAGAGATATATTCACTTGCCGCTGAACGTGGCCATATAGCTCTGGGATGCCCTTCTGGGAGAAATATTTCCTTCCAGGGACTTTCCATTGCGGTGTGCCAATGACCACAAATTTTCTAAAGTCCTCTGAATCCACCAGTTTATATGGCAGTAGTTGGCGGGCTAGCAGTTCCGCCAAGCCAGCGGTCAACCGTTGGGCAAGAGGGTTATCCGGCGTCATCAACTTTTTACGCTCAAACATTTGGGCCACGGAAGTCTGCCTTCTGCCAGATGAGCGCGATGACGGCGCGGTGGAAGGTGGAGTGAAGGACAAATGGGAGGAGAGAGGAGAAGGAGAAAAGGCAGGACGTGAAGAGCAGGGATTGTGGCTTAGTGGGTTCTGACAGCGTTGCTACTGCTAGGCTCGGTGATGGGAGGCCAGGTGCCTTCCTAAGGCGGTTGTCCCTAAGTGAGTGTTGGGCTTACCGCGACTTATGCGTTGACAGCACAGGCTGCAGATGGCAACACTATTGTCAGCAGCTGACACATTAAAAAAAGTCCACACTGCGGAGCCATGTGCCAGCGTCCTGGGAGCACAAGACCGTGCATGGTGGATGGCTCGCTCCAGATAATTTGCAGTATGCTTTTTGCCTCCGGTGCACTGCAAGTTCTGCCTGCTTCTCCTCCTTCTCCTCCCTATCTGCTGTTCAGTCTCTCCCTCTGAACTCCCCTCCTCTTGCTCTCTTGTGAGCACCCACGTGACGTCCATCAACACGTCATCATCGTCACCTTCACCACCACTGACATTAGAGATCTCGGAGTAGGCAGCAACAGCAGAGACCACCCTCCTTGGACTGATCTGGGTACTGTCTTCAGACCGCTGGGTGGCGGCCGTTGCGATCTCCTCTTCCTCATCCGATGACAAGAATTGCTGCACATCGGTAAGGTCTGGGAATAGATGTGAAAATAATTCCTCTGACTCGAGTGGAGGGGCTATGGTGGTGGTGGTGGTGTCTTTGGGGGTGCACACAGCAGAGAGTGAGGAGAGTGCAGACACAGAGAATGAGGAGGGTGCAGAAGCGGAAGGCTGAGTGAGCCACTCAACCAACTCTGGTACGTCCTTTGTAATCGCACGCACCTTCTCCAACTTCCCACTTAGGCTTCGGCCTGGTGCACCTGCCCAACCCCTACCACCCCTGCGGAACGGGCTGCCTCTTCCTCTGCCTGTCATTTTCAAAATGACCCTGTGCCAAAGTCCCTAGAGAAGAGCAGTATTTGTGGAAGCAGGTATATCGCAGGCCTCAATCAGTATTTGGTGGAAGCTGGTATATCAAACCCCTTAATCAGTATTTTGTGAAAGGAGGTGTATCGCTGGCCTCAATCAATATTTGGTAGAAACAGGGATATCAATCCCCTTAATCAGTATTTTGTGGAAGCAGGTGTATCGCAGGCCTCAATCAATATTTGGTGGAATCAGTTATATCAATCCCCTTAATCAGTATTTTATGGAAGCAGATGTATCACAGGCCTCAATCAATATTTGGTGGAAGCAGGTATATCAATCCCCTTAATCAGTATTTTGTGGAAGCAGGTATATTACACCCCTAAATCAGTATTTTGTGGAAGCAGGTATATAGAACCCCTTAAAGGGAGTCTGTCACCTCCATATGGCCATATACAGTGCTTACCTGGCTCTGTAGCACACCTATACAGGATGTAACGGTACCTTTGTTCTTTTCTTTAGACTTGCACCAGCAGGAAAAATGAAGTTTAATTCATATGCAAATGAGCACTCGCAAGTGCCCAGGGGCGGCGTTCAGTGTGTAAGTGCCCAGGCTGCTCTGCCTTCTTTTCACTTTACTCCTCCCCAGCCTCTTCCTTTGCCCGCCCTCCAAGTCCGGACCTATCGATGAGGCAAAAGACTTGGAGGGCGGGCAAAGGCAGAGACTGGGGAGGAGTAAAGTGAACGAAAGGCAGAGCAGCCTGGGCACCTACACACTGAACGCCGCTCCTGGGCACTTGCGAGTGCTCATTTGCATATGAATTAAACATAGTTTTTCCTGCTGGTGCAAGTCTAAAGAAAAGAACAAAGGTACCGTTACAATCCTGTATAGGTGTGCTACAGAGCCAGGTAAGCACTGTATATGGCCATATGGAGGTGACAGACTCCCTTTAATCAATATTTGGTGGAAGCAGATATATCCCACCCCTTATTCAGTATTTTGTGGAAGCAGGTATATAGAACCCCATAATCAATATATGGTGGAAGCAGGTATATCGCACCCCTCAATCTTTATTTTGTGGAAGCAGGTATGTCAAACCCCTTAATCAGTATTTTGCAGAAGCAGGTATCTCGCACTCCTCAATCAATATTTTGTGGAAGCAGGTGTATCGCAGGCCTCAATCAGTATTTGGTGGAAGTAGGTATATCACAACCCTCAGTCAGTATTTTGTGGAAACAGGTATATAGAACCCCTTAATCAATATTTGGTGGAAGCAGGTGTATCGCACCTCTCAATCTGTATTTTGTGGAAGCAGGTATATAGAACCCCTTAATCAATATTTGGTGGAAGCAGGTATATCGCACCCCTCAATCAGTATTTTGTGGAAGCAGGTATATAGAACCCCTTAATCAATATTTGGTGGAAGCAGGTATATCGCACCCCTCAATCAGTATTTTGTGGAAACAGGTGTATCGCAGGCCTCAATCAGTATTTTGTGGAAGCAGGTGTATTGCAGGCCTCAATCAGTATTTTGTGGAAACAGGTGTATTGAAGGCCTCAATCAATATTTGGTGGAAGCAGGTATATCGCAACCCTCAATCAGTATTTTGTGGAAACAGGTTTATCAAACCCCTTAATCAGTATTTTGTGGAAGCAGGTGTATCACAGGCCTCAATCAATATTTGGTGGAAGCAGGTATATCAATCCCCTTAATCAGTATTATGTGGAAGCAGGTATATAGCACCCCTCAATCTGTATTTTGTGGAAGCAGGTATATCGCAGGCCTCAATCAATATTTGGTGGAAGCAGGTATATCGCACCCCTCAATCAGTATTTTGTGGAAGCAGGTATATCAAACCCCTTAATCAGTATTTTGTGGAAGCAGCTATATTGCACACCTCAATCATTTTTTTGGGGGGCAACAGGTATATCACACCTGTTGCAAATAGTTGTTTCAATAGCGCTTGTCTCTCTATATACCTGCGGTATTGCAGCAGAACCGCACACGACTGCTGCACAATACAAATGCACTATATACTTTCTATGTTAGAAAGTATATAATAGGTATATCACACCCCTCAATCAGTTTTTTTGGGGCAACAGGTATATCACACCGGTTGCAATTAGTTATTTCAATAGCGTTTGTCTCTCTATATAGCTGCGGCATCGCAGCAGAACCGCACATGACTGCTGCACAATACAAATGCACTATAATATACTTTCTATGTTAGAAAGTATATTATAAGTATATCACACCACTCAGTATGTCACACCTATCAATAGCACACCTATACCAGTCCTTAAAAGGACTTTTGTGGCCCTATTAGCTAGCATTTAGTGTCCCTAACAGTCTGTCTCTCCTCCACAAAGCAACCTCTCCCTACACTGGCAAGACACAGAATGTAAAATGGCTGCCAGATCGGGTTCTGGTATAGGGTGGGAGTATGTCCATGTGCTGACACGTCTCAATTGGTTATCCTGTCGCACCTGATTGATGTGTTATGGGTCAAAGTTTGGCGCAATGCAAAAGAATATAGCGCATGCGAACATCGCCATATGTTCTCATATTCTGCAAATCACGAACAAGCAAACTTCGCCGCGAAACAACCGCCGGGCGAAACCACAAGGGCATCTCTAGACCTGTACTGTGAATTTACCTTACAATATTAATATCTCCATTATATGCTGACCAGAAATGCAACTACATAATGTTATACACTGCTATTAAACTGTGAATTTACCTTACGATATTAATATTTTCTAGCAATATTTCCATAATATGGAAATGTTCATAGGAATAGTCTGTTTTAGTAACTACTTGCACATGAAATAACAATCCCGGACAGTCATTTCTTATAACTTTGTTGTGTCATTCTTCTGTTATTCCTCTTAAAACATTTTTATATATATATATATATATATATATATATATATATATATATATATATAAATTGTCAACTAGGTGTTACTATTCATATTACAATGTGGTATAATTGAAATGTTAACTTTATTTTGTAGGTCAGTATTATTATGGTGATGCCAATTTTATTTCCTTTTTAAAAATCTTTCACTACTTTTGTGCAATAAAAACACTTTAAAAAATATTTGTTTTTGTGTTGCCATATTCTGAGCATTGGCACCACTTTTGGGTACATATGTATCGCAGTTTATTCCATTATTTTTATTTTTTTATACTTTTTTTTTCAGTTTACTAGTTTACTTCAATAATACTCTGCAGTACTTCTGTATAGTGGTATATTAACAGGCAGCCTATTGGACCCTGCCAATGGCAGATCTGTGGGCCACTGTTAGTTGCTATGGCAGCTGGGAGGCCTATCATTACCCTGCGATTGTAATGGCATAACAGAGACAGTCGCCTCCCTGTGTCATGACACTTAGATGCTGTGATCGCTATTGACAGCATCTAAGATGTTAATCTGTCAGGATCTGAGTTATCTCATGTCCCGGTAGTTGCAGCAGGTGAAGTGGCAGTCAATTAAAGAAAGAGACATTTTCCCTAATAAAATATACAAAGTTGAGCCAATCACCGACCAGGCACCCACCGGTAGTAAAATCCATTTCTGTGGAGATGAACAGGGACTGCAGCAGTAGCTGAACAGCAGTTAGGTGATGGTTTGTTATTTAAACCCATTCCAAACACGTTTTTAATTAACATTATTCCCCAGACAAGTACATCATGCCTAGCTGTGAGGATCTATGGAGCATTTTGCTGAACAGAGATATTAAAGGGGTTGTCACATCTCAGACAATAGGGGCATATCGCTAGGATATGCCCCCACTGTCTTGTAGGTTCGGGTCCCACCGCAAAGACCTGAAAATTGGTGGCTGGAGGACCAATCGCTCCACAGAAGTGTAACGCACCCCGATGGGAGCGCACCACGCATGACCGACCGCTGCTCCCATTCACTTCTAAAGGCCGACAGAAATAGCCGAGCCAGCATTCGGCTATCTTCAGCGGCCCCATGGAAAATGAATGGAGGGCAGTTGCACATGCGCAGTGCATCCACCACTTTCGGGGCTCTGTTCTCGATATAGCCTAGCAATATGCCCCCATTGTCTCAGATAGGAATACCCTCTAAAGGTAGGAATCAGTCCATCTAGTTTTCATGTTGCTGTCTGAATAAAATTGTCCACAGAAGTACATTCTAAGATGAAGAAAACAGACACAAAAGAGAATATTTTGGCTTATGATATGTTATTTTTATTTGGTACATACAGTAGATCTGGTTACGTTAATGTTTAATATTTGGAAAATCGATTAGCAATCTATTTGCATATTTCCTATTTATTTTAGACAGTGTGATTTTTTTAAGCGATGGTTTATACACTTGGTACATGTAATTATCTTGTTGACTTGGTTGGTATATTGACTTTCGTCTGTAGTACTAACGCCAAAGAAAAGATGAAAACGCAGAACTGTATTTTAACATCTATCTTAAGACCCTGTTTTCCAGCCATATCCAGGGTCCATTTACAAGGGAAAATATGCAATCCTAGAATGCCAGCAAGTTAGTGCACCATACAAAACACATCTGGGAAATCTTCCCTCTTCTTTTATTGAAAAGACAAATTAAGATAGATCTCGAACATTAAAATAAGCTACACTCAAAGAATTGCCTGTGTTTCACTGACAAGTAAGACATTATAAAGCAGAAAATGACCATAAAACAACATTCAGATATACTGCCTGCCTTGTACACCTCTTATGTTTTTCAAATGGTTCTACATAGAATACCAAGGAATGACATCCCAAAGAGAGACAAATGAGGCGTTCTGACAGCACTTGACAGCACGTCTTTGTTCAGGATTCTTAGGGTCATATGACAAAGACACATTGTGAAATAAACAAAGTTAGGTGCACACTTTAAAGGAAATCGGCCCCCCTTTTATGTAAAAGAATCCTCTGGAACTGTTGGACCGAGGTTTCTGTATACACGCCCCACAAGTTCTGAAGCTTTATGTGTGTCTGTGGAAATCAGTACGAGAAGCTGGCCATTGATAAGAGATCCCCCTTCTATACAAAGTCAAAATAAGTACACAAACTACAAAAACAACACCTTTTACACAACATTGATCACTGGCATGTGTTACAGCTACCACAAAAAAAAACGCAAAATGGGATTTACGGCAAAGCCTGGATTTGTCTTTAGGGGGGTTAGAAAAAACAATGCAAAAACATTTTTACAATTGTAAAATAATTCTCTATACTCAAGTCTTTATTAAAGGGTCACTAACATTTTAAAAACGTATGATATGTCACAAAGGTGTATCAAAAGTTTAGATCGGTGGGGTTCTGAGCGCTGAGACCCGCAATGATCTCTTGAATGAGAAGAGAGAAGCATGGACATATCGCGCTCCCTCTCCTCACTGCACAAGGTGGGCTCCATAGAAGTCTAGGGATCCCATCTCAATTTCATCCTCTGCACAGATAGTGTGATATTCCTCCTCTTATGTCCCCTCATTCTACATATAAGTGGGGGTCTCAGTGCTCAGTCTTCCACCGATCTAAACTTTTGATGTCTCCATGACATATCAAAAGATTTTTCTCACGTGAATGTACCCCAAATATCACTCATATCAGCTCATCTTCAGCTAAGGCTTCATGTGCACGGCCGTGTCCATATTTCATTCCGCAAACAACAGACCCGCAAAATACTAATCCGTGTGCATTCTGCATTTTTCTCACTCCCATCAACAGAAAGGGCTATTCTTTTGGGTAATACGGATCAGAATAGGACATGTTCTATAATTTGTGGAATGGTCACATGAATCTGCAAAAAAAATAAAATTATGTGAGCATGGCCCCATAGGGCATTGAGCACGAGGCTGGGTTACATCTATTGTTATATACACATTAATTACAGAGTTAATATTCAGATCATCAAAATAATATCAATGAACCAACAAAAATTCTACACATTTCATTACTGTTGTTTAAAGACCTTCACTCCATGTTTACGACTGCTTGGCTTCTTATTTTTGACCCATTTTATCCTGCAAATAGCCAATGATATAAATAATAGTGTTTTGTGTAAATGGTAAAATAGCATGCGATTCATTTTAGGAATATAATTTATAGGACATGATCCGTAGAATTAATAAAGAGGAATGGTCATAGGGATTATTAACCCACTAACCATGTTTGAAACACAAGATTGCACAGAAGTGACATTCTTTATCTACTATAGTGCTTTGGGTGGAGTTTGGCAAAAAAAATTCACTACCTTGGAGAGGTAAGAAACAGAATCAGGCCTCTTTCACACATACATGGATTTTCACGGACTACAGAAAAAATTATTTGTCAACAAAAAATTACCACAAAGTCTTAAAAATGTTTTTCTGTTTCCATGACAAATTTTACTGCATTTACAGACTGTTCGAATAAAGGGCCCCAAAGTTCTCCCCCACTCTGGCCAATTTATATGTGGGAGGAGACCTTCATATACTCATTAGATGTGGTTTGCACACAAATTGGGAAACTCCTCGGCCACATGAACTGTGGTGTGATCTCCCATTGACAACAATGGGAGATGGTTTCAGTGCAGATTTGGCACAGTTTTCAGCACCAAATCTGTGTTAAAACCCGCGCCAAAAAAACATTATGTGAACCTACACTAATACATGCTTGATACTACTATAACATCTATATCTATATATGTATTGTAGAAAGGCACAAGGGACCATCATAGATGGAAGATATGTGTCACCGAGGTTCCTGGCCTCGGTGAAGTAGGAGCCAGTAGTGCATATGTCCGCAGCAGTTGCTGATGGACACTTTGACAGTTAGCATAGCTGTGAAAAGCTAATCCGGGCCGGCTCTTACTGGGAGCAGCAAAAGTGCAGGGTGGGTGGCTGTTCCCCATAGTCCAGGCCGGGTTTTGACGGGCTTACAAAAATTCAGCCAGCAGGGTCAGGGGTGTGATTACCTGGCTGATGGTGGAGCTTTGTGTAGCTGTGTGTTTTTGAAGCCGAGTGAAAACCGGAGGGTCTCTGCCGAGAGACAAAGGACAAAGCAAGGTCCCGTGGGGAGTACAGTACTGTGCCCTAAAACTTCCTATGTGATTGTTCAGATTCAAGACTGAATTGTTTTTCTTTAAGTGTCGGCTGAAGTAAGCTGATCACTACCGCCTGTTGAATTGTGGTGTGCCAACAATAAAAGACATTTATTACTTTGATTTCCACCACTAAAAGGCTACTATGTATTTATCTGAAGGCTACCATTTGGGAAATCCCTACAGTATATATAATAGAAATATTGTTATGGGGGAATGTGGGGTTGTCTCTCACTCCAGATATAAGCATTTTGAATGCAGGCAATATGAAAGTATGTAAAAGCTATACCACGTTCCATTCTAATTTTGTAATCGCAGAGTAAATGTATAAAAAAAAATGCATAAGTGAACTGACCAGTAATGCAGGATATAGGCCTGAATGGTACATGGTTATAGTTGGTTTGTTCATTGCACAATCGATATTGTTCTTCTGATGCCTGTGACTGAGAGAACAGGGTTTACTTGCTGAAAAGTGATGACACCAAGCAGACGGGATGGGCATATCATTAGGACAGCAATTAGTGTGCCTGCATTCTTTAAACACTTTCAAAGCCTCAGAGCATTTAAGTGTCTATTGAATTTTGCATTGTGTCCAAACTTGGATTTCTGCACCTCATTTCTATACCCTTCCGAGACTTGAAGTTCATAAAGCTTTAAATGAAAGGATTAGAGTTTTGGTAACACTAGGAAAGACAATACTATGTGATATTTAAACATTTTTTTATATGGTAACTGTCTTTATTCATTTTTACACACTGATTTTGGGGTAGGTTTATCAATATATTTATGATAGTATTTTGGAGCAAAGACATTAAAAATAGGGTGTTATGATGGCCTGAACAGCATACATTAACAGGGCATATGGTTTGCAGACGATTCTGGCATTTACTGCACTGGGGAGAGATGCTAAACTGATGCTGATTGCCGCTTCTAAGTGGGGAGGGGACTCTCTTTCTTACTTTATCGTGCCCCATTCGATGCGGTTGTGGGGTGCCGAGGGGTTGCCATTGCAGTCAGGGACCTAACAATGGTCACCAGACCTACCATGTACAGATGTCTGAAGGTAGGGTCTATTTGGCACTATGTCAGGTTTACTGTAACTGATATACTACTCTACAATACAGAAGTATTGAAGTGTATTATATAGGTGATAAGAGAATTGCATGTTTACGTCCCCCTATCAGAATTGAGAAAAATGTTTAAAAAAAAAATTTAATAAAGATCTTTTTTCGATAAAAATATATGTTTCAAGTAAAAAGACAAAGATCACCTTTTTCACTTAGGGCCTGTTCACATTTTGTTTTTGCTGGTCATCAAGCGAATACATTTAGACATACAGTATAAAAAGTTATTCAAACATACGCAATTTTATGGGTATCTATCCTTTTTTTAATATATATGTTTGACGGATATGCATACGTTTCAATACGTTTGCGTCAGTTTTTTTTGTGAAATCCTTCTTTTTTTAACTAAAGGGTATCAAAGGAAGTAGGAAGTATGGTAAAAATAGACACTAGTGTTGAGGGAAGCGAGCTTCAGATGATTCATCTAAGGCCGCTTCGTTTAAAACTTTGGAATAATATTGTACGGAGATCCGTCTCCGTACAGTATTAGAATGTATGGGCTCTGATGAGCCAAAGTAAGTTATTCGCGAAGTCGTGTGTGACTTTGTTGAATAACTTCGGTAGTTGACTTTTAAAGTGGAAAACCATTTTAAAACTTGAAACCAAATTCGGCTTTGGTTTTGACTGGTACCTCCACTTTAAAAATCAACTACCAAAGTTAATCAATGAAGTCACGCGTGACTTTGCGAATAACTAACTTCGGTTCATCAGAGCCCATACATTCTAATACTGCACGGAGACGGATCTACGTACAGTATTATTCCGAAGTTTTGAACGAAGTGACTTTGGATAAAGCATCCGAAGCTCGCTTTGCTCAACACTAATGGATACGTTTGATGGATGGAAACATATTGTCTTACGTTTCTATTTGTCTCCTATTCACTGCAATGTTAAAAAAAGTATATGTTTTGTATAAGTTTTTTTCTGCAGGACAGAAAAGCGCGGTATGCTACGTTATTCTATCCTGCAAAAAAAAAAAAAGTCAAGCCATATGTTTGTATATGATTTTTTTTTATTATTTTTTTACAAACGAATCTGCTTGATGTACAGCAAAAACGAGGTGCAAACAGACCCTTAGAAATGGCTTTATTTAAAAAAAAAAAAAAAAAAAAACACTATACATGTCTGTAACGACAGACCAATACAGCAAAAAGATAACATTAATTATCCTGTATGGTGAACATGTACAAACAAAATGACAAATGTATGCTTTTTGTTCATCTCTCCTGTTAAAAAAATACAATAAAAAGCGATCAAAAAGTTGTATATACTCCAGTGAGGCCCAATGAAAACCACAATTTATTCCACAAAATACATGCCCTCACACAGCCTTGTCAATACAAAAATAAATTATTAAAAAAATAAAGGGGTCATTATCAAACTGGTGTAAAGTAGAACTGGCTTAATTGCCTATAGCAACCAATCAAATTCCACCTTTCATTTTTCACAGCTCCTTTGGAAAATGAAGGGTAGAATCTGATTGGTTGCTATGGGCAACAAAGCCAGTTCTACTTTACACTAGTTTGATAAATCTCCCCCTAAGTGTTTTTATTGTACAAAAGTAGAAAACATAAAAAAATATATATATACATTTGGTGGTATTGCCATAATCATACTGACCCACATAATAGTAATGAAGTTACTCCTACGTCTTTCCCCCACAATAAGTAAGCCCTCAGAAGGCTATGTTGATGGAAAAAAAATAAAAAATGATGGCTTTTGAAATGCGGAGATGAAAAAAAAAAAATCATCGCTAAGTACTGAAGTAAATAGGCAGTGTCAACTTCAATGTGTTTTTTTTTTCATACCCTCCACCCAGCGGGACCTGTAATGAGGAGCATACTTACATGCTTCCCAACACTGGTTTCTGGCTTCAAGAGCCCACTACTGTCTTCACTGCTCTTCAGTAACCAGCATAGACAGCTAATTATTGGGGACAAGTGTTTGGGGGAATGTTCATCTCCGATAATTGTCTTGATTCTCGACCAGTGTTAAAGGGTTATTTGACAAACCATGATAATCTGAAACTACCACTCTCATCCCAGGGCTTTATGTACTTTTAATCATACTTCAATAAAGACTGGTTTTATTAGATCAAGGGTGAGTTCCAGTAATCTTTTTGGTTTGTTCTACTATTCATTACACATCTGAAAGACCTCATGCACACGAACATATTTTTATTCTGTGTCCGTTCTATTTTTTTTTGGGACCGTATACGGAACCATTCATTTCAGTGGGTGCGCAAAAAAACAGAAGGTACTCCGTGTGCATTCCATTTTCGTATGTCTGTATTTCCGTTCTGCAGAAAAATAGAACATGTCCTATTATTGTGGGCATTATGGACAAGGATAGGACTGTTCTATTAAGGGCCAGTTGTTCCGTTCCGCAAAATACAGAATGCACACGGATGTCATCCGTATTTTTTGCGGACCGCAAAATACTTATGGTCGTGTTCATGAGGCCTTACTCGTCTGGGAGCTGGACCCAGTGGTGTGAAATGTGTGGACCCTGCTGCTGATCCCAATTCCCCCATTAAGACAAGAAGACAACATTTACGCCAATTAAACACTTCCACTCATTTCCTGGGAACATTTGGAGTCTACTCCCATTTATTTTAGTAATCTTGAAAACATTTTCATCTCATAATCTTTATTGTTTTAGTAAAACTTTTTAGGGGCTCTATATTTCTCTTAATATAGCAAACTGTTTTTGTTTAAGATATTTTTAACTGTTCAATGAAGATATTACCTAGGGCAAGACAAAGGCTGACAAAAGATTTTAAGTGACACTAACGTAAGGATAATAAGCAGTAAGCATGACATTGACATATTAGGCTACAGTATTTTAGTCACAACAGCAACAGCATTGTTTGACAATTTGTTTGGACAAAATATTAATATGTAGCAGTAACATTAAGCCCTTCTACTCCGGGCCTTTTTTTTTGCAAATCTAACGTGTCACTTTATGTGGTAATAACTTTAGAACACTTTTACTTATCCAAGCCATTCTTAACATTCCCCATATGTCTACTTTATGTTGGCATCATTTTGAAAATGTCATTTTATTTTTAGGACTTTAGAAAGCTTAAAAAAGAAAGCAATTCTTCAAATTTTTAAGAAAATTTCCAAAACACACTTTTTAAGGACCAGTTCAGTTATGAAGTCACTTTGTGGGGCTTACATAGTAGAAACCACTCATAAATGAACTCATTTTAGAAACTACACCAGTGATTCAAAATTGATTTTGCTAACTTTGTTAACCCTTTTAGGTATTCCACAAGAATTAAAGGAAAAAGTGAATCAAATTTTTAAGTGTCACTTTTTTGGGCAGATTTTCCATTTTTCTCTGTAACAGATCAAGGGTTAACAGCCAAACAAAACTCAATATCTACTACCCTGATTCTGCAGTTTACAAAAACAATCCCAGATGTGGTGGTAAACTGCTGTAAGGGCACAGGACAAGGCGCAGAAGGAAAGAAACGCTGTATGGTTTTTGGAAGGCAGATTTTGCTGGACTGGTTTTTAAACATCATGTCCCATTTCCCATTTTAAGCCCCCTGATGCACCCTACAGTAGAAACTCCCAAAAAGTGACCACATTTTGGAAACTATGGGATAAGGTGACAGTTTTATTGATACTATTTTGGGGTACATATGAAAATGGCTGTTCTGGCACAGTTGTTATGTTTTGTTTATTACAATGTTTACCTGACAGGTTAGATCATGTGCTATTTTTATAGGGCAAGTTTTTATAGATGTGAAAATATCAAATATGCCTACTTTTTTGTTTCAGTTTTACATAATAAAGCGTTTTTGTGTCTCCATTTTCTGTAAGCCATATTTTTTTTAGGTACATATGTTTTTTTAATAATGTAATATTACACAAAATTGGTTGTTTTGGCACGATTTTTATTTTAATTTTTTTACGGCGTTCCCCTCAGGGGTAGTTCATATGATATTTTTATAGAGCAGGTCGTTATGGATTTGGCAATAACTGATATGTATGCTCTCCATTTTCTGAAAGCCATATTTTTTTAATTTTTTGTCCGATTGTCTTATGTAGGGGCTCATTTTTTTGCAGGATTAGTTAATGGTGTGATTGGTACTATTTTAGGGTACGTATGACTTTTTGATCGCTTGGTATTACACTTTTTGTGATGTAAGGTGACAAAAAATTGCTTTTTTTGCAGAGTTTTTATTTTTTTACGGTGATCACCTGATTAGGTCATGTGATATTTTTATAGAACAGGCCGTTAAGGACGTGACAATACCTAATATCACAGCAAAATTACTTTTTTCGCACAGTTTTTATTTTTAATGTTTTACAGTGTTCAGCGGATTATGTGATGTCTTTATAGAACCGGTCATTACGGATGCGGCTGTCACGACCTTTGCTGTGTGTGCCGTGACACTTGTGCCATGCTTGCGGTTGCCGGTGGCAACATGTTGCTGTTAAGGCATGTGGTGGCAATGTCTCGGCTTTGGCTGTGTGCGCCGTGACATGGTTGCCACGCATGCTGTTGCCAGTGGCAACGTGTTCCGTGTTGGCTGGTGTATGCACTTCCCCTTTAAGTTGTAGCCTTCCCCTTTGTGGTGCTGTAAGGGTTAACTCCCTGACTGGGTGTGGTCACTTGGGTTTTATCTCCTGTGGCTTCTTGTCTGGAGTCAGTTGTGCTTCAGCTGTTCTTGGTGCTGGAGCTCTGCTCCAGTCCAGGGTGATCTATCTGCCCAGTCCTTGAGGGCCACCTTGTAGGACATCGATGTCATCTGCGATGTCATTCCTTTGTCTCCCTTATCCTCTATGTACCCAACCTCACTTGTTGTATGTTTGGTGTGGGTTTATGTTCAGGGTTTGTTGTACGTCTTGTTTGTTGTTACATGTCTGGGCTGTTGTTGGTGTTGGTCCCTGCATGTGTGCAAGACGTTTTCCCTGTGTGTTTTGTACCTCCGAAAGGGGGCTGGTTTCCTGGAGGGGTGAACCATAAGCCTGTATGCAGCGCTGCTTGGGGCTGCCATGCACTGTGTGAGCATGGGGGATTCTGGCAGAGTTGGTATGCTGGATTCCTGTGTCGGTTGTTTGTGCTGTGACCTGCTGTGTGTTCTGGCTCCTGTACTTATGCACGGGTTCTAGTTGTGGAGGCTTTGGCAGGTAAGTGAGGTGTCTAGTTGTTCTTACCTGCCAATCCTCTTGCTGCATATGGTCTTTCCCTTTCCCTGCTGCTAGGCCATTTGAGACTCCTGTTCATCCGTGTCTGGGAAGAACAGGTCGTCTCTCCCCTGCTCATATGTGAGGGATTATCAGGGCGACTCAGGGCCATAGGTATCCTGGTATGAGCCGTCCTACCATCCAGGTCCACTCATACGGTGAGGAGTTAGGGTGAGGATTAGGGACGCTTTAAGAGGTGACCTGCTCCCTGATTCCGGCGTCCTGGCCTAGCTGCTTCCCCTTTATCCCTTTACATTGTATGGTGGGGGTTTTTCCCCACTCCCCACCGTGACAGTATGTCCTACAAGGGCTCCTCTGTCGGAGCCTTCGGAAGAGGGCCCAGCATGTGTCACCTGCCATTTTCTGGCGCGCATGCTTATCCTCGGAGGGTATATGGTGTGAGATGCTGTTAACAGTGCGGTTCTCTGTGACAGGTGTTGCAGTTGGTGTGAACCAGCATTTGTGTTTGTGTCTCCCCTTGTCCATGTCTCAGTGGTTCGTTGCTTGTGTTGTGTTGCTGGCTGCATTCCTTTGGTGTTCTGGCTGTATGCTGGTTGGGGAATGCTTGCTGGCAGCGACCTTGTGTGAACTGGGTCTGAGGTGGATGCAGCGTTCAGTGCGGTCTCTCCAAGCTGTTTGGTGGCTGCGCCCTGGTTACTGTGTGTTGCTCCAGGGGCTGGCAGCAGATCTGTGGAGACTCCCTTGCACTGACGCTGAATCTGCAACTTAATTTTTTTCCCCTCCCCCTGTTGTTGATTGGGGGTTCCGTTTAGTTTCCCCTTTTTCAGTTGGGGGGCTTTGAGGGGTGGGAGTGTCACGACCTTTGCTGTGTGCGCCGTGACACTTTTGCCATGCTTGCGGTTGCCGGTGGCAACGTGTTGCTGTTAAGGCATGTGGTGGCAGTGTCTCAGCTTTGGCTGTGTGCGCCGTGACATGGTTGCCACGCATACTGTTGTTGGCTGGTTTGTGCAATTCCCCTTTAAGTTGTAGCCTTCCCCTTTCTGGTGCTGTAAGGGTTAACTCCCTGACTGGGTGTGATCACTTGGGTTTTATCTCCTGTGGCTTCCTGGCTGGAGTCAGTTGTACTTCAGCTGTTGTTGGTGCTCTGCCCCAGTCCAGGGTGATCTATCTGCCCAGTCCTTGAGGGCCACCTTGTAGGACATCGATGTCATCTGCAATGCCATTCCTTTGTCTCCCTTATCCTCTATGTACCAAACCCCACTTATTGTATGTTTGGTGTGGGTTTATGTTCAGGGTTTGTTGTACGTCTTGTTTGTTGTTCCATGTCTTCGCTGTTGTTGGTGTTGGTCCCTGCATGTGTGCAAGACGTTTTCCCTGTGTTTGTTGTACCTCCGAAAGGGGGCTGGTTTCCAGGAGGGGTGAACCATAAGCCTGTATGTAGCGCTGCTTGGGGCTGACATGCACTGTGTGAGCATGGGGACTCTGGCAGAGTTGGTATGCTGGATTCCTGTGTCGGTTGTTTGTGCTGCTTCCCCTTTATACCTTTACATTGTATGGTGGGGGGTTTTCCCCACTCCCCACTGTGACAGCGGCAATACCTAATATGTCTACCTTTTTTTTTATTTATTTCACTTTAACACGATAAAAGCATTTTTGAAACAAAAAAAATCATGTTTTAGTTTCTCAATTTCTGAAAGCCATATTTTTGGGGTACATATGACTGGTATTGCACTTTTTGTGTTGTAAGGTGACAAAAAATTGCTTTTTTTGCCATAGGTTCTATTTATTTTGTTTTTTCTTTTGTTTTCTATTTTTTTTTATAACTTTAGGGGAAAGGGGAGTTTTCTTTTACTTGAAACAATTTTTTTTATTATAAAAAACACATTTTTTTTACTTTATTTCTATTCCACTTTGGGACTTCAATTTTGGGAGTCTGATCCCCTCTGCAATGCATTACAATACATCTGTATTGTAATGTATTGCCTGTGTAATACACTAACAGTTGCCTAGGAGACCCAGCTATGGGCTGGATCTCCTAGGCTTCTGTAGAAGGCAGGTCCCAATGCCTCTGCAAGGCATCCGGCTGCCTTCTCACCCATCGAGTCCCCATCAACACAGAGCGGGGACCTGTTGGGAACCCTCACTGACCGCAAACACCTTTTATGCCGCCCTCAGAGCTGGGTTAAGAAAGGGTTAATCCACCGGCATCGACTTTTAAATCGATGCCGGCGGATACAGCAGGGGACCGGCTATCAGTGACTGCCGGGCCCCTGCACTGATTGGGCGCACACTGCTCTGATGCCCGCCCGATCAGCATAAAGAAGTCGTACGTCAAATTGCGGTAAGTCACTGCCCGCTATGACGTACTATTACGTCATATGTCGGGAAGGGTTAAAAATTACAAATCATCATGGAAAATGTTAAAAGATGGGGAAAGTGAAGTAAAGTACACAAATGCAAATTAAAAAAAGACTTGAATCACACATGCAGTTTTCAGTACAGTTTTTAATGCAGTTTTTTTTTAACCAATCAAAAGAGTGGATAAAAAGAGATAAGAAATATCAGACTTAGTATACTTTCACACTTGCGGCAGAGGATTCCGGCAATCCGGATGCAAACTGATGGCATTTGTCAGACGGATCTGGATGCGGATCCGTCTGACAAATGCATTGCAATACCGGATCCATCTCTCTGGTGTCATCCGGAAAAACTGATCCGGTATTAATTTTTATTTGCATTTTTAAAGGTCTGAGCATGCCGTATCCGAACACTTAATTCCAGCATTCCGGCAAGTGTTCAGTATTTTTAGCCAGAGATAAAAATGCAGCATGCTGCAGTATTTTCTCTGTCCAAAAAAACGTAAAAGGGACTGAACTGATGCATCCTGAACAGAATGCATCAGGATGCGGATCAAGTGAATGGGTCCGCGATCTGCATGCGGCTACCCCATGGTCGATGCCCGTGCATTGCGAACTGCAATTTGCGGTCCACAGCATGGGCACGGACCCCTTACGTTCGTGGGCATGAGGCCTTACCTTTATATGTTTCTTTTCTATTGGATCCGCATCTGCATTATATAAAAAAAAACTACATTAAAAACTACACACTTAGGGCTCTTTCAGACAAGCGTGTCCTCTGTGTGTGAGCCTTATTTCAGTATGATTCTGTAGCAGTAAGGTCATGCAGAGACACACAGCTTTATAAATCAGTATAAGGGCTCATGCACATGGCCGTTGCCCGCCGTGGCCGTATTGCGGCGGATCCGCAATAAGCGGGGCACCGAATGGGTCCGCAAACCCGGAGATGCGGTGCGGAAGCACGGATTTGAACCCGACGGAATCACTACGGAGTGTTTCTGTGGTGTTTTTGGCCGTGCCTCTGCACCGCAAAAAAGTAGTGCATGCACTACTTTTTTTGCGGTGCGGACCATCGGATGAGGATTGCAGACCCCATTCAAGTGAATGAGTCCGTGTTCTGCAGGCGGCTGCCCCATGGTCGGTACCCGTGCATTGCGGTCGTGTGCTGTGGGCTCCTGGAAAAACGACCAGTGTCCATAATGGGGAATCACACACTCACATGGAGCGTGATTTCTGTACAGGACACGCTTGTCTGAAAGAGCCCTTATTTGCACAGCATTTTAAAATGACTGTAAAAAACACCATGCAGTGCAAGCAAAAATGGTGCCTGCTCATGGGCACAGACAGAGCAGAAACCTGGAGCTAATGTTTTTGACTGACAATAATAATGCAGAGCACAGAGAATTAAACCCCAATACTATGGTCAATTGTGACCACAGCATGTGAGACAGCTTTTACCCGTTTTTGTCGCTTCACCTCTAAAAAAAAACTGATCAAATACTCACACAGCTTTTTAGACATAATTACAAAAAGTTATGTGGGTCAGAATATGGTGCTGAAGTTTTTATTTTTTTATTTTTTATTTTTTACATTTTTATTTAAGTATTAAAGCACAAGAAAAACTATACACTATATATTGCTGCAATCGTACTGACCCAGAGAATGAAGGGCACAGGTCAGTTTTACCATATTGGGAACAAAATAAAAGCAAAAATGAAGGAATTGAGTTTTATTCCCATTTACACTCCATTTGGAATCTTTTTCACAGCTACTGCAACATATGTAATGTAAATGATGCAATTAGAAAGTACAACTTCTCCCACAAAAAAAGTCCTCATGGCATATGTGAATGAAAAAATAAAATAAAATATGGCTCCATTTAGGCAGGAACACAACACTTTTTCATGTCAACTTGAACAATTTCATTGTAGATTGTAAGCCCTCGTCGGCAGGACCCTCTCTCCTTCTGTACCAGTCTTTAACTCGTCTTGTTACTGCTTAGGCTACTTTCACATTAGCGTTTTCAATACCGCTATTGAGATCCGTCATAGGATCTCAATAGCGGAAGAAAATGCTTCCGTTATGTTCCCATTCATTGTCAATTGGGACAAAACTGAACTGAACAAAACGGAATGGTCCAAAATGCATTCTGTTCCGTTTGGTTGCATCCCTATTGCGGACAGAATAACGCAAGACGGATCTGTCCTGGCACACAATGTAATTCAATGGGGACGGATCAGTTTTCTCTGACACAATAGAAAACAGATCCGTCCCCCATCGACTTTCAATGGTGTTCATGACAGTCATGGCCATAGAAGACATAATACAACCGGATCCGTTCATGACGGATGCATGCGGTTGTATTATGGTAATGGAAAAGTTTTTGCAGATCCATGGCGGATCCGCAAAAAACGCTAATGTGAAAGTAGCCTTATAGTCTGTATTATGTATGTTTACCCCTTTTCATATGTACAGTGCCATGGAATGAATGGCGCTTTAATAATAAACAATAATAAATAAAAATTAGAACGGAGCTTAGATGATTATTCAGGAGAACACAGCTGGAGAACATGCTATCAAAGAGTCTACAAAGTGCTTTGAGCCCATACCACATTCTTATAATAGTGTCCCCTGATGTATAGTAATGTACACATCCACCTACTGAGGTAGACGCATGTGCTTAGTTCCATCCTTCAACTGCCACCGCCCATATCTACTGATAGAAGCTGTGGGAGGAATCTGCAGCAGAATGGACGTGCTGCCTGAGCTGTGATAGGGAGAACTGCAGCAGAAAGGACACAGCAATTGGCCCAACGAATGGGGAATTTCAAATACATGTATATTAAAAAAAAAAAAAAAAAAGCAAATAAATCGAATCAGATTAGTTACGAATTTCACAATAATTTGTCTGCCAAACATATCCAAAGTTCACATTTTACTGTGAAATTTAGCAGAGAAAACAGGAGAGATGAAGAAGATGAAGGATCACATGACACTGGGAGGAAGTGGAGGGAAGGAGCTTGCCCTGATTGGCTCAGAGGCTGACAAACAGCCTGATCAACCAATCAGGGGGCAAAATGCAGGCAGGTCCTTCTGCTCAGAAGGCTGAAATACCATTATGTTCCCAACTTTTTCTATGTGCACAACCAACATTTTTTTTTGTAAACAAGTTTCTACATTTAAAGAGAAATGTGGTGGCTTACCTATCTGACAGTATGGAGCAAGTGCACAATGTCTAAACTGACTCACCCAGTCAAAAGGGAAGTAGTGGAAGAGAAATGGTATAGACAGGCACTCTATATTTACAATCACGCAGATCTGTTTTGATAAGATAGACTTTAGAATTAGAATTTAATGATAATTTAATACATATAATAAAAGTAGACAATTTAATAGTATGTCAATATCAATATAAAAAATTGGAAAAAGTAAAAAAAGATAAAAAGGAGGGGGGGTTCCTAGTCTGTAACAGTAAGTTCATCCAAGTATTCAAATGGTTAAAAAGGAGGATAGCAAGAGTATTACTATTACACATCAAAGTCTAGCCGAGTCTGGTATGTTGTATTCCTAGTAGATGTCACGGAACCATGAACCAGACGTACAACAAGAGATAAGTGAAAATAAGAAGGCTTTATTGAAAATAAAGCTGTAAAGCAAAAGTCCAAACGGATGGTGAAACCGAGCAGAGTCTTTGCGAAGCCAGAGGTCAGGAACCAGAAGGGTAGTCAGACGAAGCCAGGATCAGGAACCAGCAGGGTAGTCAGACGAAGCCAGGATCAGGAACCAGCAGGGTAGTCAGACGAAGCCAGGATCAGGAACCAGCAGGGTAGTCAGACGAAGCCAGGATCAGGAACCAGAAGCAGCAGCAGTCTAGAAGCATGTGAACACAGGAGGACCAAGCAAGGAACTGAAGCCACAGACCTCCTATATATATGAGCTAGGCATCCAGCTCCTCCCAGGGGAAGGAGGAGCCGCAGGGTGGAAGGCTACAAGAAACCCAGAACCCAAGATGGCCGCCAGCACATGTCAAACGAAGGAGAGCAGCAAGCAGGTAAGACCATGACAGTACCTCCCCCTCAAGGGCCCCTCCTCCGCGGAGCACAAAACGGTTTCTGAGGGAAGCGTGCGTGGAAGGCTCGGAGCAAGGCAGGAGCATGGACATCTGCGGAGGGAACCCAGGAACGCTCCTCTGGACCATAACCACGCCAATGGACCAAAAACTGCAACCGACCGCGGACCAGGCGTGAGTCCAGGATATTGCTCACCTCATATTCCTCACGATTGCCCACTTGGACCGGACGAGGCCGAGGAACCGAGGAAGTGAAACGATTACACACCAGTGGCTTCAACAGGGAGACATGAAACACGTTGGAGATCCGCATGCCAGGAGGAAGCGCAAGGGCATAGGCTACCGGGTTTACCCTGCGAAGCACTCGGAAGGGACCAACAAAGCGAGGCGCCAGCTTGGGAGTGGGCACTCGAAGGTTGAGGTTGCGGGTGGACAACCATACACGGTCTCCGACCTGGTAGGAAGGAGCAGGCGCTCGTCTGCGATCAGCCTGGAGTCTCTGGCGCTGCGCAGAGACCTCAAGGGACTTCTGGATCTGTACCCAAGAAGCACGTAGGACGGAAAGGTGATCCTCCACAGCCGGAATATCCTGGGGAGAGAATACCTCCGGTAACACGGCAGGTTGGAACCCATAATTGGCCATGAAGGGAGACGTCCCAGAGGAAGAGTTCACCGCCGTGTTCCTGGCAAACTCAGCCCAAGGCAGGAGGTCAACCCAATTGTCTTGGTGATCGGAGACATAGCAACGAAGGAATTGCTCCAAGGCCTGATTGGATCGTTCTGCGGCCCCATTGGACTGAGGGTGGTAGGCCGAGGAGAAGGAGAGATGAATCCCCAACTGGGAGCAAAAGGCGCGCCAGAACCTGGACACAAACTGACTCCCCCGATCCGACACAATCTCCTTAGGCAAACCGTGCAACCGGAAGACCTCCCTGGCAAAAATCGTGGCCAACTCTTGTGCAGAGGGTAACTTCTTGAGAGGAACACAGTGGCACATTTTGGAAAACCGATCCACAATCATGAGAATGACCGTATGGCCTCGGGATGCAGGGAGGTCCACAATGAAATCCATCCCCAGGTGTGACCATGGGCGCTCCCCGGTGGCTATGGGTTGCAGAAGGCCCAACGGAAGGTGCCGAGGGGACTTACTCTGGGCACAAACGGAGCATGCCGCTACATATGCGGCGATGTCGGAACGTAGGGAAGGCCACCAGAACAGACGTGAAACAGCCCAGGACAGCTGATTCTTTCCAGGATGCCCCGCGGTCTTGGAGTTATGGTAGGTTCGCAACAACCGAGTGCGCAACTCCTCAGGCACAAAACATCTGCCGTTGGGTCTCCCAGAGGGAGCACCAGATTGAGCCGCCAAAATCTGCTCACCCAGGGGAGAGGTCAGGCTGGTGCGAATGGCGGCCAGGATCTGATTCGGAGGTATGACCGAAGTCGGAATCGACTCCTCCCTGGACAGCTCGGAGTACTGCCGTGATAAGGCATCCGCCCTGATGTTCTTGGAACCGGGTAGGTAGGAGACCACGTAATTAAAACGTGACAAGAACAGAGCCCATCTGGCCTGACGTGGTGTCAATCTCTTGGCCTCAGAAAGGTAGGTCAGATTCTTGTGGTCCGTCAGGATGAGAACCGGAACCACCGAACCCTCGAGCAAGTGCCTCCATTCTTTAAGGGCCTGCACGATGGCCAATAACTCCCTGTCACCAATCTGATAGTTGCACTCCGCGGAAGACAGTTTCCGAGAGTAAAACCCACAAGGAAGCAGAGGACCCTCTGGTGTTCTACGCTGAGACAGAAGGGCGCCTACTCCCGTCTCAGACGCGTCCACCTCGAGGACAAAGGGCAACCCAGGGTTGGGATGCGACAGAATCGGAGCCGACACAAAGGCGGACTTTAGGGCCTCAAAAGCTCGGATGGCCTCGAGCGGCCAGACCTGGGAATTACTGCCCTTCCTGGTCAGATCCGTGAGAGGCTTGGCCAGCATGGAAAAGTCCCTGATGAACTTCCGATAATAATTGGCGAAGCCCAAAAAGCGCTGCAGGGAACGAAGACCACTGGGCTGGGGCCACTGTAAGACAGCCGAAACCTTCTCAGGATCCATGGAGAACCCCTCAGCGGAAATGATGTAACCTAAGAAGGTTACCTGGGATCGGTGAAATTCGCATTTCTCAAGCTTACCGAACAGCTTGTTCTCTCGTAACCGTTGCAACACTCGTCTGACATCCAGAATGTGGGCCTCCATGGATTCAGAATATACCAAGATGTCATCCAAATAGACTACCACACACTGCTGCAACAGGTCACGGAAAACATCGTTGATGAATTCCTGAAAGACTGCGGGCGCATTGCACAACCCAAAGGGCATAACCAAGGATTCGTAATGACCGGTCCTGGTGTTAAACGCGGTCTTCCACTCATCGCCCGCCTTGATCCTTACCAGGTTATATGCCGCCCTCAGGTCGAGTTTGGTAAAGACCGTGGCCCCTTTAAGGCGATCGAACAGCTCGGAAATCAAGGGTATCGGGTAAGCGTTCTTGATCGTGATGCGATTGAGACCCCTGTAATCGATGCAAGGCCTCAACTCACCGCCCTTCTTTTTCACAAAGAAAAATCCAGCCCCTGCCGGGGACGAAGACTTGCGAATGTGTCCGCGTGAAAGCGCCTCCCTCACGTACTCCTCCATGGCCTCATTCTCCGCTACCGACAGTGGATAGACTTTGCCACGAGGAGGAACGGCACCAGATTGTAACTCTATGGCACAATCGTATGGGCGGTGCGGAGGTAGGGCAACCGCGCGCACCTTATCGAATACATCCCGGTACTCCTCGTATTCAGGAGGCAACAGAGAGTCCGAGGAAGTACACAGCAACTTGACAGACCCATGGATGCAACTAGCCCCACACTGCGGTGACCACGAGAGGATCTCGACCGATCTCCAATCGAAAGTCGGATTATGCTTCTGGAGCCAGGGGTACCCCAAGACCACCGAGTAGTGTGGAGACGAAATAACCTGGAGGCAGACCGACTCTCTGTGAACGGCACCAATGGCTATCCCCACTGGAAGGGTCTCATGAGTCACGTGTGGCGGCAGAAGGGGTCTGCCGTCTATCGCCTCAAGAGCCAGTGGGGAACCTCGAGCCTGCAGAGGAATGGAATTGGCGGCAGCGAACACACTATCAATGAACAAACCACCAGCACCAGAGTCCACCAACGCCTGGGTCGTCACCGAGCCCCCGACCCAGGAGAGGACAACATTGATCAGTGGTTTGTCAACACGGGAAACCGGGGACGAGGAGACTCCACCCAAGATCTGCCCCCGACAGGATCTCAGGGTACGAGCGTTCCCCGGACGGTTCGGACATGCCAACCGAAAATGCCCACCGAGACCACAGTACATGCATCGGCCCTCGCGTCTCCGGAGTGCCCTCTCCCCCTCGGACAGGCGAGCAAACCCCAGCTGCATGGGTTCACCCCCAGACAAGTCATCCCCAGGAGGCGTGGGAGGAGAGGGAGGCACGGGTGGGACAGCAAACGTAGGCACCAATCTGTTAGAAGACCTCCGCAGGTTCTCCTTAAAGGAAGGTCTCTCCCTGAGTCTGGTGTCAATCAAAATCAGGAAAGAAATAAGAGACTCGAGCTCAACTGGTAGGTCCTTAGCTGCAACCTCATCCTTCAAGGCATCCGAGAGACCATGAGAGAAAGCAGCGACCAGAGCCTCATTATTCCAGCCCACCTCTGCTGCCAGGGTACGAAACTCAATGGCGTATTCAGCTACGGATCGTGAACCCTGTCTGATGGACATAAGGAGCTTCGCAGCAGAGGCAGCACGAGCCGGCACATCGAATACCTTCCGAAGAGAAGCAACAAAACCGGAAAACTCGGCAACCACCGGATTGTTGTTCTCCCATAAAGGGCTGGCCCAGGCCAAGGCCTTGTCCGAGAGCAGCGAGATCAAGAAGCCCACCTTTGATCTCTCAGTAGGAAAGGCATGTGGCATCAACTCGAAATAAATGCCCACCTGGTTAAGGAAACCTCGGCACTGAGTTGGCTCTCCCCCAAAGCGCTGTGGAAGAGGGGCAGAACCGGTCATACCCCGAAACACCGCAGGTGCAACAACAGGTGTCGGGGTAGACTCTGGCGCAACAACCGGAGCGGCAGTAGGAGCGAGCCCAGGAGCGACAACCGACCCATCGGCAACGGGAGCGAAATGAGCCGTGCGTTCAAGCAGGGTTTGCAACGCCACAGCGAACCGACCCAACAGGTGATCCTGCTGATCAAGTCTGGCAACCAGCGTGGGTAGCGAGGATGGCCCTGTACCGTCAGAATTCATGGCTTGGTCCTAATGTCACGGAACCATGAACCAGACGTACAACAAGAGATAAGTGAAAATAAGAAGGCTTTATTGAAAATAAAGCTGTAAAGCAAAAGTCCAAACGGATGGTGAAACCGAGCAGAGTCTTTGCGAAGCCAGAGGTCAGGAACCAGAAGGGTAGTCAGACGAAGCCAGGATCAGGAACCAGCAGGGTAGTCAGACGAAGCCAGGATCAGGAACCAGCAGGGTAGTCAGACGAAGCCAGGATCAGGAACCAGCAGGGTAGTCAGACGAAGCCAGGATCAGGAACCAGAAGCAGCAGCAGTCTAGAAGCATGTGAACACAGGAGGACCAAGCAAGGAACTGAAGCCACAGACCTCCTATATATATGAGCTAGGCATCCAGCTCCTCCCAGGGGAAGGAGGAGCCGCAGGGTGGAAGGCTACAAGAAACCCAGAACCCAAGATGGCCGCCAGCACATGTCAAACGAAGGAGAGCAGCAAGCAGGTAAGACCATGACAGTAGAGATATACAGAATGTATATATATAGTAGTCTGGTATGCCGTATTTGTAACGGAGATAGATATGTAGCAGTCAGGTAGACTCGGTTGAGCCACAAGGTAGACCGCTATATTCGTGCCAGAACCTGTTCACTTTGAAAGTTGTAAAGTCTGGTATTTCAAATGGTGTATATAGCAGCTGTTTTAGGTTTGCTGCTTTAATGTTCCAAATGGAACATAGTGGAGCAGGCCAATCTATTTCCCCAAGAATCACATTAATGTAACAATGTTTCAATCTTATTGTAGCAATCAGGAAGCGGACTAGTGTATTTATGTGTTTCTGGTGGCGTCCCACCGTATGCACATACACTAGCCGCTGGTACCTGTCTTGGCATTCTCACAGGCTCCTCACTGCTGTTGTATGTGCGGAGTCGTATGCTCGGCGTCCCACGTGGCTCCGCTTTAGGACACGCGCTGGGGTGTCCGGGTGAACTTACGTGTGTGCCGGCTGGTATTCTCAGAGATGGTTTCAGAGATAGTTTTGTATCTTCTATGTGTGGCGTACCACATGGGGCTCTCAGGTTATCAGGCACGTATTCCAGTAGTTGGATCCGAGGAAGCGCTTCCAAATATATAATCAAATAAAGTCCATATAAGTATGAGATATGCGGGTACTATGTAGTGTTACACCAAACGCGTTTCGAAGTCTGGCTGACTTCTTCATCAGTGGTAGCCCGCATTACTCCAATCCACACTTTTAAGCTCTGTCAGGATGGACTGAAAATCTGGAGTGGATCTTGATCTTTTTCTTTTTGTTATGTAAATTGAATACATAATCTAGTCTTTTTTCTTTCTCACTTTTTCTTAGAATAGGTTTAGTATAGGCACAAGTATAGAGGGTATTTGTATGCAAATTTTGCTTAGTGCTGTCTGGTGCGGTAATGTTTGCGTTTTGTTTTTAGTATCCATCTTTTATTTATTTCATCAGTGTTTATTCCCAATGGTCATAAGTGCTTGATAACGGGGGACAAATATGCTTTTTATGTAGGATAAATATGCTTTTTATGTTGAATAATTACATGGAAGTACACTAATGCAAAAACATTGAAAAAATGTAAAAGAATCCAGAAAGAAAATAATTTAAAAAGTCCAGAAAGAAAATAATTAGGGAACCTTTATATCAATTTGTCTGTCCATGTTTAAATGTGTCATACTAATATCATGTAGCGATGTAAAGGGAATAATTGATAGATCAAGAGGGGATAGGGGCCAAGCTCCAAGCGGGGGATCGAGGTGCTGGTAGAACAGCCTGACACTCGATCCACCGTCGGCTCAGTGCACCCACCCCAGGAGCTATAGAAAACAAAAGAGTTCGAGTTCAGCATTTAAGCCTTCAGGTATCAGTGTATTGAATTCAAATATGTATTTGGACTCCAGGTGGGACATTCTCTTAATGTGGTTGCCTCCCCTCCAATGTTCTGCAATTTTTTCTATTGCCATAAAAGTTAGTCCCTTTGGGTCTTGGTTATGATATATTTTAAAGTGTTTTGAGAGTGAATGTTTTTCATATCCGATTCTGATATTGTTGATGTGCTCTGATATCCTTTTCTTTAATGTTCTTTTCGTTCTGCCTACGTATTGTTTTTTACACGGACATTGTATCATGTAGATGATGTTGGTGCTACTGCAGGTTAGGAACTCCTTAATTTCATGTGAATATGAGTTGGTGGTTGAGTGGATGGTTTCTGTTTTCTTTTGAAAGGAGGTGATTCTGCAGTTGCAGCATTTGTTGCATCTGTCGAAGCCTTTTAGATTTAGCCATCCACTTATTCTGTTGTCGTGTTTCTCACATGATTTCACCGTGGGCTCAATTTTGAGCCCTAAATTTGGGGCTTTGCTGTATACTATGTTCGGGTTCATAGGGATCAGCATATTTAACAGTTTGTCTTTTAAGATAAAGTGCCAGTGCTTTTTTTATAATGCGTTTAATTGTTTTGTACTGTGCATTGAAAGGTAAGATGATGCAGGCTCGTTCTGTTTATCTGTAGTGATTTTGGTGTAATCAGTGTGAAAGAAAGAATTCCTATCTAGATTTTTTACTTTGTGAAATGCCTTGTCTTTTTCTATTGGGCGATAATTTTTTGCTGTGAAGTGTCCCTTCATTATTTGAACTTCATCTTCAAATTAGCAAGGAGAAAAAGCTTGGTGTACAGTCACAAATAAGCAGCGGAACCCTTATCCAGGAGTAGGTTCAGTCTCCTTAAAACAGTCAAATCCCCAAGCAATTTCAGGAACAGCGCTGATATCAGCAGTTTAAGACAAAGTGCAGACTCAACACTCGATCCAACAGATGGTTGTTCACATTCCACTCCTATGGACCTCTCCTGCAGCGTCTTGCACCAACCGAAACTTTCAATACATAGCACCAATACCTTCACAAAGAAAAGAAGCACATGGCGCAATACCCAAGTGGTAAAGTAAGTATACAATTTATTGTACTTACAAAATTCAAGGAGTAAAAAGCATTTCATAAAAACGCGCCCGACCCGGGTTTCGCCTTAGGCTTCGTCAGGGGCTGAGGGAATGTACTCCCTCAGAACAGGTGTTATATATCCCTCCATGATTGCTCCGGGACAGCACCCCACCCCCGTAACACCCGGAGGGAGGTAGCATATGTTAAATCAGGAATACTTTAAAAAAAACACTTTTACAAAAATGACGAAGCCTAAGGCGAAACCCGGGTCGGGCGCGTTTTTATGAAATGCTTTTTACTCCTTGAATTTTGTAAGTACAATAAATTGTATACTTACTTTACCACTTGGGTATTGCGCCATGTGCTTCTTTTCTTTGTGAAGGCATTGGTGCTATGTATTGAAAGTTTCAGTTGGTGGCAAGACGCTACTAATCTGTAAGTCCAATAATTCAATTTGGGTTTTGCTTGTATTTGAAGAAAAACGTAGATTCATGGCGTTCAAATTGATCTCGTCTAAAAATTTTGGAAGTTCCTCATCCTTCCCTCTCCAAATGAAGATGATATCATCAATGTAATGATACTATAGCACCAGGTCCGTCCCCAGCCTCGGTGAGATGTGGTAGTCCTCCCATTCTGACATGAAGAGGTTTTCATTACTGGGGGTGAACCTGGTGCCCATGGCCGTACCTCTAATTGGAGGAAGAATTCAGATTAAAAACAGAAGTAGTTATGAGTCAGAATGTAATTGACACCCATAGTTATATATTTAATTTGTTCTGTTTGTATAGATTAGTTTTTTCTAATAGTTTTTTCAAGGCATGAATCCCTTGCTCTTGGTTAATTATTGTGTATAGGGAGTGTACATCTAACGTGCCCATGGTCCAGTTTGATTCAAAGGTTGTGTTCTCAATGATTTTTATAATTTGTGTCATATCTTTGATATAGGATCTTGTTTTCCTTACTACAGGTTGAAGCAATCTGTCAATATATTGTGACAAGTTTGATGTCACCGAACCTATGCCTGAAATAATCGGGCGTCCAGATGGGTTATCTAGAGTTTTTTTGTATTTTAGGCAAACTATAAAAGATTGGGAGTCTTTGTTGTGTGTTTAAAATATAGCTAGCTTCTTGTTCTGATAAAATCTTTCTATCTGTGCCCTCATGGCAAGGTCTTGTAAGTAACTGATAAAATTCCTTGGTGGGGTATTTTATTAATTTCTTGTAGGTAGTTTGATCTGATAATTGTCTGATGCATTCATGATTATATTTCTCAGTTTCTAATATTACAATAGCCCCCCCTTCCCCCTTGTCTGCTGGTCTGATCGTTATATTGTTTTGTGTTTGTAGTTGTCTAATGGCCTGAATTTCTTGGTTTGAAAGATTATTTCTCATATCTTTGTTCTTTATTCATCTTTTGTCTGTTTTGGCGCATATTCGGAAGGTGGCGATTTCGTGGCTTATTTCTTGTCTTGGGAATTTAGTTGAACTTGGTTTTAAATCTGTGTGTAAATATGTGTCATCGTCATTCTTTGTAGTATATGTGACCGGATTTTTTTAAAAATATTTCTTTAGACATAAGTTTTTAATAAATTTTCCTACCCCTATAAAAGTATCAAACATTCATTTTAACCGTGGGTGCGAATTTTAAACCCTTATTTAGGAGTTTAACCCCTTAGTGACCACCCATACGCCTTTTTACGGCGGTCACTAAGGGGCCTTAGGCTGGGCCGCCGCGTTTTTACGGCGGCCCAGTCTAAGCGCTAGACGACTCCCCCGTGCAGCGGGGAGCGCGGACCCGGCTCTCACATTAGAGCCGGGGCCCTGCTCTAACAGCCCGGACCGGCAGGAGTGCCGATCCGGGCTGTTTAACCCTTTACATGCCGGGCGCAATGGCGCCCGCTGCATGTAAAGTGGTGACAGAGGGAGCGGACTCCCTCTGTCTCCCATCAGCACCCCGAAAATGCGATCGCGGGGTGCTGATGTGTTGGGAATCTTACCTTGCTTCCGATCAGGGCCCCGAGCCTGTCTTCAGTTATCTCCAGCAGGCTGTGCCTCTCTGGCGCAGCCTGCTGGTCAATGTTTGAATAGCATTGCTATTGAAATGTAATGCATTATAGAGATAATGCATTACATTTTAAAAGCAATTAAAATACTGTATATTATAGTCCCCTTGTGGAACTATTAAGTAGTAAAAAAAATCCATAAAATAAAAAAATATGCTTTATTTTCCATTGAAAAAAAAAAATTGCAAAAAGAAAATATCCCCCATATGTTTGGTATTGCCGCGTCCGTAACGACCCGGACTACATAAATATTACATAAATTATCCCCTATGGAGAACGCCGTAAAAATAAAATAAAATAAAAAGACTAAATTTCTAATTTATTCTTACTTTCCACTGAAAAAAACTTAATAACAAGCGATCAAAAACCGGCATTTACTCCAAAATGATACCAATGAAAAATACAAGTCGTCCCTCAAAAATCAAGCCCTCACACAACTCCATGTAAAAAAAATCTTGGCAATGCAAAATTATTTTTTGGGTTAATAAAAGTTTTTTTTTTTCAAAACAAGTAGTAAAACGTAAAAAAAATTATAAGTATTTAGTATCACTGTAATCGTACTGACCCAGAGAATAAAGATATTATGTTATTTGTACCGAAAAATGAACGCCGTAAAATTTATAATGTAAAAACACAGTGTCAGTATTGCTATTTTCCCCATCTCCCTCCCAGAAAGAGTTAATAAAAGTTAATCAGAAAGTTATGTGTACCCCAAAATGGCGCCATTAAAAACTACAACTTGTCCCGTAAAAAACAAGCCCTTTTAAAGCTATATAGATGAAAAAATAAAAAAGTTATAGCTCTTGGAACGAGACCATGAAAAAAGGAAGAAAAAC
Organism: Bufo bufo; assembly: GCF_905171765.1. Taxonomy (NCBI): domain Eukaryota; kingdom Metazoa; phylum Chordata; class Amphibia; order Anura; family Bufonidae; genus Bufo; species Bufo bufo. The sequence continues at coordinate 380,747,838 of NC_053393.1, read as the reverse complement.
GCTTGGTCATAAAGGCCCAAACAGGCTTGGTCACTAAGGAGTTAATTTGAGGTTCTATTAGTTTAGTCGTACTGAGGTTGATTATTGGGTCTTGTATATATTCTGTATTTATCTTCTGTTGTAACTTCTTTGATTTCTCTCCGGATCTTTCTCTTCCTGTGTCCTGAGTGTGTTGTCTCTGCCGTGATCTTTGTGGGGTCTCTTGTGTGCGATATGGTCTGTATTGCGGGTGTGGATTCCGTGTGGGTGACTCGTGATAATGGTGATTTTTGTGCTCCCAATTCTGTTGTGTGTATCTGTTCCTCAAATTGTATTGGTGTGATGTTGATGGGGGTGAATGTTGTATTCGTTTTGGTGATTGGCGTATTGGTTGTCGTATACGTGGTTTGTGGTGTGGTGGTGTTCTGTCTAAAAAATGTTCTCCTGTTAAAGCTTCAAACTTATTTGTGACAGGAACATTATACCTTGTTTGGATATTGCTATTATCCCTATTATTGTTCTCTGTTTGTGTAGTGTCTATAGGGGCATCTTGTTTTTGTGTATTTTGGTGTTTGTTTAGTTGCATATTTTCTGAGTTGTTTTTATATTTTTTTATTTTTTAATCCATGATTTCTCTCTCAAGTCTATCTAGACTTTCGCACAGGCGGTCTTGCCAAGTGTTGTATTCCTTGTTTTTTGTGAATCTATCTATCTATCTATCTTTCATTTGTTTAATTTTATCTGTTGTCTTGGGTGAACCTTCTGATGATCAACTGTGTTAGTGACATAGACTGTGTCATCAGAAGAGATTCCCATTCCCTGTTAAAATCAGAAGATAAATACAGAATATATACAAGACCCAATAATCAACCTCAGTACGACTAAACTAACAGAACCTCAAATTAAACTCCTAAATAAGGGTTTAAAATTTGCACCAACGTTTAAAATGAATAAGTTTGATACTTTTATAGCGGTAGAAAACTACAAACCCAAATAATATCACAATCAGACCAGCAGACAAGGGGGAAGGGGGGGGGGCTATTGTAATATTACAAACTGAGAAATATAATCATGAATGCATCAGACAATTATCAGATCAAACTACCTACAAGAAATTAATAAAATACCCCACCAAGGAATTTTATCAGTTACTTACAAGACCTTGCCATGAGGGCACAGATAGAAAGATTTTATCAGAACAAGAAGCTAGCTATATTTTAAACACACAACAAAGACTCCCAATCTTTTATAGTTTGCCTAAAATACAAAAAAACTCTAGATAACCCACCTGGACGCCCGATTATTTCAGGCATAGGTTCGGTGACATCAAACTTGTCACAATATATTGACAGATTGCTTGAACCTGTAGTAAGGAAAACAAGATCCTATATCAAAGATATGACACAAATTATAAAAATCATTGAGAACACAACCTTTGAATCAAACTGGACCATGGGCACGTTAGATGTACACTCCCTATACACAATAATTAACCAAGAGCAAGGGATTCATGCCTTGAAAAAATAATTTGAAAAAAGTAATCTATACCCAACAGAACAAATTGAATATATAACTATGGGTGTAAATTACATTCTGACTCATAACTACTTCTGTTTTGAATCTGAATTCTTCCTCCAGACTAGCGGTACGGCCATGGGCACCAGGTTCGCCCCCCAGTTACGCAAACCTCTTCATGTCAGAATGGGAGGACTGCCACATCTCACCGAGGCTGGGGATGGACCTGCTGCTATGGTATCATTACATTGATGATATCATCTTCATTTGGAGAGGGAAGGATGAGGAACTTCGAAAATTTTTAGACGAGATCAATTTGAACGCCATGAATCTACGTTTTTCTTCAAATACAAGCAAAACCCAAATTGAATTATTGGACTTACAGATTAGTAGCGTCTTGCCACCAACTGAAACTTTCAATACATAGCACCAATGCCTTCACAAAGAAAAGAAGCACATGGCGCAATACCCAAGTGGTAAAGTAAGTATACAATTTATTGTACTTACAAAATTCAAGGAGTAAAAAGCATTTCATAAAAACGCGCCCGACCCGGGTTTCGCCTTAGGCTTCGTCATTTTTGTAAAAGTGTTTTTTTAAAGTATTCCTGATTTAACATATGCTACCTCCCTCCGGGTGTTACGGGGGTGGGGTGCTGTCCCGGAGCAATCATGGAGGGATATATAACACCTGTTCTGAGGGAGTACATTCCCTCAGCCCCTGACGAAGCCTAAGGCGAAACCCGGGTCGGGCGCGTTTTTATGAAATGCTTTTTACTCCTTGAATTTTGTAAGTACAATAAATTGTATACTTACTTTACCACTTGGGTATTGCGCCATGTGCTTCTTTTCTTTGTGAAAGTATTGGTGCTATGTATTGAAAGTTTCGGTTGGTGCAAGACGCTGCAGGAGAGGTCCATAGGAGTGGAATGTGAACAACCATCTGTTGGATCGAGTGTTGAGTCTGCACTTTGTCTTAAACTGCTGATATCAGCGCTGTTCCTGAAATTGCTTGTGGATTTGACTGTTTTAAGGAGACAGAACCTACTCCTGGATAAGGGTTCCGCTGCTTATTTGTGACTGTACACCAAGCTTTTTCTCCTTGCTAATTTGAAGATGAAGCTCAAATAATGAAGCAAAACCCAAATTGAATTATTGGACTTACAGAATAAAGCAGTTCATGACAAATTATTCTGCAGCACTTACCAAAAGCCCACATCAAGAAATAGCTATATTTTCTTCTCGAGCTGCCACTTACCCAGATGGCTTCTAAATACACCGGAACTGCACAGACGACAAATAATTTGAAGATGAAGCTCAAATAATGAAGGGACACTTCACAGCAAAAAATTATCCCCCAATAGAAATAGACAAGGCATTTAACAAAGTGAAAAACCAAATTAGGAATTCTTTCTTTCACACTGATTACACCAAAACCACTACAGATAAACAGAACGAGCCTGCATCATCTTACCTTTCAATGCACAGTACAAAACAATTGAACGCATTATAAAAAAGCACTGGCACTTTATCTTAAAAGACAAACTGTTAAATATGCTGATCCCCATGAACCCACACATAGTGTACACCAAAGCCTCAAATTTAGGGCTCAAAATTGCACCCACAGTGAAATCATGTAAGAAACACGACAACACTATAAGTGGATGGCTACATCTAAAAGGCTTCTACAGATGCAACAAATGCTGACACTGCAGAACCACCTCCTTTCAAAAGAAAACAGAAACCATCCACTCAACCACCAACTCATATTCACATGAAATTAAGGAGTTCCTAACCTGCAGTAGCACCAACATCATCTACATAATACAATGTCTGTGTAAAAAAACAATACGTAGGCAGAACGAAAAGAACATTAAAGAAAAGGATATCAGAGCACATCAACAATATCAGAATCGGATATGAAAAACATTCACTCTCAAAACACTTTAAAAAATATCATAACCAAGACCCAAAGGGACTAACTTTTACGGCAATAGAAAAAATTGCAGAACATTGGAGGGGAGGCAACCACATTAAGAGAATGTCCCACCTGGAGTTCAAATACATATTTGAATTCAATACACTGATACCTGAAGGCTTAAATGCCAAACTCAAACTCTTTGGTTTTCTATAGCTCCTGTTGGGTGCACTGAGCCAACAGTGGATCGAGTGTCAGGCTGTTCTACCAGCACCTCGATCCCCCCTTGGAGCAGGGCCCCCATCCTCTATTCATCTATTAATTATTCCCTTTACATCGCTACATGATATTAGTATAACACATTTAAACTTTATTTTCTTTCTGGACTTTTTAAATTATTTTCTTTCTGGATTCTTATAAATTTTTTCAATTTTTTGCATTATTTGCACTCTCTTGGCATTAGTGTACTTCCATGTAATTATTCAACATAAAAAGAAATATTAACCTACAAACCGGATTCCAAAAAAGTTGGGACACTATACAAATCGTGAATAAAAACTGAATGCAATGATGTGGAGGTGCCAACTTCTAATATTTTATTCAGAATAGAACATAAATCACGGAACAAAAGTTTAAACTGAGAAAATGTACCATTTTAAGGGAAAATATGTTGAATCAAAATTTCATGGTGTCAACAAATCCCCAAAAAGTTGGGACAAGGCCTTTTTCACCACTCTGTGGCATCTCCCCTTCTTCTTACAACACTCAACAGACGTCTGGGGACCGAGGAGACCAGTTTCTCAAGTTTAGAAATAGGAATGCTCTCCCATTCTTGTCTAATACAGGCCTCTAACTGTTCAATTGTCTTGTGCCTTCTTTGTTGCACCTTCCACTTTATGATGCGCCAAATGTTCTCTATAGGTGAAAGATCTGGACTGCAGACTGGCCATTTCAGTACCCGGATCCTTCTCCTACGCAGCCATGATGTTGTGATTGATGCAGAATGTGGTCTGGCATTATCTTGTTGAAAAATGCAGGGTCTTCCCTGAAAGAGATGATGTCTGGATGGGAGCATATGTTGTTCTAGAACCTGAATATATTTTTCTGCATTGATGGTGCCTTTCCAGACATGCAAGCTGCCCATGCCACACGCACTCATGCAACCCCATACCATCAGAGATGCAGGCTTCTGAACTGAGCGTTGATAACAACTTGGGTTGTCCTTGTCCTCTTTGGTCCGGATGACATGGCGTCCCAGATTTCCAAAAAGAACTTTGAATCGTGACTCGTCTGACCACAGAACAGTCTTCCATTTTGCCGCACTCCATTTTAAATGATCCCTGGCCCAGTGAAAACGCCTGAGCTTGTGGATCTTTCTTAGAAATGGCTTCTTCTTTGCACTGTAGAGTTTCAGCTGGCAACGGTGGATGGCACGGTGGATTGTGTTCACTGACAATGGTTTCTGGAAGTATTCCTGAGCCCATTCTGTGATTTCCTTTACAGTAGCATTCCTGTTTGTAGTGCAGTGTCGTTTAAGGGCCCGGAGATCCCGGGCATCCAGTATGGTTTTACGGCCTTGACCCTTACGCACAGAGATTGTTCCAGATTCTCTGAATCTTCAGATGATGTTATGCACAGTTGATGATGATAGATGCAAAGTCTTTGCAATTTTTCGCTGGGTAACACCTTTCTGATATTGCTCCACTATCTTTCTGCGCAACATTGTGGGAATTGGTGATCCTCTACCCATCTTGGCTTCTGAGAGACACTGCCACTCTAAGAAGCTCTTTTTATACCCAATCATGTTGCCAATTGACCTAATAAGTGTTAATTGGTCTTCCAGCTCTTCGTTATGCTCAAATTTACTTTTTCCAGCCTCCTATTGCTACTTGTCCCAACTTTTTGGGGATTTGTTGACACCGTGAAAATCGGAATCAACATATTTTTCCTTTAAAATTATACATTTACTCGGATTAAACGTTTGATCTGTCATCTACGTTCTATTACAAATAAAATATTGACATTTGCCATCTCCACATCATTGCATTCAGTTTTTATTCACAATTTGTTTAGTGTCCCAACTTTTTTGGAATCCGGTTTGTACATAAAAAGCATATTTGTCCCCCGTTACCAAGCACTTATGACCATTGGGAATAAACACCGATGAAATATTTAAAAGATGGATACTAATAACAAAACGCAACATTACCGCACCAGACCGCACTAAGCAAAATTTGCATACAAATACCCTCTATACTTGTGCCTATACTAAACCTATTCTAAGAAAAAGTGAGAAAGAAAAAAGAAAAAAGACTAGATTATGTATTCAATTTACTTACCAAAAAGAAAAAGATCAAGATCCACTCCAGATTTTCAGTCCATCCTGACAGAGCTTAAAAGTGTGGCTTGGAGTAATGCGGGCTACCACTGATGAAGAAGTCAGCCAGACTTTGAAACGCGTTTGGTGTAATACTACATAGTACCCGCATATCTCATACTTATATGGACTTTATTTGTTTATATATTTTGAAGCGCTTCCTCAGATCCAACTATTGGAATATGTGCCTGATAACCTGCGAGCCCCATGTGGTACGCCACACATAGAAGATAAAAAAACTATCTCTGAAACCATCTCTGAGACTACCAACCGGCACACACGCAAGTTCACCCGGACACCCCAGCGGGCGTTCCAAAGTGGAGCTACGTGGGACGCCGAGCATACGACTGCACGCATACAACAGCGGTGAGGAGCCTTTGAGAACGACAAGACAGGTACCAGCGGCTAGTGTATGTGCATACGGTGGGACGCCACCAGAAACACATAAATGCACTAGTCCGCTTCCTGATTGCTACAATAAGATTGAAAAATTGTTACATTAAGGTGTCTCTTGGGGAAATAGATTGGCCTGCTCCACTATGTTCCATTTGGAACATTGAAGCAGCAAACCTAAAACAGCTGATATATACACCATTTGAAATACCAGACTTTACAACTTTCAAAGCGAACAGGTTCTGGCACAAATATAGCGGTCTACCTTGTGGCGGTCTACCTTGTGGCTCAACCAAGTCTACCTGACTGCTACATATCTATCTCTGTTAAAAATACAGCATACTAGACTACTATATATATACATTCTGTATATCTCTACTGGGAATATAACATACCAGACTCGGCTACACTTTGATGTGTAATAGTAATACTCTTGCTATCCACCTTAGGAGAAGCTCTCTATCTCCACTGACTGTATCTGTTACAGAACTTTTTAACCATTTGAATACTTGGATGAACTTACTGTTACAAACTTTTTATGTTTTTTGTACTTTTTACACTTTTTTATCTTGATATTGACATACTATTAAATTGTCTACTTTTATTATATTTATTAAATTATCATTAAATTAGTCTATCTTATCAAAACAGATCTGCGTGATTGTAAATATAGAGTGCCTGTCTATACCATTTCTCTTCCACAAGTTTCTACATTTCATAGACTATTGCCAGCCAGGACCTCAATACCATACATTCTGCTGCAAACATTGAGGAATTGCCCCTTTTTTCTTGCTAAAAACATTTTCTATTTACTGTTTGTAATTGAGTATTTAGTGCATTATACCAATATTATTGAATACATTGTATAATACTGCAAGTTACAGTTCTTGTAAACGTTATAGCAAAAGCAATACTGCAGAGATACTATTATTATACCCATGTTACAGAACCCCTTGTATATAACTGCAACATACCGTTAAGGCAAACACATTTTCCTGCAAATATCCCATTGTTACCACTATAAATTGTCATTACCAGTGTGCAGTGTATTTGTAGAAGTGATGAAACATTTAAATGCTCCTCTGTCTTTAGATGTCATTAAAAAAAACTTGCAATTTTGCTAGTAATAATCTGTGTACCAAAGCCTTGACTTTTCATTTATTCATTTGTAAACAGAAGAGTGAAAAAAAGGTCTAAGGGCTCTTTCACACCTGCGTTCTTGTGTTCCGGCATAGAGTTCCGTCGTCGGGGCTCTATGCCGGAAGAATCCTGATCAGGATTATCCCCATGCCTTCTAAATGGAGTGAAATCCGTTCAGGATGCATCAGGATGTCTTCAGTTCCGGAACGGAACGTTTTTTGGCCGGAGAAAATACCGCAGCATGCTGTGCTTTTTGCTCCGGCCAAAAATCCGGAACACTTGCCGCAATGCCGGATCCGGAATTAATGCCCATTGAAAGGCATTGATCCGGATCCGGCCTTAAGCTAAACGTCGTTTCGGCGGATTGCCGGAGCCGACATTTAGCTTTTTCTGAATGGTTACCATGGCTGCCGGGACGCTAAAGTCCTGGCAGCCATGGTAAAGTGTAGCGGGGAGCGGGGGAGCAGTATACTTACCGTCCGTGCGGCTCCCCAGGCGCTCCAGAGTGACGTCAGGGCGCCCCAAGCGCATGGATCATGTGATCGCATTGGACACGTCATCCATGGGCATGGGGCGCTCTGACGTCATTCTGGAGCGCCCCGGGAGCCGCACGGACTGTAAGTATACCGCTCCCCCGCTCCCCACTACTACTATGGCAGCCAGGACTTTAATAGCGTCCTGGGTGCCATAGTAACACTGAAAGCATTTTGAAGACGGTTCCGTCTTCAAATGCTTTCAGTACACTTGCGTTTTTCCGGATCCGGAGTGTAATTCCGGCAAGTGGAGTACATGCCGGATCCGGACAACGCAAGTGTGAAAGAGCCCTTATCATCCAAAAAGGTCAGAATGTAGATAGTAGTATAAATAGCAGAAGCACAAGCTGTCCGGACAGTAGTAGATTTAGTACTGGACTAAGGTTCTCCCTGGCTTCTAATCAGTACCACATTACTGTTGAGAACAAATAGGGTGAGACTGTGGACTGGATGACTCACTCCTACTCTCAGTCACCGCAATATGATGTAGATATAACCTTCGAGTCTGACAGGGGTCAGAGCATTCCTCCTGCTTCTCTTCCTCGCAACCCTAGAGAAGCCTTTCAGTTGTATCATCTCTGTCTTCACTGCCCTCTCCTAGTGGGGTGCCTTCTTTTTTCCTAAGAAGAGGCAACAAAACCCAACCACAGGTTATGGAAGACACTCAAGAGACTCTCCCTGTTGAGTCAGCGTTTTGACTGTCATGAGAAGGTAGTTCAAGGGAAGTTGGGGGACCCTATGCCTAGCTGTAGTAGTGGCCCTTGTAGCCACGACGGTAGCAGTAGGGAAAGTGGTAGCGATAGAGCAGGGAATCTGGAGGAAGGCCAATGTGCCCACGATGACATATCACAGTTTGAGAAAAGTGGCAAGAAGGGTGAGTGACGATGATTGTGTTGGACAGGACCTGGTAGCTGCATCAGGGTGCTGATGAGGAGAAGGGGACATGAGAGGAAGAGGAGGAGGGTGTCGGATGCAGGGCAGCAATAAATTACATAGGGAATTTATGGCCAGAACCTCCTAAAAATGGCCCCTTCTTTTACAACCCATTTAAAAAGGAAAAAACTGCCAAAAATGACCTTTCTTTAGTCATATTTTTGCATATTTTTCAAAGAAGCACAATGTAGGTCACTTTGAAGAACTAGTCTTGTAAATTCCAGAAAAGAAACAACTTGGCCTAATATTTCCATGGTTGACATAATATGGAATCAATTTACCTGTCAACACAAATTGAATATACTTTCGGGTTACAGGATGCGCACAAAAAATGTTTATAAACTGGCTTCTGTCTTGGCATCTCTGATATGTCTGAACAGGTGTATTCCTGATATGGCCGATATTTCACCTTTCAGCTTGGCTTGCTGTGCTCTGTGTCTACGAATCTTATCTGCATAGTTTACCGCTGACACTATTTCTAGTAATGATCAGGACATCTATGTAACTATTACATGAATGCTGTACCCTAGTCAAAATAATTCACGTACGTGTTAAACATACTGTATTTGAAATTGAAAATTAGTTTTACTTTTCCATTAGAATTTTTTTTGCCCTGAAAATTGAATTAGAAGGCTATCTGACTTCCTGAAATCTTTGGTAGCCTCAATATAATTCAAGATTGTACGCCTGACATCAAGGATATGGAAAACGGATTATTTGCTGTTAGAAGGATGATTACCAAAGAATGGCAAGATGATCTCCTATTCACAATAAAAATTTGACACTACCTTTGGGAGGAACCCCAGGTCTAGCTTAAGAACAATTCTATCCTTTATGACTCGCAGGTAAGGTTCTCTAATGGAAATGGCCTGTATCTAGCGACAGATGTTGCAGCGATATTTGATTTAAGGTTAAACATCGCTGCCTCCCATGATTTGCGTAACAGACTGTCAGCTTTTCTGTCCATGGGATCCCGTAACTGGGATGCGTCTTCAAAGGGTATCTGATCTGAATTCTGATGAGCAATAGGGGTCTAATCTGAGGTTCGATGAAAAAAAAGTTTTTTTCTTATTTTCCTCCTCTAAATCCTAGGTGCAGGATTATGGTCAGGTGCATCTTATGGTGCGAGAAATATGGTAATTTGATAACACCTGACTAGAGACAAGCAAATTTCTTAAAATATGTTTTGTTTTCGATTTGGTGACTTTTTCAAAACATTAGTCATTTAGTCTGGAATCAATGCTACCTGAATCAAATATGCTTCAATTGCCCTGAAAATTTGTACATAACACTCGAGAGAAAGAGAGAGACCCAATTTGTATATCTTTAGGTTTTGGGGAAAGATATTCAAATTAGGGATCTTTCACACGAGCGGATCCCGTGCGTGGAATCCACTGTGTGAAAGAGTGCCAAGCCCTGCTCCGGACAGCAGAGACACGGAGCATTAACATGATTGATAATGCTTTGTGCCTCTCTGTGACATTTTTACTACAAACCGGATTCCAAAAAAGTTGGGACACTATACAAATCGTGAATAAAAACTGAATGCAATTATCTTGTTGAAAAATGCAGGGTCTTCCCTGAAAGAGATGACGTCTGGATGGGAGCATATGTTGTTCTAGAACCTGAATATATTTTTCTGCATTGATGGTGCCTTTCCAGACATGCAAGCTGCCCATGCCACAAGCACTCATGCAACCCCATACCATCAGAGATGCAGGCTTCTGAACTGAGCGTTGATAACAACTTGGGTTGTCCTTGTCCTCTTTGGTCCGGATGACATGGTGTCCCAGATTTCCAAAAAGAACTTCGAATCGTGACTCGTCTGACCACAGAACAGTCTTCCATTTTGCCACACTCCATTTTAAATGATCCCTGGCCCAGTGAAAATGCCTGAGCTTGTGGATCTTGCTTAGATATGGCTTCTTCTTTGCACTGTAGAGTTTCAGCTGGCAACGGCGGATGGCACGGTGGATTGTGTTCACTGATAATGGTTTCTGGAAGTATTCCTGAGCCCATTCTGTGATTTCCTTTACAGTAGCATTCCTGTTTGTGGTGCAGTGTCGTTTAAGGGCCCGGAGATCACGGGCATCCAGTATGGTTTTACGGCCTTGACCCTTACGCACAGAGATTGTTCCAGATTCTCTGAATCTTCGGATGATGTTATGCACAGTTGATGATGATAGATGCAAAGTCTTTGCAATTTTTCGCTGGGTAACACCTTTCTGATATTGCTCCACTATCTTTCTGCGCAACATTGTGGGAATTGGTGATCCTCTACCCATCTTGGCTTCTGAGAGACACTGCCACTCTGAGAAGCTCTTTTTATACCCAATCATGTTGCCAATTGACCTAATTAGTGTTAATTGGTCTTCCAGCTCTTCGCTATGCTCAAATTTACTTTTTCCAGCCTCTTATTGCTACTTGTCCCAACTTTTTTGGGATTTGTTGACACCGTGAAAATTGGAATCAACGTATTTTTCCTTTAAAATGATACATTTACTCGGATTAAACGTTTGATCTGTCATCTACGTTCTATTACAAATAAAATATTGACATTTGCCATCTCCACATCATTGCATTCAGTTTTTATTCACAATTTGTTTAGTGTCCCAACTTTTTTGGAATCCGGTTTGTACAAAATCACAGTGACAACTTTATCTCACTGTGATTTTGTAGTAAAAAGATCACAGAGAGGCATGGAGCATTATTAATCATGTTAATGCTCCGTGTCTCTGCTGTCCGGAACGGGGCTTGGCTCTCTTTCACGTAGCAGATTACAAGCACGGCATCCGTGTAATTTTTTCTCATGCCAGCTAATGTTAGACATGCTAATTTGCTTATATTTTGTCCTGAAAGCAGTCGGGTGTCGGCTCTCAGGGGGGTGCCAGGAGCAATGAGCTCTTCCATCAGTACAGATGGAAGCGCTCAGTACGGCGGGGCACGGAAGCGCATAGTTCCTTGCCCCACCGCCGATCACCACCATAGGCTTCAGGCCTTGTAAGCCTGAGGCATATGCGGTAGTGAAATCCCGGCGCAGGCGTGCGTGATGACGCCTGTGTGCTGGGACGCAGCAGCACAGTGAAGTGTGCGCACCTTCCTCTGCGAGCAAGTGCAGGTGAGTATTTAGCTATTAGTGAGTATTAGTTTTTGGGGGACAGGACACACAGGAGGACATGTGGGGGAAAAATATTATGGTGGGATACTGTGTGGGGGCAAATTATTATGGGAGGGATTACTATGTGGGGGCAAATTATTATGGGAGGGATTACTATGTGGTGGCAAACAATTATGGTAGGGATTACTATGTGGGGGGGGGGGGGGAAATTACTATATGGGGGCTGTGTGGGGAAAATTACTGTGTGGGGGAAATTACTGTGGGGGGCAGTGTGGGGGAAACTGCTGTGTGGGGGAAACTACTGTGTGGGGGCAGTGTGGGGGAAATTACTGTGTGGGGGCAGTGTGGGGGAAAATAGTGTGTGGGGGGCAGTGTGTGGGAAACTACTGTGTGGGGGCAGTGTGGGGGAAACTACTGTGTGGGGACAGTGTGGGGGAAACTACTGTGTGGGGACAGTGTGGGGGAAACTACTGTGTGGGGGAACTGACTGTTTGGGAAACTACTGTGTGGAGGCAGTATGGGGGAAAGTAAAGTATGGGGGTAGTGTGGAGGAAATCACTGTGTGGGGGCAGTGTGGGGAAAATTACTGTATGGGGCAGTGTGGGGGAAATTACTGTGTGGGGGGCAAATTAATATGGGGTGATTACTATGGGAGGCAGTGTGGGGGAAATTACTATATGGGGTCAGTGTGGGGGGCGTTGCTATTGGAGAGGCACTTTAGGGGCAATTTTATTATTTCTGGGGACACTATACAGGGATTATTACCTGGAGCACAATATAGGGTGTTATTATTACTGGGGGCACTCTAAGGGACATTATAACTGCTGTAGACACTATAGGGACATTTGGGGTCATTTATCAAACTGGTGTAAAGTAGAACTGGCTTTTGGAAATCCAGTTCTACTTTACACCAGTTTAATAAATGACCCCAATTATGTCTACTGGGGTCACTAATTTTTCAGCAGTATAGTACCTGGGGCATTGGGGAGCACAACGGGCACAGTATTGGGGGTAGTAGCAGGATGACATTGTCGGGACACCAGGATGGGGAGGTTGATGGAAAAACTGAGAAATCTAACGTGTCTGTATTACAAACTCTGTAGAGACAAGATGCGGCTGAAAGAATTTGTCAAGGCGATCTAACGGAGAAGAGGAAAGAGAAGGTCTACATGACAGGAGATGTCCCTGGATATAAGAGGTATGTGGTCAAGTATTGGGAGGGGGGGTGCCAGCGAAAGGACCCAACCCGGGTGCCAAACACCCTAGGCACGCCACTGCCTGAAAAAGTTATTTGCAGATGGGAGGCTTGTTTAGCTATTATCCTAGTTATGCCAGAAAGCTTGCTTAAAATGCTGAGCAATGACTGGATGGGTATGCTGTATCTGCAGGTGTAAGGCACCCAACTTTTTTAATCCTTTTGTCAAAAAGCTCAATTGCACATGTTTTTCACATGCAGATCTCTCTCACTGGATTTTCCTAAAATGAATCATGAAAAAATCACGTTTGTTAGAAGCTAAATATTTTGGAAAACTCAAGTCAAATTTCAAATTGATAGAATCAAGTAGCTTATCTCTAGTATGTATATTTATACATGCCTCCTTGCACTTCATAGGTTCAATTTTCTTAATTTATTTTTTTTATCCACTAAGGGGCACATTTAATAAGACTGGCGTTTTAGACGCCGGTCTTAATAAGCACTTGCGCTGGATTGCCAAAATTATGTAGAGGCGGCGGCCTCTACATAACTTCCGCATATCCATTGCCAATTCTAAATGTAAGAAAGCATCCTTGCTGTCTTACATTTAGACCATTTTCTACGCTAAAACCAGGTTACTTACCCGTGCCATTCCCCGCCCACCCCATGCCCCCTTTTTTAGACCTGGCGTGAGCAGGGAAGAAGTCGCAGACCCCTTATGTTTTTGCTCGTAGCCTCGAACTGTACAATCAGTGCTTTTTCATAATATGATTTTACATTGGTGGTAGACTCAAACTTTGCAATCAGTGCCTTTTTATTATAAGATTTTTTATCTATTGCTGTGCTTGTGTACCCCCATTATGCTTCTCTGGAAAAGAGTAAAACAAACCAGTCTCCTTTCCAAAAGAAAAGGAAAACTGAGTGTCTCATAAAAGGAACTCTACACAGTGGAGCAAAGAATATTTTCTTGGCTGTGTGAGAGACCTTTGTTGGGGAATTATTTCTCCTTATGGAGACCGCTGAGTAGACATGGGGAGTTTCTGGGAAAACTATATGAAAATTAGCACATCTTACATCAGCTGGCATCAGATAGATTTATCTAATTTGAAAGCCAATTTTAAACCCAGAAAATTATTACTCCACACACATACTATGCATACTAGGTGTTCTCCATAATGATAAATAGTACCCCCTCCGACTATATATATATATATATATATATATATATATATATATATATATATATATATATATAGTGAGGGGTAGCTCTCTTTTACTGGGGTCACGCTCACAGATATCTTCACAGACAATGGATTTTCATGTTCAAACTGTGCTTTATTGTGGCAACAGCACAAACATAAACAGTACAAAATAAAACCCTGCCAATCTGGGCAGTAACTAAAACATAAGATGTGTCTCTCTGAAAAATAATAAAAACATAACTCACCTCATGCACTTGATCGCGCAGCCGGGATCCTCTTCTATGTTCTTCTTTATCTCCGGAACTCCAACCGCAGAACTTGAAGCACTCTTGCCGCTCCATATCTGCCAAAAGAACGGAAAGTCCTTGCCCAGTATGAACTATACCCTCAGGGTCTCGCATTTTTAGGAGCTCCCACTGTAAGGAGCCATAGTCCGTCACAAAGGTCAGTGACACCGTAGTTTTTGTCTCTGGCCCCCCTCGTTACAAAGTCCAGAATTTCAGACAGGACCCAAGACACTTGCTGGCGGGAGTCTAGAATGACCCCCAGCGGGATTCCCCCGATCACTAAATTGCAGGATTTCTCCCACAGGCTATACTATTTTGCAGCCATTTCCACCAGTCAGTCTCTCGTACTGGGCTTCTGGCCCTTTAAGCTCCACACAGCAATTTTTTTCTGTGTTGTCCTTTCAGCACGGACTTTGCCCGCATCCTCCGCCAATTTCACTGGGGTCACGCTCAGATATCTTTACAGATAATGGATTTTCATGTTCAAACTGTACTTTATTGTGGCAAAAGCACAAACATAAACAGTACAAAATAAAAACCTGCCTGTCTGGGCACTAACTAAAACATAAGACGTGTCTCTCTGACTCACCTACAGTATACATCACAGTTCACACACTGTTTCAGGTGTGTCTTTCTCAGCCCAATAGTTCACCAATCCCCAGGCTGCAGCACGGTCAGAATATCTCCCAGCCTCGTGGTCTCTCAGCCTTGCCTCACCTGTGGTGGAATAGGGGTGTGGGCCTCACTATCCACCCCTTCCTTGATTCTAACCTGTGTGAGATCTGTCAATATATATATATATATATTGCCCAGAAACCCAGAATAGAATACTAGTCTTTGTATCTCTTTTCTCTCTAAGAAACTTGGGTTTGTTAGAATCCAAATTTGGGGGGAAATTTCAGGCCGAATTCCAAATTGCTAGAATTGATTCACTCATCTCTACTCCTAAACCAAAATGAAAGAGGTAGCCTGAAGACTGGTTTCCAAATTACAGGTATGTAGTCAGACAGCAAAACATGCTTCAGACACAAGAGCAAGGAAGACAAAATATCACATTGTTTTACTATTCCAAGTTGAAAATGTGTAAACAAATCAGAAATGCCATCAAACTGAATGATAAGATCGGGTTAAAAGGTTTGACGAGAGAATGCATCATTATAGTGTCTAAAACTTCCTGCAACTCCTAGCAACCATACATTACAGTTATGAATAAGCCAGACTGAAATATGTCTAAACAACAACAGGCAAAGTACTGGTATGCAAAAACAAGCTGAGCTGACTTGCAAATGTATTCGCTCCCTTGGTGTTTTTCCAGTTTTGTTGCATTACAACTGGGAATTAAAATATAAAAAATGTTTTTTATTTAATTATTTTTTTATCATTTGATTTACACAACATGCTTACCAAGGAAGGTGCAAAGTATGCACCTCCTGAAAACCAATACTTTGTGGAGCCACCTTTTGCTGCAATAACAGATGCAAGTCTCTTGAGGTATGTCTCTATTAGCTTAGCACATATTCTAATACTGGGATTTCTGCCCATTTTACCAAGCAGGAGGTTGTACAACAGTCTTCAAATCATGCCACAAATTAGACTGAGGTTTGGCCACTAACTGGGCCATTCCAAAACATGTAAATGTTTCCTCTTAAAACAGTCTAGTATAGCTTTAGTATGTTTAGGATCACTATCCTGCAGTAAGGTCTGTCCTAGTCTCAAATCTCTAGCCTACTGAAACAGCTTTTCCTCAAGAATTGCCCTGTATGTACAGCAAGCCATCTTTCCTTTAGTCCTGACCAATTTTCCAGTTCCTGCCGATGAAATGCATCCCAACAGCATAATGCTACCACCACCTTGCTTCAGTATGGAAATTATGTTCTTGGGGTGATGGGAAGTGTTGGGTTTGTGCAACACATAGGTCCAGATTTACTAATGTGTCTGCGGCTAAAATGCATCTAAAAAGCTGAGCAAATTGGTGCAATTGAGACGCATCTAAGGTTTCTACACTTTTTTCCAACATTTTTGACAAGGGGCTGGGGCTTAGCAGGAAGGGGCATAGCTTCATGGGAAAGGAGGGGCTAAGATGCGCCATTTTGCACCAAAGTGCAGGAAAAAGATAGGGAGGAATAATTTCACAGCATCTTAGTGCAGGGAGAGACGTCAGAAGATGCTAGGGACAGTGATAGGAAAAACCTCATTGTGAAAAAAAAAGCGATTTATAAGTGCAGGGAAAGATTATTTGGGGATCCAAATTGACATCATACAGCTCTGTCATTACAGCAATTTGTTATTGGGGTGCAAGTGCTATGTTAAAAAGCCTTTAGTGGCTTATATCTGTGGAAAAAATATATATTCTCAGTTCACTTCTGCAGCTATATGTGGTGAAAGCATTTAGTGGCGTATTTCAGTAGAAAAAGAAAAATATACGCAGTTCACTTCTGCAGCTATATGTGGTGAAAGTGTTTAGTGGCGTATTTCAGTACAAAAATAAAAATATATACGCAGTTCATTGTTGCAGTTATTTGCGGTAAAAGCTTTTAATGGTGTATTTCAGTACTAAAAGAAAAATATATACGCATTTCACTGTTGCAGCTATTTGTGTTGAAAGCGTTTAGTGGCCTATTTCAGTACAAAAAGAAAAATATATTCTCAGTTCACTTCTGCAGTTATATATGTTGAAAGTGTTTAGTGGCCTATTTCAGTACAGAAAAAAATATATATACGTACTTCACTGTTGCAGTTATTTGTGGCGAAAGCATTTAGTGGCCTAATTCAGTACCAAAAGAAAAATATATTCTCAGTTCACTTCTGCAGTTATATATGTTGAAAGTGTTTAGTAGCTTATTTCAGTACAGAAAAATATATATATATATGTACTTCACTGTTGCAGTTATTTGTGGCGAAAGCATTTAGTGGCCTAATTCAGTACCAAAAGAAAAATATATTCTCAGTTCACTTCTGCAGTTATATATGTTGAAAGTGTTTAGTAGCTTATTTCAGTACAGAAAAATATATATATATGTACTTCACTGTTGCATTTATTTGTGGTGAAAGCGTTTAGTGGCCTATTTCAGTACAGAAAGAAAAATATATATACGCACTTCACTGTTGCAGTTATTTGTGGTGAAAGCATTTAGTGGCCTATTTCAGTACAAAAAGAAAAATATATTCTCAGTTCACTTCTGCAGTTATATACAGTACAGACCAAAAGTTTGGACACACCTTCTCATTCAAAGAGTTTTCTTTATTTTCATGACTATGAAAATTGTAGATTCACACTGAAGGCATCAAAACTATGAATTAACACATGTGGAATTATATACATAACAAACAAGTTTGAAACAACTGAAAATATGTCATATTCTAGGTTCTTCAAAGTAGCCACCTTTTGCTTTGATTACTACTTTGCACACTCTTGGCATTCTCTTGATAAGCTTCAAGAGGTAATCCCCTGAAATGGTTTTCACTTCACAGGTGTGCCCTGCCAGGTTCAATAAGTGGGATTTCTTGCCTTATAAATGGGGTTGGGACCATCAGTCGCGTTGAGGAGAAGTCAGGTGGATACACAGCTGATAGTCCTACTGAATAGACTGTTAGAATTTTTATTATGGCAAGAAAAAAGCAGCTAAGTAAAGAAAAACGAGTGGCCATCATTACTTTAAGAAATGAAGGTCAGTCAGTCAGCCGAAAAATTGGGAAAACTTTGAAAGTAAGGGCTATTTGATCATGAAGGAGAGTGATGGGGTGCTGCGCCAGATGACCTGGCCTCCACAGTCACCGGACCTGAACCTAATCGAGATGGTTTGGGGTGAGCTGGACCGCAGAGTGAAGGCAAAAGGGCCAACAAGTGCTAAGCATCTCTGGGAACTCCTTCAAGACTGTTGGAAGACCATTTCAGGGGACTACCTCTTGAAGCTCATCAAGAGAACGCCAAGAGTATGCAAAGCAGTAATCAAAGCAAAAGGTGGCTACTTTGAAGAACCTAGAATATTACATATTTTCAGTTGTTTCACACTTGTTTGTTATGTATTTAATTCCACATGTGTTAATTCATAGTTTTGATACCTTCATAGTCATGAAAATAAAGAAAACTCTTTGAATGAGAAGGTGTGTCCAAACTTTTGGTCTGTACTGTATGTTAAAAGTGTTTAGTGGCCTATTTCAGTACAGAAAAAAATATATACGCACTTCACTGTTGCAGTTATTTGTGGCGAAAGCGTTTAGTGGCCTAATTCAGTACAGAAAGAAAAATATATACGCACTTCACCGTTGCAGTTATTTGTGGTGAAAGCATTTAGTGGCCTATTTCAATACAAAAAGAAAAATATATTTGTCACTTTTAGGGGTGGTTTAATTTATTTAGTTCAGCAAAAAGTATGTCAGAGAAGTGCCAGGCCATGCACAGAGGAGTGGCAGAGGCCTAAATGTTTCTGGTGCAGGCAGAGGTCGCAGCAGAGTAAAGGGGCGTGGCAGCAGGAGTCGCAGTGAGAGGCCTGAGCTCCCGTTGTCATCAAGCAGTCGTGTCTTGACCAGCAACCCAGCGGTTCTTGATTGGTTAACTCGGTCATCCACTTCATCCAAAGTGACATCAGACACCCCCAGCCAACAGTCGGTGGGTTTGTCAGACACAACGCTTAGTTGGCATGGCCCGGGAGCAGGCCCTGTGCCCTCATCTGTCCTCAACCTGCCTCTGTCCTTTGCTGTTCTCTCAGCCACAGCAGTATTGTATGTTGTGGGCTCAGTTCCACTATACAGCGAGGATGACCTACTAGAGGACAGTCAGCAGCTACTGCCCAGCCAAGATCTGGAGGGGACATCCACGGCTTCCTCCGCTAGGCGGGCAAGTAGTGATGAGAAGAGAAGCGTGGTAGGTGGTGTTGCGAGCTGTCAGGCTCCTGACCAAGAGACCATTGAGGAGGACATCAGTGACGTGCAGACACTACTCGATGATGATGAAGCCAATCGCACTTGGGAGCTAGGTAAAGAAGGGGCTTCGTCATCAGGAGAAGAGGGTGGCAGCTTGCCCGTCAGGCAGCGGCTGAGCCAGCAAGTCGCTAGCGTGGCCGGGAGTCAGCAGGGTGGCAGCAGTGGGAGGTCGGGAGCCAAACGGGCATGGTGTAGACCACCCGCTTTGCAGCAGTCTACCTGCCCGGAAAGGAGTGGTGCGCAGGCTCAGGGAAGCAGCTGCGGTAGCAGTCAGCTAGTGAGTAGTGTTGGGGGGGAAATCAACATGGCCATATGTAGAATATGTGGGCAGAAGGTGAAGCATGGCCAGGGTGCCAATGTTGGTACCACTGCCCTGCGTCAACATATGCAGCGTCACCATAAAGTGGCCTGGGAGAACCGTGGCTCCGATGTGGTGGTCCAGCCTGCCACAGCAATCGCTGCATCACCCAGTGGCACGCACCCGGTTTCAGGCAGTCAAGGCTCCACCACCTCAGCCGAAGAGAGCTGTCTGTCATTCCCATCTTCTGCTGGTCCAGATTCTCCTGCTCTTACTCCTCCTACTCCTCGTCAGACATTCTGTCAGCAATTGATCATCGAAGCGATTGCCAAGAGACAGCAGTATGTGTGCACTCATCCATCGGCGCAGAAGCTGAATGTGCTCCTGGCTAAGTTGCTGGTGCTGCAGTCCCTCCCTTTCCAAGTGGTGGACTCTGCACCTTTCAGAGAACTGATGGCTTCTGGCGAGCCGGGGTGGAGAGTCCCAAGCCATAATTTCTTTGCGAAAAAGACAGCACCAGCCCTGCACAAATATGTCGAACAGAAGGTCGGCCAGTCCTTGAGACTGTCGGTGTCTGCCAAAGTGCATGGCAGCGCCGACGTGTTGAGCTGTAACTACGGTCAGGGACAATACATGTCCTTTACGGCCCACTGGGTGAATGTGGTTCCTGCACAGCCACACCAGCAACTTGGCCAGGTCACGCCGCTTCCGCCTCCACGTTGTCACGCCGTTGATCCTGCGACAATGTCCGCCTCTGCCTCCTCATCCTCCACCATGTCCTCAGCCCACACTGCAGGGACAAGTCACAGTGCCCTTCCAGCATACCACATGAGCATGGCACAGCGGTGTCATGCTGTTCTTGACCTTGTTTGCCTTGGCGAACTGAGTCACACAGGAGAGGAACTGCTCCATGTCCTTCAGCAAGAAATCAAATCCTGGCTTTCTCCCCAACTCAAAATCGGAACCATGGTGACCGACAACGGGAAGAACATGTTGTCGGCGCTGCATCAGGGAGGGCTGAGCCATGCACCCTGCATGGCACACATGTTCAATCTGGTTGTCAAGTGATTCCTAAAGTCTTCCACCCATCTGCAAGACATTTTAAAAATGGTCAGGAAACTTTGCATGCACTTCAGCCACTCGTACACTGCAAAGCACACTCTCCTTGAGCTCAGACGGCAGAACGGCATCCCCCAACATAGGCTGATATGCGACGTTTCCACCCGTTGGAATTCCACCCTCCATATGTTAGACCGACTAAATGAACAAGCCATCAATGATTTCTTGATGATCCAAGCGGATAGGAGTACTCCCCTGTGTAACTTCGATGTCAGCCAGTGGCAGCTCAAGTGTGACATCTGCCGTTTGCTCAGGCCCTTTGAGAACGCTACTTTAGTTGTCAGTCTCCAGGACTACGGGATGAACAACATCATTCCACTGTTTCATGTCCTGGAACAGATGGTGGTAACAATGGCTGGTCAGGGGATAGGAGACGTGGAGCCTAGATCTCATGGCCACATGAGCCCTGAGGTGCTGAACTGGAAGAGGAGGAGGAGGGGGAGAAGGACATTGGAGCACAGGCAATGTGTAGTGAAATGGGTTGTTTTTCTACTCAGCTGAGGGGCCCTCTGCGCTCACTTTCCACTGCCATGGCTACTGGGGAGGGGTGGGGTGGCAGGAGCAGTATCAGCTCCATCAGCTGCAGCCTGAGTATACAGTCGCTGATGAGTAGCTTTCTTCACCCGCATAGTGAAGAAACTACTCACCAGCAGCAGCAGGTAGACCTGGAGCAGGACCTGAACCAGCAGGTGGTGGCATACTTGGACAGCACCCTGCCAACCCACATGGAAGATCTGCTGGACTAGTGCGCAGCCAAACTGGATTTGTGGATGAAACTAGCAGAGTTTTCCCTGGAAAAGCTGTCCTGCCCGGCCAGTAGTGTGGCATCAGAGCAGGTGTTTAGTGTGGCATAGTTACCCCAAGGAGAACTTGCCTCTCCACCCAAAATGTGGAGAGTCTGACCTTTTTCAAGATGAATGAGGCGTGGTTCAGCCAGGATTTCCACCCACCAATGCCTGATGCATCTGATTAGATCATCCATGCCACCTCACCCAAACATTGAAAAAAGAGACCGGTTTCTTCTGGCTACCTGCCTCAGCTGCTACTCTGATGCTGCCACCCGCCTGATGCCACACATCTGATGCCAAGTGCTCCTTCTTTCACCCACCTTCGGCAGCGGGTACTGGTATTGCCACCTACAGCCCCAGTCTGTCACCGGGTCACTTTGTGGTCTCCTGATGCTGCTGCTGCCATCTCCACTCTATGTCACCTTTACACTCTGTGGTCTCCTGATGCTGCTGCTGCCGTCGCCACACTATGTCACCTTGCCACTCTGTGGTATCCTGCTGCTAATGCCATCTCCACACTACGTCACCTTGCCACTCTGTGGTATCCTAATGCTGCTTCTGCCATCTCCACATTATGTCACCTTGCCACTTGGTGGCCTTCCCCTGATGCTGCCAACTCCAGACTCTGTCATTGTGCCATTCGGCGGACTTCTCCTGATGCTGATGCTGCCTCCACCTCCAGACTTTGTCATTGTGCCACTCGGTGGCCTTTTCCTGATGCTTAAACTAGAAAAGACGGCTGGCACTCGCTACGTGGTTGCACATCAAACAACAGTTTATTAATAATTACCCGCTAGTTCAATCATATACATTAGCAGAAATATATACACTTTAACGTTAAAATACCTATGTTAAAAGAACCCCTAAAAAATAAATAATAAAAATTCAATGGCACTGGACTGATAGTGTCATGAACCGCACCAAAATGAAGTTGTTTGAGACAGTATAATGTTTCTTTGCCAATTGGCAATAAGTGTCCAATCCGGTGTACTGTCTCTTTAATTGAGGAAATATAGCCAAGTCCGCAAGTTGTTTTAGTTGTTGGGGGATATCAACTCCCTCTCTAGATTTATCATCAATAATTCTTGTATTGCTGGATATTGCAGCCTTCAGTAGTTGGATATATGGTAAATTCACATAGAAATAATATCTTACCAACATACACGCCACTCTGGCCGTCTGATTCAGCCGCGTTGTTCTACTGCTCGCTCTCGGCGTCTCCGCTCTCTGGCGTCTGTCACGTGGTACCCCAGAGATATCGCGGGACTTGGGAGTTTGAGTATGATAGTCTTAGTCCGATACTCCTGTGAGAGCTGTAGGTCGGATGAAGAAATGGAGCGCTCCACTTTGTAAAAAATACTTCAACTTTCATCCATCGTCTCCAGAAACTTGATTTTGACAGGGATATAACGCTAAACGCGTTTCGAGGACTTCAGTCCTCTTCCTCAGTAGCTATATCCCTGTTCTTGAGTCCCCTCCTTTTATACCCTCATGGGTAATCTATAAAAACTGGGCTGGAATCACTTCTTCTTAGCATGCGATTTTTGGTGCGTTTTAGGTGCGGTTTAAAAAACGCATCTGCGTTTATTATGGCATTGAGACCGCCACCTCTCAATTAGTATTAGTATGTCCAGACCATGATCCAAATCATATGTGTCATGTCATAAAATCAATAAACAACAATATATAAAATTTAATATAAAATACCATAAGATAAGCCAGGAGATCAGAAATATTAATAAATAGATAAGAACCAAATAATGCTATAATTAATAAAAACTACTATATATCCAAGGGCCTCATCCTCTACATATTATATTGATATCTGTCCTCCAATCGTGGTGTTTGTACTGGAGGAAGTTGTAGGTAGCGGCGTGCCTGTCGGCAAGGGGGGACCCCAGCACCGATAAACGGCCAAGCATGGGATCCCCAGTTGACAGAGAGGCACACCGCCTAATCTATAGGAAGCCAAAGATTTCCAGTTCGGCATTTAAGCCAACTGGCATCAGGCTCCCAAAGTTGTAGATTTGCTTGGTTTCTGCCCTAGACATCCGCTCGATATGGTTTCCACCTCTCCAGTGTCTATCGATTTTTTCTAAAGCTACAAAGGACAGACCTGTAGGGTCTTGTCCATGAGCCTCTTTAAAGTGCCTTGAGAGTGAGTGTTTCTCATAACCTTTTTTGATATTGGAAATATGTTCCGATATCCTCACTCTCAAGGTCCTTTTAGTCCGTCCAATGTATTGTCTTGAGCACGGGCATTGTACTAAATAAATAACACTCACAGAATTGCATGTGAGAAATTGCTCAATCTCCCACACAAAAGCATTTTGTGTGGAAGACACCCTCTTAGTATTCCTTGGAATTTTTGTGATTTTGCAGCAAATACAATGTCCACATTTAAAAAAGCCTTTCAAATTAGTGAGTCTACCAGTATTTGATGTCACTATCTTTTTAGTTTTAATCGATGGGGCTACTTTTATCCCTAAATTGGCCGCCCTTGTATATATGATTTGTGGTCTGGCTGGTATTAGCCTGCCCATTATTTTATCCTGTAGCAAATGGTGCCAATGCCGTTTAATTATTTCTTCCACCTTCCTTCTCTGTGTCGTATAAGGAAGGATAATCCTGAACTGGGAGTCTGTGTCACTTTGTTCCGCTGTTTTTACAGTTAATAATGAATTCCTCGGTAATTTTCTCACTTTTTCCAGTGATCCTTCTAATATATTAGTCGGGTACTGTTTGGCCAGGAATTTATCTCTCAGGTGCATTGCTTCTAATTCAAACTGCGCCTCTTCCGTACAGTTCCGTTTTAGTCTGCGGAACTGTCCGAAGGGTACATTCAATAACCAATTTGGCAAATGGCAACTCGAATGCAAAATAAATGCATTCCGGGCTGAAGGCTTTTGATATGTCTTACATATATATTTATTTGCTGCTCTCATAATCGACAAATCTAAAAATTCTATTTCTGTCGTATTGGTGCTCTGAGTAAAAACCAAATTCAAGTTATTTGCATTAAGATCTATTATAAAATTATTAAGACTGTCTTGATCTCCTTTCCAAATTACGAGAACGTCGTCGATATAACGACGCCAGAGCACCAGGTTCCCCCCTCTATGTTGATCAATAGTTACCCGTTCCCATTGTGCTAGGAACAGGTTTGCATAGCTGGGGGCAAACCTGGTGCCCATGGCTGTTCCTCTAATCTGTAAGTAAAAACATCCCTCAAAATAAAAATAATTGTGTTGCAAGATGTGTTTAATACCTTCTAAAATGAAATCTGATTGTTGTTTCTTCATTGTCTTGTCGCTTTCCAGATGGGCTCTAATGGCTCTTATTCCAGCTTCATGGTCTATTACCGTGTAGAGGGACTTGATATCGAGTGTAGTCATAATCCAGTCCTCTCCCACGTTTAATCCTTCTAATACCTGGATAATTTGTGTGGTATCTCTCAGGTATGATATAGTTGTTTTTAAAAACAACTATATCATACCTGAGAGATACCACACAAATTATCCAGGTATTAGAAGGATTAAACGTGGGAGAGGACTGGATTATGACTACACTCGATATCAAGTCCCTCTACACGGTAATAGACCATGAAGCTGGAATAAGAGCCATTAGAGCCCATCTGGAAAGCGACAAGACAATGAAGAAACAACAATCAGATTTCATTTTAGAAGGTATTAAACACATCTTGCAACACAATTATTTTTATTTTGAGGGATGTTTTTACTTACAGATTAGAGGAACAGCCATGGGCACCAGGTTTGCCCCCAGCTATGCAAACCTGTTCCTAGCACAATGGGAACGGGTAACTATTGATCAACATAGAGGGGGCAACCTGGTGCTCTGGCGTCGTTATATCGACGACGTTCTCGTAATTTGGAAAGGAGATCAAGACAGTCTTAATAATTTTATAATAGATCTTAATGCAAATAACTTGAATTTGGTTTTTACTCAGAGCACCAATACGACAGAAATAGAATTTTTAGATTTGTCGATTATGAGAGCAGCAAATAAATATATATGTAAGACATATCAAAAGCCTTCAGCCCGGAATGCATTTATTTTGCATTCGAGTTGCCATTTGCCAAATTGGTTATTGAATGTACCCTTCGGACAGTTCCGCAGACTAAAACGGAACTGTACGGAAGAGGCGCAGTTTGAATTAGAAGCAATGCACCTGAGAGATAAATTCCTGGCCAAACAGTACCCGACTAATATATTAGAAGGATCACTGGAAAAAGTGAGAAAATTACCGAGGAATTCATTATTAACTGTAAAAACAGCGGAACAAAGTGACACAGACTCCCAGTTCAGGATTATCCTTCCTTATACGACACAGAGAAGGAAGGTGGAAGAAATAATTAAACGGCATTGGCACCATTTGCTACAGGATAAAATAATGGGCAGGCTAATACCAGCCAGACCACAAATCATATATACAAGGGCGGCCAATTTAGGGATAAAAGTAGCCCCATCGATTAAAACTAAAAAGATAGTGACATCAAATACTGGTAGACTCACTAATTTGAAAGGCTTTTTTAAATGTGGACATTGTATTTGCTGCAAAATCACAAAAATTCCAAGGAATACTAAGAGGGTGTCTTCCACACAAAATGCTTTTGTGTGGGAGATTGAGCAATTTCTCACATGCAATTCTGTGAGTGTTATTTATTTAGTACAATGCCCGTGCTCAAGACAATACATTGGACGGACTAAAAGGACCTTGAGAGTGAGGATATCGGAACATATTTCCAATATCAAAAAAGGTTATGAGAAACACTCACTCTCAAGGCACTTTAAAGAGGCTCATGGACAAGACCCTACAGGTCTGTCCTTTGTAGCTTTAGAAAAAATCGATAGACACTGGAGAGGTGGAAACCATATCGAGCGGATGTCTAGGGCAGAAACCAAGCAAATCTACAACTTTGGGAGCCTGATGCCAGTTGGCTTAAATGCCGAACTGGAAATCTTTGGCTTCCTATAGATTAGGCGGTGTGCCTCTCTGTCAACTGGGGATCCCATGCTTGGCCGTTTATCGGTGCTGGGGTCCCCCCTTGCCGACAGGCACGCCGCTACCTACAACTTCCTCCAGTACAAACACCACGATTGGAGGACAGATATCAATATAATATGTAGAGGATGAGGCCCTTGGATATATAGTAGTTTTTATTAATTATAGCATTATTTGGTTCTTATCTATTTATTAATATTTCTGATCTCCTGGCTTATCTTATGGTATTTTATATTAAATTTTATATATTGTTGTTTATTGATTTTATGACATGACACATATGATTTGGATCATGGTCTGGACATACTAATACTAATTGAGAGGTGGCGGTCTCAATGCCATAATAAACGCAGATGCGTTTTTTAAACCGCACCAAAAACGCACCAAAAATCGCATGCTAAGAAGAAGTGATTCCAGCCCAGTTTTTATAGATTACCCATGAGGGTATAAAAGGAGGGGACTCAAGAACAGGGATATAGCTACTGAGGAAGAGGACTGAAGTCCTCGAAACGCGTTTAGCGTTATATCCCTGTCAAAATCAAGTTTCTGGAGACGATGGATGAAAGTTGAAGTATTTTTTACAAAGTGGAGCGCTCCATTTCTTCATCCGACCTACAGCTCTCACAGGAGTATCGGACTAAGACTATCATACTCAAACTCCCAAGTCCCGCGATATCTCTGGGGTACCACGTGACAGACGCCAGAGAGCGGAGACGCCGAGAGCGAGCAGTAGAACAACGCGGCTGAATCAGACGGCCAGAGTGGCGTGTATGTTGGTAAGATATTATTTCTATGTGAATTTACCATATATCCAACTACTGAAGGCTGCAATATCCAGCAATACAAGAATTATTGATGATAAATCTAGAGAGGGAGTTGATATCCCCCAACAACTAAAACAACTTGCGGACTTGGCTATATTTCCTCAATTAAAGAGACAGTACACCGGATTGGACACTTATTGCCAATTGGCAAAGAAACATTATACTGTCTCAAACAACTTCATTTTGGTGCGGTTCATTACACTATTAGTCCAGTGCCATTGAATTTTTATTATTTATTTTTTAGGGGTTCTTTTAACATAGGTATTTTAACGTTAAAGTGTATATATTTCTGCTAATGTATATGATTGAACTAGCGGGTAATTATTAATAAACTGTTGTTTGATGTGCAACCACGTAGCGAGTGCCAGCCGTCTTTTCTAGTTTATGCATATTTCTTGTACTGACTGAGTGAGCAGTCCATCGGCTAGAGCACCCCTACCATACTGAGGAGGGTGGTGAGCTATCCACATATTTTCTATATTTCTACTTTTCCTGATGCTGCCAACTCCAGATTCTGTCATTGTGCCACTCGGGGGCCTTTTCCTGCTGCTACTGCAGCCGCCACCTCCAGTATCTGTCATTGTGCCACTCAGTGGCCTCCTCATACTGTGTCCACCTCTAGACTCTGTCATTGTGCTACTCGGTGGCCTCTTCATATTGCTGCCACCTCAAGACTCTGTCATTGTGCAACTTGGTGGTCTCCTCATACTGCTGCCAACTCCAGACTCTGTCATTGTGCCACTCGGTGGCCTTCTCCTGATGCTGCCAACTCCAGACTCTGTCATTGTGCCACTCGGTGGCCTCCTCATACTGTGTCCACCTCTAGACTCTGTCATTGTGCTACTCGGTGGCCTCTTCATATTGCTGCCACCTCAAGAATCTGTCATTGTGCAACTTGGTGGCCTCCTTATAATGCCGCCACCTCCAGACTATGTCATTGTGCAACTCGGTGGACTTCTCCTGATGCTGCCAACTCCAGACTTTGTCATTGTGCCACTCGGTGGCCTCCTCATACTGCCGCCAACTCCAGACTCTCTTATTGTCCCACTCGGTGGCCTCCTCATACTGCTGCCACCTCCAGACCCTGTCATTGGGCCACTCTGTGATCTCCTCATGCTGCTTCCACCTCACCACTATGTCTTAGGTCCACTTCTCATGCTGTTCCCACCCTCCCCACTTCATGACTGGTCCACTATTTTGGCTTTCGGCCTGGATGAAATCATCATTTATTTGACATTGAAGGAAAAATGAGACGCACAACGGATCCTGTCTGTGTAGCAGCTGTAAGGCCTGTATAGTCCCATTAGAATTGGCTTATGATTTGGTAGCCAAAAGCAGGAGTGGGAACAAAACACAGAAGACATGCAAAAATTTATTCACGTGTCATCTCTGTTTTAGATCCACTCCTGTTTTTTTTGGCATTAGCAATACTGATGGATTATTGAGCAAATGCTGACCGAGTGAAGGCGTATGCTCCACAGACAGGATCTGTTTT
Source organism: Bufo bufo (assembly GCF_905171765.1). NCBI lineage: Eukaryota > Metazoa > Chordata > Amphibia > Anura > Bufonidae > Bufo > Bufo bufo. Next base: position 380,718,781 of record NC_053393.1, on the reverse strand, counting down.
TTGTGGGTTATTGTTCTGATGGATCAGAGGAAGGGCAAATTAATCAGTGACGTCAACACAAACATACTGCTGACACCCTCTCCACTCTGTCAGAGGGGCTCTACTTGTATAAGTGTTTACTAGAACAGGTTCTGTAGACATCTATGTTGAATCAGCTGATGACGGTGTAAAAGGAGTGTGCTTCTTCTTGGCGCTAACATCGACTTGTAAGGCTGAGTTCATACTTGAGTTATTTGATCAGTTTTGGCCTCGTGACTTCCCAAATAAATGAAGTGTGCAGTGATTCCAAGAGCGACGCCATCTGCATGTCATACGGACTCACAGTATTATTTCACTACCAAAGCAGACTCCCTATGCGTGTTACTGCAAGGCATAGTGTTCTACACCATTCTAAAGGCTCTAAGCAGCCAGAAAATAGCAAATTTTTTATGTAATTCGCCACGTATAAATTCAGATCTAACCAAATTTTACCCCAAAAAATTTGGCGAACCGGCGAATCAAATTTTTTAAAAATTTGCTCATCTCCAAAGCCAACCAGTTGTTTGGTATAGAGTCAGAGAAAAGTGTCCATCCCTGCTCAACATTTATTATCGCTGTGATTAATCTGGTGCAGATCTAGACAACATGTCTAAGCTTACACCATCTTTAGGATTAGTAAATTTGATGTAGGAAAAGTCAAGTAGAGAAGATAACTTGTCTGACAAGGACTTATTGACTCTACAACACGTGTTCAGGAGTTACCTCTGGTCCCTGAGCACAGCAAAGCCAACTTGGCCCGCTGTGAGAATCTCCACCTTTCAAGATGGAATTTGTTTAAAGTGAGCCTAGCTGGTGTCATAGCCGACTGGTGACTTCTGTGTTTTACAGCAGTCACCTGTCGGCAGTGTTTGTGGTTGGATATAACCCTTAGGCCCCTTGCAGACCAGCGTGTCCGGATTAGGTCCGGATGAGTTGCGTCTGCGATCAGGGAAAATCGTGCAAGTAGGTACGCAATTGCAGTCAGTTTTGATAATAATTAACTTACCTGTTCCAATTGATCGCGCAGCCGGCATCCTCTTCTTGCTTCTTCTTTCAGGACCTGCAAAAAGACCTTTGGTGACGTAATCCTAAGGCGTGGTGAGAGCGATTACGTCACCAAAGATCCTTTTGCAGGTCCTGGAAGAAGAAGCAAAAAGAGGATGCTGGCTGCGCGATCAATTGGAACAGGTAAGTTAATTTTATAAAAAAAATTAAAACCTCAATCTACATTTTACTAAGCATTCTGTATTAAGAATGCTATTATTTTCCCTTATAACCATGTTATAAGGGAAAATATTAAAGTCTACAGAATACCTAACCCAAAATAGAACTTCAGTGAAGAAGTTCGTGTTCGGGTCTGTGTACCACAGTCAGTTTTTTTTTCACGCGCGATAAAAACTGAACATCGGAACGCAATCGCAGTCAAAACTGACTGCAATTGCGAACCTACTCGCACGATTTTCCCTGATAGCAGACGCAACTCATCCGGACCTAATCCGGACACGCTCATCTCCAAGGGGCCTTAGATGCTGTGGTTAATTGCAACCACAGAATCTGAGGGGTCATTTACCAGGAGTGGGCTGCTCCTGGCGAACGATAATGAGATCAAGAAGCCTTGTAAAGGTTCCCAGGCCTGCCGTAGCAAACACAGCGATTTTATCATAGACTGAAAAGGTAAACTACGGCAGTCTATGGTATAAGCACCCTTACGATCGCATGTTTAAGTCCACTAAAGGTTCCAAAAATAAAGTTGAAAGAGTGAAAAAAGTTTTTTAAATCATAAAAACCCCCAAAAGAATAAAAAATTCAAATCACCCACTTTCCCCACTTTACAAATAAAAATAAACAAAAAAATATATCACTGTGTGCAAAAATTCCCAGATATCAAAATATAAAAGTATTTATGCCATACACTGAACGCTGTAACAGAAAAAAGAATATCAAAATTCCAGATCGCCCTTTTTTTTTAGATTAGATTCAGTTTTATTGTCCTTGTACAAGTACCAAACAGTAGTAATGTAAAGCTATGTAAAGCAAGGTTTTAACTGGTCTTTCCTTGTAACATATTAGGTTAGTGATGTCTGATACCTGGCCCCATTCCTGCGGTATGAAGTAACTGTACATGAATACTGACCTTTAGGTAGGGCTAGGAGGGGCCAGGAGACTAGAAAGCCTCTCTAGATATATAACAAAGAGCTCAGCTCCATTGAAGACATCATCTGGGTCACCTGATCAGGGTAGATCAGGGGATATCAACCTCCAGCACTCCAGCTGTTGTGAAATTAGATTCCCAGAATGCTTCATTTACTACCATAGGAGTTCCAAGAACATCAGAGCAAGTGTGCACCCTGGGAGAAGTAGTTTCACAACAGCTGGAGTGCCAGAGGTTGCTGACCCATGGTTCAGATACATATGCTATATACATGGTTGCTCACTGCTCTTGTAGTCCCTGCTCTCTTAACCAGATTTCCTGACAACTTCCTGACAGATGTGGTCACATGCCCCACTGCAGCCAATGACTGACCTAAGCAGTGATGAATCCCCAAACAGCACGGGACCCAGTAGAGATGTGCTGCTTGAGGACATGTGACCGCTGAGGCCAGTCATTGGCTGCAGTGGAGCATGTGCTCCCATCCATGTGTTAAATTGGCAGGCGGGGGCAGAATAGTGAAGAGAAGCTATGGAGCCAGAAAGGAGCAGCAGGGAGCAGGTAAGTATAGATCCATGTTCACACACTCTGTTGGGCATTGTTATTACTGGGGGTACTGTGGGGACATCATTATTACTTGAGGTAAAATATGGGGCATTATTATTATTACTGAGGCACAATAGGGATCAGTATTATTACTGGAGGCACAATACAATACATTATTAATATAAACTATGATTATAAATATTAACATGATTAAGGGCACTGTGGAGACATTATTATTGCTTGAGACACTATTATTGGGGGCATTTGTATTACTGTGTATTACTGGCGGCACTAAAGTGGTATTTTAATACTGGGGCATCATTAATACTGGGGGCACTGTGGGGGCATAATTATTAATGGGGTAATTATAGGGGACATTGTAGGGGCATCATTTTTTCTGGGGGAATTATAGGGGGCACTGTAAGGGCAATACTATTACTGGAGGAACTGTTGGGGGCATTATTACTACTGGCAGCACAGCAGGGGAATTGTTATTGCTGGAGGCAGGGGCATTATTGTTACTGAGAGCACTATAGAGGAAATTATTATTACTGAGGGCACTATAGGGGCATTATTCATACTGGCAGCACAGCAGAGGGAGTGTTATTGCTGGGGGCAGGGGTCTTATTGTTACTGAGGGCACTATAGGGGTAATTATTATTACTGAGGGCACTATAGGGGGCATTATAATTACTGAGGGTCTTTTTCTACAATATATTATTTGTGGGCATTGGGGAGCACAGTGTCACGGCGGGGAGTGGGGGAAACCCCCCACCGTGCGGTGTCAGGGGGTAAAGGGGATCAGCCTGGCCAAAATGAGTAATAAGGGAGCAGGTCACCTCCTACCGCGTCCCTAATCCTCTCCCTGACTCCTCACTGTATGAGCGGACCCCGATGGTAGGACGACTCATACTCAGGATTCCTAGAAACCCTAAGTCGCCCTGGTAATCCCTCACTTAGGAGCAGGGGAGAGACAACCTGTTCATCCCAGTCATGGAGGAACAGGAGTCTTTATCTGAGGCCAGGCTGCAAGGAGAGGGGAACACATACAGCTATAGAGATGGCAGGTAAGCGAGACCAGTAACACACTTACCTGCCACAGACACACTAACTGGAACCTGTGCACAAGTGCTGGTGTCCACACCAACATTAAAAGGACACAGCACACACCACAAACCACACAGGAACCCAGGACATCCATAGCTGCAATAAACATGAGACACCATAAGAATATCTAACATCTATGACCACAAGGGTGGCCCTCACTGGACAGATGGAATAAGAAGACCAGGAGGATAGCTCCAGCATACACCATGGCTGGAGTACCCCCCAGCTTCAGGCATCCAGCAGAGGCAAAATAGCGCAAATTTAAGGACTCTAAGATGTCTGTGTGTCAAACCTTGCAGAGACAAGATGCCTGGTGGAGACATTTACTGGAGGGCTCCTGTCACCTGTTGATCATCTACAGACCATAAAAACCTAACTTATCGTCACAGTGTGCTAGGCATCTTAATCCCTGTCAAGCATGGTGGTCTATGTTCTTTGCTTGTTTCAGAGAACAATACTAAGGCAGATGCCCTCTCCTGCTCCTTCAACTCAGTGGCAGAGCCCCAACACATAACTGACCTAGCCTGGATCATCTCGCATCTTGATGAAGGATATTTCTCTTGGTAAGACATATGTTCCAGTAGCTAGAAGAAGGCAGATCCTAGCATTTTTCGGCAGTTATTTTTGGAAGTGGATGCATCCTCCATGGGAGTAAGAGCTCTGCCAACCCTTAAGACCTGGTAAGATGGACATGTGTGATTTCTTTTGTTGGTCTTGGAAAAGTGGAGACATCTTTCAGAAGGCGCTTGCCACAGATCACAAATGTTAAGAACAGTCGTCGTGGAGCAACTGTGCCAACTAACTGGTTTGGCTTAGGGTTAAACCTAGAGTGTTTCCTGTGGTTCCCTGGTATTTACTTTTTAACCCCTGTACAGAGATCTGCAGGTTACCAACCAGGCCACTACCTCCTGGAACAGTCCCGGTGTAGTTGGCAGCTGACCCACGTCGAAGCACTAGGGGATCAGGCAACATGCATAGTCAGAGGCAGGCTGAAGTCAAAGCAGGCTGAGTTTGTGTGCATCTATGAAACTGGTCTGTGTTGTCGGGGCAGGCAGTAAAGGTTCAATATGGTAAACATAGAAACATAGAATGTGTCGGCAGATAAGAACCATTTGGCCCATCTAGTCTGCCCAATATATCTGAATCCTATGAATAGTCCCTGGCCCTATCTTATATGAAGGATAGCCTTATGCCTATCCCATGCATGCTTAAACCCCTTCACTGTATTTGCAGCTACCCCTTCTGCAGGAAGGCTATTCCATGCATCCACTACTCTCTCAGTAAAGTAATACTTCCTTATATTACTTTTAAACCTTTGCCCCTCTAATTTAAAACTGTGTCCTCTTGTGGTAGTTTTTCTTCTTTTAAATATGCTCTCCTCCTTTACCGAGTTGATTCCCTTTATGTATTTAAAAGTTTCTATTATATCCCCTCTGTCTCTTCTTTCTTCCAAGCTATACATATTAAGGTCCTTTAACCTTTCCTGGTAAGTTTTATCCTGCAATCCATGTACTAGTTTAGTAGCTCTTCTCTGAACTCTCTCTAGAGTATCTATATCCTTCTGGAGATATGGCCTCCAGTACTGCGCACAATACTCCAAGTGAGGTCTCACCAGTGTTCTGTACAGCGGCATAAGCACTTCACTCTTTCTACTGCTTATACCTTTCCCTATACATCCAAGCATTCTGCTGGCATTTCGTGCTGCTCTATTACATTGTCTTCCCACCTTTAAGTCTTCTGAAATAATTACTCCTAAATCCCTTTCCTCAGATACTGAGGTCAGGACTGTGTCAAATATTCTATATTCTGCCCTTGGGTTTTTACGCCCCAGGTGCATTATCTTGCACTTATCCACATTAAATTTCAGTTGCCAGAGTTCTGACCATTCTTCTAGTTTTCCTAAATCCTTTTCCATTTGGCGTTTCCCTCCAGGAACATCAACCCTGTTACATATCTTTGTGTCATCAGCAAAAAGACAAACCTTACCATCGAGGCCTTTTGCAATATCACTTATGAAGATATTAAACAAAATTGGTCCCAGTACAGATCCCTGTGGAACCCCACTGGTAACATGACCTTGTTTTGAATGTTCTCCATTGACTACAACCCTCTGTTGTCTGTCACTCAGCCACTGCCTAATCCACTCAACAATATGGGAGTCCATGCTCAATGACTGCAGTTTATTGATAAGTCTTCTATGTGGGACAGTGTCAAAAGCCTTACTAAAATCTAGATACGCGATGTCTACTGCACCTCCACCGTCTATTATTTTAGTCACCCAGTCAAAAAAATCTATAAGATTTGTTTGACATGATCTCCCTGAAGTAAACCCATGTTGTTTTTCATCTTGCAATCCATGGGATTTTAGATGTTCCACAATCCTATCCTTTAATAGGGTTTCCATTAATTTGCCTACTATTGATGTCAGACTCACTGGTCTATAGTTGCTCGATTCCTCCCTACTACCTTTCTTGTGAATGGGCACGACATTTGCCAATTTCCAATCTTCCAGGACGACTCCTGTTACTAATGATTGGTTAAATAAATCTGTTAACGGTTTTGCCAGCTCACCACTAAGCTCTTTTAATAATTTTGGGTGTATCTCATCAGGCCCCTGTGACTTATTTGTCTTCACCTTAGACAGCAAACTTAGAACATCTTCCTCTGTAAAGATACATGCATCAAACGATTTATTAGTCATCCTTTCTAGTGGAGGTCCTTCTCCTTTTTCTTTTGTAAAAACTGAACAGAAGTATTCATTAAGGCAGTCGGCTAGCCCTTTATTCTCTTCTACATACCTTCCGTCCTTTGTTTTAAATTTAGTTATTCCTTGTTTTAATTTCCTTTTTTCATTTATATATCTGAAGAATGTCTTATCCCCTTTTTTCATAGACTGAGATAGTTTTTCTTCTGCCTGCGCTTTAGAAGTTCTTATAACTTGCTTGGCCTCTCTCTGCCTAATCTTGTAGATTTCCTTATCTTCATTGCTCTGGGTTTTTTTATAATTACAAAATGCTAGCTTTTTACTTTTAATGATTTGGGCCACTTCTGCTGAGTACCACAGTGGTCTCTTCCTTTTTTTGCTTTTACTGACAAGTCTAATGCAATTTTCTGTTGCCTTCAATAATGCACCTTTTAAGTAGTCCCATTTCTCCTGGACTCCATGTAATCCGTTCCAGTCTGATAAGGACTCATTTATGACTAATTTCATTTTTGAAAAGTCTGTTTTTCTAAAATCTAAAACTTTTGTTTTTGTGTGGTGGGACTCTTTCACAGTTCTTATATTAAACCACACTGACTGGTGATCACTAGATCCCAAGGTTTCGCCTACAATGACATCATATACCGAATCCCCATTTGTGAATAACAAATCCAAAATGGCCTCCCTCCGGGTTGGCTCCTCAACCACTTGTTGTAGAGATAACCCCAGTAGGGAATTTAGAATATCTGTACTCCTGGTAGAACTTGCTATTTTGGTTTTCCAGTTTATATCTGGAAGATTGAAATCTCCCATAATGATAACTTCTCCTTTCATTGTCATTTTAGCTATTTCTTCAACTAGTAGATCATCTAGTTCTTTAACTTGACCAGGTGGTCTATATATCACACCTACACGAGTTACTGCATGGTTAGCAAACTGCAACGTAACCCAAACTGACTCTATGTTGGCCTCACCAACTTGTATTAGGTTAGATTTAATGCTACTGTATCTTTCACATACAGGGCCACTCCTCCTCCTTTCTTGCCTTCTCTGTCTCTTCTGTATAAAGAGTACCCTGGTATGGTTATGTCCCAGTCATTTCTTTCATTAAACCATGTCTCGGTAACAGCCACTAAATCTACATTCTCAGATGCCATTATTGACCCAAGTTCATTGATTTTTTTACCTAAACTGCGAGCATTTGTAGACAGGACTCTGAGCTTATCATTTCTTAACCTCTGTGCTTCTGACCTGTTCTGGCATTGTTTCGGGGGGCAATTGGACTCTTTTATTTTCACTCTTTTGCCCCCCCCCCCTTCCTAGTTTAAATACTCTTTCGCAAATTCTTGGAGTTGTTCACTAAGTACATTTGTTCCTTTGAGAGAAAGATGCAAACCATATTTTTTGTACAGTTCCTTTCTATTCCAAGTAGAGCTATCATGAGAAACAAAGCCAAATCCTTGCTCTTGACACCATTTACCAAGCCATATGTTGAACTCCTTTATGCGCCTCTGCCTATCATTCTGAACATTATGCACAGGCAGAACTTCAGAAAATAAAATGGTGGATGCAAAATCCTGTACGTCATTACCAAGTGTGATAAAAGATTTTTTTCACCTCTGACACTTCATTGCAAGCCAGGTCATTTGTCCCTAGATGGACAAGAACATCCACGTCCCCTTCCTGCTTTGCTTGCTTAACAATATTAATAATACGTCTTCTATCTCTTCTAGCAGTAGCCCCAGGTAGACATCTCACAAAACCATTTTCTTTAAGCTCCACACTTATGATTGAATCACCCAGCAACAGCTGCTTCCTTTGAGACTTCACTTTATCTTTTTTGTTGCATACATTAGACATAGGAGTCGATGGTTTCTCACCCTCTGTGCTTGAGTCCATATCCATGTTGTCCTTACATTCTGAGAGTGCTGCAAATGAATTATGGAGAACCACAGACTGTGGGACATGTCTTCTATCCACCACTCTAAGACTTCCCGAACCTACAGTAACCCATCTGCCATTTCTGGGGGTCCTCTGTGGCAGTGGCATTGCAGCAGTCCTAGCTGGAGTTTGTTTAACAGATAATTTAAATATTTCAGATTTCAAAAATGCAATTTCCTGCTGCAGTAAGGAGAACTGTCTACAGATCTGACAGCATCCGAATCTCCAAAGAGTGGAACATGAAATAAATGCACAACAATTCCTGCACTGAACCAAGTCTGCCATTTTAAAGAGGAGAGAAAAAAAAATAAAAATTGTAAATTTAAATCAAACAAATCTTACCTTTTTTTTTTGTATTGTTTCCACCTTCCAGCCTACCTCCTGACTATCTCCTGCAATATCTCTTTACTGTACTTAATGTAGTACTTGAAGGTAGTACTTGCAGCTAATGAATTAGGCCAGCTAATGAGTCTGTCTCTATATATACACACACTGCTTCCCAAGCTCCTCCCCCAGCAACAAATGTAACACCTTAGTGAGCTAGGCTCATTAGCAAACGCACAATAGCAAACACCTGACCAAATTCCTTACCTCTTTTCAAGAAATGGTCAGAAAAAAACAACACAGATAAGCCAGTTGCAGACTCCAAGCCAATCTCTTGCAGTATCTCTTCAATCTCTTCAGTCTCCTGCAATATCTCTTTACTGTACTTAATGTAGTACTTGAAGGTAGTACTTGCAGCTAATGAATAAACAGGCTATGGTTGTGGCAGGCAGCAGTTAATCAGAGTCAATGGACATCTTCAGTGGAACACTAGCACAATAGGAACCTAAAGCTCAGACAGCCTCCTACTGGGGAAGGTGCCTAAAATACACAAGGACAGCCAGCTATTGGCTAGGGAAGCATTTTGACGTGTGTGTGATGGCCTGCATACACTGCCAAGGACTGCCATAGCAGAAGATGCAAAGTCTGCAGCCTGCATACACTGCCAAGGACACCAATGGTTGGGAGCACTGCTGGCAGAAGAGCAAGGCCATATTGTGGCAAGGTGAGTAGCACGGCATCATTGGTGCCTGTGCAATAGGTTCCTAGCTTGTTAGATCCTGCAAAGGTATGCTGTATTTGTTTGTCTGCCCATGTACCAACCTCTGCCCGTTTCCTGGATATTGACCCTCCACTGCCTGACCTGTGCCTGACTTCCGTATTGACCCTTCTCTGTCTTCCCTGGCCTCAAATTATTTATTAGATTGCTCATACTTTGCCTGCCCTGACCTCAGCCTTTGCCTGACTACAATTTTAATTGTTCTGTGTAAAAGTGCCGCTGAACAACTAATGAACAAGCAAATGCTCATAGCAGGCAGTTTATTGTGAACGATCCATTTGTTCCTAATAATTGTCTCCTGGTCAGAGGAGGTGAGAGCTGCATTTATGTGCAGCAATCATCTACTCTTCTGCGATGAATGAGAGTTTGCTTGTTCATTGGGTGATTGGTGGCACTTTTACACAGGTCAATTATCAGAAACGAGCATTCTGAGGAACATTCCTTTCCAATAATTGTCCCTATAATTGCCCTGAGGCCATTAAATCAGCATTTCTGGGTAGCAGATTGTGCTGTCTAAACAGCGATCTTCTGCCCAGAAATAATGATCCTGTATGTACACAAGACATCACAGCAGTGATCCCTCATTCCCATACAGTGGAGCTGGCAATTATCTAGAATGAATTATTCCCAATAATTGTATGTTGTGTCAGCCCATGTAAAGATGCCTTTACATTACCAATTATATTAGCAGCAGTTGCGACAAAGCTGCTTTTTAATTTATTCACACCTACAGAAAAGCATTTTGTCACTACAATAGCATTGATTGTTATTCACGCTTCAGACTTTCTTGTCCATCATTTCCTTCGTACATTATCATAATCTGACAGATAATGGGGTAGTTTGGGGTTAAGTCACAACAGTGCTGTTGTTGGGTGCATATTAGTGATTTACTGTCAACACTCATAATTTCTTGTTTTTTCACAACTGAAAAGTAAAATCTATTTTCCTGAGCTAGGTTGCTATAAGGTTTAAAAATCTATGACATTTTATCAAAATACAGATGTTGAATATATTGTCAACCAAAATTGGTAAAATGCTGAGTAGCATTCGAGGGTGGAGTAGCGTCCTCTTCTAAAGTCACAGTGAAGTGCAGTAGGAAGGTTGATGAGACAGAGACAATAATCCATCTACTTCACAGTAGATGGATAACATAATTAACTGTAATTGTAAGTGACATAAAAGGTCCTTAATTTATAGCATAATTAATTATATGGTGTACTCTCCACACCAACGGACGTGCACATTTTAATATGGATTATGCACCAAAACTAACTAATGTGAATCTCAACACTGGGACAAAATAGAAAAATAGAGAGCTGCTGATTTAATAAGTGCAAAGCGCCACCTAGTGTCTCATTGTTAGCAAAGTTTCTAAATACAGTCAAGGGAAAATGACTTGTCCAAAACTACATCAAAATCATGTGGCTTTCTGCTTATTTTAAAGGTAAATATCACAGCATACCCCAAATTGATACTTTAAAAAAAAAATTGCAGACACAACAGGGCTCTTCATTGGACATAAGGGGTATTTATTATCAGATATATGCCAGTTTTCTGGCATATATCTGTTGAAGATTGCAGCGCAAAGGTTATTTGCGCCACAATCTGCAACTTTCCCTGCTCATGCCAGGTCTAAAAATGAGGGGGTCGTATGGGCCAGGCTGTTTTAGGTGTAGAAAATGGTCTAAATTTAAGCCAGCAAGGAAGTAGGTTTACATTTAGACCGGCGGTGGATGTGCCTCTTCATAACTTCGGCTAGTCCACCGCCTGTGCTGGGATTATGAAGACCCCATAGTGTTGAAAGGAATGTACACATATCACATATGGGGGTAAATGTTTGCGCTGACCTGGTGACACGACAGACACTGTATGTTTGTCAATTTAGTGGACAAGAATAGCCAGTTCTAGTGAAGGGAGCGGGAAAACTGCGGCATCCACACAGACAGTATCCATATATTTTGGATTTGTGGTTTGTGTACCACAAACAGATATCGTTGTGTGCATCAAGCCATTTCCTGCTGGAGATCTTATTTTCACAATCTATTTCAAAATACTTTTATCCATTTACATAAATTCTGTATAGTTCCATATATTTAATGGCTTTGTTGCTCAGTCAGTACCCATATATAACTTAATATTAATGGCTGACCTATTCAGGACAAAGAATTTCAGGAACACAAACATTGTACCAAATTTTCACCATCTGTGGACTTTTCTATTTAGCTCACTGGTCCGAGCAAGTCCAATGCCATAAAGACCCAGACAGACTTTAAGGTTTCAAAGCGCGGTCCTTTCCAGCATTTATTGTCAGCGTTAACAAGTAGTGTTGGGTGCGAATATGCGAATCGCGAAAATGAATCGTGAATATCAACACTTCGCGAATATTTAGAATATAGTGATATATATTCGTAATTTCGAATATTCTAGATTATTTTTTTTTTCATCAGTAACCTCCCTTCTTGCTTGTGAGCCAATGAGAAAGCTGCAATTTCTTTGTCTGAGCTTAGCAAAATCCCTAGCAACCAGTATGAAAGTTGCCTACCCCTTAGTATATAAGAACCTCCCCAACAGCCATTTTCTACAGTTTTTTAAAGTTCTGAGAGAGAGAGAGACAGCAGTGTCATTGCTGTGCTCTGTGCTTTCCACACTACAGTACATTAGATAGATAGTTAGATAGCTTATATATATAATACAGATAGTTAGTGGGAGATAGTCAGTGTAGGTTATATCCTGGTTTTATTTCCCCCAGTTGATAAACCCTGTAATTCACTTCATTCATACTTTTCATGGATCTCATCGAGACTGTCACGGACGTTTCCACGACAGGTGGCAGGAGATCTGTGAGACTGGCAACACGTGGTTTTATCTGACATGTTTTCCTTTTGGATCAAATTACATCTGTGTTATTTATCGTGATTGCCACACCTTCTATCCCCAGGTGTTGCTATTGTGGTCATTTAACCGTCTCTATTTATTGTTGTTTCTCCCACTATGTTATGTGGTTTATAGCTTCTGTTGGACTTGTGGTTAGCTTGTGTTTGGTTCTCGGCTGAGTTCCTGGTGCTACCAGCTTCAGTGAAGATAAGTGTTTCCGTTCCCTTTTGTATTTTGTTTTGATATATGTGTGTGTTGTCTTTCCCTGTGGGTTTGTTATTAGGCCTGAGGGAGAATCCTGTTTGTCCTTCCTTTTGGAGGAGCAGGTATACTCAGTCTTGACATTAGTTCCAGGGTCCTATAGGGTGAGATAGGATTCTAGGTATCCGGTACATGAACTTGCCTACCTTTGAGGCCTGTTCATATTGGTAGTCTGTCAGGACTGGAGTTAGGGTTCTCTCTAGGAGTTGTCCATCTTACTTCCCTAGTTTCCAGGCCTTATTCCGGTATCCCCTTTCCCTCCTATGCTCGGTGTGGTGTTTTCCTCCCACACACGAGCGTGACATTATAAACCGCCAAAACCATAATTTTTGCTTGTTTCAGTACAGCTATGTATCCTATTGCTGCACTGGCTGGACAGCTGCAGGGGCTGTCTTTGGAGGTAGCTGACCTCCGCACGACCGTCTCGCAGATCCAAAGACCACAGGCTGCTGGTCCTAGTGGTGGTGATGGTTACCAAGCCTGTCTCGAGCCTAAAGTTGCCCTCCCGGACAGATTCTCTGGGGGAAGTGATAATTTCATTTTGTTTAGGGAGGCGCGCAAATTGTATTATAAGCTACAGTACAGACCAAAAGTTTGGACACACCTTCTCATTCAAAGAGTTTTCTTTATTTTCATGACTATGAAAATTGTAGATTCACACTGAAGGCATCAAAACTATGAATTATCACATGTGGAATTATATACATAACAAACAAGTGTGAAACAACTGAAAATATGTCATATTCTAGGTTCTTCAAAGTAGCCACTTTTTGCTTTGATTACTGCTTTGCACACTCTTGGCATTCTCTTAATGAGCTTCAAGAGGTAGTCCCCTGAAATGGTTTTCCCTTCACAGGTGTGCCCTGTCAGGTTTAATAAGTGGGATTTCTTGCCTTATAAATGGGGTTGGGACCATCAGTTGCGTTGAGGAGAAGTCAGGTGGATACACAGCTGATCAAGAAAATGCCAAGAGTGTGCAAAGCAGTAATCAAAGCAAAAGGTATCTACTTTGAGAACCTAGAATATGACATATTTTCTCTTGTTTCACACTTGTTTGTTATGTATATAATTCTACATGTGTTAATTCATAGTTTTGATGCCTTCATAGTCATGAAAATAAAGAAAACTCTGAGAATGAGAAGGTGTGTCCAAACTTTTGGTCTGTACTGTATGTCCACACTTATCTGGGGATGAGAATCAGAGAGTTGGTGTGGTTATTTAGTTGCTTAAAGGGGGACGCTCAGTCATGGGATTTTTCTCTGCCAACGGGATCGCAGTCTCTATGGTTGGTGGATGAATTTTTCAAAGCTCTGGGTCTCATCAATGATGACCCGGATTGGACCTCCCTGGCCGAGACGAAGCTACGTGGCCTTTATCAGGCAGAGCGTTCTGCTGATATCTAATGCTCTGAGCTTAGGAGGTGGGCTACAGATACTTAGTGGAATGATCCGGCTCTCCGTAGTCAGTTTCGTCAGGGATTTTTAGAGAGGCTGAAGGACGCTTTGGCCTTTCAAGCTACGTGGCCTTCGTCAGGGAGAGCTTCTGCTGAGATCTATTGTTCTGAGCTTAGGAGGTGGGCTACGGATACTGAGTGGAACTATCCGGCTCTCCATAGTCAGTTTTGTCAGGGATTATCAGAGAGGCTGAAGGACCCTTTGGCCTTTCATGAGAATTCTGAGTCTCTGCAAGCCGCTATGTCTTTTGCAGTACGCATTCATAGACGCCTGAGAGAGTGATCTAGGGCCCCCCACTCTCAGGACGTACTATCACATAACGTATAGTCTTCCTCTGAAACTTTGGGTGAAGATACTCCTGGGTTTATGTCTGGGGACGAACCCATGCAGTTAGGATGCACTTTTAAGCATTCTGGTCGTAGGAAGGGAGTGTGTTTTTTCTGCAGACAGAAAGGACATTTTATCAATGTATGTGCCTGCATTCAGCCTCAAAAAGAAAAAAAAGGGGATGTTTTATTCCCATCTGATTCTTGGAGGGGTGGGAGGAGAGTTAGAAAGTTTGCATTTGTTTTAGCCTCGTAGTACCCGATTTCTTCTGACTGCTGAGGTGGCGCTAAAGTCCAAGACTGTGGGGATTGAGGTGTTTATCGACAGTGGGGCAGGGGTAAACCTGATTGATGCTCAGTTCGTCCGTATACACGGGTTGTCTCCAAGTGCATTTGAGAAAAACATTTCCATTTTTGCTATTGATTCTGCACCTCTAACTCAGAAGTGTTTATCTCAGATGGTGCATGACATCCGATTAAGAGTGAGTGACATTCATCAGAAATTAATCACGTGTTTTATGTTGGAGGGTCTCCGTGCTCCATTGGTTCTAGGTTTACCGTGGTTAAGCAGGCACAATCCAACCATCGATTGGCAAGCTAGACAGATTCTGGATTGGGGCGATTATTGCATTGACAATTTCTGGTTTAAAGACTAAAACATTACTCTGTTTTATATCTGATTTTGCCGATGTAATTTCTGAAAGTGGATGCCAGGATTTACCTCTGCATCGGGAATATGATTGTCCTATCAACCTTATTCCCGGAGCTAAGTTGCCCAAATCTAGGTTGTATAACCTTTCTGGACCTGAAAGACTGGCCATGAGAGAGTATATTACTGAGAGTTTGGCTAAAGGACACATAAGACCTTCCAAATCTCCAGTGGCAGCAGGGTTTTTCTTTGTTAAAAAAAAGGACGGAACTCTTAGGCCATGTCTGGTTTTCCATGAGCTCAATCGGATTACTGTCTGTGATCCTTACCCCCTTCCTTTGATTCCTGATTTGTTTAACCAGATTGTTGATGCCAAGGTGTTCTCCAAGTTGGACTTAGGGGAGGCATATAATCTGGTCAGGATCAAGAAAGGGGATGAATGGAAGACGGCTTTTAATACCCCAGAGGGTCACTTTGAGAACCTGGTCATGCCTTTTGGGTTGACCAATGCATCTGTGGTTTTACAGCATTTTGTGAATGACATTTTTCATCACCTGGTGGGGAGGTTTGTTGTCATGTATTTGGATGACATACTAATTTATTCTCCAGACGTGGAGATACATCAGGGTCACATTAGACAGGTGTTACACATTCTAAGAGATAATAAATTGTATGCAGAATTAGAGAAGTGTGTTTTTGCTGTACACAAGGTGCAATTCTTGGGCTACCTGCTGTCATCTTCAGGTTTTGGAATGGATCGAGAGAAAGTCCGTGCTGTATTGGACTGGGATCGACCCGAAAATCTGAAAGCTCTTATGCAGTTTTTGGGGTTCACCAACCATTACCGAAAATTTATTCAGAACTATTCGACAGTGGTGAAACCCTTAACTGACATGACTAAGAGATGGACGAATGTCTCGGTGTGGTCTGATTCAGCGTTGCCAGCCTTTTCTGTGGTTAAGGAGTGTTTCTATTCTGCCCCTATATTGGTGCAGCCGGATATATCACAACCTTTCATTGTGGAAGTTGATGCGTCCAATGTGGGGGTAGGAGCAATTTTATCGCAGGGCCCTTCACCTGGTAATGGCACCCATGTGCATTTTTCTCTAAAAAACTCTCTGCCGCAGAGAGAAATTATGATGTGGGTAACAGAGAGTTGCTGTCCATTAAGTTGGCTTTTGAGGAGTGGCGTCATTGGTTAAAAGGGGCGATTCATCCGATCACGGTGTTCACAGATCACAAAAATCTGGCTTACCTGGAGTCGGCTTAATGACTGAACCTGAGGCAGGCCAGATGGTTTTTGTTTTTCACCGGATTTAATTCCATTGTCACTTCCTGGGGTTAAGAACGTCAAGTCAGATGCCTTGTCACGTAGTTTTCCTGGAGGTGGTGATTTTGAAAATCCGAGTCCAATACTGTCGAAAGGGGTGGTGATATCCGCTCTACACCCTGACCTAGAGGTGAAGGTGTTAGAGGCTCAGCGAGACACACCACAGTCTTGCCCCTCTGGGAAATTGTTTGTTCCATCAGAATTGGGTCATAAGGTGTTTGAGGAACATCACTATATGGTTCTTACGGGACACCCTGGGAGTAGACCCACTGTCGACCTCATCTCTCGTAGGTTCTGGTGGCCAAGGTTGCGTAAGTGTGTTGAGGACTATGTGTAGGCCTGTAGTATCTGTGCACGCACTAAGGTGACACATACTTGACCTTCTGGATCTCTACTTCCATTGCCCATCTCGTCCAGACCATGGACTCACTTGTCTATGGATTTTATTATTGATCTGCCTAATTCATCTGAAAAGATAGTTATTCTGGTGGTAGTTGATCGTTTTAGTAAAATGGTGGACTTTATAGCATTGCCTGGCCTAACTAATGCTAAAACACTTGCGCAGGTGTTTGTTGACAAAATTGTGAAAGTTCATGGCATTCCCTCTGATGTGGTCTCGGATAGTGGGACTCAGTTTGTGTCCAGATTCTAGAAGGCGTTCTGTACTCGGCTGGGGGTACAACTGTCTTTTTCTTCTGCTTTTCATCCTCAGACGAATGGACAGACAGAGCGCACTAATCAGAGTCTGGAGACTTACTTAACATGTTTTTTCTCTGAGAAAGAGGAGGAATGGTCCTCGTTTTTGTCTTTGGCGGAGTTTGCCATAAACAATCATAGACAGGAGTCCACTGGTAAGTTGACTTTTTTTGGGGCATATGGGTTTCATCCGCAATTTGGCACATTCTCTTGGTCGCATACTTCCGGTATCCCATAGGAGGAATGTTTTTCATCATCATTGTCTTTATATGGTGGAAATTTAAAAATAACTTGATGAATATGAGTATAAACGTGTGGCTGACAGGAAACGTATGAATGGTTTGGACTAGAGATGAACACATTTCTCAAAAATTCGATTCGGCCAGTTTGCCAAATTTTCTGATAAAATTCGGTTCGATCCAAATTTATTTGTGTCGAATAGCGTAAAAAAATGGCTATTTCCTGGCTGCAGAGAGCCTTTATAGTGGTGTAGAACACTGTGCCTTGCAGTAATATGTATAGGGAGTCTGCTGTGGTAGTAAAACAATATTGAGTCAGTATGACATGTAGATGACAGGCGTCGCTCTTAGAATCACAGCACACTTCACTTATTTGGGCAGTTTTGGGGTCAAAACTGAAAAAATAACTCAAGTGTGAACTCAGCCTTACAGGTCAATGTTAGCGTCAGGTATAAAGAACCGTGCAGAAGCCCAAGATCCTACTATAGCGTGAAAGAGCGCTCTCCTTTTACACCAATTCACTGAATCCACATAGATTTATACAGAACCTGTTCTATTAAACGCTTATACAAGTAGAGCTCCCCCAACAGAGTGGAGTGGGTGTCAGCAGTAAGTTTGTGTTGACGTAACTGATTATTTTGCCCTTCCTATAATCTGTCAGAACAATAACCCCAAAAAAATTGATCCTGTCTGTGGAGCATCCGAATTCACTCGGTTAGCATTTGGTCAGTAATCCATCAGTATTGCTAAAGCCCCAAAAAACAGGAGTGGATCCAAAACAGAGATGACACATGAATGGAATATTTAAATTTCTTCTGTGTTTTGTACCCACTCCTGCTTTTGGCTACCAAATCATAAGCCAGTTCTGATGCAAAATAGGGACCATGTCATGCAGGCCTTACAGCTGTTACATAGACAGGATCCGTTGTGCGTCTTATTTTTCCTTCCTTCTAACAGATCAGAAGAAGGGTCAAATAAATGATGATGTCAGTCAGGCCGAAAGGCAAAATAGTGGCCCAGTCATGGAAGGGTGGGAACAGCATGAGAAGTCCACAGAGTGGCACAATGACAGTGTGGAGGTGGCAGCAGTATCAGGAGGCCACAGAGTGGCACAATGACAGTGTGGAGGTGGCAGCAGCAGCATCAGGAGACCTGAGTGGTGAGGTGGCAGCAGCATCAGGAGACCACAGAGTGACCCGTTTACAGAATGGGGAGGTGGGTGGCAATACCAGTACCAGCTGAAGATGGTGGGTGAAAGAAGGAGCACTTGGCATCAGATGTGTAGCATCATGCGGGTGGCAGCATCAGAATAGTAGCTGAGGCAGGTATCCAGAAGAAACCAGTCTCTTTTGTCAAAGTGTTGGTGTGGCACCATAGATGATCTAGTCTGATGCATCAGTCATTGGTGGGTGGAAATCGTGGCTGATCCACGCCTGACTCATCTTGACAAAAGTCAGTCTCTCCACATTTTGGGTGAACAGACGAGTTCTTCTTGGGGTAACTATGACCCGCCGCACTAAACACCCGCTCTGATGCCACACTACTGTCCGGGCAGGATAGCTTTTCCATGGCAAACTCTGCCAGTTGCGGCCACAAATCCAGTTTGGCTGCCCAGTAGTCCAGCAGATTTCAATGTGGGGTGGCAGGGTGCTGCCCAATTATGCAATCACCTCCTGGTTCAGGTCATGCTCCAGGTCTAGCTGCTGCTGCTGCTGGTGAGTAGTTTCTTAACTAGGAGGATGAAGAAAGCTGCTGATGGAACTGGAACTGCTCCTACCCCCACCCTGCCACAGCAGCCATGGCAGTGGAACGTGAGCACAGAGTGCCCCCCGGTCAGACCTGCGAGAGGATGGACCATGGCGCAGATAGACAGCGGGCAACTGACTACATAGGATGTCTCTACAGTAGTTCATTTTGTCCTCCCTCTCAGCTGGTGTAAAAAAGTCCCCCATTTTGGATCGGTAGCGAGGGTCCAACAAGGTGGAGAGCCAGAAGTCATCCCTCTGCTGAATGCTGACAATTCGGCTGTCACTAAGCAAGCAAGTGAGCATGCATTGGGCCATTTGTGAAAGTAACTCAGAGGGACTACCTGCCTCCATCTCCACTGCATACTGCCACGGTGTATCTGGGTCCTCTGCCTCATCTTCCTCATCGCCCTGTAGCTCCTCTGGCTGCTCCTGCTACTCCTCTCCTGTCACCTGTGTAGAAAAACCACCCATTTCGCTACACATTGCTTGTGCTCCAATGTCCTCCTCCCCTTCAGTTCAGCCCCCACAGGGTTCATGTGGCTGTGAGATCTAGGTGCCACGTCTCCAGTCCCCTGACCAGCCAGATTTACCAGGACATGAAGCAGAGGAATGACATTGTTCATCCCGTAGTCCTGGCAACTGACAAATAATGGGGCCTCCTCAAAGGACCTGAGCAAACGGCAGGTGTCACGCATGAGCTGCCACTGGCTGACATCGAAGTTACACAGGGGAGTACTCCTGTCCGCTTGGATTATCAAGAAATCGTTTATGACCTTTCTCTGTTCGTACAGTCGGTCCAACATATGGAGGGTGGAATTCCAACAGTTGGAAACGTCGCATATCAGCCTATGTTGGGGGATGCTGTTCTGCAGCTCAAGGAGGGTGTGCTTTGCGGTGTACGAGTGGCTTAAGTGCATGCAAAGTTTCCTGGCCATTTTTAGGATCTCTTGCAGATGGGTGAAAGACTTCAGGAACCACTTGACAACCAGATTGAACATGTGTGCCATGCAGGGCGCATGGCTCAGCCCTCCTTGATGCAGCGCCGACACCATGTTCTTCCCATTGTCGGGCACCATGGTTCCGATTTTGAGTTGTCAATGAGAAAGCCAGGATTCGATTCCTTGATGATGGACACGGAGCAGTTCCTCCCCTGTGTGACTCTGTTCGCCCAGGCAAACAAGGTGCAGAACAGCGTGACAACGCCATGCCCTGCACATGTGGTATGCTGGAGGGGCACTGTGAATTGTCCCTGCAGTGGAGGCTGAGGACACGTTGGAGGATGAGGAGGCAGAGCCGGACATTGTTGCTGGACTAATGGCGTGAGAACGTAGAGGCAGAAGTGGCGTCACCTGGCCAAGTTGCTGGTGTGGCTGTGCAGGAACCATATTCACCTAGTGGGCTGTAAAGGACATGTATTGTCCCTGACCGTAGTTACAGCTCCACACGTCGGCGCTGCCGTGCACTTTGGCAGACGACAGGCTTAAGGACTGGCCCACCTTCTGTTCTACATACGTGTGCAGGGCTGGTACTGCCTTTTTAGCAAAGAAATGACAGCTTGGGACTTTCCACCTCGGCTCGCCACAAGCCATCGGTTCTATGAAAGGTGCAGAGTCCACCACTTGGAAAGGGAGGGACTGCAGCACCGGCAACTTGGCCAGGAGCACATTCAGGTTCTGCGCCATTGAATGAGTGCACGCATACTGTTGTCTCTTGGCAATCGCTTCAGTGATCGATTGCTGACGGAATGACTGACAAGGAGTAGGAGGAGCAGCAGGAGCATCAGGACCAGCAGATGATGGGAAGGACAGACAGCTCCCTTTGGATGGGGTGGTGGAGACTTGACTGCCTGAATTCGGGTGCGTTCCACTGGGTGATGCTGGACCAAATTGGAGCCACGGTTCTCCCAGGCTACTTTATAGTGACACTGGATATCTTGACGCAAGGCCGTGGTGCCAACATTGGCACCCTGGCCACGCTTCACCTTCTGCCCATGTATTCTACAAATGGCTATGTTCACCTCCTCCGGCGGCTTAACAAAAAACTGCCACACCACCAAGTATGTGATTTTATCCCCGACACTCCGCACTGACTGACTGCTACTGACACTGCTTCTGTAAACTCCTGCACCACTACTTTCAGGGCAGGTAGGCTCCTGCGAAGTGGGTGGTCTACCCCGGGTACGTTTGGCTCGACCAAACGTACCCGGGGTGGTCTACCCCGGGTACGTTTGGCCCGACCTCCCACTGCTGCTACCCTGCTGACTCCCAGCCACACTAGCAACTTGCTGACTCCGCCGCTGCCTCACGGGCAAGCTGCCCCCCTCTTCTCTCTATGATGATGATAGCCCTAATTCACCTGTCTCCCAAGTGTGATCAGCTACATCATCATCATTGAGTACTGTCTGCACGTCACTGATGTCCTCCTCAACGGTCTCTGGGTCAGGAGCTCGCAACACCAGCTTCCACGCCACTCTCCTCATCACTACTTGCCCGCCTACCGGAGGAAGCAACAGATGTCTCCTGCATATCTTGGCTGGCCAGTAGCTGCTGACTGTCCTCTTGTAGCTCGCCCTCGCTGTATAGTGGAGCTGAGCCCACAGCATATAATACATGTCTGGCTGAGGGAACAGAAAAGGACAGAGGCAGGTTGAGGACAGGTGAGGACACAGGGCCTGCTCCCGGTCCATGCCAACTAAGGGTTGTGTCTGACGAACCCACCAATTCTTGGCTGATGTCACTTGGGATGAAGTGCATGACCGAGTCAACCATTCAAGAACCGCTGGGTTGCTGGTCAAGACACGACTGCTAGATGGCACCAGGGAGCTCAGACCTCTCGCTGCGACTCCTGCTGCCATGTCCCCTTACTCTGCTGCGACCTGTGCGTCAGAAACATTTAGGCCTCTGCCACTCCACTGTGCAGGGCCTGGAACTTCTCTGTCTGACATACTGTTAAATCAAATAAATAAATAAAAAGGAAATTAAAACACCACAAAAAAGTCTACCATTTTCTCACTTCACCACACAACAGCTAATAAGCCCTTCCCCCCCCCCCCCCCCCCCCCACTAATACAAGCCAAAGAAGGCTTTAGAACATATAACTGCACCACTGAACGGCAAATAATATATATTTTCATTCCATCCACCATGACGGTCACAATGAGAGATGACCCTTGACCTCTGTAGGGGCAGGAATACACAGAGAGAGTTTAAACTGCCACCGCCCCTCCTTCCCCTCAGTGTTTTTCCTGCCCCTACGGGATTAGAACGCAGAGACAGTCCTCTCTATGGGGAGATGAAGATAAGAAAATAAATTACCTACATCCCCTGCTGCCTTCCCGTGGCAGGGGCTAAGGCTAGTCAGCAGGGGCAATGTGGACTCTCGCCCCTGTTCGTGCTGGGACCTGCGCTCCTTCTTCTATCACGGTCTTCCTTCCACTGCGGTTAGGAAGCAGACCACTGATGCCGGATCCACGTGGGACGCGTGCGCAAGCTGTGTAGTGCGGCGTCCCTTTGATCTTATAGGCCGGCAGGTGGGAGGAGGCAGAACCAGGGTGCATAGCAGGAGACGCTCCTGGATGACGTCAAAAGCCAGTAACATCTTAAAAAGTGTCGCTCATGCAGCTCTGGGCATAGCATCACCGCCACTATGTCAGCTCCTGAGGCTCCAGCATTCCATCAAGAGGGCTCTGACCCCTCTCCGGCTGCACCTACCGGAGAAAGGGACACTAAGTCTAAGTCAAGATCTCTAAAGTGCGCTACTTGTGCCAAGAGACTGCCTGATAACTATAAGAAGAAGTGCAAAGGCTGCATTTCTGACGTCTTAAAAGAGGAGCAACCATCTATCCTTTCTAAAATGAAGTCTTTTATCCAAGAAGAGATTAAGTCTTCCCTAGCCTCACTGACAACACCCTGTATGCCTATCCCACCTGCTAAGAAACCGAGATTATCCATTCAATCCTCCTCGGACCCAGAGGACATTGATGAGGATTCCTTTACCTCCAGACGAGTACTTGATGAAGACCTTCTCTCAAAAGGTGAAATAGTAGAGGATGATAAAAAATAAATTTTTTCCTCGGATGAAATGGATGAGTTACTGAAAGCAGTAAGATCAACCATGGGTATAGAGGATACTCCTAAGCCTCGTAGGGTATAGGATGAGATGTTTGGGGGTTTACGCACTAAAAGAACTAAAGTATTTCCCATTACTGAGAATATCAAGGATATGATGCTGGATGAGTGGATAGAAACTGAAAAAAGGCTAGGGGTAGCTAAAGAGTTCAGGAACAGATTACAGTTTTGTCAGGCTGAATATAAAATTTTTGATGAGATTCCCAAAATTGATATTCAGGTGGCAAAGGTAGTAAAAAAAAGACGGCCTTACCTTTTGAAGATTCGTCACAGTTAAGCGATACGATGGAACGCAAAGCAGACTCCCTGTTAAGGAAAGCCTGGGAAGCAACTATGTTTGGGGTCAAAACCAACATTGCAGCCACATCCGTGGTGAGAGCAATGTATTTCTGGTTATCAGAATTAGATGATCACTTAAAGATCAAAACCCCCAGGGAGGAGATCATAAATTCTATACCACTACTAAAATCAGCAATAGCCTTCTTGGCGGATGCCTTGGCAGAGTCTGTACGATTTGGCGCTAAAGATGCAGCCTTTTCTAACGCGGCCAGAAGAGCTTTATGGATGAAAGCGTGGTCAGGGGATAAGGCGTCCAATACCGAGACCCAGTGTGTGAGTACATGAATGGGTAGGCTGGTGTAGACAGCTGAGCGAGCATCCACATATATAATAGCATCTTGTGGATGCTGTATGCTGGATTGCCTTGGCAAGCAGCTTAATATTCACTCAAAGCTGTTCTACAATTCATGCTAGGTAGGACTGCTTTGATTACTCACCTGTGCCTGGTTCAAATATAACAACCGTGTCCTGATTCCCTCCCCAGTATTTATTGGCACCAATGTGCTAGCTGGATAGAGATTTTGTCCAGACTTTAGGCTGTATTGTGGATCCAATCAAACTCCTACACTACATCACCTGAGTCTGGAAGCCTGATAGTCACGGAAAGTGATATACAGTCTTTCCCATTTTTTAACCAGAGTTTAATAAATACTTTATTATTTTCTTTTAATACGTTCTTCAGGCAGTGTTATTGATAAGGCGTCCAAGGCTAAACTGTGCTCTATTGCCTTTTTGAGTGAGTTCGTTTTTGGCCCAGAGTTAGATAAGATACTGGAGAAAGCGGACGACAAAAAGAAGGGATTTCCGGAGGAGAAAGAAACAAAAAAGAGATCCTTTCCTTAGTTCCCTTCACAATATAAACCCTACAGAGGTAAAGGTAAATCGGGCCGTTGGAGCTACCCAAAGAGCGGAAGGAGTAAAGGGTTCATCCTTAATCCCCAGAATAAACAAGGCAACAAACAATGATGCCAGAATGGGAGGCAGGTTGAAGAATTTTCTAAACCAGTTGAATCTGGTTACGTCAAATCCATGGGCCCTAAACATCATAGCCCAGGGATACAGAATAGAATTTGCTTCAACACCTCCAGAAAAGTTTTTAGTTACAACCCACAACAGGGGAATACAGGCAAAAATCTGGCAGGGAATTCAGGACTTAATCAGATCAGGCGTAATCATAGAGGTACCAGTCTCCGAGAAGGGGAAAGGGTTCTACTCAAGTCTCTTTTTAAAAACCCGACAACACCTTCCGCACCTTTGTCAACCACCTTTTTAAGCATCCCTTTAAGTGTTCAGTATATCATCCCTTTCCACCAGACCATCAGTCTGGGGATGATATACTGAGGTACGTAAATGCGTAATTTTTAACAGCCGACAGCTCCTTAGTAACATTGCTCATAGAAAGTGTTCCCTGGTCTGTTAGAATTTCTGTTGGGATACCTGTACGGGTAAACATTTGGAACAGTTCTTTTGCTATGACCTTAGATTATGTGTTCCTGAGAGGTATTGCTTCGGGATAGCGGGTGGAATAGTCTAGGACAACCAAGATATGCTGGTGACTAGTGATGAGCTTGAGGTGCCATATTCGTTTTCGCGATATTTCGCGAATATTCGTTAGAATATTCGTATTCTATCCTCAGAAATCGAATATTCGTACGTTAGCTAATAATATGCGCATAATATGCGCATAGTTATATACGCGTAATATGCGCATATTATGCGAATTCGCAAATTTCTAAATGTCTTTAGTGTTCAGTGGTGTACTGTTCACTGTTCAAATTATACAATAAATGTTTTGAATATTCTCTATATTGCAATATAAAATCAGACTAGAACACAATGTTATTGCAATATAGCCTAGGCAATATTATTCATTTTCAATAGAAAGATTTCGAAACTACTAATGCCTTATATCCGCTTTGTTTTTTACGAATATTATAGATATTGTAATATATCATAGATTTCGAGTGATACGAATATTCTAAAACCTGATATATCATTAATTTTATCGAATATTCGTTAACATACAAATAGCTGAAACGGCACTGACATTTTCGTATCATTTTGCGCATGCGCGTGATTTGTTCAAAACCGGAAGTAAGCGCCGTTTTAAACCAGAATTCAACTTGCGTCAGTTTTGTGCGGTTGAAAACTTTATGCGCTCAGTTTTTACGATGGTGGCCAGCAAGTTCACTAAAGCTGAGGAGGAGCTGATCGTCATAGTAAGTATAATCTAATTGAACATTTGTTCGCATACACGCTTGTTTCGCATATCTTAGTAATATTCCTATGTAGGTTTATTGAATTGAATTTTTCGGATGTATTTGTTTAAACTATTTTCGCATGGCATTAAAATTCGGATAGTACATACTTTGATTACATATAAATGATAGTTTGAAACAAGTATTGTTGACATTCCAAAGTAATATATTTTTCAGATAATCATTAACATCTACTCATACTATATATAATGTGATTTTATCTATATTACTAAAATAAATAGTTAAGCATTTTTGATCTCATAAATGGTTTTAATGGTCTGCCATCAAAGCAGTATCTCACTGGCATCTGCTATATATTTATATGCTATTCATACATACATGTGGCCGACGTGTCATTATGTATGGATAGCAATGCATACAAATATATATATCAGATGCACATTGTACATCTAATTTCCTGCCTCAGACAATATACCCACACTGCATACCACCAAACCCCCCCTCAAACCCCCCCCCCCCCCCCTGACCTCCCCCAACACACAAACACACACACACAGTCTATTCAAACAGCGGTCCTCCAGTTGTTCTAAAACTACAACTCCCGTCCCATTATGTCCTTCTATAGGATGATAGCTGTAGGTTGTCATGGAATGATGTGAGTTTTATTTTTGCCACAGCCGGAGGGCCGCAGTTTGCAGGGGGGCCGCAGTGTGCGGACGGCTAGTCTAAATATTCAAATAAGTGTCCTGTTGGTCAGGAGAAGTAATTTTTTACATTATACAGTATATTTGCTGGTTCATTTAGCGTTACCCAGGGTGCACCACGTGGAGGCGGACCAGCTTTACACCCCAAACTATGCCGTCACTAGACAGGTACATCTCTCCTCAGATGGACAATATCTAATAGCTTATACCCCACACACATACAATTTCACCACAATTAGATTTTATACGGTTACGTTAAGTTAAATTGTAGTATTTGACTCGCAAATAATAATAATTTTTGGTTTGGTATTTGAGATAATGATGACATGTTGGTGGTCAGTTACTGCGGCATCAAGGCAGCGCACGGCGAGCGGTTCCGTGTAATTAAACTACAACATGCAGAGCTTTTAGTTAGACTGCCTCTGGCCGTGTGCTGACTTGCTGCTGCTGGAACGTTTCCCTCGACACCAGTGGTGTAGCTGCAGGCCCGGCAGCTGTTCCATCCGTTTTGTTAACTGTCTATACTGTCACTGTGTTACATAATTTCATTGTGTAATACTACCGAGGGGGCCATGACGAAATCTTTTAGTCCTCCTTTGTGGGATGGGCCTCTTCTGGGTCAGGGCCGCAAAGCAGACGCTTCTCCTGCTTCCCGGATAGTTACACCCCTGGCCGCCATTATTATAGTAAATGTTGACGTATCGTCATTCTTGTCGCTGTGGCGTATTTACAGGGCATGCTTGGGGGCCCTGACCCAGAAGGGGCAGATCCAGGAGGAGGAGGTCTAAAAGATTTTTTCAGGGCCCCCTCAACAGTATTACACAATAAAATTATATACAGTGACAGTATAGACAGTGTATAAAATGGATGGAACAGCTGCCGGGACTGGTGTGAGAGAGCAATCTTTACTAGCCACAGTTATGTGGGTGGCTTGAAAGTAATGCCTTTTTGAAAATTTGTGGGTGGTAGGTAGGTTGTCCCCATTAAAAAATTTTTGCTGTGGGGCCAAGTCATTTCTAACTACGCCACTGTCTGGGGGCATAAGTGAACTAGCGGCAGGAAGGATCTGACCGCTTGTTCAACTTCCTAGAATAGCCTGACGTACTCCACTTGTGCTAATGTTAAAGTTCCTTAATCTTAGTTTTATTAAATAATTTTTATAAAATGCTTCTTTTCTTAATCACGCAGCGCCTGTTAGAGCAAGGTTATGATGAACTACGCTCTAACAAATCAAAACACGCCATAGTAAGGGAGCTGAGGAAGGAGATGAGGAGGGTTCATGAGGGCAAACATGAAGCCTTGGCCATTTGCAAAAAGTGGTCGGACCTGAAGCGGAGACATATGGCCAGAATCCGCAAGATCCGTGACGAGCACTGTCCAGGTACAAACATTATTGAGTGTTGATGAAATAAACAAAAGTAACGTAATGGTGAGGTACATTTATTATTTGTGATTTTTATTTTTACATAAGTATTAATTTGTAATTATAGGGGCTCGCCTTCCGTCTGTAAAACACAGGCCTGCCAGCAGGGATTCCTGGGAGCTGTCGGCGTCTGAGGGGGAGCAGGAGCAGCAGGCAGGACCCTCAGGGACATCAAATGACCCACCACCACCACAGGAGGGGGAGTCAATGGTGGAGGAAGAGGCTGGACCAGCAGCCCTACCTGAGTTGCCCCCCCACATTTTTGAGGATGAGGAGCAGGAAGAGGAGGATGATGACGGGGTAGTCACCACCCCACACAAGGAGGGTAAATATGTGTGTAGTGGAGGGGTAGCACGATCCACAAGGTCTCCGCTGGGAGCCTGGAAACAGGAGCAAGCTCTTAAAAGAGCTTATACTCAGGGGAGTATTGTGATATAGCAATCCCCAAGAGTGTAGTTATTCCATCCCCCAAACAGGAGCCAAGACTTCATTAAGGAATAAAACAGGAACTCTTTATTGAGGGCTACCCCCCCTATGCAGCTCCCCATCTGGTGGACACGCCCCTAGTGGACAAGAAGCAAGACTGCTACACAGGACAGATATGCAGCAACTTAGGATACACAGACACAACACATCCCCACAATGCATCATGGTTTCATCCTCTCTGGCCTGGAGGGGAGAGGAGTAATCCAATTATCTTTCAGGACAAAGGGACATCGGCAATACACATGTGAGAACAACAGAACAGGAATCCCCACCCAAAAACACAATGTCACACCCTCCCAGCAACACAGACATTTAACATATTCCAAGATAGCTGAAGTCTGAGTGCATATCATTAGGTGAATGCCGCTCAGAATACACAAATACAATACAAATAGCTATCTGGGTGCCCTCACATAACAACATACAATTGCATCAATGCTGGCGGTTTTCATGCAGCCAGCCTAGGAACTTTACAGCCCACACGAACCATATTACACAAAACATCTATACGCTTGATTCTTTTAAGTGGCATACACATATGCAATAACGTCGTACATACAGGAATGACAATATACAGTGGCTGAGTTTGCCACCATGTGCTTTTGTTGTTTAAACTTATTCACACACACATGTATTAGTTTAGTTATATTGGATAACATAAAGTGCCAAACTTACAGTTCATTACAAGCAGGGTAAAAAGACAGTACTATCGAAACACACTACTGTCTGTCACCATTCTGGTTCCTTTCTTAGATTGTTCTGCGTTGGGATGGCCTGTCCACAATTTATCTTAAAATCCTTTTTAACAGCACCGTTATGAGAACATAGGATGGAGTACGGATGAGACATGTCCCACCCAATGTCTATGTTAACTATTTTAACCCCGTTCAAAAATCAATATTAAAGACAAAACTCCAGAAACAAAACAGGTGTGCTTATTCCCGACGTACAGATTAACGTAAATTTGTTTATCTTTTTCACACTTTTCAATCTTGTCGTTGCAATATTATTCAAAAATCTATTGATTATAAAAAGTATAATAATAATAAGAACCCTATCATTTATACCAATAAATATAAATTAATTATACAAATCAAATATCATATGTAAATTATGACCTCAATGACATAGACTATTCATGGACTAATGTTAGGTTAAAAAAAAAATTTTTTTTATTTTATATAGACGTTTAAAATGAAAAATATATTTTTCATATTTTTTTTCACCTACAATAGTCAATAGTGAACAACTTTATACAATATTCACTAAATTGCATTTAATGAGATGTCAAACAAATAAATACATATTTAAAATGTACTATATATATTATATATATATATATATATATATATATATATTTAATTATATATTTTTTTCTTTTTAACAGTAATTAAATCCCTCAAGGAGAAGGTTCAAGTCCTTCAGAGGGACCATGTTTCTCTGTTGAGGAAGTGCCGGGAGCAGCACTGCCGCAAATTACGCCAGTTAAGGGTGCAGTACTCCCACCAAATGGCTGTCGTGGAGGAGCAGCACAACAAGGCGGTTGGGGAGATACTCAACATTATTAATGTTCTGAAGGCCTTGCCTTAAGGCCAATTTTACTTTTTTTTTGTTGTTATTTAAATATTATAAAAAATATTATTTTATTTGTTGATCTATATATTGTGTGTTTGTTTTTATTTTATTAATTGAAGTTTTGCAATTCATTTCAAAACATTTGTTTACAGTGAGGCCCCTATACTATACACAAACTCATCAGTACACTGACAAACATCAACCGGAATGTACATATAAAATTGGCATTTTTTGTCCCACCCAGAAGTTCAACGCATATTTATAATAGCAGTAGTCCTTGATAATCGTTGAGTATGTTGCCTACACATAATTATTAAGCAATTGGATAATATGAGCATTTATGGTTGTTGTAGGCCTTATAATCCACCGTTAATCTCTTATTTCGAACTAATTGTGTATACCCCACAAAAAAAAAAAAAAAAAAAGTAGATATAAGTAAAATGGTAAAGGCATGTTGTAAAAACTAAACAGCACGTATCCGTAATAGTGCACTTATTACAAAAAAATTTAAATGTCCTGGCATTGCTTCCGCCAAACAGACCAAAAAATGTGCTTACATGACTCAGAGTATAAGAATTCTCCAACAGTTGAGGAACATTATATAGTACGTATTTTTAAATAAAATTTTTTTAAAGCTGTGTCTATATATATTTAGCATGTGCAAATCATCATTACATTATTGTCAATATTTAAAAAAATAGATAAAAGTAAATATCCCTATATACATGTGTCATTCAGGCTTCATTATCAAAACCGGATTGTCACACGGATGAGTCTAACGCCAGTCAGACCCAACCATGTAGATAGGTCAACACGGAAGTCGGCCACCCCTCCCAGGACAACAGACACCACCATGTTAGAACCTTAATCCGTAGGGAAAAAATAAACTTAAATAAAATCAAATAAAATTGTTTCATTAGGTTCATCAATAAGTCGAGTACTATTTTTATTGCACAAGACCTTTTGACAAGGGAAAGCCACATGCGGTCCACAACTTGCTACATCGTGAACCA
Organism: Bufo bufo; assembly: GCF_905171765.1. Taxonomy (NCBI): domain Eukaryota; kingdom Metazoa; phylum Chordata; class Amphibia; order Anura; family Bufonidae; genus Bufo; species Bufo bufo. The sequence goes on along the minus strand of NC_053393.1, from coordinate 380,687,754 downwards.
CAACATTGGCCCCCCAAACCCAATTTTTTAAAATAAACCAAAGAAAATAAAATAAAGTTAAATAATTTAATTTTGTAAATGAAGCCAAACAACACTTTTTATTTTATTGTGTTATTGATATACTTTTTTCTTATTTTAAATATTGACAATACATAAGTGACACAGCACATGCATGAATATTAACAGTCCAAAACAAGTTTTGAGAATTCTACACTCTAGACTTGTTATAGTGCAAAGTAGAAAAATTGATCCATGCTGGTTGCCTACGCACGATTAAGAACCTTCATGTTTTACAGTTAACACTGTAGTAAAATGCAGACTCCAAAGTTATGATTCATAACTCTGCAGAATAATTGAATTAAATAACGCTTAAGTAGACTGTTATTTAAAAAAAATATATAAGGTCTTAAAGGTCTCAAATAACTTGTTTGTACATGGATTTAAATTAGGTTTAATGCTCCCTGAACAAATAGTTCACATTTGATACAATATGCATGATGCTATTGTCTTATTCTAGACTGTTCATGGCATCACGGAAGAAAACATTAATTAATGTATTACTAACATGGTCAGTTGATCTGTTGATTTAGTCTTTTCAACTGATTCATTAAAAACATAATGTTGCTCAATGATGAACATAGACTGGGACAACTCTAGCAAAGGCAGAATATAGCACTGGACCAACAGGCTTGTACAGTAGACACTAGTCATAATGGGTGAATGACTTCATCTTCATCTTTTTTGGTTGAGCCTATCACTCGGGAACCTGTTAAATCTTGAATCATTCAAAATCAAAAAATTTTGACATAGCTCCAGATTACGATTTTTAAGCTCCTTAGCATGAACATTTTTTAGATATCAAAATAAAAACTATATTATATATGTTTTTTCATGAGGGTATTGTCAAAAAATGTTCAATAGCAGCAGCAGTAGATCCATTGTTTTAATCCACCTAGATGACTAGGATAGATCAGGAGTCAGGACAGGTTGCATCATCCACCATAGGTTTTTTGAAAATGGTATTGAATGAGCCCCACACAAGCAGAACATGAAGCAGCAGCAGTAGATTGAGTGTTATAATGCCCCTAGATGACTAGGATAGATCAGGAGTCAGGACAGGTTGCATCATCCACCATAGGTTTTTTGAAAATGGTATTGAATGAGTCCCACATATAGCTAGGCCCAAATCAGCAGAACATGAAGCAGCAGTAGTAGATTGAGTGTTATAATGCCCCTAGATGACTAGGATAGATCAGGAGTCAGGACAGGTTGCATCATCCACCATAGGTTTTTTGAAAATGGTATTGAATGAGCCCCACACAAGCAGAACATGAAGCAGCAGCAGTAGATTGAGTGTTATAATGCCCCTAGATGACTAGGATAGATCAGGAGTCAGGACAGGTTGCATCATCCACCATAGGTTTTTTGAAAATGGTATTGAATGAGTCCCACATATAGCTAGGCCCAAATCAGCAGAACATGAAGCAGCAGTAGTCGATTGAGTGTTATAATGCCCCTAGATGACTAGGATAGATCAGTAGTCAGGACAGGTTGCATCATCCACCATAGGTTTTTTGAAAATGGTATTGAATGAGCCACACACAAGCAGAACATGAAGCAGCAGCAGTAGATTGAGTGTTATAATGCCCCTAGATGACTAGGATAGATCAGGAGTCAGGACAGGTTGCATCATCCACCATAGGTTTTTTGAAAATGGTATTGAATGAGTCCCACATATAGCTAGGCCCAAATCAGCAGAACATGAAGCAGCAGTAGTCGATTGAGTGTTATAATGCCCCTAGATGACTAGGATAGATCAGTAGTCAGGACAGGTTGCATCATCCACCATAGGTTTTTTGAAAATGGTATTGAATGAGCCACACACAAGCAGAACATGAAGCAGCAGCAGTAGATTGAGTGTTATAATGCCCCTAGATGACTAGGATAGATCAGGAGTCAGGACAGGTTGCATCATCCACCATAGGTTTTTTGAAAATGGTATTGAATGAGCCCCACACAAGCAGAACATGAAGCAGCAGCAGTAGATTGAGTGTTATAATGCCCCTAGATGACTAGGATAGATCAGGAGTCAGGACAGGTTGCATCATCCACCATAGGTTTTTTGAAAATGGTATTGAATGAGCCCCACACAAGCAGAACATGAAGCAGCAGCAGTAGATTGAGTGTTATAATGCCCCTAGATGACTAGGATAGATCAGGAGTCAGGACAGGTTGCATCATCCACCATAGGTTTTTTGAAAATGGTATTGAATGAGCCCCACACAAGCAGAACATGAAGCAGCAGCAGTAGATTGAGTGTTATAATGCCCCTAGATGACTAGGATAGATCAGTAGTCAGGACAGGTTGCATCATCCACCATAGGTTTTTTGAAAATGGTATTGAATGAGGCCCACATATAGCTAGGCCCAAATCAGCAGAACATGAAGCTGCAGCAGTAGATTGAGTGTTATAATGCCCCTAGATGACTAGGATAGATCAGGAGTCAGGACAGGTTGCATCATCCACCATAGGTTTTTTGAAAATGGTATTGAATGAGGCCCACATATAGCTAGGCCCAAATAACTAATATGATAATAATTAAACAAATATTGATAAAATTATGGATTTTACATTAAAAACAATTAAAAAACAACGTATTGGAGGGAGAGCAAAGGAGAGGGATGAACAAGGGACCCTTCAGCGCCCTGAACCGACAGCGGGGGCCAAGAAGTCACTGCCGATCCAGGACTCATTCATTTTTATGAATGTTAGTCTGTCCACAGAGTCAGTGGACAGACGGGTCCTCTTGTCGGTGACCACCCCACCTGCCGCGCTGAAAGTCCGCTCAGACAGTACGCTGGAGGGGGGGCAAGAAAGTATCTCCAGCGCATACTGAGCGAGCTCGCGGCAGGTGTCCAGCCTGGCAACCCAGTACTCCATGGGGTCGTCGGTGCTCATGCTGTCGGAAGCACCAACGGACCCCATGTAGTCTGCCACCATGCGGGCCAGCCGCTGGTGGTTACTCATGCTGCTGCTGCTGGTACTGGGTCGCGCAGACTGGTAGAACAGCCTCATCTCACCCTCAAGGTCACCTGCTCGGCTGGTGCTGGTGGTTCCAGACACCTGCTGGGTGAGATGGGCGGGGAGAACTGGAGCGTGAGGCATAGGGTTTGCCTCCTCCAGCCGGTGGACCAGACAGGCCCGCAACTTTTCAATACGGGCCTGCCTCCGGCTGGCTGGTAGAAACTCCTCCAGTTTCCCCTTGCAGCGAGGGTCTAATAGGGTGGCCAACCAAAACTCATCCCTCTCCTTTATTTTGATGATCCGGGGGTCCCTCCTGAGGCATCGCAGCATGTGGGCAGCCATGGGGAAGAGCACAGCCCGCTGTGACTCTTCAGAGCTGCCAGAGACCATGACCTCTTGGTCCTCCTGCTGCCGATGCTGCTGCTCCCGGTCGGAGGTGCCCCACCCCCGGACTATAGGTGCCCCCAGCACCGGCTCTCCCTCCTGACCAAGCCCAGACTCATGGATGTCCACTAATTCATCCTCCTCCTCGTCCTGGGCCTGGTCCAGGTGGAGCATGGTTGACTCTTCATGCTCCACCAAGGCACTCTCCCCAGCTTCAAGCAGGCGATCTAGTGTCCTGTCCAGCAGGAACACTAATGGGAGCACATCGTTGAGGCCGACATGCTCCCTGCTAACCATCTTTGTCGCCTGCTCGAATGGGGCCAACACGTGGCAGACTTGCTGAATCTGCCCCCACTCCGCATTAGTGATGTAGGGGAGTGAGTGTGTTGGCCCTGCAGTGCCTAGCTCCAGCAGGTATTCCCTCACCGCCCGTCGCTGCTCCCACAACCTCTCCAGCATGTTGAGGGTGGAGTTCCACCGCGTCACACTGTCCATAATCAGCCTGTGGGTGGGCAGGCTGTTGTCCCGCTGCAGTTTGGACAGGGACGCGGTGGCGGTTGGGGATCGGCGGAAGTGGCCGGCAATCCTACGTACCCTTTGCACAATGTCACTCAACCCTGGGTAAGTGCGGAGGAATTTCTGCACCACAAGGTTGAGGACATGTGCCATGCAGGGCACGTGTGTAAGACTGCCAGCCTGAAGGGCGGCGAGTAGGTTGCTGCCGTTGTCACAGACAACCATACCTGCCTGGAGCCTTCGGGGTGTCAGCCACTTCTGGACCTGAGCCTGTAGTGCGGACAGAACATGAGGTCCAGTGTGTCTCCGTTCCCCCAAGCTAACAAGCTGGAGCACGGCCTGGCAGCGGACGTGCCCCACACTTGCGTAGCTACGGGGACGCTTGCTTGGGGGCTCAACAGCCGTGGAGACAGTGGCTTGCGGGAGAGGAGTAGTTCTCCCATGGACACCCCGGGGCGGCACCACAAACTCAGATGCCGCCGTTCCCTCCCCGGCGCCTCGGAGGGAAACCCAATGGGCTGTGAAACTTAGGTAGCGACCCTGCCCATGCCTGCTGGTCCAAGCATCCATTGTGAGATGCACCCTGTCGCTGACAGCATGATCCAGCGACAGGCATACATTCTGCACAAGGTGCTGGTGCAGGGCAGGGACACCAGTCCTGGCAAAGTAATGGCGGCTGGGGACACGCCATTTGGGTTGGGCCTGCTCCAACATCTGCCTAAATGGGTTGCTGTCAACCAGATTGTACGGAAGCAGATGTTGGGCAATAACCCTTGCCAGGAGCCCATTGAGTGAACGCACACGTCGATCCCCTGGGGCGTAGGGCACGGTACGTTCAAAAGCATCAGCAATTGTTGGCTGGCGCCGGACGGCAGAGGAGATAGAGGAGGGTGCACTGGTTGCAGAGGGATGGCTGCCGGTACCAATACCTCTACTAGAGGAAGCTGGTGGGTGGGAAACAGTAGTGGCAATATAGAGGGGGAGCTGCTGTACAGTGGCAGGAGCTGCTGTCCCCTGAACACTGGCGTTGCTGCTACTACCACTCTTACTGTGTTCCCACTCCCGCCAGTGGTTCAATCTCATGTGCTGGTTCAGGGCTGTGGTACCCAGCCGAGAAACTAACCTCCCTCTCCTCACCCTGGCATGGCAGAGGTTACAAACAGCAACAGTAACATCATCTGTTGCCAGGGTGAAGAAAGCCCAAACAGGAGACTTCCGCACCAACCTCCTGTCCGATGGCATGGTGCTGGCTTGCGCCTGTTGGGCCTCAGTGTGCACAGGCGGAGCATGCTGCTGCTGTTGCTGCCTGATCCTCTCGACAGTAGAGCCCCTGCCAATGGGCTCCCTGGAGACCTGCCGCACCGTTTCCCTCTGGTGCCTACCTACTTCAGTGCTGCTGGTACTTGACAAAATAGGTGGCACCCATTCGGCATCACCCTCCTCCTCATTTTCAACGTCAGACCCGGTGCCAAACTGTGGTGGACTGAGGGGAACAGCTAACATGGAGCCCCTGACTGTTCTCCGCTGTCCCCTTGCTGGCGCCTGGGTCTGACTAGATGCGGGAGTTGTGTGGCTCAAACCACCCGCACCTGTTGGAAGGGATTCCAAAGGCGTATTTATTGACGTTGCCCCCTCCTCCTCGTTATCACCCATCCCTTCCAAAAAGTACTGCCCATCTTGAGGGCTGAACTGTAAATCACCCTCCTGAATAGCCTCCCCCAGAATGTCCAGCTCTGTGTCCTCGTCTTCAAACATGAGCGGGGACAATTCTGTGGGAGTGGGGGTTGCTAGTACAGGAGGCGTAGATCTGCCGCTACTGCTGCTGCTATGAACTGGGGCTGAGGACTCCGTGTCATTCGAGTCAGCCACCAGAGCCATCACTGTCTCGGCGTCCTGGGAAAGTATGGCCCTTGGACGGCTGCTAAAATTAAAAAAATCACGGATCAGGCGGACACCACTGCCACTGGCACCTGCCTGTACATGACTGGAGGAGCGGCCCCGCGCTGTCGGCGGTCCAGCAACGGAACTGACTCCTCTATTTGCCCGACCGCGGCTGCCTGCACGGCCCGGTGCACTCATAATTTACGTACAAGTGATTGGGCCAAAGGTTTATTGTGGTAGGGACGTGTGTCAAAAAACAAAATAGATTTAACTTGTAATGTAAACCAAAAAAAATAATAAAAATAAATTAAAGTAATAAACGGAAAATAAATAAAACGCCTAACTTCAAAACGAGACTAATTTAGAGTAAGTATAATTTTTTTTTGATTTATTTATGAAAAAATAAGAAACACAGAAAACACGCACACAATCAGACGCAAAGACAAGACAGATGTAACAAATCTAAACACAAAACTAAACTTTTTTTGTTTTTTTTTCTTTTTTCTAACTATAAAACAGAAAAACGCGGACAATCAGACGCAAAGACAAGACAGATGTAACAAATCTAAACACAAAACTAAACTTTTTTTGTTTTTTTTTCTTTTTTCTAACTATAAAACAGAAAAACGCGGACAATCAGACGCAAAGACAAGACAGATGTAACAAATCGAAACACAAAACTAAACTTTTTTTTTTTTTTTTTTTTCTAACTATAAAACAGAAAAACGCGGACAATCAGACGCAAAGACAAGACAGATGTAACAAATCGAAAAACAAAACTAAACTTTTATTTTTTCTAACTATAAAACAGAAAAACGCGGACAATCAGACGCAAAGACAAGACAGATGTAACAAAACTGAAGTTTTAAATTAACTATAACACAGAAACACGCAATCAAACAGAAGTTTAAACAAGGACGGACAGACAGAAAATTACACTAAATCCCTAACTGACCTAACCTAAAATCTGTTCTAAATAGCCCTAAACACTAACCTAAACTATTAATCTATATCTAGAGGTCTTTTCAAGTCCCTAACTACCTATACCTAATGCCCTACACAGATCCCTGCACTAAAACCTATCAGCTAACTGTATCTTGTATCTTTTAACTAACTAATCTAACCTATCTAATAATTCAGACCCTAAAAGATATTCCCTAATCACTACCTAACACTAACTAGCTAAATGATAGAATAATTCAAAATTTCTGGATCAATAGAATAGCACAGCACAAAACAAGCAGCTCCTATCTCTCCAATAACTAAACCCACAAAATGGATACCGGGGAGTGCCTCGATTTATATAGTGAGAGGTAGACTACTTTCCTATTGGTTGCTAGGGATGTTGCTAAGCTGTGACAATGCCTTCCCATTGGCTATAAGCAAAAATAGGGAGGGGTGAACAATAACCTCACATGGAAAACAAGGAAAAAAAAATGCGAATAGGCAGTCACGAATAATTCGCAATAATATACAATTCGCAGAAGCAGAATCCATAGTCGAATGGCCTTATAGGAATAGATTTATGCGAATTTTTGAAATGTCCGCTTTTTTTCGCATTACAGGAACCGTTGTAAAATAGGCTACATTAAATGGTATTTCAAGGGTCAATCAGTAAGTACACGATAGGATGTCTGGTAATATTTAGGTGCCCATTATTCTCTCAATAAAGGCTATATGTGAAATACTCAATAACACTAGTTTAGGCGGGCGGGAAAAACATAACACGAAAAGTATTTTTTTGCGAATGTTATGGCAGCGGATTTTCGCATACAATATAATATATTGAAAGTGTTACAATTAAATGAGTAAGGATCCTGAACGGTTTTGGACATGTCAAGTAACTTCTGGGCTAGATTGCTTGTCATGGAACATAATTTAGGATTGGCGAAAAACCGTATTTACAATATGCGAGTAGATCGGATCGCATACAAGCTGTAAGGAAAAAACAGCTAACAGTGGTTGGGATATTATATGCGAAAATTCGCTAACATTAAATGCGTAAAACAATTCGGTTCGTGTAATGGTAACTAACCATTACGCGAACAGAATTTTTTTGCGCATTTAATGTTAGCGAAATTTCGCATGTAATATAAGAAAGTTAAAATTAAATGAGTAACTGAACGCTTTTGACATGATTGTCAAGTGAATTCTCAGCACGGTTGCTAGTCATGGAACATAACCTAGCCTTTGCGAAAAAAAAAAAGTCTTTAGAACATGCGATCCGCACACAAGCTTTAAGCATTAGCAATAAGCATAGTAATACTTGACTGATGGAATGACTCGAAATTTTTCGAAAATAGTGCTATATAAGAAAATCTAGAATATAGCACTATATTCGAAAACTACGGAATTCCGCATTTTTCAAATATAGTGGCATATTCTGGATTTTCGTATATAGCACTATTTTCGTAAATTTACGAGTTATTTCATGAGTCAAGTATATGCTTATTGCTATGCTGCTAATGCATTGATTGCATATATATTATATGCGAAAATATTAAATGCGTAAAAAAAATTCTGTTCGTGTAATGGTTAGATGGCTCTTTCCAAGTTGTGAAGAGCCATCTAACCATTACACGAACAGAATTTTTTTACGCAATTAATATTTTCGCATATAATATATATGCATTAGCATAGCAATAAGCAGCATATACTTGTCCTTGACTGATGAAATGACTCGAAATTTTTCGAAAATATTACTATATACGAAAATCAAGAATATAGCACTATATTCGAAAAATACGGCATTCCGTATTTTTCGAATATAGTGCTATATTCTTGATTTTCGTATATAGCATTTTTTTAGAAAAATTTCGAGTCATTTCATCAGTCAAGTATTACTATGCTTATTGCTAATGCTTAAAGCTTGTGTGCGGATCGCATGTTGTAAAGACGTTTTTTTTCGCAAAGGCTAGCAACCGTGCCGAGAATTCACTTGACATGTCAGAAGCGTTCAGTTACTCATATGGTTTTGACTTTCTTATATTTTATGCGAAAATTCGCTAACATTAAATGCGCAAAAAAAATTCTGTTCGTGTAATGGTTAGCTGGCTCATCCAAACTACTGTTAGTTAGCTGCTTTTGCTTACAGCTTGTGTGGAATTTATAAATATGTGAGTTGTTCTAAATGCATTGGGACTAATCAATTATATTTCTATTGTGTTATTAGCTTAAAAGGAAACGAAATTTCGTTTTAACGAATATAGAGGCAAATATTCTAATTGTTCGCGAATTCTCGAAGTTACGATATTCGCAATAAAAATTCGCAAAACGGATATTCGCGCTCAACACTAATATGCATTAGCATAGCAATAAGCAGCATATACTTGTCCTTGACTGATGAAATGACTCGAAATTTTTCGAAAATATTACTATATACGAAAATCAAGAATATAGCACTATATTCGAAAAATACGGCATTCCGTATTTTTCGAATATAGTGCTATATTCTTGATTTTCGTATATAGCATTTTTTTAGAAAAATTTCGAGTCATTTCATCAGTCAAGTATTACTATGCTTATTGCTAATGCTTAAAGCTTGTGTGCGGATCGCATGTTGTAAAGACGTTTTTTTTCGCAAAGGCTAGCAACCGTGCCGAGAATTCACTTGACATGTCAGAAGCGTTCAGTTACTCATATGGTTTTGACTTTCTTATATTTTATGCGAAAATTCGCTAACATTAAATGCGCAAAAAAAATTCTGTTCGTGTAATGGTTAGCTGGCTCATCCAAACTACTGTTAGTTAGCTGCTTTTGCTTACAGCTTGTGTGGAATTTATAAATATGTGAGTTGTTCTAAATGCATTGGGACTAATCAATTATATTTCTATTGTGTTATTAGCTTAAAAGGAAACGAAATTTCGTTTTAACGAATATAGAGGCAAATATTCTAATTGTTCGCGAATTCTCGAAGTTACGATATTCGCAATAAAAATTCGCAAAACGGATATTCGCGCTCAACACTAATATGCATTAGCATAGCAATAAGCAGCATATACTTGTCCTTGACTGATGAAATGACTCGAAATTTTTCGAAAATATTACTATATACGAAAATCAAGAATATAGCACTATATTCGAAAAATACGGCATTCCGTATTTTTCGAATATAGTGCTATATTCTTGATTTTCGTATATAGCATTTTTTTAGAAAAATTTCGAGTCATTTCATCAGTCAAGTATTACTATGCTTATTGCTAATGCTTAAAGCTTGTGTGCGGATCGCATGTTGTAAAGACGTTTTTTTTCGCAAAGGCTAGCAACCGTGCCGAGAATTCACTTGACATGTCAGAAGCGTTCAGTTACTCATATGGTTTTGACTTTCTTATATTTTATGCGAAAATTCGCTAACATTAAATGCGCAAAAAAAATTCTGTTCGTGTAATGGTTAGCTGGCTCATCCAAACTACTGTTAGTTAGCTGCTTTTGCTTACAGCTTGTGTGGAATTTATAAATATGTGAGTTGTTCTAAATGCATTGGGACTAATCAATTATATTTCTATTGTGTTATTAGCTTAAAAGGAAACGAAATTTCGTTTTAACGAATATAGAGGCAAATATTCTAATTGTTCGCGAATTCTCGAAGTTACGATATTCGCAATAAAAATTCGCAAAACGGATATTCGCGCTCAACACTACTGGTGACCTCTTGCAGACTTAGGAAGTGGGCTGACTAAATCCATAGCAATGCGCTCAAAAGAAACCTCAATTATAGGCAGCAGAATTAAGGGATTACGAAAGTGAAGCCTAGGGGTGTTGATTTGACACTCAGGGCATGAACGGCAGAAATCCTCTACAGCCTTATAAATACCGGGCCAGAAAAAGTTCAGTTCAATGTGCTCTTTTTTTTTCTCCACTACTAAATGCCCTCTCAGAATATGGGAATGAGCTAGTTCCAACACCATACGGACATGAGACTTGGGTACAACCAGTTGCTCTACAACCTCTGTTTGTGTTTTCTTTATCCTATAAAGTAAATCATTATGTACAGCAAAGTGGGGGTACACCAAACCCCTGCCTGGTTCCTGGGCTAACCCATTAATTACTTCCACATTTTTCCAGGCACTCACTAGATTGGGATTCCTCATCTGTTCAGCACCAAAGCGGCCCTGGGAAACTTGTAAGTTGGAAAACTCTATCTCCGGAGGAGTTTCCTTTGGGTCCCCCGCAAAAACCTCTATTGGAAATTTATCAAGCTCCCTAAGCCCGAGAGTTACTGCATTATCAGGTGCCACAGAAACATCACGTATATTATGCAAGTTGTCCCCCACCTTAGATTGCTTATTTTCCCATAAATCCCAAAACAAAGGAAAATCACAACCAATAATAGCACAGTATAACAGATTTTTAACCACACCCACTTCATGTGCCACTGACCCACAGACGGTTTCCACGGTTAGCACCGTAGTGGGATAGTCTTTTGTGTCACCATGGACTCTCTCTCTCAGATTCGACAAGGGTGTCCCTCGATTTTGACCTGACACACTTGCCTGTTGGTTCTACTGTCCACGTGAGCTGTACAGGAAGGTTTAGAAAAATAAGACATATGCCTTCCCAAGTCACATTCCATAGGCTCATGTGCTAGTGGGCAGTTAGCTGCAAGATGTCCCAACCCTTGGCACCACCAACAGACTATCGGGCCCCAGGCTCTTGGTAGAGTGTCCCTTTTTGGACTTGGGGGCCTTACACTTTGGCCCTCCGCATGTGTACCAGCCTCTTCCTTAGCATACAGTCTCATCCCTTAAGAAAATGTAGCAGTCTTACCCACAGATGGACCTCTGTTGCTCCTAGGAGCCACCCCGGTAGGATGTAGATCCTGGAAGTATTCCTCTGTAGCCGTGTAATGCTCCACGACGGACACAAGCTCATCCACACTTTTTGAGTTGGTGTATCTTCAGAGGCAGAGCTTGTATAAAACGGTCACAAACGACTCGCTCTACAATTTGAGCTGAAGGAAGTTCCTCTGGCTGCAACCATTTATTGGTGAGGTGGAAGATTTTCATACATTTGAGATCTAGCTGGCTTTTCATGATCATATACCCAGGCGTAGACCCTCTGTGCCCGGACCGCTGGGGTAACCCCTAGACGGGCTAGGATTTCAGCCTTCAGTTTGGCATACACCTTAGCATCTTGTACCCTCAGGTCAAAGTAGGCTTTTTGGGGTTTGCCTGTTAGAAAGGGGCAAGCACATCCACCCACTGGTCACCCGGAAGCCTTTCTCTCCCTGCATTCCTTTCAAAGGTGCCCAGGAAGGCTTCTGTATCATCCTCCTTCACCATCTTTCTCAGGGCACTCTGCACAAACTGCTGGGGTGCAGGCTGGGTTCCTTGCGATACCTCAGGTCTCTCCAACAAGGCTTGGATCTGCTGCTGTAGAGACTGGTTCACCTGTTGTTGTTCTTTCACCGAGGCTTGGTGTGCTTGAACCAACAGACGATTAGTCTCACTCTGGACTTTCATGGCCTCCTCATGCACCTGTCGATGAAGCGCATTGGCTTGTTGCTGAGTGGCCTGGATCTACTGAACAGCTGCTTTATAAGTTCCTCCATGTTTACGACAGGAGCCGGTTACGCCAGGTGCGCTGTCTCTTTAACAGTACTGTCTCTTTAAGGATGTGCCTGCATTCTCCACCATATGTGGACTTTTCTATTTAGCTCACTGGTCGGAGAAAGTTCAAAGCTATAGAGACCCAGACAGACTTTAAAGTTTCAAAGCGCGGTCCTTTCCAGCATTTATTGTCAGTGTTAACAGGCAGCACATGTACAGGATGCACGGTTCTAAAAGAAAACATAACATCACGAAACTCCTGCTCGTCCGAGCACTAACTAGTAATGTACCTGACTTTCCCAAATAAAATACAGTGACAGCAACCTGTACCTTCTGCTCACACAGAGCAACTACCCTGTTTGGCTCTCTCCCACATAATGCAGCCTGCGTCTTTAAGTAGGCCTCAGCTCAGCTGCATTAATCAAGTGGCTGCAGAGTAAATTGTTCCAGGGCTAGGAACGGAGCCCCTCACCATGTATAGGTGAGAAACCTAGGTAAAATATATAAGCCATTTAACACTTTACCTGCAGCCACCTTACACCATTGTTACGCAAACTGTCCTGCCAACAGGTTGACATTCTTTCAAGTCTCTCTTCATGTTTCATCTCTAGTGTCCTCCTGATGGAAACCTCAGACACATGCATTTAACCTCCTCAGGACCGCCGTACGCAGGATTGCGTCTTTGCGGCGGTCCTGTTGTTCTGGGTGGACGCGCCGGTGCGTCCTCTCGCGAGACGCGAGATTTCCTGTGAACGCGCGCACACAGGCGCGCGCGTTCACAGGATCGGAAGGTAAGCGAGTGGATCTCCAGCCTGCCAGCGGCGATCGTTCGCTGGCAGGCTGGAGATGTGATTTTTTTAACCCCTAACAGGTATATTAGACGCTGTTTTGATAACAGCGTCTAATATACCTGCTACCTGGTCCTCTGGTGGTCCCCTTTGTTTGGATCGACCACCAGAGGACACAGGCAGCTCAGTAATATGTTGCACCAAGCACCACTACACTACACCCCCCCCCCCGTCACTTATTAACCCCTTATTAGCCCTTGATCACCCCTGATCACCCCATATAGACTCCCTGATCACCCCCCTGTCATTGATTACCCCTCTGTCATTGATCACCCCCCTGTAAAGCTCCATTCAGATGTCCGCATGATTTTTACGGATCCACTGATAGACTGATCGGATCCGTAAAAATCATACGGACGTCTGAATGCAGCCTTACAGGGGAGTGATCAATGACTGTGGTGATCACCCCATATAGACTCCCTGATCACCCCCCTGTCATTGATTACCCCTCTGTCATTGATCACCCCCCTGTAAAGCTCCATTCAGATGTCCGCATGATTTTTACGGATCCACTGATAGACTGATCGGATCCGTAAAAATCATACGGACGTCTGAATGCAGCCTTACAGGGGAGTGATCAATGACTGTGGTGATCACCCCATATAGACTCCCTGATCACCCCCCTGTCATTGATTACCCCTCTGTCATTGATCACCCCCCTGTAAAGCTCCATTCAGATGTCCGCATGATTTTTACGGATCCACTGATAGACTGATCGGATCCGTAAAAATCATACGGACGTCTGAATGCAGCCTTACAGGGGAGTGATCAATGACTGTGGTGATCACCCCATATAGACTCCCTGATCACCCCCCTGTCATTGATTACCCCTCTGTCATTGATCACCCCCCTGTAAAGCTCCATTCAGATGTCCGCATGATTTTTACGGATCCACTGATAGACTGATCGGATCCGTAAAAATCATACGGACGTCTGAATGCAGCCTTACAGGGGAGTGATCAATGACTGTGGTGATCACCCCATATAGACTCCCTGATCACCCCCCTGTCATTGATTACCCCTCTGTCATTGATCACCCCCCTGTAAAGCTCCATTCAGATGTCCGCATGATTTTTACGGATCCACTGATAGACTGATCGGATCCGTAAAAATCATACGGACGTCTGAATGCAGCCTTACAGGGGAGTGATCAATGACTGTGGTGATCACCCCATATAGACTCCCTGATCACCCCCCTGTCATTGATTACCCCTCTGTCATTGATCACCCCCCTGTAAAGCTCCATTCAGATGTCCGCATGATTTTTACGGATCCACTGATAGACTGATCGGATCCGTAAAAATCATACGGACGTCTGAATGCAGCCTTACAGGGGCGTGATCAATGACTGTGGTGATCACCCCATATAGACTCCCTGATCACCCCCCTGTCATTGATTACCCCTCTGTCATTGATCACCCCCCTGTAAAGCTCCATTCAGATGTCCGCATGATTTTTACGGATCCACTGATAGACTGATCGGATCCGTAAAAATCATACGGACGTCTGAATGCAGCCTTACAGGGGAGTGATCAATGACTGTGGTGATCACCCCATATAGACTCCCTGATCACCCCCCTGTCATTGATTACCCCTCTGTCATTGATCACCCCCCTGTAAAGCTCCATTCAGATGTCCGCATGATTTTTACGGATCCACTGATAGACTGATCGGATCCGTAAAAATCATACGGACGTCTGAATGCAGCCTTACAGGGGAGTGATCAATGACGGAGGTGATCACCCCATATAGACTCCCTGATCACCCCCCTGTCATTGATTACCCCTCTGTCATTGATCACCCCCCTGTAAAGCTCCATTCAGATGTCCGCATGATTTTTACGGATCCACTGATAGACTGATCGGATCCGTAAAAATCAGACGGACGTCTGAATGCAGCCTTACAGGGGGGTGATCAATGACAGTTGGGTGATCACCCCATATAGACTCCCTGATCACCCCCCCTGTCATTGATCACCCCCCTGTCATTGATCCCCCCCCCCCCCTGTAAGGCTGCATTCAGTCTTTTTTTTGGCCCAAGTTAGCGGAATTTTTTTTTTTTTCTTACAAAGTCACATATTCCACTAACTTGTGACAAAAAATAAAATCTCACATGAACTCACCATACCCCTCACGGAATCCAAATGCGTAAAATTTTTTAGACATTTATATTCCAGACTTCTTCTCACGCTTTAGGGCCCCTAGAATGCCAGGGCAGTATAAATACCCCACATGTGACCCCATTTCGGAAAGAAGACACCCCCAGGTATTCCGTGAGGGGCATATTGAGTCCATGAAAGATTGAAATTTTTGTCCCAAGTTAGCGGAACGGGAGACTTTGTGAGAAAAAAATAAAAAATATCAATTTCCGCTAACTTGTGCCGAAAAAAAATAATTTCTATGAACTCGCCATGCCCCTCATTGAATACCTTGGGGTGTCTTCTTTCCAAAATGGGGTCACATGTGGGGTATTTATACTGCCCTGGCATTCTAGGGGCCCCAAAGCGTGAGAAGAAGTCTGGTATCCAAATGTCTAAAAATGCCCTCCTAAAAGGAATTTGGGCCCCTTTGCGCATCTAGGCTGCAAAAAAGTGTCACACATCTGGTATCGCCGTACTCAGGAGAAGTTGGGCAATGTGTTTTGGGGTGTCATTTTACATATACCCATGCTGGGTGAGATAAATATCTTGGTCAAATGCCAACTTTGTATAAAAAAATGGAAAAAGTTGTCTTTTGCCAAGATATTTCTCTCACCCAGCATGGGTATATGTAAAAAGACACCCCAAAACACATTGCCCAACGTCTCCTGAATACGGCGATACCAGATGTGTGACACTTTTTTGCAGCCTAGGTGGGCAAAGGGGCCCACATTCCAAAGAGCACCTTTCGGATTTCACTGGTCATTTACCTACTTACCACACATTAGGGCCCCTGGAAAATGCCAGGGCAGTATAACTACCCCACAAGTGACCCCATTTTGGAAAGAAGACACCCCAAGGTATTCCGTGAGGGGCATGGCGAGTTCCTAGAATTTTTTATTTTTTGTCACAAGTTAGTGGAAAATGATGATTTTTTTTTTTTTTTTTTTTTTTTCATACAAAGTCTCATATTCCACTAACTTGTGACAAAAAATAAAAACTTCCATGAACTCACTATGCCCATCAGCGAATACCTTGGGGTCTCTTCTTTCCAAAATGGGGTCACTTGTGGGGTAGTTATACTGCCCTGGCATTCTAGGGGCCCAAATGTGTGGTAAGGAGTTTGAAATCAAATTCTGTAAAACATGACGAGTGAAATCCGAAAGGTGCTCTTTGGACTATGGGCCCCTTTGCCCACCTAGGCTGCAAAAAAGTGTCACACATCTGGTATCTCCGTACTCAGGAGAAGGTGGGGAATGTGTTTTGGGGTGTCATTTTACATATACCCATGCTGGGTGAGAGAAATATCTTGGCAAAAGACAACTTTTCCCATTTTTTTATACAAAGTTGGCATTTGACCAAGATATTTATCTCACCCAGCATGGGTATATGTAAAAAGACACCCCAAAACACATTCCCCAACTTCTACTGAATACGGAGATACCAGATGTGTGACACTTTTTTGCAGCCTAGGTGGGCAAAGGGGCCCACATTCCAAAGAGCACCTTTCGGATTTCACTCGTCATTTTTTACAGAATTTGATTTCAAACTCCTTACCACACATTTGGGCCCCTAGAATGCCAGGGCAGTATAACTACCCCACAAGTGACCCCATTTTGGAAAGAAGAGACCCCAAGGTATTCGCTGATGGGCATAGTGAGTTCATGGAAGTTTTTATTTTTTGTCATAAGTTAGTGGAATATGAGACTTTGTATGAAAAAAAATAAAATAAAAATAAATCAGCATTTTCCACTAACTTGCGACAAAAAATAAAAAATTCTAGGAACTCGCCATGCCCCTCACGGAATACCTTGGGGTGTCTTCTTTCCAAAATGGGGTCACTTGTGGGGTAGTTATACTGCCCTGGCATTCTAGGGGCCCAAATGTGTGGTAAGGAGTTTGAAATCAAATTCTGTAAAAAATGACCTGTGAAATCCGAAAGGTGCTGTTTGGAATATGGGCCCCTTTGCCCACCTAGGCTGCAAAAAAGTGTCACACATCTGGTATCTCTGTATTCAGGAGAAGTTGAGGAATGTGTTTTGGGGTGTCTTTTTACATATACCCATGCTGGGTGAGATAAATATCTTGGTCAAATGCCAACTTTGTATAAAAAAATGGGAAAAGTTGTATTTTGCCAAGATATTTCTCTCACCCAGCATGGGTATATGTAAAATGACACCCCAAAACACATTCCCCACCTTCTCCTGAGTACAGAGATACCAGATGTGTGACACTTTTTTGCAGCCTAGGTGGGCAAAGGGGCCCATATTCCAAAGAGCACCTTTCGGATTTCACTCGTCATTTTTTACAGAATTTGATTTCAAACTCCTTACCACACATTTGGGCCCCTAGAATGCCAGGGCAGTATAACTACCCCACAAGTGACCCCATTTTGGAAAGAAGAGACCCCAAGGTATTTCGTGATGGGCATAGTGAGTTCATGGAAGTTTTTATTTTTTGTCACAAGTTAGTGGAATATGAGACTTTGTAAGAAAAAAAAAAAAAAAGAAAAAAATCATCATTTTCCGCTAACTTGTGACAAAAAATAAAAAGTTCTATGAACTCACTATGCCCATCAGCGAATACCTTAGGGTGTGTACTTTCCGAAATGGGGTCATTTGTGGGGTGTTTGTACTGTCTGGCCATTGTAGAACCTCAGGAAACATGACAGGTGCTCAGAAAGTCAGAGCTGCTTCAAAAAGCGGAAATTCACATTTTTGTACCATAGTTTGTAAACGCTATAACTTTTACCCAAACCATTTTTTTTTTACCCAAACATTTTTTTTTATCAAAGACATGTAGAACAATAAATTTAGAGCAAAATTTATATATGGATGTCGTTTTTTTTTGCAAAATTTTACAACTGAAAGTGAAAAATGTCATTTTTTTGCAAAAAAATCGTTAAATTTCGATTAATAACAAAAAAAGTAAAAATGTCAGCAGCAATGAAATACCACCAAATGAAAGCTCTATTAGTGAGAAGAAAAGGAGGTAAAATTCATTTGGGTGGTAAGTTGCATGACCGAGCAATAAACGGTGAAAGTAGTGTAGGTCAGAAGTGTAAAAAGTGGCCTGGTCTTTCAGGGTGTTTAAGCACTGGGGGCTGAGGTGGTTAAAGAATAACTAAACCTTTGTGTAAAATTTTTATAAGATGTCCCTAATAGCCTAATAAACGTTTTTCTAATATACTTTATTCATTCATTTTGTGTTTTTATTATACTTTTCCCTCCCTAAAGCACACCATTTCCTGTGAGCTTAAAACTCAATTCTCTGTACACCGCTGACAGCTCAGCGGTGTACGGAGTACGGACTGTGAAATTTATTAAATGGGGATGCATAATCAGGGAGTACGGGCAGGAGCACATATTGCTGCTCCTGCCCATGTTCCCTGGAGGTTTACTAACTCCTGTACCCTGTACCCGTGTACTACGAACTGCATGTCAGATCTTAGCTTAGCGAAGTCTGCTGTTTTATTTCATAAAGTAAAAAATGGAAACCCTGGCATATACTGCCAAAGGGACGCCAAGAGAACACCCCACTGGAATAATGGAGGCCTACGGGTCCATTTGATGTATGCGCCAGGAAACTTTCCGGTGTATGCAAAAAATTACACTGCAGATACATTGTAAAAAGAGCATTACTCTATGTTATTACTCTGATGCTGGTAGATTCAAATCTATCACAAATAATTAATTTACCTTACAGGAAAATCTTCTTGATTATGCGTATAAAGATATTTGCTTTGTATGATATGCCTCCACTAAGTAATACAAACCAGCGGGTGTGGACCCACTGTGCCATGTGACCAACCTCCTCTAAGTCAGTGATGCCCAACCTGCGGCCCTCCAGCTGTTGTAAAACTACAACTCCCATCATGCCCTGTTGTAGGCTGATAGCTGTAGGCTGTCCGAGCATGCTGGGAGTTGGAGTTTTGCAGCTGGAGAGGTGGAGGTTTGGAATCCCTAGTCTAAGTGAACCCCTTGTTCTTCAAAGTCCCCCTTATGGTGGAGATAGACTTTCCTGAGGAGAACACCAGGTTGCTACTGCCTCTTGAGGTTGGTTGGCACACAACGCAGCCGGCCCAGGTGGACCAAGGGGTACCAGTGTAAGGTAGTAGAGATACAGATGTAGGCAACAGGTTGTAAACAGGATCGACAGTGCAGGACCAAAGGAAAAGGCAGAGGTGAAGTCATACAAGCAATGGGTCAGGGGAGGCAGCACAAGTACAGGTCAGGCAATCGGAGTCAGCAACAGGAGAGTCGAGACTGTCGAGACAAGAGTCGAGACAAGCAAATACGAAAGCAATCTTAGCAGGACACAAGGACCTTTGACACTCAAGCACCTGGGAAGAGGGCTGGACCACTTATATAGGTGCAGGAAGGCTGGGATTGGTCAGAAGGTCAGCACAAGTCACATGTGCTTAAATAACAGGAAGTGGCACGTGCTGGCCCTTAAACAAATGTGCCACAGGAAACAGGCTGGAAGGCATGGTGTGCCTGGGGCTGGAAGGAAATTGTGGTAGTGGCGTCCGTGGAGGATGGCGCCTGCAAGGACAGAGCCCAGGACCACGGGGGAGAATAGGGAGACACCGGCAGCTGACCACCACCTCTACCTGCCCTGCAATGCACCTGGATGTGTATAATGACGGAGGCAGCCAGGGAGGACAGTGCGCGCCCGAACACGGAGCCTGGTACCATCGTTACAGTAGATTTGTCCAAGACGAGACAAATCTTTATCAAATTTGGAGCATGGATGTTCTCCTGTGGTTCCTAAGATTTCTCCTCAGGATCAAAATCTTTCCTGTCCACAAGATAGTAGGTCTTGACACATTTCTTAATATCCAGGATGTCCTTGACTTGAAATAGATTGTTAGAATCTCCAGTAACTGGAGTCTGAGTGGATGGAACAGCAGAAAAAACTATTTAGAATTACTGGTTTCAACAAGGACACATGGAAGGAGTTGGGAATCCGCAGAGACAGAGGCAGACATAGCTAATTGGTAACCTAGTTAATCTTCCTAAACACCTCAAAAGGTCCCAGAAACCTAGGGGCAAATATGAAACTAAGGACTTTTAAGCAAATATTTTTAGAGGAGAGCCAAACCTTATCTCCTGACGAGAACTGAGGAGGCCTTCTTCGTTTCTTGTCTGCATTTACTTTTATATAAGTCAAAGCCTTGTTAATGCAGTCCTTGGTCTGATGCCATAGCTTCAAAAAAGTATGCAGCAGGAACTCCAGAAGATGTGGGAACAGGAAGAGGGGTACAAGGATGTTGTCCACAAACGACAAAGAACGGTGAGGATCCAGTAGACTCAATAGAGTGGCTATTATAGGAAAACTGTGCCTAAGGAAGCAGTTGTACCCAGTTGTTATGTTGGGCAGAGACAAAGTGCTGGAGATAGTTCTCTGGTATTTGATAAACCCACTATACCTGCCCATTAGTCTGGAGATTATATCCAGAAGAAAAGTTCAATTCTATCTTGGGCAGCTGGCAAAGAGCTCTCCAGAGCTTAGAGGTAAGTTAAGAGACTATGTGCAAAGGTAGTCCATGCAAGTGGAATATGTGCTCAATGGACAATTTGGCAGGTTTTGTGGCAGAGGGTAAACCGGACAAAGGGACGAAGTGAGCCATCTTGGAGAACTGCAAAAAGAAGTTGAAAGAAATCCAGCTCCACTTGAATAAAGGAATGTGCATTTAATTCAGCTTGCGGTTAAAAACTCATCCATGAATTACAAAAAATAGCAGTCTTGTCTACGCGTTTAGGGCTACCAGAGACAATTCCAGCCCTTCTTCATGACACAGAAAGACATTGAAAATGAGAGACCTTTTAAAGAGGAGGGTGCACCTGTGTTCACTGATTGTCTACACAGGCCTGTAACCGCCCCCAAGAAAAGGTGCCACACCTAAGTTAACTCTTCTCATGAAAATTAAATAAAAGAAAAAACTAAAATATAACCATACACATGCATAGAAAAAAATTATATATATATATATATATATATATATATATATATATACATTCACCTAAAGAATTATTAGGAACACCTGTTCTATTTCTCATTAATGCGATTATCTAGTCAACCAATCACATGGCAGTTGCTTCAATGCATGTAGGGTTGTGGTCCTGGTCAAGACAATCTCCTGAACTCCAAACTGAATGTCAGAATGGTAAAGAAAGGTGATTTAAGCAATTTTGAGCGTGGCATGGTTGTTGGTGCCAGACAGGCCGGTCTGAGTATTTCACAATCTGCTCAGTTACTGGGATTTTCACGCACAACCATTTCTAGGGTTTACAAAGAATGGTGTGGAAAGGGAAAAACATCCAGTATGCGGCAGTCCTGTGGGCGAAAATGCCTTGTGGATGCTAAAGGTCAGAGGAGAATGGGCCGACTGATTCAAGCTGATAGAAGAGCAACGTTGACTGAAATAACCAATCGTTACAACCGAGGTATGCAGCAAAGCATTTGTGAAGCCACAACACGCACAACCTTGAGGCGGATGGGCTACAACAGCAGAAGACCCCACCGGGTACCACTCATCTCCACTACAAATAGGAAAAAGAGGCTACAATTTGCACGAGCTCACCAAAATTGGACTGTTGAAGACTGGAAAAATGTTGCCTGGTCTGAGGAGTCTCGATTTCTGTGGAGACATTCAAATGGTAGAGTCCGAATTTTGCGTAAACAGAATGAGAACATGTATCCATCATGCCTTGTTACCACTGTGCAGGCTGGTGGTGGTGGTGTAATGGTGTGGGGGATGTTTTCTGGGCACACTTTAGGCCCCTTAGTGCCAATTGGCCATCGTTTAAATGCCACGGGCTACCTGAGCAGTTCTGAAGGCAAAAGGGGGTCCAACACCGTATTAGTATGGTGTTCCTAATAATTCTTTAGGTGAGTGTATATATATATAATAGCTGTGCAAAAGCTATACTATGCAGAAAAGTATACATATAAGAAGGATACACATGAAGTATATGCTGGATACATAGCAATAATTAAGCAAAAAATGGTGGAACGTAATGGAAGTCAGATCAACAGAAATTTGGTAATTATAAAATTCCCAGAATTCCTCCTTTTTCTGGGAATTTTATAATTACCAAATTTCTGTTGATCTGACTTCCATTACGTTCCACAATTTTTTGCTCAATTATTGCTATGTATCCAGCATATACTTCATGTGTATCCTTCTTATATGTATACTTTTCTGCATAGTATAGCTTTTGCACAGCTATTATATATATACATATATTTTTCTATGCATGTGTATGGTTATATTTTTGTTTTTTCTTTTATTTAATTTTCATGAGAAGTGGCACCTTTTCTTGGGGGCGGTTACAGGCCTGTGGAGACAATCAGTGAACACAGGTGCACCCTCCTCTTTGAAAGGTCTCACAAGACTGCTATTTTTTGTAATTCATGGATGAGTTTTTAACCGCAAGCTGAATAAACGCACATTCCTTTATTCAAGTGGAGCTGGATTTCTTTCAACTTCTTTTTGCATTGCTGCCCGTACCTGACACGGGTTATCCGT
The DNA here is from genome assembly GCF_905171765.1 of Bufo bufo. NCBI lineage: Eukaryota > Metazoa > Chordata > Amphibia > Anura > Bufonidae > Bufo > Bufo bufo. The sequence goes on along the minus strand of NC_053393.1, from coordinate 380,664,881 downwards.
GCTCACAACCAAAGGAAGGGCAGGTGAGAGCTGCTAAACTTCTCTTTTCTTCATCTTGGAGAACTGGTCTACAACCACCCAGATAGCAGTACATCCAGCAGCGGGTGGAAGCCCGCTGATAAAATCAATAGCAATATGTTGCCATGGGGCACCATAAAGGGGTAGCAGCAACCAGGAAGGTTTGGTCCTGGCAACCTTATTTTGAACACAGATGGTACAGGCGGATACACAGTCACGCACATCACTTCGAAGTGTCGGCCACTTGCGAATCTCGGAATGACCAGGTGGCACAAAGGTCTTTCCTGGAGGAATATCCTTGACCAGGACAGGAGCAATGGTAATCAATTGAGCAGGATCGATAATGTACTGGGGTTCCTCTTGCTTGTTGGAGTTATTAAATGATTGAGACAGAGCATCCACCTTGATGTTCTTTTTGGCTGGGCGAAAGTGAAGCTCAAAACTGAAATGAGAATTTTATTGGTGGGCCCTAGACACCCCAGTCCGACTCTGCCTACAAGGCATTATTTCTGGGTTATCCCATGATTAATGTAAAAATTGAAAATCAGATATCATATAACACATGACATTCTCTTTAAAAAAAAAGAGCTAGAACCAGCCCTGTACTGCACATGGATCCAGAGTTCTCCCAATTCATTGCTCTGTTAGATTTATATCAAGCTGACAGCTCAAGGGGAGTGTCTTTTCTGCTGCAGCTAAGGGGGCGTGTCCATTTTGCTTTAGCTCTCTCCCTATCACAGCTCAGGAGGCAGTTGAAGGATGAAACTGAGCATGTGCGGCCATCTCAGTGAGCCGGACAAAGAAATGAGAAAAAAAACAACAGGTGGCGCTATACAGATACATTTTATTGAATGACTCAATGGCTATGCAAAATTTTTTATTACATGCAATTACAAAAGTATTCAGCTCCAGGTGCTGGTTTTAAAACTGTAGAATATTTTTCATGGGACAACCACTATAACTGTGAATCTGAATCTTCTGGTATCTGATAGATTTCCTTTAAGGAAATCAAGTGCAGCCCCGTGCTCCCATCAAGCCTATGGAACAGTTATACATCTAAATTTCAGCCTCTAGGATATTATTTTAGGACCCCATTAAACAGCTCACAAATAAAAGTATTTTTCTAGTTCATTTTATGGTTATAAAAAAAAAAAAGGAGACCACCTTTTCCTGGAAAATCACAGCAGCATGTTCGCATCACTGTACAAGTCCAATATATAAGAGACAGCAAAGTATACATCAAAGGTTTTTACCTAGATGTACAACTAGTGATACTGAATGCTTCATATCACGTACACAGCAATGTCACTTACTGTAGTGATATTAATGGAGATAGATGAGCAGATCCCGGAATCCCAGTTATTTTTAAGGGCTTCTGTCACCCCCAAAACACATCTTTCATTTTTGGGCTTGTTAAAATCCTTATTGAATGACTATTCCCTATATAGGGCTTGTTGCGGAGCTTCACGGTATACCCTCAATATCTTCACTTAAATCCCTGTGTAGCTGAAGAAGCAGGTCAATAACCAAGAGACAATTTCCCCAGTGACTGGACGACACACAGTTTGGGAGTCAACTGACTTTACTAGGCATGCGCACCTGGTTTCAAACTGCCAACAGCCTCGTTTACATACAATACATAGATTACTATGGTACAAGGAAAAGTGGGGTCAGACAATAGCAAGGGCTGATGGGAGGTTGAGGGGGGACACTGCAGCTATTTTACACAGGTCTCCTAGTGTCCCTGAGACAACACCCTGCTGGGGAAACAATGGGACAGGAAAAGGGGGGAGGTGAAGAGGTACAGACAAGAAAGACATTCTGTAAGTGGCTAGGTTTGCCACAGGGCTCCTACCTTTGTCTGTGACTTCGTTTCATTAAAAATCTATCTTTTAAAATATGAAAATGACTTCACTACCAGCAAGTAGGGCTTCTACTTGCTGGTCGCCTCCTCAGCACTCCCTCAGTGCGCCTGCGCCGATGACGTCACCGAAAGAGAAGACGTTATCGGCGCAGGCGCACTGAGGGAGTGCTGAAGAGACGAGCGTCCTTCTCTCAGGGCGCCTGCGCCGAATGAAGACAGGCGCGGGATTTGAAATGCTGATAGGGCCAGCCGGAGGAGGAGATCGCTCGCTGGCCCTGTCAATCAACAGGAGGAGGGGGCGTTTTTTTGCGGCGGCTACCAGCAAGTAGACGCCCTACTTGCTGGTAGTGAAGTCATTTGCATATTTTAAAAGATCGATTTTTAATGAAACGAAGCCACAGACAAAGATAAGAGCCCTATATAGGGAATAGTCGTTCAATAAGGATTTTAACAAGCCCAAAAATGAAAAATGTGTTTTGGGGGTGACAGAAGCCCTTTAAGAAGATAGGTCATCAGTATCAGATCGGCGTAGGCCTGACACCCAGCACCCCTGCCGAGCACCTGCATCCCTCTGGATCCCTCCATGCCGCCTCTGCATCTCTCCGTCGTGTGGATCAAAAAATCCAGCGACGGGGGGTGCAGCCAATAGCAGGCTACGACGGTGGCCTGTTTTCTTAGCATCACAGGTGACGTCACGGTCTGCTATTGGCTGCATCCCCCTGTCGCCGGATGTTTTGATCTACGCAATAGGGAGATGCAACAGCGGCCGTGCAGGTATCTGGAGGGACATGGGTGCTGGGGACCGGGTAAGTATCCTCCATAGGAGGGGCCCAAGCGTTGTGGGGGGTTTAGACTGTTGGATAACCCCTTTAAAGTAGAATATATAAAACTTCAGAAAGGTTACTCTAATAGTTCTCGTTCTAGTCTATGCCACTAAATAATGCTACTACACCACCACAGTATATTTAACTTATTAGTACCATAGAAAACTCTCATACGTAAATCATCTGAACGACAATATGTTAAGAGAGGAGGTTCATACAATTTCGATATCATGTCCTCTTTCACGGAACAATGGTGATGTTTTATATAAGGTAATTTGGACTGCACTGGGAGAGTTAATCCAGAGGGAAAAGAAAGAAAATCTTACCAGCGATTTTTAGCTAAATGAGCTTCAAACAAACATCAGCCTCTTCAACTACAAAGGGAAAAGGGACTTCTCAACTAAAAAGCTTTCAGTTGGAGAGCACGTTTTAAGTGAATCTCTTAGAAAAGAATATATCTCTGAGTCAGAAGGGAGCTATTTTATAGCAGAAAAAGCCACCATAATCTGCGGAAAGATGCAATGTGACATGGTAAGTGTGTACTTCCTCGGGGACATATTTTCTTTTAACAAAAGATACTTATAAAAGTACAATAATAGAATAAATATAGAGATTAGAGATGAGCGAATTTCTCAAAAATTTTATTCAGTCGGTTCACTGAATTTTCCAATAAGATTTGATTCGATTTGAATCTATTTGTGGCAAATCGCATTAAAAAACAGCTATTTACATCAGCGATCCTCGTGCCTTCCTCCATATTGTCAAGCCTGGGAGCGGGATTTGGGGAATCATTATACCCCAACCCAGTGGAACAGATGCTTCCTTCTAGCACACAAATCAACGGTCTCGGCCAAAGCTCAGGAAACGAGCTACAAAATTATATCTAGATGGTACAGGGTACCTGCGCTACTTCACAAGTGGTTCCCGACGGTATCGGACCGTTGTTGGAGATGTCTTAAAGAGGAAGGCACGATGATTCATGTGTGGTGGAACTGCAGCGGCTTAAGGCCTTTTTGGAACTTCGTTCATAAAATTATTAAAGAGGTCACGGGTATCCCTATCCAAAACTCCCCAGAAGCTCTCCTATTATTCGATAGTGTCCTGAATGTCCCAGCATATAAGAAATCCCTTCTAAAATACATGGTTCAGGCAGCAAAGGCGGTGATTCCCAGGCATAGGAAATCCCCTTCTCCCCCTTCGTCTGAGGAGTGGTTTGACGAAATCGCCTTGTATCAGAGGTTGGAAGATCTCATTAGTATTACGCCCGCAGACATCACACGATATGTGCAGACTTGGGGCCCCTGGGAAATCTTTCGCTCTTCAGCCGCATTTCGTGATGCGCAGGTCTAACCACTTTAGTAGAAATTGTACCCTTTCCCCTTCCTTCCCTCCCCCCTACTCCCTTGTCTAACGTCTTGTCTGTCTATATGTTACTAAGATTTTACATGTCCATTTAGATTTGTCTAACTCATATTCTCCCATGAACCATACTATGTGATAATGGGTGTATACCCAACACAGTTCTGTGGATATAATGTTTAAATTGTTAAACAGTTTTTAAATTTGCATATGTCTTTATTTTGGCTGTACCGAAAAATTTCAATAAAAATCTTAATTTGAAAAAAAAAAACAGCTATTTCCTGGCTGCAGAGAGCCTTTATAGTGGTGTAGAACACTGTGCCTTGCAGTAACATGCATAGAGAGTCTGCTGTAGTAGTGAAACAATACTGCGAGTCAGTATGACACGCAGATGACAGGCATCGCTCTTAGAATCACTGCACACTTCACTTATTTGTGCAGTTATGGGGCCAAAACAGACCAAATAAGTGTGAACTCAGTCTTACAGGTCAATATTGGCGCCAGGTATAAAGAACCGTGCAGAGGTCCAAGATCCTACTATAGCGTGAAAGAGCGCACTTCTTTTACACCGTCCTCAGCTGATTCCACATAGATTTCTACAGAACCTGTTCTATTAAACGGTTATACAAGTAGAGCCCCCCTGACATCGGAGAGGGTGTCAGCAGTAAGTTTGTGTTGACGTCACTGATTATTTTGCCCTTCCTCTGGTCTGTCAGAACAATAACCCCCAAAAAATTGATCCTGTCTGTTGAGCATCCACCTTCACTTGGTCAGCATTTGGTCAGTAATCCATCAGTATTGTGCTAAAGCCAAAAAAACAGGAGTGGATCCAAAACAGAGATGACGCGTGGAATATATGCATGTCTTCTGTGTTTTGTAGCCACTCCTGCTTTTGGCTACCAAATCATAAGCCAATTCTGATGGAAAATGGGGACCATGTCATACAGGCCTTACAGCTGCTACACAGACAGGATCCGTTGTGCATCTCATTTTTCCTTTTCTGACAGATCAGAAGAAGGGTCAAATAAATGATAATGTCAACAAGGCCAAAAAGGCAAAATAGTGGCCCAGTCATGGAGTGGGGTGGGTGGGAACAGCATGAGAAGTCTAGGCATAAGTTCAGCACAGGAGCTGTCCAGAAAGCAGAATACAGATGTAGCAGGGTTAACACTCAAACTCTTATTTCAAATTTCTTAACTCATTATGTTATCTTGAAACAAAAGCCATTGAAAAGCAATTGAAGGTGTTTGCTTAACGTATTTAGTTTAGATAACACGTCTCATAAAGCATGAGTGTTAACTCTACTACATCTGTAGCTCAGTTGGAAGAGCTGCCACCTAGGACACAGGAGAGTCCCTGGGTTTGAGTCCTGACAGTAGTCCCCTCCCTTCAGGATGGCCTCTGGACATCTCAGGAGCTGGTTTCTCTGGATGTTTGTCATGAAATGCCCTTGTAAGCCTAGGGGTGTGAACGTTGTTTTCTGGTTCCCATGAATTCTCTTCTGGTCCATAACCCTTCCATTGCACCAGATATTGCACGTGACCTCTGAAAATTCTAGAGTCCAAAATTTTCTCAATGATGTATTCTTCCACCCCTTAGACTTTTACTGGTGCAGGGGGGGGGGGGTTGATTTCTCCCTGGAAAGTTTTTTTTTTATTAAATGGTTTGAGCAATGACGCGTGGAACACAGGGTGTATTTTTAATCTGTTAGGAAGTTTAAGACGGAAAGCAACTTGGTTAATTTGTGCAGAAATCTGGAAAGGTCCTATGAATTTTTGGCCCAATTTTGGAGATGGAACATGTGTTTTCAGATTTCTCGTAGATAGCCAAACCTTATCACCAACTGTAAACGTAGGAGGAGAGATTAGGAATAAATACTGGATGTAAGCTAAAGTTAGCAAAAAATGGATTTTGAGATGCAGCACTATGTTTGGAGTAGTTTTAGGCAGGGTCAGTGCTATAATAAAGCAGACCCAGTCGGGGTGTGGAAAAAAATTAAACTTTTTTTTTTTTTAAATACCCTGTATTTTTCACCCCTGGGTCTTATGGGGCGAATACTAATGAAGCGCTTCATTAGTACCCGAGGACTAGGAAGCGGTCTTCCGCTCGACTATCTGCTGTAAAGGGCTGCGCACCACGTGACCTCACTGTGCGCAGCCTTCACAGCTGACAGCCGAGAACCAGGAAGAAGAGAGAGAGAGCACTGCTGGTGAGGATCGGTGGCGTGCAGGAGCAGGAGAGGTAAGTTTTTATTTTATTTGCGCTGATGGCTGACATGGGGGGGCATGATTGATGGCGGGCATGATGGCTGACATGGGAGCATGATGGCTGAAATGGGGGCATAATGGCTGACATGGGGGGCTGATGGCTGACATGGGGGCTGATCTGAGGCATTAGGGGGCTGATCTGAGGTCTGATTAACATTGGGGGTCTGATTGCTGGTCTGACCTGAGGTGCAATGGAAAATATTATTTTCTTATTATCCTCCTCTAAAACCTAGGTGCGTCTTATGGGCCGGTGCATCTTAGAGGGCGAAAATACGGTCCTCAAACCAGCGATTGTCTGAAGCAGAGAGAAGATACCAGGACCACACAGAGGAGAAGCCAGCTGCTGCAGACGGGACAAGGGCCAGGTGAGCTGCGAGTGGGGGTGCCAAAATGTAGCTTTGCTTGTGTTGGCAAAAATCCTTGCACTGGCCCTGGTTGTAGGCAAATTCTGCTGTTGGTAAAGAGTCCACCCAATCATCTTGGAGGTAGGAAATAAAACAGCAGAGGTATTGCTCAAGAGTTTGGTTTGTTCTTTCCATCTGGCCACTGGACTGAGGATGAAAAGCAGAAGACAAATTAACTGTAACTCCTAAGGCTGTACAGAAGTTCTTCCAAAATCTTTATGTGAATTGAACACCTCTATCTGAAACTAGATTGTCAGGAATTCCATGCAATCTAAATATCTCCTTAATCATTAATTCTGCAGTTTGTTCTGCAATAGGAATTCCTCTAATTGGAATGAAATGGGCCATCTTTGTGAGTCGGTCCACAACAATAAGGATGGTAGTCATTTCTTTAGAAGGAGGAAGGTCCACAATAAAATCCATGGAAATTGATCCCCAAGGCCTAGATGGAACTGGAAGTGGTTGAAGAAGACCTAGAGGAGGAGATCGCGGTGTCTTGTTTCGTGCACATGTTAAACAGGAGGAAACATATTTTCTAACATTGTTCTTACAATTAGACCACCAAAATGAACGGAGCAGTAGGTCATACGTTTCCATGACTCCAAGATGCCCTGCAAGTTTAGAATCGTGGACCAGTTTGAGGACTTCAAGTCTAGCAGATTCAGGGACATATATTCTGTGTTCCTGCTTCCAAAACCTCTCTTTGATGGAAAGGTCCACATCTTTAGAAGAATGGTTGAGAAAAGAGTCATTCTGGTATCCCTCTCTGAGCATGGTTAAAAGTTCTTTGGAGTCCAGTATTTCTACAAAACTTTTGGAAGATAAAATAGTAGTAACTGGATGATTAGCTCCTTCCAAAAGATGTCTCCCCGGCAGTTCAGAAAGTTCAAAAATGCTATCTGCCTTACCACTTGTGCAAGCTATAGACCTTTGAAACCTGTTGGGACAGTTAATGGCATAATGTCCTGAGCCCCCACAATAGAGGTACAGATTTTATGTATAGCGCCTCTTTTTCTCCTCCACACTAAGAGGTTTTCAGATTACATCAATTTGCATAGGTTCTGGTAACGATTCAGTTTTTTGCTGTGTGTTAAATGCCAAGTGACTGAAGGAGTAGATAGGTTTGTTTCCAAATATCCGCAGTCTCTCTTTTCTACATTGAGTAGGTCTCTGATCAATTCGGATGCACAGTTGAATAAAATCCTCCAAATTATCAGGAGCCTCAACTCTGGCAAGCTCATCCTTTAATAGCTTTGATAATCCTTGTCAAAATTGACTCCTTTGGGCTGCTAGATTCCATGTGGTGTCAGCTACTAGTGTTGATCACGAATATTATAATTTCGCATTTTTATCGCGAATATAGGTACTTCGAAAATTCGCGAATATTTCGAATATAGTGATATATATTTGCAATTTCGAATATTCAAGATTTTTTTTAATCAGTACACATAATCCCTCCCTGCTTCTAGCTTGTGGGCTAATGAGAAGGCTGCAGTATATTTGACTTTAGGAGTAGTGTTTGCGAATTTTCGTAAAGAAAATTTTTATTGCGAATTTTTAAACTTAGAACTTTTAGACAAAGAAGATTATAGCACTATATTAGCTAAATTGCTCTACATTTGTTTTTTTCGAATATTCGCTATATTGCTATATATTCTTGTTTTAGAATATTACAAAATTCTAGCAATATAGCGAATATTCAAAAAAAACAAATGTAGAGCAATTTAGCTAATATAGTGCTATAATCTTTTTTTTTTAATAGTTGTAATTTTTTTCCAATCTGAATTTCAGATGAGAAAAAAATTACAAGTATTAGACACCTAACAGGTAAAATTTAGCGTAGGAATGTGGAACCTACACTCCCTGAAGTGTATGGTAGCCGTCATGGCACCTACCAGGTAGAATTTAGCGTAGGAACCCGTCTAACAGAGATCGCCTTGACGCTCGGCGGACGGGCTCAAATAATTTTGTACAAAACGATTTGCCAAGTATCTCGCACTTATAGTGTAGCACTTGTTATTATTATGCAATTTTGTACTCTATATTGTAGTTAATTGTCGCATTGCATGTTTCTGTCTTTCAATGTTGTTCCCTGCCATAGCAATGTGCTTCTGCGGTTTGGTATGTGCTGACTGACCCCCTTTTTTGGTTTTTCTTTGCAGTTTATACTGGAGGTGTGGCTGCCTCCTCAGTCATGCACTCCTGACCACCCTGTCTGCCCTATAGGCTGATTTTAATTAGTGTTAGTACACAGTCAGGCCTGCTACCCTTCACTCACTGAAGCCATGGCACCAGGAGTGGGATAGTTTGTGGACTCTCACTGCAGTCCTTGGTAGCCATTTGGCGCCGGTGATGTCGTGGAGTGGGCCTGCTGTGTAACTTACACTCCCTGAAGTGTATGGTAGCCGTCATGGCACCTAACAGGTAAAATTTAGCGTAGGAATGTGGAACCTACACTCCCTGAAGTGTATGGTAGCCGTCATGGCACCTACCAGGTAGAATTTAGCATAGGAACCCGTCTAACAGAGATCGCCTTGACGCTCGGCAGACGGGCTCAAATAATTTTGTACAAAACGATTTGCCAAGTATCTCGCACTTATAGTGTAGCACTTGTTATTATTATGCAATTTTGTACTCTATATTGCAGTTAATTGTCGCATTGCATGTTTCTGTCTTTCAATGTTGTTCCCTGCCATAGCAATGTGCTTCTGCGGTTTGGTATGTGCTGACTGACCCCTTTATTTGGTTTTTCTTTGCAGCTTATACTGGAGGTGTGGCTGCCTCCTCAGTCATGCACTCCTGACCACCCTGTCTGCCCTATAGGCTGATTTTAATTAGTGTTAGTACACAGTCAGGCCTGCTACCCTTCACTCACTGAAGCCATGGCACCAGGAGTGGGATAGTTTGTGGACTCTCACTGCAGTCCTTGGTAGCCATTTGGCGCCGGTGATGTCATGGAGTGGGCCTGCTGTGTAACCTACACTCCCTGAAGTGTATGGTAGCCGTCATGGCACCTAACAGGTAAAATTTAGCGTAGGAATGTGGAACCTACACTCCCTGAAGTGTATAGTAGCCGTCATGGCACCTACCAGGTAGAATTTAGCATAGGAACCCGTCTAACAGAGATCGCCTTGACGCTCGGCAGACGGGCTCAAATAATTTTGTACAAAACGATTTGCCAAGTATCTCGCACTTATAGTGTAGCACTTGTTATTATTATACAATTTTGATAGCACTCTACATCCAGCAATTTGCCTCCATGCTGGATGAGGCATTGGTGTACATTTTGGCCAAAGCGTAGTAAGCCACTCACCACGTCAAGGTCGCCTCTATTTGAGTGGTCCCTAACACTAGTTCCTACCTGTTTATGGGCCATGACAGCCACACAAAATCCAGGGAATGTAGGTCAGCGTGCACGCCAAGCACGCTCTGCTTTTAACCCAGTCCGGTGCCATTACAGCTTTCATCGGATCCAGGGATGCAAGTACCAACATGCACGCTGAGCCCACCATATACTTCTCCTGGAGCCAAATGGCTACTGGTAGGTTCTATATAAGCAGACTCAGTTTTATACTGACTTTAAAACCAGCCTCCAGGACAGATTGACTGGTCAGGTGTGTAATGACTCCAAGGAGATCGCCACGCCTCCAATATATATAACAAAGAAAAAATGTGGGGAATTGGGTCAGCACAACCTGTATGTGGTGCACATCACTATGGCGAAATACATATACAAACGAAAAATACAAATGTGATAGCACTCTACATCCAGCAATTTGCCTCCATGCTGGATGAGGCATTGGTGTACATTTTGGCCAAAGCGTAGTAAGCCACTCACCACGTCAAGGTCGCCTCTATTTGAGTAGTCCCTAACACTAGTTCCTACCTGTTTATGGTCCATGACAGCCACACAAAATCCAGGGAATGTAGGTCAGCGTGCACGCCAAGCACACTCTGCTTTTAACCCCGTCCGGTGCCATTACAGCTGTAATGGCACCGGACGGGGTTAAAAGCAGAGTGTGCTTGGCGTGCACGCTGACCTACATTCCCTGGATTTTGTGTGGCTGTCATGGCCCATAAACAGGTAGGAACTAGTGTTAGGGACCACTCAAATAGAGGCGACCTTGACGTGGTGAGTGGCTTACTACGCTTTGGCCAAAATGTACACCAATGCCTCATCCAGCATGGAGGCAAATTGCTGGATGTAGAGTGCTATCACATTTGTATTTTTCGTTTGTATATGTATTTTGCCATAGTGATGTGCACCACATACAGGTTGTGCTGACCCAATTCCCCACATTTTTTCTTTGTAGTATATATTGGAGGCGTGGCAATCTCCTTAGAGTCATTGCACACCTGACCAGTCAATCTGTCCTGGAGGCTGGTTTTAAAGTCAGTATAAAACTGAGTCTGCTTATATAGAACCTACCAGTAGCCATTTGGCTCCAGGAGAAGTATATGGTGGGCTCAGCGTGCATGTTGGTACTTGCATCCCTGGATCCGATGAAAGCTGTAATGGCACCGGACGGGGTTAAAAGCAGAGTGTGCTTGGCGTGCACGCTGACCTACATTACCTGGATTTTGTGTGGCTGTCATGGCCCATAAACAGGTAGGAACTAGTGTTAGGGACCACTCAAATAGAGGCGACCTTGACGTGGTGAGTGGCTTACTACGCTTTGGCCAAAATGTACACCAATGCCTCATCCAGCATGGAGGCAAATTGCTGGATGTAGAGTGCTATCACATTTGTATTTTTCGTTTGTATATGTATTTCGCCATAGTGATGTGCACCACATACAGGTTGTGCTGACCCAATTCCCCACATTATGCAATTTTGTACTCTATATTGCAGTTAATTGTCGCATTGCATGTTTCTGTCTTTCAATGTTGTTCCCTGCCATAGCAATGTGCTTCTGCGGTTTGGTATGTGCTGACTGACCTCCTTTTTTGGTTTTTCTTTGCAGTTTATACTGGAGGTGTGGCTGCCTCCTCAGTCATGTACTCCTGACCACCCTGTCTGCCCTATAGGCTGATTTTAATTAGTGTTAGTACATAGTCAGGCCTGCTCCCCTTCACTCACTGAAGCCATGGCACCAGGAGTGGGATAGTTTGTGGACTCTCACTGCAGTCCTTGGTAGCCATTTGGCGCCGGTGATGTCGTGGAGTGGGCCTGCTGTGTAACCTACACTCCCTGAAGTGTATGGTAGCTGTCATGGCACCTACCAGGTAGAAATTAGCGTAGGAACCCGTCTAACAGAGATCGCCTTGACGTTCAGCAGACGGGCTCAAATAATTTTGTACAAAACGATTTGCCAAGTATCTCGCACTTATAGTGTAGCACTTGTTATTATTATGCAATTTTGTACTCTATATTGCAGTTAATTGTCGCATTGCATGTTTCTGTCTTTCAATGTTGTTCCCTGCCATAGCGATGTGCTTCTGCGGTTTGGAATGTGCTGACTGACCCCCTTTTTTGTTTTTTCTTTGCAGTTTATACTGGAGGTGTGGCTGCCTCCTTAGTCATGCACTCCTGACCACCCTGTCTGCCCTATAGGCTGATTTTAATTAGTGTTAGTACATAGTCAGGCCTGCTCCCCTTCACTCACTGAAGCCATGGCACCAGGAGTGGGATAGTTTGTGGACTCTCACTGCAGTCCTTGGTAGCCATTTGGCGCCGGTGATGTCGTGGAGTGGGCCTGCTGTGTAACTTACACTCCCTGAAGTGTATGGTAGCCGTCATGGCACCTAACAGGTAAAATTTAGCATAGGAATGTGGAACCTAAACTCCCTGAAGTGTATGGTAGCCGTCATGGCACCTACCAGGTAGAATTTAGCGTAGGAACCCGTCTAACAGAGATCGCCTTGACGTTCAGCAGACGGGCTCAAATAATTTTGTACAAAACGATTTGCCAAGTATCTCGCACTTATAGTGTAGCACTTGTTATTATTATGCAATTTTGTACTCTATATTGCAGTTAATTGTCGCATTGCATGTTTCTGTCTTTCAATGTTGTTCCCTGCCATAGCGATGTGCTTCTGCGGTTTGGTATGTGCTGACTGACCCCCTTTTTTGGTTTTTCTTTGCAGTTTATACTGGAGGTGTGGCTGCCTCCTCAGTCATGCACTCCTGACCACCCTGTCTGCCCTATAGGCTGATTTTAATTAGTGTTAGTACATAGTCAGGCCTGCTCCCCTTCACTCACTGAAGCCATGGCACCAGGAGTGGGATAGTTTGTGGACTCTCACTGCAGTCCTTGGTAGCCATTTGGCGCCGGTGATGTCGTGGAGTGGGTCTGCTGTGTAACCTACACTCCCTGAAGTGTATGGTAGCCGTCATGGCACCTAACAGGTAAAATTTAGCGTAGGAATGTGGAACCTACACTCCCTGAAGTGTATGGTAGCCGTCATGGCACCTACCAGGTAGAATTTAGCGTAGGAACCCGTCTAACAGAGATCGCCTTGACGCTCGGCAGACGGGCTCAAATAATTTTGTACAAAACGATTTGCCAAGTATCTCGCACTTATAGTGTAGCACTTGTTATTATTATGCAATTTTGTACTCTATATTGCAGTTAATTGTCGCATTGCATGTTTCTGTCTTTCAATGTTGTTCCCTGCCATAGCGATGTGCTTCTGCGGTTTGGAATGTGCTGACTGACCCCCTTTTTTGGTTTTTCTTTGCAGTTTATACTGGAGGTGTGGCTGCCTCCTCAGTCATGCAATCCTGACCACCCTGTCTGCCCTATAGGCTGATTTTAATTAGTGTTAGTACATAGTCAGGCCTGCTCCCCTTCACTCACTGAAGCCATGGCACCAGGAGTGGGATAGTTTGTGGACTCTCACTGCAGTCCTTGGTAGCCATTTGGCGCCGGTGATGTCGTGGAGTGGGCCTGCTGTGTAACTTACACTCCCTGAAGTGTATGGTAGCCGTCATGGCACCTAACAGGTAAAATTTAGCATAGGAATGTGGAACCTACACTCCCTGAAGTGTATGGTAGCCGTCATGGCACCTACCAGGTAGAATTTAGCGTAGGAACCCGTCTAACAGAGATCGCCTTGACGCTCGGCAGACGGGCTCAAATAATTTTGTACAAAACGATTTGCCAAGTATCTCGCACTTATAGTGTAGCACTTGTTATTATTATGCAATTTTGTACTCTATATTGCAAATAATTGTCGCATTGCATGTTTCTGTCTTTCAATGTTGTTCCCTGCCATAGCAATGTGCTTCTGCGGTTTGGTATGTGCTGACTGACCCCCTTTTTTGGTTTTTCTATTATCTTCTTTGTCTAATAGTTGTTAGTGGAAAAATTCGCAATAAAAATTTGCATTCTAAAAATACGCATTATGAGAAATTCGTATATTACGCGATCATTACCTTGCCGATTTTTCGAGTAGAAAATCGTAGAATATAAAAAATATTGGAATTCGCGAATATTCGACGAATATTCTACAAAATATTTGCGAAATATCGCGAATTCGAATATGACCCCTGCCGCTCATCACTATCAGCTACCCAACGTCAAAATTCCGCTGTGTATTCAGCAACTGAGGGACGTCCTTGTCAAAGATTATTCAATTTGGTCACAGCTGTGGCACAACGATTAGGGTCATCCAAAACTTGATCCATAGCAGTGATAAAGCTATCTAAATCATTGAGGAGGGCACAGTTCTTTTCCACATAAGGGGAGGCCCATGTAAGAGCTTCATCTGTCAGAAGATTGATGATAAATAGCACTTTTTTCCTGTCACTTGTAAAAGGAGCTGGTTGCATTTGAAAATATATGTGGCATTGATTAAGGAATCCTCGGTACTGGTGATGATCCCCATTGAACTTTGATGGCAGAGGCATACGGGTATTTAAATCTAAACCTGAGTTGCGCATATCCAGAAGTTGTTTTTGCAGTTCAATTATTTCTTGTTGTTGATCCAGCACCAGGGTTTATAACTTAGAAAAATTTTCTTGGTAAGTAGAACCAAATTCTTGAAGCTCAGCCACTTGTTGCCTCAAAGTGGTCACAACAGACTCCATTTTTGGGTGAGATTATTCTGTAATGATCCGGGTCTGGTTCGGAGTCTTTATACCAACTACCTGAGGTAACGTAGTCAGGAGGAAGCCAGTGGTCGATGCACAGGATAATGTCAGCAAGCAGGAGAGAGTAGCTTGATTACAGGCTGGGAGCACAATAATCTTGCAAGGCAGGAAGTGCAAGGCTGGGCTTAAATAGGAAGTTCAATCATGGAACAGGGTGGAGCAAACCAGGGAGGCGGGAACCAAAACTTGAGACACAGGGACTAGGCATAAGTTCAGAACAGGAGCTGGGTTCAAGTCCTGACACTTGACAATCGCTTTGGTGATTGATTGCTGACGAAATGACTGATAAGGAGTAGGAGGATGAGAATAAAGGAGCATCAGGACCAGTAAATGATGGGAAGGACAGACAGCTCACTTCAGCTGAGGTGGTAGAGCCTTGACTTGTGGAAAAGGGGTGCGGGCTACTGGGTGATGCAGCGGTTGTTGCGGCCGGCTGGACCACTAAATTAGCACCACGGTTCTCCTAGGCCACTTTATGGGGACACTGCATGTGTTGACGCAGGGCCGTGGTGCCCACATGGCTTCTGCCCGCAGATTCGGCAAATGGTCATGTTTACCTCCTCCATTGGGCTTAACAAAAAACTGCCAGTCCGCCGAGTATGGTATTTTCCCCCAACACACTGCGCTGACTGCCTGCTACCGCTGCCTCCGTGAACCCCTGCACCGCTAGTTTCTGGGAAGGAAGGCTCCTGTGAAGCGGGTGGTCTAAACCGGCACGTTTGGCTTCCAACCTCCCACTGCTGCCACCTTGCTGACTCATGGCCACACTACCACACTGCTGGCTCAGCCGCTGCCTCATGCGCAAGCTGCCACCCTCTTCTCCTGATGATGATGAAGCCCCTTCTTCACCTGGCTCCCAAGTGCGATCGGCTACATCATCATCAGCCGCTACTGTCTACATGTCACTGATGTCTCCCTCAACGGTCTCAGGGCCAGGAACCTGACCGCTCGCAACACCTGCGCCCAAGCGACTCTTATCATCACTACCGGAGGAAGCGGCGGATGTCTCCTCCAGATCTTGGCTGGGCAGTAGCTGCTGACTGCCCTCTAGTAGCTCGTCCTCGCTGAAAAGTGGAGCCGAGCCTATGGCATATAATACTTCTTGTGTTGAGGGAACAGAAAATGACAGAGACAGGTTGGGGGCACAGGGGATGCTCTCGGGCCATGCCAACTAAGCGTCGTGTCAGATGAACCCACCGACACTTAGCTGGGGGTGTCTAATGTCACTTGGGATGAAGTTGAAGACCGAGTCAACCTATAACATCGTCCTCTGTGCGACGCTGTCCCCCTGCTTACCACCGCGGTTGCGGGCACCGTGCTCATCTGCGATTGTGGTCTGTGCTTCCCTGTCTGGCTGCAGCTTTCGATTCTGCCTGTGTGGTTAGTATTACTTTTGAAGATTCCGCTCCACAACTTCCATTCAACCTGAACACTGCTTGAACTCGGCTTTGGTTGTGGCAGTACGCATCACTCCCTGGGCGGGGCTGAGTTGTGTCAGGTGATCTCATTAACATATCCTGGCTCTTCTGCAGGTACTTTAGTAGCTCAGCCCTCTAGCCAGACGCCTCAGTGAAAAGGTCCTAATCTTGTGCTAAAGAGCTTGCTTACCACTCGTGTTCCTGACTTCATGCTTCGTTCCTGGACTTCGTTCTATCTCCTATCCCTGTCTGCTTGTATCGCCTCTCCTGTTGCCAACCCGGATTGTCTGACCTTGCTCCTGTGCCACCTGCCTTGACACTTTGCTCGTCCTGACTATGTCTCTGCATCATCCTCAGGTTCATAGAAACATAGAATGTGTTGGCAGATAAGAACCATTTGGCCCATCTAGTCTGCCCAATATACTGAATACTATGAATAGCCCCTGGCCCTATCTTATATGAAGGATGTCCTTATGCCTATCCCATGCATGCTTAAACTCCTTCACTGTATTTGCAGCTACCACTTCTGCAGGAAGGCTATTCCATGCATCCACTACTCTCTCAGTAAAGTAATACTTCCTGATATTACTTTTAAACCTTTGCCCCTCTAATTTAAAACTATGTCCTCTTGTAGCAGTTTTTCTTCTTTTAAATATTCTCTCCTCTTTTACCTTGTTGATTCCCTTTATGTATTTAAAAGTTTCTATCATATAAGTGTGAAACCTCTGTCTCGTCTTTCTTCCAAGATATACATGTTAAGGTCCTTTAATCTTTCCTGGTAAGTTTTATCCTGCAATTTATGTACCAGTTTAGTAGCTCTTCTCTGAACACTCTCCAAAGTATCAATATCCTTTGGGAGATATGGTCTCCAGAACTGAGCACAATACTCCAAATGAAGTCTCACTAGTGCTCTGTAGAGCGGCATGAGCACCTCCCTCTTTCTACTGGTAATTCCTCTCCCTATACACCCAAGCATTCTGCTAGCATTTCCTGATGCTCTATGACATTGTCGGCCTACCTTTAAGTCTTCTGAAATAATGACCCCTAAATCCCTTTCCTCAGATACTGAGGTTATGACTGTATCACTGATTTTATATTCTGCTCTTGGGTTTTTACGCCCCAGGTGCATTATCTTGCACTTATCAGCATAAAATTTTAGTTGCCAGATTTTTGACCATTCCTCTAGTTTTTCTTAATCCTTTTCCATTTGGTGTATCCCTCCAGGAACATCAACCATGTTACAAATCTTTGTGTCAAAAAGACACACCTTACCATCGAGGCCTTCTGCAATTTCGCTGATAAAGATATTAAACAATATGGGTCCCAGAACAGATCCCTGAGGTACCCCACTGGTAACAAGACCATGGTCTGAATATACTCCATTGACTACAACCCTCTGTTGTCTGTCCCTCAGCCACTGACTAGTCCATTTAACAATATGGGAGTCCAAGCCCAAAGACTGCAATTTATTGATAAGCCTTCTATGTGGGACAGTATCAAAAGCCTTACTAAAGTCTAGATAAGCGATGTCTACTGCACCTCCACCATCTATTATTTTAGTCACCCAATCAAAAAAATCTATAAGATTAGTTTGACATGATCTCCCTGAAGTAAACTCATGCTGTTTTTTTATCTTTCAATCGATGGGATTTTAGATGTTCCACAATCCCTTCCTTAAGTATGGTTTCCATTAATTTCCCCACTATTGAGGTCAGGCTTACTGGCCTATAGTTGCCCGATTCCTCCCTACTACCTTTCTTGTGAATGGGCACAACATTTGTTAATTTCCAATCTTCTGGAACGACTCCTGTTGCCAGTGATTGGTTAAATAAATCTGTTAATGGTTTTGCTAGTTCACCGCTGAGCTCTTTTAATAGCTTTGAGTGTATCCCATCAGGCCCCTGTAACTTATTTGTATTAATTTTAGACAGCTGACTTAGAACCTCTTCCTCTGTAAAGACACATGCATCAAAAGATTAATTAGTCTTCTTTCCTAACTAAGGTCCTTTTCCATCATTTTCCTTTGTAAAAACTGAACAGAAGTATTCATTGAGGCAGTCAGCTAGCTTTTTATCTTCTTCCATATACCTTCCTTCTTTTGTTTTTAATTTTGTAATTCCTTGTTTTAGTTTCCTTTTTTCATTTATGTATCTGAAGAATGCCTTATCGCTTTTTTTCCCTGACTGAGCTAATTTCTCTTCTGCCTGTGCTTTAGAAGCTCTTATAACTTGTTTGGCCTCTCTGTCTAATCTTATAAATTTGCCTGTCACCCTCGTTTAGTTTTTTTTTAAAAATTCCTAAATGCTATCTTTTTGTTTTTAATGATTTTGGCCACTTCTGCTGAGTATCACAGTGCAATTTTATGTTGCCTTCAATAGTGCCACTTCTAAGTAGTCCCATTTCTCCTGGACTTCAATGAAACTGTTCCAATCTGATAGGGACTCGTATACCACTAATCTAATTTTAGAAAAGTCAGTTTTTCTAAAATCTAAAACTTTTGTTTTTGTGTGGTGTGACTCAGTCACTGTACTTATAGTAAACCACACTGACTGGTGATCACTAGATCCCAAGCTTTCCCCTACAGTAATATCAGATACCAAATTCCCATTTGTGAATACTAAATCTAAAATGGCCTCCTTCCGGGTTGGCTCCTCAACTACTTGCTGTAGAGATAATCCCAGTAGGGAATTTAGAATATCTGTACTCCTGGCAGAACTAGCTATTTTGGTTTTCCAGTTTACATCAGGAAGATTGAAGTCTCCCATAATGATAACTTCCCCCTTCAATGTCATTTTAGCTATTTCCTCAACTAGTAGATCATTTAATTCTTTGACTTGGCTAGGTGGTCTATATATCACACCTACACGAGTTACCTTATGATTATCAAGCTGCAAGGTAACCCAAACTGACTCTAAATTGTTCTCACTAACGTGTATTAAATTAGATTTTATGCTATCTTTCACATACAGGGCCACCCCTCCCCCTTCTTGCCTTTTCTGTCTTTCCTGTATAGAGAGAACCCTGGTATTGTTATATCCCAGTCATTACTCCCATTGAACCACGTCTCAGATGCCATTATAGCCTCAAGTTCATTGATCTTATTCCCTAAACTGCGAGCATTTGTAGATAAGAATCTGAGCTTGTCATTTCTTAACCTTTGTGCTACTGGCATCTTCTGGCATTGTTCCAGGCGGCAGTTGGACTGCTGGATTTTCACTCTTTTGCCCCCTTTTCCTAGTTTAAATGCTCCTTAGCAAATACTTGGAACTGTTCACCAAGGACATTCGTTCCCTTGAGAGAAAGATGCAAACGATCTTTCTTGTACAGTTATTTTCCATTCCAAAAAGAGCTAACATGAGACACAAAGCCAAACCCTTGGTTCAGACACCATTCACCAAGCCATACATTGAATTCCTTAATGTGCATCTTCCTGTCATGCTGAAGGTTATGCACAGGCAAAACTACAGAGAATGAAACAGTTGATGCAACCTCCCGTATATCCTTTCCAAGTGTGTGAAAAGCTTCTTTCACCTTTGAAACCTCATTGCAAGCCAGATCATTTGTCCCAAGATGGACAATAACATCCACCTCCCTTTCCTGCTTTGCTTGCCTAACAATATTAAGAATCCGTTGTCTATCCCTGCTAGTGGTAGCACCAGGGAGACATCTCACAACACCATTCTCCTCAAACTTCACACCTCTTATGATGGAATCGCCCACCAACAGCTGCTTACTATAAGTCCTCACCTTCTCCTTTTTGTCTTTGGCTGCAGTCTTGCATACTTTAGGCATGGGAGATGATTGTTCCTCACTCACTGTGCTTGAGCCATCCTCCATGTTGCTCTTGCACTCTGAAAGTGCTGCAAATGAATTATGGAGAGCCACAGACTGTGGGACATGTCTTCTATCCACAACTCTCAGTCTTCCAGAACCTGCAGTAACCCATCTTCCATTTCTAGGGGGCCTCTGTGGCAGTGGCATTGCAACGTTCTCAGCCTGAGTTTGTTTAACGGTTAATTTACAAATCTCATATTTCAAAAAGGCATTTCCTGCTGCATTAGGGAGAGCTGTCTACAGATCAGACAGTATCCAAACCTCCGAAGAGTGGAACCTGAAATAAAAGCACAAGAATTGCTGCACAGAACCAGGTCTGCCATTGTAAAGAGGGGAAAGATTTTAAACAAACAAATCTTACTTGTTTGGATTGTATACACCTCCAGATTACCTCCTGAGTATCTCCTGAATATCTCCAATGCACTTATAAAAATCAGCACTTTGAAAATTCAGCAAGCTATAATTAGGCAAGCTAATACTATGTTGCTATATAAACACACACTCCCACAAAAGCTCCTCCCCCAACAGCAATTTAACACCTTACTCGACTATGCTTATTTGCAATAAGACAATAGTGATAACCTGTCTAACAAATTCCTTACCTATTTTGAAACACAGTGTCTGAGTATCCACCAGAAACACCACTGAAGTTCTGCTACAGTGGAAAATCTCTGAGTTAGACTAAGTTAGTCTCCTAAATATCTCCAATGCACTTATAAAAATCAGCACTTCAGCAAGCTTGTCTTGTTGCTCCTGGTCATGACCCTGCCTAGTTTACTACGTCTTTACTGTCGGTACATTCGCAGGTACCTCCTGGCCTGCCTGGACCAGCTGTCACTGACTGGTTTACGCTCCAGAGAAGCCCCTTGCACCTACCAATGGTCAAGCCTATCCTCACCATCTGAGGCTCTAGTGAAATCTGGGTAGTTGCTTAGTCACGCCCCTCTGGAGTATTGCTAGTCAGTGGCACACTGGGTTCACATCCGCTGTTCCGTGATACAACCATTCAAGCACCGCTGGGTGCTGGGTTGCTGGTCAAGACACGGCCGCTAGATAACACCAGGAGCTCAGGCCTCTCGCTGCGACTCCTGCTGCCACGCCCCCTTCTTCTGCTGCTACTTCTGCCTGCGACAGAAACATTTTGGCCACTGCCCATATGCCCATTCCCGTTGAAGGGCCTGTCATCTGTCTTTCTGACATACTGTATAATAAAAGAATTAAATTAAAATAATACACCCCAAAAAAGGCTGTAGTACAATGTAACTTTATCGCAGAACGGCAATTAAGACGTATTATTTTTCCTATTAATACACCCCAAAAAAAAGAACTATAACAATCACAATTTACTGCAGAACGGTTTATAGGACGTATGTATATTTACTTTTAATACACCACGTAAATAGATGTAGTACAAAGTAACTTAAACGCAGAACGGCAACTAAGACATATTTTTTCCGATTAATAACCCCCCCAAAAAAATATAACAATCACAATTCACAGCAGAACGGCTAATAGGACGTAAGTATCTTTCCTATTAATACACCTCGTAAATGGCTGTAGTACAATGTAACTTCATCGCAAAACGGCAATTAAGACGTATTATTTTTCCTATTAATACAACCCCAAAAAAAAACTATAACAATCACAATTCACAGCAGAACGGCTAATAGGACATACATTTATTTCCTTTCAAAACACCCTGTAAATGGCTGTAGTACAATGTAACTTCACTGCAGAAAGGCAATTAAGACATATTTTTTTTTTCTATTAATTCATCCCAGAAAAATCAATATAACAAGCACAATTCACAGAAGAACGGCTAACAGGACGTACGTATCTTTCCTATTAATACACCTCGTAAATGGCTGTAGTACAATGTAACTTCACCGCTGAACGGTAATTATGACATATATTTTTTCCTTTTTTTCCTATTAATACACCCCCTAAAAAAAGTAAAACAATGTAAAATCAATGCAGAATGGCTAATAGACGTACGTATCTTTCCTATTAATGCACCCCGTAAATGATTGTACTACCATGTAACTTCACCATTGAACGGCAATTATGACATATATTTTTTCCTTTTTTTTCTTCCTATTAATACACCCCCCAAAAAAAATAAAAATAAAATGCAGAACGGCTACTAGGAGGAAGGTATATTTCCTATTAAAACACCCGGTAAATAACTGTAGTACAATGTAACTTCACCGCAGAACCGCAATTAAGACGTTTTCTATTTTCAATAATAAACCCCCCCAAAAAAGTATAACAATCAAAATTCACCACAGAACGGCTAACAGGACGTACATAGCTTTCCTATTAATACACCCCGCAAATGGATGTAGTACAATGTAACTTCACCGCTGAACGGCAATTATGACATATATTTGTTAATTTTATTTCCCTATTAAAAGAGGTTCTCCGGGAATTAAGAAAATGAAAATACTTAATACTTATTACTGTAATGTAAATATATTCCCAAATACCTTTTATTATTTATAATAGCTCATTTTGTCTAGGGAGCAATCATCAGGAGAAATAAAATGGCTGCCGTCCTATTAGTACACACAAAACCTGTCCTAATCACACAGGAGGACAAATTACTTCACAACACTGAGGTAAATAGCTGCCTCATCCTCCTCTCCTACTTGTCATGGATTTTGATCCTGAATACAGTTTTTAATAAGATCTTCAGCTGAATATCTGTAGAAAAGGAGTTTATGATGAGACATGAAGTACAGAGAAGACAGAGAGGACAGACTGTGGTGATGTCACAGACTGCATACAAGTTTACCCCCACCCTCCTCTCTGTATTTCATGTCTCCTCATGAACTCCATTCCTAAAGAGATTCAGCCAAAGATCTTATCCAGCTGTATTCAGGATCATAATAAGAGAGGAGGATGAGGCAGCTCTTTAGCTCATTGTTGTGAGGTAACTTGTCCTGCTGTGTGATTAGGACAGGTTTTGTGTGCACTAATAGGATAGCTGCCATTTTATTTCTCCTAATGATTGCTCCCCAGACAAAACGAGCCATTATAACTAATGAAAGGTATTTGAAAATATATTTATAGTAAAGTAATTTTTAACCCCTTAGGGACCCATGACGTACCGCTACAGCATGGTTCCCGAGTCCTTAAGGACCCATGACGTACCGGTACGTCATCTATAGTTCCGATCACCGCTGCCGGGCGGTGATCAGAAAACGGTGCCTGCTCAAATCATTAAGCAGGCACCACGGCTAAATTCGCGAGGGGGTCCCGTGACCCCCCCATGTCGGCGATCGCCGCAAACCAGAGGTCAATTCAGACCTGCGGTTTGCGGCTTTTACCTGGTGCGGCGGGGGTCGGCGGTGCCACCGGGTCCCCATGGGGCTGTGGGGGGAACCCGATGGCATGGAAGGCAGCGTGATGCCTTCCGGTGAAGAGCCTGTGAGATCCAGCCCCCTGAATCTCACAGGCCGGAAGCTGTATGAGTAATACACACAGTATTACTCATACAGCCAATGCATTCCAATACAGAAGTATTGGAATGCATTGTAAAGGATTAGACCCCCAAAAGTTCAAGTCCCAAAGTGGGACAAAAATTTAAGTGAAAAAAAAAAGTTGAAAAAAAAAAGTTTTCCCCCCCAAAAATTAAAAGTTTCAAGTAAAAATGAACAAAAACGTCATTGTCCCCAAATGAAGTTTGAAAAAAATTGGTAAAAAATAGGGGGGGGAAAAAAGTATACATATTAGGTATCGCCACGTCCGTATCGACCGGTTTTAAACACATATCACATGACCTAACCCTTCAGATGAACACCGTAAAAAATAAAAAATAAAAACTGTGCTAAATAAACCATTTTTTTGTCACCTTACATCACAAAAAGTACAACAGCAAGCTATGTTGGCGTTTTCCCATCAAAATAGTACCAATCTAACCGTCACCTCATCCCGCAAAAAATGAGCCCCTACCTGAGACGATCGCCCAAAAAAAAAAAAAACTATGGCTCAGAATATGGAGACACTAAAACATAATTTTTTTTGTTTTAAAAAAGCTGTTATATTGTGTAAAACTTACATAAATAAAATAAAAAAGTATACATATTTGGTATCGCTGCGTTCGTATCGACCGGCTCTATAAAAATATCACATGATCTAACCCCTCAGATGAACACTGTAAAAAATTAAAAATAAAAACTGTGCTAAATAAACCATTTTTTGTCCCCTTACATCACAAAAAGTGTAATAGCAAGCGATCAAAAAGTCACACGCACCCCAAAATAGTGCCAATAAAACCGTCATCTCATCCCGCAAAAATCATACCCTACCCAAGGTAATTGCCAAAAAACTAAAAAAATTATGGCTCTCAGACTATGCAAACACTAAAACATGATTTTTTTTACTTAAAAAAGAAATCATTGTGTAAAACTTACATAAATAAAAAAAAGTATACATATTAGGTATCGCAGCATCCGTGACAACTGGTCTATAAATATATCACATGATCTAACCTGTCAGATGAATGTTGTAAATAACAAAAAATAAAAACTGTGCCAAAACAGCTATTTCTTGTTATCTTGCCTCACAAAAAGTGTAATATAGAGCAACCA
The DNA here is from genome assembly GCF_905171765.1 of Bufo bufo. Lineage (NCBI taxonomy): Eukaryota > Metazoa > Chordata > Amphibia > Anura > Bufonidae > Bufo > Bufo bufo. The sequence continues at coordinate 380,640,206 of NC_053393.1, read as the reverse complement.
AAAATCATATGTACCCTAAATTAGTACCAACAATACTGCCACCCTATCCCGTAGTTTCTAAAATGGGGCCACTTTTTTGGAGTTTCTACTCTAGGGGTGCATCAGGGGGGCTTCAAATGGGACATGGTGTCAAAAAAAACAGTCCAGCAAAATCTGCCTTCCAAAAACCGTATGGCATTCCTTTCCTTCTGCGCCCTGCCGTGTGCTGGTACACCTGTTTACGACCACATATAGGGTGTTTCTGTAAACTACAGAATCAGGGCCATAAATATTGAGTTTTGTTTGGCTGTTAACCCTTGCTTTGTTACTGGGAAAAATGGATTAAAATGGAAAATCTGCCAAAAAATTTAAATTCTGAAATTCCATCTCCATTTGCCAATAACTCTTGTGAAACACCTAAAGGGTTAACGACGTTTGTGAAATCTGTTTTGAAAACCTTGAGGGGTGTAGTTTCTTAGATGGGGTCACTTTTATGGAGTTTCTACTCTAGGCTTGCATCAGGGGGGCTTCAAATGGGACATGGTGTCAAAAAAAACAGTCCAGCAAAATCTGCCTTCCAAAAACCGTATGGCATTCCTTTCCTTCTGTGCCCTGCCGTGTGCCCGTACAGTAGTTTACGATCACATATGGGGTGTTTCTGTAAACTACAGAATCAGAGCCATAAATATTGAGTTTGGTTTGGCTGTTAACCCTTGCTTTGTAACTGGAAAAAAATTATTAAAATGGAAAATCTGCCAAAAAAGTTAAATTTTGAAATTGTATCTCTATTTTCCATTAATTTTTGTGGAACACCTAAAGGGTTAACAAAGTTTTTAAAATCAGTTTTGAATACCTTGAGGGGTATAGTTTCATTTTTGGGTGGTTTCTATTATGTAAGCCTCGCAAAGTGACTTCAGACCTGAACTGGTCCCTAAAAATTGTGTTTTTGAAAATTTCTGAAAAATTTCAAGATTTCCTTCTAAACTTCTAAGCCTTGTAACATCCCCAAAAAATAAAATATCATTTCCAAAATGATCCAAACATGAAGTAGACATATGGGGAATGTAAAGTAGTAACTATTTTTGGAGGTATTACTATGTATTATAGAAGTAGAGAAATTGAAACTTGGAAATTTGCAATTTTTTACTAATATTTGGTAAATTTGCAATTTTTTTATAAATAAAAATGATTTTTTTTACTTCATTTTACCAGTGTCATGAAGTACAATATGTGATGAAAAAACAATCTCAGAATGGCCTGGATAAGTCAAAGCGTTTTAAAGTTATCAGCACTTAAAGTGACACTGGTCAGATTTGAAAAAAAAAAAGTCCGTAAGGTGAAAGTCCTTAAGGGGTTAAGTATTTTCATTTTCTTAACAGTAAGACAATGTAAAATCCATGCAGAATGGCTAATAGGACGTACAGTCAGGTCCATAAATATTGGGACATCCACACAATTCTAAAATTTTTGGCTCTATACACCACCACAATGGATTTGAAATGAAACGAACAAGATGTGCTTTAGGGCTCATTCAGACGGCCGTATGCTGTCCGCAAAAATACTGAATGCTATCCGTTTTTTTGCGGATCCGCAAAAAAACGGATCTGCAAAAAAACGGATAGCATTCAGTATTTTTGCGGACCCATAGACTTTAATGGGGCCATGTCCTGATTTTCACGGACAAGTATAGGACATGTTTCATTTTTTTTGCGGATCCGCAAAAAAACGGATAGCATTCCGTATTTTTGCGGACAGCATACGGCCGTCTGAATGAGCCCTTAACTGCAGACTGTCATATTTAATTTAAGGGTATTTACATCCAAATCAGGTGAACGGTGTAGGAATTACAACAGTTTGCATATGTGCCTCCCACTTGTTAAGGGACCAAAAGTAATGGGACATAATAATAATCATAAATCAAACTTTCACTTTTCAATACTTGGTTGCAAATCCTTTGCAGTCAATTACAGCCTGAAGTCTGGAACGCATAGACATCACCAGACGCTGGGTTTCATCCCTGGTGATGCTCTGCCAGGCCTCTACTGTAACGGTCTTCAGTTCCTGCTTGTTCTTGGGGCATTTTCCCTTCAGTTTTGTCTTCAGCAAGTGAAATGCAGGCTCAATCGGATTCAGGTCAGGTGATTGACTTGGCCATTGCATAAGATTCCACTTCTTTCCCTTAAAAAACTCTTTGGTTGCTTTTGCAGTATGCTTTGAGTGATTGTCCATCTGCACTGTGAAACGCCGTCCAATGAGTTCTGAAGCATTTGGCTGAATATGAGCAGATAATATTGCCCGAAACACCTTAGAATTCATCCTGCTGCTTTTGTCAGCAGTCACATCATCAATGAACCGGAAAAGGACTGTGATCGGTGGTGTGATTACACACCACCAATCACAGTCTGAGCATTTGGGAGAGGCGGTGCTGGCCGTGGTGCTGATTAGGGGTGGCGATGCTGTCCAAGGTGCTGATTGGTGCGGGGAGAGAGGCGGGAGATTCAAACTCCCGGCGCTCCTCTCTCCCCTCCTCTTCCTGTTTCAGCACCTGCACCGTCCACAACCGTCCTCCTGTGATCCCCCGTCGTCGGCACCCATCACCCTCCTGCACCCATCACCCTCCAGGTAGGTTAGAGTCAGTGAGGGAGAGGCACCGTTAGGCAGGGATAGAAGGGAAGGTTAGTTAGGAAAAAAATATATATATAACTTTATCTAAATTTATTGTTTTCTAGCTTTGAGACCCTGCCACATTTTTTTTCCCTAACACTTGTCAATTTTTTTTTTTTACTTTTTAGTACGTGAATACCCGTGCCCCCACACACACGCACATACAATAAAGTTTTACACGCACGCACATACACACGCACACACACATACCCATGGCCCGCCGGATGTTCTCGGTGGAGGAGGCATACGGCCAGCTTGCCTCCGACTCTGAGAACCCCAGTGAGGATGAGGATGACCCCACGTTCCTCTTGTGATCCGCATCCTCCTCATCATCATCTGATGACGATGAGCCCCCAAGGCGACGGAGACTCTTTGGCCCACCCTAGTACGAGCCGCCCTGGGGCTCGTACTGGTTTCCCGGCCCACCAAATAAGCCCACCGGAGCCCCCTGCCGGTGAATTTAGCTGGTGTCCCCCAGTGGATTTTGAGTCCGAGATTCTGGATTTTGTTGGCAATCCAGGAATCCAGATTCCCACAGTGGGGTTCACTGAAATGGAGTTTTTTTTTTCAGTGACCCATTTGTGAATCTGATAGTGGAGCAGACGAACCTGTATGCCCAACAGTTCGTTGCGCAGCACCCGGGCTCCTTTTTGGCTAGACCCGGGGGCTGGACGCCGGTCAGTGCACCCGAGATAAGGACATTTTGGGGCCTCGTGCTGCACATGGGTCTAGTGCAAAAACCCAGTGTCAGGCAATACTGGAGTGGGGACGTCCTCTACCTGACCCCACTCTACAGTATGGCCATGACACGCCCCCGGTTTGAGGCCATCCGGAAATGTCTGCATTATTCAGATAATGCAGCATGTCCCCCCCCCCCCCCCGAGGTAATCCTGCCCATGACCGTCTGTATAAGATACGGCCGGTCATCGATCACTTCGGGGCCAAATTTGCGCAGGCCTACGTACCTGGAAGGGAGGTCGCGGTTGATGAGTCTCTCGTTGCGTTCAAGGGGAGACTCAGTTTCCGCCAATACATTCCCACTAAGCGGGCGAGGTATGGCGTGAAAATGTACAAAATTTGTGAGAGTACCTCAGGGTACACATACAAATTTCGTGTGTACGAGGGGCGAGATTCCTGTATTGAACCCCCAGAATGTCCCCCCACTCTGGGTGTTAGCGGGAAACTCGTGTGGGACCTTATGTACCCACTGCTAGATAAGGGTTACCACTTGTACGTGGATAACTTTTATACTAGCATTCCCTTGTTCAGGTCCCTTGCCGCCAGATCCACGTCCGCTTGTGGGACCGTGTGGAAAAATCAACGCGGCCTCCCTACCTACCCCCTCCAGGTACCTATCCCCAGGGGTGAGACCCGTGCCCTTACCAGTGGAAACCTGTTGCTGGTCAAGTAAAAGGACAAGAGGGATGTCCTTATACTGTCCACAATCCACGGTAACAGCATCACCTCTGTCCCTGTGCGAGGTACCGCGGCAACGGTCCTCAAACCCGATTTTATCGTCGACTACAATCGGTATATGGGAGGAGTTGATCTCTCTGATCAAGTCCTCAAGCCATATAATGCCATGCGCAAAACCCGGGCATGGTACAAAAAAGTTGCGGTCTACTTGGTGCAGGTTGCCATGTACAACGCTTTTGTACTATCCCGAAGCGCTGGCAGCACAGGGACATTCCTCCAATTCTATGACGCAGTCCTCAAGGCCCTGATCTTTTCGGACCGGGAAAGAGCAGGCCGGAGTACCTCGGGAATTGGAGGCGCCCGGATCGTCCCTGGCCAACATTTTCCAGGTGTGGTCCCCCATACTGGAAAGAAGGGACGAACCCAAAAAAAGTGCAGAGTGTGTCGCAGGAGGGGGATACAGAAGGACACCATCACTCAATGTGACACGTGCCCCGATCATCCGGGCCTCTGCGTTATCGATTGCTTCAGGGAGTATCACACTTCCATGGAGTACTACATTTTTATAATCCCCAACAGTCCCTTAGAGAACATAAAAAACTATGGCTCTCAGACTTTGGAGACACGGAAAAAAAAAATTTCCCCAAAAATATTAGTTTTAGTGCAGGCATCCTCACCCCGGATGAACAGCGTTAAAAAAAAAAAAAAAAAAAAAAAAAGTGTAAAAAAAAGCCATTTTTTGTCACCTAACATCACAAAAAGTGTAATAGCGAGCGATCAAAATGTCATATGCACCCCCAATTAGTGCCAATAAAACCGCCATCTCATCCTGCAAAAAATGAGCCCCTACATTAGATAGACGCCCAAAAAAAAACAAACTGTAGCTCCCAGGCTATGGAGATACTAAAATATTTTTTTTTGGTTCCTAAAATTATAATATAGTGTAAAATCAAAATAATATTTAAAATGTAGACATATTAGGTATTGATCAAACCCCTCGGATGAACAGCGTTAAAAATATAAAATAAAAACGGTGCCAAAACACAAAAATTTTTGGCAAAATTTCCATTTGAATCCTTTTTTTCCGGTAATAAATCAAGGGTTAACAGCCAAACAAAACTAAATATTTATTGCCCTGATTCTGTAAGTTTGCAGAAACACCCCATATGTGGTCGTAAATGGTTATATAGCCACACGGCAGGGCATAGAACGAAGGGAACGCCATATGGTTTCTGGAAGGCAGATTTTGATGGACTGGTTTATTTACACCATGTCCCATTAGAAGCCCCCCCTGATGTAGCCTAGACTAGAAACTCCAAAAAAGTGACCCCATCTAAGAAACTACACCCCTCAAGGTATTCAAAACTGGGTTTACAAACTTTGTTAAACTTTTAGGTGTTCCACAAGAGTTAATGGCAGATGGAGAAACTATTTAGAAATTTCTATTTTTTGGAAAATTTTCCATTTGAACCCATTTTTTCCAGCAATAAAGTAAGGGTTAACTGCCAAACAAAACTCAATATGGGTTGCCCTGATTCTGTAGTTTGCAAAAACACCCCATATGTGGTCGTAAACTACTGTTTGGCCAAACGGGAGGACATAGAAGAAGGGAAACGCCATATGGTTTTTGGAAGGCAGATTTTGCAGGACTGGTTTTGTTTACACCATGTACCCTTTCAAGCCCCCTGATGCACCTCTAGAGTAGAAACTCCATAAAAGTGACCCCATCTAGGAAACTACGGGATAAGGTGGTTGTTGTTTTGGGACTATTTTAGGGTAAATATGATTTTTGGTTGCTCTATATTACACTTTTTTGAGGCAAGGTAACAAAAAATTTAAATTCTAAAATTGTTTCTACATTCGCTATTTAGTTTTGTGGAACACCTAAAGGGTTAACAAAGTTTGTAAAGTAACTTTTGAATACCTTGGGGGTGTAGTTTCTTAGATGGGGTCACTTTTTTGGAGTTTCTAGTCTAGGCTACATCAGGGGGGCTTCTAATGGGACATGGTGTAAATAAACCAGTCCATCAAAATCTGCCTTCCAGAAACCATATGGCGTTCCCTTCGTTCTATGCCCTGCCATGTGGCTATATAGCCATTTATGACCACATATGGGGTGTTTCTGCAAACTACAGAATCAGGGCAATAAATATTTAGTTTTGTTTGGCTGTTAACCCTTGCTTTATTACCGGAAAAAAAGGATTCAAATGGAAATTTTGCCCAAAAAATTGTATTTTGGCACTGTTTTTATTTTATATTTTTAAAGCTGTTCATCCAAGGGGTTTGGTCAAATGTTATTTTTATAGGGCAGATTCTTACGGACGCGGCGATACCTAATATGTCTACATTTTAAAATTTATTTAGATTTTACACTATATTATCATTTTAGGAACAAAAAAAAATTATTTTAGTATCTCCATAGCCTGGGAGCTACAGTTTTTTTTTTTTGTTGGGCGACTATCAAATGCGGGATGAGATGGCGGTTTTATTGGCACTAATTGGAGGTGCATATGACATTTTGATCGCTCGCAATTACACTTTTTATGATGTTAGGTGAGTTGCATGTTATTTTTATAGAGAAGATTTTTACGGACACGGCGATGCCCTATATGTATGGCTCTCAGACTTTGGAAACACTAAGCAGGCATCCTCAAACTGCGGCCCTCCAGATGTTGTAAAACTATTCCTTCCATATCCCCCTCTTGTGACACACTCTGCATATTTTTGGGGTTTGTCCCTTCTTTCCAGTATGGGGGACCACACCTGGAAAATGTTGGCCAGGGACGATCCGGGGCGCCTCCAAATCCCAAGGTACTCCGGCCTGCTCTTTCCCGGTCTGAAAAAATCAGGTCCTTGAGGACTGCCTCATAGAATTGGAGGAATGTCTCTGTGCTGCCAGCGCTTCGGGATAGTACAAAAGAGTTGTACAAGGCAACCTGTACCAAGTAGACCGCAACTTTTTCGTACCATGCCCGGGTTTTGCGCATGGCATTATATGGCTTGAGGACTTGATCAGAGAGATCAACTCCTCCCATATATCGATTGCAGTCGACGATACAATCGGGCTTGAGGACCGTTGCCGCGGTACCTCGCACAGAGACGGGGGTGGTGCTGTTACCATGGATTGTGGACAGTACAATGACATCCCTCTTGTCCTTATACCTTACCAGCAAAAGGTTTCTACTAGTAAGGGCACGGGTCTCACCCCTGGGGATAGGTACCTGGAGGGGATGGGCAGGGAGGCCGCGTTGATTTTTCCGCACGGTCCCACAAGTGAACGGAGATCTGGCGGCAAGGGACCTGAACAAGGGAATGCTAGTATAAAAGTTATCTACGTACAAGTGGTAACCCTTATCTAGCAGTGGGTACATAAGGTCCCACACGAGTTTCCCGCTAACACCCAGAGTGGGGGGACATTCTGGGGGTTTAATACGGGAATCTCGCCTCTCGTACACACAAAATTTGTAAGTATACCCTGAGGTACTCTCACAAATTTTGTACAGCTTCACGCCATACCTCGCCCGCTTAGTGTGAATGTATTGGCGGAAACTGAGTCTCCCCTTGAACGCAACGAGAGACTCATCAACCGCGATCTCCCTTCCAGGTACGTAGGCCTGCTCAAATTTGGCCCCGAAGTGATCGATGACCGGCCGTATCTTATACAGACGGTCATGGGCAGGATCACCTCGGGGGGGAAATGCTGCATTATCTGAATAATGCAGACATTTCCGGATGGCCTCAAACCGGAGACGTGTCATAGAGTGGGGTCAGGTAGAGGACGTCCCCACTCCAGTATTGCCTGACACTGGGTTTTTGCACTAGACCCATGTGCAGCACGAGGCCCCAAAATGGGCTCATCTCGGCTGCACTGACCGGCGTCCAGCCACCGGGTCTAGCCAAAAAGGAGCCAGGGTGCTGAGCAACGAACTGTTGGGCGTACAGATTCGTCTGCTCCACCATCAGATTCACAAATGGGTCACTAAAAAAAAAAAAGTCCATTTCAGTGAACCCCACTGTGGGAATCTGGATTCCTGGATTGCCAACAAATTCCTGAATCTCGGGCTCAAAATCCACTGGGGGACACCAGCTAAGTTCATTGGCAGTGGGCTCCAGTGGGCTTATTTGGTGGGCCGGGAAACCAGTACGAGCCCCAGGGCGGGTCGTACCAGGGTGGGCCACAGGGTCCCTAGCATGTGGGGCCCCTGGCTCCGCCTGGCGGTGCCTCCGCCGCCTTGGTGGCTCATCGTCATCAGATGATGATGAGGAGGATGCGGATGACAAGAGGAACGTGGGGTCATCCTCATCCTCACTGGGGCTCTTGGAGTCGGAGGCAATCTGGGTGTATGCCTCCTCCACCGAGAACATCCGGAGGGCCATGGGTATGTGTGTGTGTGCGTGTGTATGTGCGTGCGTGTAAACCTTTATTGTATGTGCGTGTGGGTGGGGGCACGGGTGTTCGCGTACTAAAAAAATAAATAAAATTTTTTTTCAAAGTTGCTGATCAGCGGTACAACGCTGATCGGCAGTGGGGCGGGCGATGCGCTAACAGTGGCAAGTGGCAGGGGGGTCTAGGGTCTCAAAGCTAGAAAATAAAAAGTTTAGATAAAGTGTTTTTTTTTTTTTTTTCCTAACTAAATTTTCCCTTCTATGCCTGCCTAACGGTGCCTCTCCCTCACTGACCCTAACCTACCTGGAGGGTGATGGGTGCAGGAGGGTGATGGGTGCCGATTGGGGGCGGATCTCAGGAGCCTGGTGAGGACGGTGCTGCGGGTGCAGGTGCTGAACAGGAAGAGGAGGGGAGAGAGGAACGCAGGAAGCTTGAATCTCGCACCTCTCTCCCTGCACCAATCAGCACCCTGGACAGCAGGCATCAGCACCATGGCCAGCACCGCCTCTCCCAAATGTTCATACTGCGATTGGTGGTGTGTAATCACACCACCGATCGCAGTCTTTTTCCTGTTCATCGGGTCACCGGAGACCCGAATGGACCGGAAACGCAGCAAACCGCAGGTCTGAATTGACCTGCGGTTTTCTGCGATCGCCGATATGGGGGGGTCACATGACCCCCACAGGCGTTGTGACAGGATGCCGCTGAATGATTTCAGCCGGCATCCCGTTCCGATTAACCCCCGCGGCGCCGCAATCGCATTTTGAACCCATGACGTACCGGTATGTCATGGGTCCTTAAGGACTCGGGAAACATGCCGTACCGGTAAGTCATGCGTCCCTAAGGGGTTAATCCGGACTCTTTTTCTGCCCCATATCAAATCGTTGAAAATTCTTTCAATCCAGTTAAATTATGAATTATTGATCCAAATCGGGCAAGCAGAGATGATATATAGAATTTGAGGAAGCAACACCATTTTAATGAGTGCTATTCTATCTGCTTGCCCGAGGGGCAGTTTCTGCCAAACTCTGACTTTGTTTTTGACTTTATCAATCAGCGGGGCCAGGTTTAGTTTATTAAAGTCCCATGCTGAGGCGCTAATCTTTACCCCGAGGTATACTACTATCTCTGTGGCAGCAAGCAGTTCTCCCTGCCTTTCTATTATTTCTTCATTCCACGGTGTCACTGGAAGGATTAGTGACTTCACCCAGTTAATTTCAAGAAAGGAAAGGTAGCCAAATTCATTAATTACCTTCATAACGTGAGGAGTGGTTACTCCTCTATCTTTCAAGAAAATAAGAATATCATCCGCGTAAAGGCTTATTTTATCCTGGGGTACCCTCACTCCAAACCCAGAAATACGCTCATCCTGCCTAATTAAACAAGCAAGAAGTTCCAAGAATATTGCGAAAAGAAGAGGCGAGAGGGGGCATCCCTGTCTGGTACCTCGCTGAAGCTCGAAAGGGGGTGACCAAGACCCATCAATACTTATTCTCACTGTCAGGGAGCTTGATGAACTCTGTCTCCCCAAATCTATCTCAGCCATCACTCTCCAAAGGTAATTCCACTACACCCTGTCAAAAGCCTTAGCGGCATCCAATGACAGGATGGAGCAGTCCTCACCTACCCCCACCTGGATATTAACCATAGCTCTACGAATATTGGTGTGGGAGTGTCTGTTAGGGATGAAACCAGTTTGATCTGGGTGAATCAATTTTTCTATTACTTTTTTCAAACGGATTGCGAATATTTCAGCACATATTTTAAAGTCTGTATTTAGTAAAGAAATTGGGCGATAAGAGCTTGGATCATTTAGGTCTTTATCTTTTTTTGGATAAGAACAATGATAGCTTCTGCTAATGAACCTGGAAGAGAGCCTGCAGTACAGGACTCATTGAGGTCTCGCAGGAGGAACGGGAAGAGAACCTCCCCGTGCCTCCTGTAGACCTCAAACGGGAGTCCATCTGTGCCAGGTACAGAATTTCCCTGAATGGAGCCGAGGGCCTCGTATAGTTCACCTATCTGAATTGGTGTATTTAACAAGGCCTTATCCTTTTCCTATAAAGCTGGAATATCTAGTTTCTCAAAGAATTTATCCAGTTCCTTTTCGGTCCCGGAATAATCTGAGGTATATAGTGCAGAAAAAAATTCCATGAATTCCCTCTCTATTCCTTTAGTGTCGATCAAAATCTGACCATTTCTTGATCTAATACTTTGAATCTTGATCTGGCATTGTCGGCTCCGTTTTCCAGATTCGCAGAAATATTTCTGACCATTAAAAAAAATCTTCTGTTGGGCTTCATTGGATAGATAATTTTTGTGTTTCTCCCGAGCTTTATTTAGTTCTTGGAGCTTTTTATTAGTTCTATTCCTAGTTATCTCAATTTCTAACTCTCTTAGTCTGTCTTCTAATTGTTTTTCCGTTATAGCAAATATGGCTTTTCTCCTCTTTATTTCTCTTACATACACAACTCGAGTGAATGCCTTAAGTGCATCCTACACGAAGTGTATATGTGAGGAGCCAAAATTAAAATTCCAAAATTCCACTATCTCATGAGAAATTTTCTCCTGTTCACCATACAGGCTTATCCAGTGGGGGTTCAGCCTAAAACTTCTTATCTGTTGAATTGGATTTGTCTGCTTAATTACCAAAAGTATGGGGGAGTGATCCGAGACCCCGCAAGGTTCATATTTCATGCGTTCTACCCTGTATATAAAATGAAGAGTGGTAAAGGTCATGTCAATCCGTGACATTGCCTCACAAGAGTGGCTATAGCACGAGAACGCTTTTTTCCCCCATACAAATGTCGCCAAATATCAATTAATGCTAATTCTTGGCAGGGTTTGTGTAAAAGAGTGTACTCTCCCCGTCACTTCTTCTGACCAGTGGAAATCGAGAATCTATCTACTGTATATCTGGGTACATCATGTTGTTGAAATCCCCTATAGCTATAATCGGGCATACATCCCTACTGCTAACGAAATCAGCTAAGCGTGAAATGATACAGTTGCAAGAAAAAGTATGTGAACCCTTTGGAATGATATAGATTTCTGCACAAATTGGTCATAAAATGTGATCTGATCTTCATCTAAGTCACAACAATAGACAATCACAGTCTGCTTAAACTAATAACAAACAAAAAATTAAATGTTACCATGTTTTTATTGAACACACCATGTAAACATTCACAGTGCAGGTGGAAAAAGTATGTGAATCCTTGGATTTAATAACTGGTTGAACCTCCTTTGGCAGCAATAACTTCTACCAAACGTTTCCTGTAGTTGCAGATCAGATGTGCACAACGGTCAGGAGTAATTCTTGACCATTCCTCTTTATAGAACTGTTTCAGTTCAGCAATATTCTTGGGATGTCTGGTGTGAATCGCTTTCTTGAGAACATGCCACAGTATCTCAATCGGGTTGAGGTCAGGACTCTGACTGAGCCACTCCAGAAGACGTATTTTCTTCTGTTTTAAGCCATTCTGTTGATTTACTTCTATGCTTTGGGTCGTTGTCCTGTTGAAACACCCATCTTCTGTTGAGCTTTAGCTGGTGGACAGAAGGCCTTAAGTTCTCCTGCAAAATGTCTTGATAAACTTGGGAATTCATTTTTCCTTCGATGATAACAATCCGTCCAGGCCCTGACGCAGCAAAGCAGCCCCAAACCATGATGCCCCCACCACCATACTTCACAGTTGGGATGAGGTTTTGATGTTGGTGTGCTGTGCCTCTTTTTCTCCACACATAGTGTTGTGTGTTTCTTCCAAACAACTCAACTTTGGTTTCATCTGTCCACAGAATATTTTGCCAGTACTGCTGTGGAACATCCAGGGGCTCTTGTGCAAACTGTAAACGTGCAGCAATGTTTTTTTTTTTACAGCAGTGGCTTCCTCTGTGCTATCCTCCCATGAAATCCATTCTTGTTTTGTGTTTTATATATCGTAGATTTGCTAACAGGGATGTTAGCATATGCCAGAGACTTTTGTAAGTCTTTAGCTGACACTCTAGGATTCTTCTTCACCCCACTGAGCAGTCTGCGCTGTGCTATTGCAGTCCTCTTTACAGGACGGCCACTCCTAGAGAGAGTAGCAGCAGTGCTGAACTTTCTCCATTTATAGACAATTTGTCTTACCGTGGACTGATGAACAGCAAAGCTTTTGGAGATACTTTTATAACCCTTTCCAGCTTTATGCAAGTCAACAATTCTTAATCGTAGGTCTTCTGAGAGCTCTTTTGTGCGAGGCATCATTCACATCAGGCAATGCTTCTTGTGAAAAGCAAACCCAAAAGCAACTGGTGTGTGTTTTTTATAGGGCAGGGCAGCTGTAACCAACACCTCCAATCTCATCTCATTGATTGGACTCAAGTTGGCTGACGCCTCACTCCAATTAGCTCTTGGAGATGTCATTTGTCTAGGGGTTCACATACTTTTTCCACCTGCACTGTGAATGTTTACATGGTGTGTTCAATAAAAACATGGTAAAATTTAATTATTTGTGTGTTATTAGTTTAAGCAGACTGTGATTGTCTATAGTTGTGACTTAGATGAAGATCAGATCACATTTTATGACCAATTTGTGCAGAAATCCATATCATTCCAAAGGATTCACATACTTTTTCTTACAACTGTATATAATTAAAATGGGGAGGGGGGGGTATATATGAAAGCAAGAATGCAAATGATTCCATTCCATTGAGCATGAGTATGAACACAAATCTTCCCTCTTTATCAATTCTATGCTCAAGTGGAGTGAAATCCACACTCCTGTGAACATATACGCTTACTCCCCGTGAGCTGGCAGTGAAACAAGAGTGATATTCATATTTTGCCCATTTCCTTCTCAGGATTTCTTTTTTATCCAGGGTACCATGAGTTTCAATTGCTAGTAAATGTCTGCAGACTAAGTCAAACACTATACACCTTTTTGTTCTATCCGCCAGCCCACACACGTTCCAGGCTAACACCCTATGTGCCATAGCCCAATCATGCTTAAGAAACTATCACAGGCCAGCCTGGCCTCCCTCTTCCTGTCGTTTCCATATGCACTGGCTCCGGAGGCAACAAGCGCAGCCAAACCATTCACCCCCCCAACCCAGTCCCTCCCGTCCCCGCCCACTCACCCCCCACACCCCACATCCTAATCCATTAGAAAAATTCTCATAAACCTCTTTCAATCTTCCCCGCCCCCCACCCAATCCCAGTATCCCCCCTCTTATGCCGACCTCACTAAATATCCTTCATACAGAATAATTTAAACTCCAATCCCTTTATGTTCCAGCCACTTCCTCGCCTCTTCTGGGGATGGAAAGAACTGTACCTGATCCTGATATACAACTCTGAGTCTAGTTAGATATAACGTAGAATACGCAATGTTTGCGGCTGCGAGCTTTTTTTTTGAGGTCGCAAAATTCTCTTCTCTTTTTTTGAGTTTCTCTAGAAAAATCAGGGTATATTTCTATCCGGTTACTATTATACATAATTTCCTGTAATTCCCGCTTCTGCCTCAAAATTAAATCTCTATCTTTAGAGCATAGCATTTTAACAATAATTGCTCTTGGTGGGAATCTAAGATTCGATCTTCTTGTTCTATCCTCCATGTCTATTAGCTTATCTATTAAATATTTACTCTCAGAATCAAGTGAATCTCCTTCATCTCCTGAGAAGAGACCTGTAGATCTTTTATTTTTCCCCTCATCTTACTCATTTCATCTTTTATTAGGGAGATGTCAGATTGTACTGAAGAGATTTTGATTGACAAGTCTCCCAACAATTCATTAGATTGAGAGACAGCTACCAAAATCTCTGCCAGCTTTCTGTCTATCAACTCAATTTTACTATCTCCCCTTTTTGTTTGCCAGCTTCCATCTTCTCCTGGGGGTTCCCTGGGATTTCTTGCTCTTGGTTATTTTCGCCCGGATCATCACTACCCCCCCGGGTCCTATGTGCCAGTCTGGTTTTAGGTGGGGGAGATTTTAAAAATGTATCAAGCTTAGTAATTGGGCTATTTATACCCCCACCCTTGGGGGAAACAGTCCCAACAGATTTCCTGTTTTGTATTTTTGCCGGCATTATATGGGGAGGTGAGGGGGGATTCTTAAATATAGCTCTTATCAGCAGAAACTATATTAAACAAGTGTATGATACACCCGCCACTCAAGGAGACTCCACCCTTAGTTCTTTCTCCCTTGATTCCTTGCTATCTTCGGTCCTTAAATTATTTAGTTCTTAATGTAAACTTTTGATACAGATGTATAAAGTGACCAAAAACATTGTCAAAGTACAGAAGAGGCTAGATGGCGAGCAACAAACCCAAAATCCAGTTGTATGCGGTTTAACCCAAACAGACAAACCAAACTGCCCTGCAAACTATCCTTATTACCAACAGCAACAGGAAATAGCATTCATATCAAAAAGCGCAGTTCGGTGGCAAATATTTCAGTCCTGACAGCTCAGGCTGGGCAATACAAAATTATAGGTTCGGCTGAAAAGAAACAGTGGCCCTGTTTTTTCCTTGGGAATATTTCTTAGAAGTAGCAACTGCAGTCTTCAGGGTGGTTATGAGCGCTGTAACTAAGGACGCATACAAACAGCGTATCAGATATCCTTGTCCTCAATGCAGTTTATGATGTGGAATTAGCGCTAGAAGTCCTCCAAATTAATGAGGGAGCTTTCCCTGGCCAATATCAAAGATTGGTAAAAGCACAGCCAGTTGTTTCTCTTGCTCATGTACCAATATACTAGAGCCCTCATAAATATAGACACTGTAAATGGGGATAAGCTCTCTCTTCAAACTTTTGATATCTTAAAAGTTTTCAATGGCTGGGGGTGAATGCTGAGACCACCATCGATCAGTTGGTGTTTGCATATTGTGGTCTCTCCTCTGCTCTGGCATGAACGCTGCATTCTCTGCATACAGCAAATCGGCCGGGGTGCTGGTTGTCGGACCCCAGCAGATCTGATATAGATGACCTATCCTGAGGATAGGTCTTCAATATAGGGAACTGGCCAACCCCTTTAAGGTGCCGTTCACATTAGATAAATATTGGCCGACCAACTAAACTGGATATAGAATGGGCGTTCACGACCCCAATCCACCTGGTAGTATACAGAAAAAAGCTTTACAACTGTGCTGCTAACTATGTTCTTCCGTACACCCGGTAATCAGCACCCCTAAATAAAGACTCAGATCACAACCAAAAATAAATACTGACATCAGATGCACTAAATAAATGCAGACCCCCAAACCAGTCACCCTAGCTGCTTCCTGGGATGTGACATAAGTCATGTCACAGGAAGTGTAGAAGTATACAAAGCAGGCACGGAAGCTGTGCTCACACAGAGAGAGAGAGACAACATTTTTATAATATTTTTAAAAATACCTAAAAAATAAATAAATAAAAATTAAAGAAAAAAAAAACTTTCAATTTATGTTAAAAATCTTAACAATAATAAATAAATATATAATCAGTATAGCCATGTCAATTAATGTTGCACTATTAACCCCTTAACGCAGAACGTACATGTACGGCAGGGGATGCATTGCCAGGTGCCCGCCCGATCACTGCAGGGGTCCGGAAGTCCCTGGTAGCCGGGCCCCTGCTGTATACCCCGGCATCGCGGATTAACCCCTTCTATGCCGCGGTGCGCGCTGACCGCGACATAGAAGTGGTTTGCGGAGGGTAAGTGAACGCATCGAATCTCC
This sequence comes from Bufo bufo, assembly GCF_905171765.1. Taxonomy (NCBI): domain Eukaryota; kingdom Metazoa; phylum Chordata; class Amphibia; order Anura; family Bufonidae; genus Bufo; species Bufo bufo. Next base: position 380,624,057 of record NC_053393.1, on the reverse strand, counting down.
GCGCTGCTGTGGCGGGGACCCGATGTGTGACAAGGCAGCCAGATGCCATGCAGAGGCTGCCCAATGCCCTGCACAGCATCTGAACCTGCCTTCTATGGGTGCCGAGGAAATCCAGCCTCAGGCTGGGTCTCCTAGGCAACTTGTTAGTGTATGACTCAGTGTCATACACTAACCGGCAATGCATTACAATACAGATCTATTGTAATGCATTGCAGAGGGGATCAGACCCCCAAAAGAGTGGGACAGAAATAAAGTAAAAAAAAAAAATTAAAAAGTGTTTTGAATAAAAAAAAATAAAGCTTCAAGTTTTTTCCTTTCCCCTGATTTTCTAATAAAAAATTTTTTTAAAAAAGAAAAACCGCACATATTAGGTATCGCCGCGACCGTAACGAACGGCTCTATAAATACTCACATGGCCCACCCCGTCCGATAGACACCATAAAAATAAAAACTGTTAAAAAAAGCCATTTTTGGCAAATTACATCACTAAAAGTGCAACACCAAGCGATCAAAAAGGCATATGCCCCCAAAAATAGTACCAATCTAGCAGTCACCTCATCCCGCAAAAAATCAGACCCTACATAGGACAATCGCCCAAAAAATAAAAAAACTATGGCTCTCAGACTATGGAGATACTGAAACATTATTTTCTTTGTTTCAAAAATGCTTTTATTGTGTTAAATGTAAAAAAAAAAAAGCATACATATTAGGTATCGCCGCGTCCGTGCTCTATAAAAAATACCACATGACCTAACCCCTCAGGTTTGGTCACCTTACATCACAAAAAGCTTCAGCCCATGATGATTGTTGTCGCGCTCTGGCTCTGGGCGGCCTTGTCCAACATCCATTTGCTGCTGTATGGCAAGTTGTTGTTGGCCCTCCTGGTAAGCTCTGAATCTTTCTCTGACTTCGGCTACGGCAATATCTTCAGCCCTCCTACTAAGGTCAGGCGACCGGTAGGGCCTATCTGCCACCTCCAATGTTGTCAGCTGCCAAAATATATTCGGCCCAACGAAGGAGGCTTGATGCTGGTATGTGGCGCTGGTGGGGCCGCTGATTCACTACTAGTCTCAGTGCTGTCATCCGGCTCTTCCCAGTTTTCCGGCTCGGGCGGTGGTCGGAATACCGCAGTGGCATACAGCAGGAGTAAATTCAATAGACTCTCTCACCTGGAGGTTATGTAGCCGACCGGGCAGGTAGGTCCTCTTGACAGACCGCCGATTCACAAAATAGTCTCTGCCAGTGCCCTGTTCTTTTAGAAATCCAAACCCCTTCTGTTTGTCAAACGACAGTACAATTCCTACTCGCCTCTCCAGCTGAGGTTGACGTTCTTCTGGGTGTTCTATCAGCCATTTGGTAAGCTCCTCAAAATAGACCTTAGTCCTGTTGGTTCTGGCGATAGCAGCATCATGTACCTCCGCCAATAATGTCTGCCATAGGGGGTCAGGTGTCCCAAACCCAGACGGTCTTTCTGGGACTCGGGGTTGCTCAGCGACAGGCTCCAGAATGCCTCTCTGGTAACTCCAGTTTCCACCTTTTGGCTGTATATAGGGGTAAGGCGGCAGCTTCTCACTTCTTCTAACATCTCGTGGATTGCCAGGCACACTTGCTATCTCGGGCGGCCATGTTTCTCTCGGAGCCAGCACACAGGACAAAATCAAGTAAGAATGTCCAGTCATCACACAAACTCCGCCTTTTCTCCAGCCCACCCCCTAGGTTCACTTGCATTGGGGGGGGAAGGGGGGGTGCAGACATTGTAATCCATGTTAGGCATCTTGTGGCGCCGTCAGAATTATTTTCCCGCACTTTTAAGGGGCGGTGTTCAATTTTCGCGCTACTAGATGGGGGTGTCACCACTTCTTCCACAGTGATGGCGCAGCACAAATTAATAAATAGGCTTCAGACGGCCATTTTAGATGCATAGAAAATCCATTCACTGACAGCAATCAGTTGTACTGACACAAAAATATGTGATTTTCCCATTTTCAACTATGCAATTCGACAATAGGGGTCTTGTACAATATCCCTGTGCAACTTTCAAGTGATTTAAGCAATTCTGCAGCTTAATAAAGACGATTGTATTCCAGCACATATAAAGTCTCTTAACTAGGCAATAATATGGATATAGTCAATACATGGTGTACAGTTCATTTAAAGGCACAGAGGCGTTTTTAATTATCCTGTTCGTGACACCAAATTCATGCAGCACTCCGGGGCTCCCTATGGAGGATGCGCGTGTGAGCATACTAGTGATAAGGTGCCGAGGATAGTAGTACTCACGGTTTAGTTGTCCCTTGGGGCCAGCAGTGCAGTGGATGGGAAGACAGCACAAAATCCTTTGGGCACTCTCGGTTGCAGGGAACACCAGCCAGATGTTGGCTGAGGTGCCCTTGATGGTAATTGGTGTAAGGTGCTTTTGCAGCTGGGCCCCTGGTTCGTGTCGCCAGCACCATTAGGTGCAAAGAGGAGGAGAATTGGAATGATGAGAGAGGCAGTAGTTGAACCAGGAAGAAAGTTTACTTGTCAGATTTAGCAAGGCTTCCAATAGCATCACTTTGTCTTTCATACAGATGGCAAAAAGGACAAAGCTGCAAAATCCAAATTAGCAGGCTACTTATGGTGAAGTGCATAGGTTCCCTCCAGCCCACTTGAGTGAATGTTCTAACTTGTGCTTGGTTCCTGGTCTTGCTCTGATCCCTCAACCTTTCCCTATTAGTTTAGATCCTCTGTAAATTAGTATTCTGACAGATGGCCTTTCTGTCCTTGATTATGGTGAAGCTGCCGGAAGCTTAGAATCTCTCCACCTGATGCAAATGACAGTTACCTTCCTTCGCCTATAGTCTTTAGTTCAATGATCCAACAACCCAAGGGCGATCTCCTTCATGGCAGGCAAACACTCTGCTTCATTATTTGAAAAGGTTGTGGTCTTCAGAATAATAATCTACTTGATACCCCGGAAGGGTACTCTACAGCGTAGGATCCTATAGTCCTGATCTTTGGACTCAATGGTTGAAACCAGCTAGTTCTCCTGGGCTAGGACCAGGAGGACAGAGACAAGACTGTCTCCTCTCCTGCCTCCTAACTCCTCCACTCCTATTCTCTACTCCCCTCTCACTTCCTGTGTCTGCACTATATATGTAGTGTGTTAGAGACCTCTAGTGGTGAAAAGTCTGTAGTGCGGGTTACCAGCCTGAAATATGGATTTAGCAGCATAGACAAAGAAATAGTGTAAAATAACATAATATTACACAACAATTTGGAGTGGACAATACACACAGGAGTGGGACACTACATTCCCCACTGCTTTAAATAAAGTTGGCCTCGACTTTTTGGGGTTTTCTAGTTGCTGTGGATCTCCTCGCGTCACCTGGAAAACACCAAAACATGCGCCACACCCATATATACTTCAAAGTTCAGCATTATATTATATATATTATTTTTCAAGTTAATCCAGTACATTCAAGTGCATAAAAGAGGTGGCATATAAATACACACACATTATCAAAATATCACACGTTAAATACTTTGGCGCAAAGGGAAAAATGGGCGCTGCTCTTTTTTCAATGCTTGACGGTAACAAAACTGGGCGTAGGCATAAAAACAAGTAATACAGTCCATAGCAAAAGTCCATAGTGTGCAAAGTCCAACTCAACATTAAGGTAAAACATTTATAGTATTAAGGGTTAAAGTGCAAAAAGTTCTGGTGTTGTAAACATGAATATTGCATAAAACAAGCACAGAAAATGTCCTTCTGGGTACATAATTTAAAATATTGTATAAAGTTTCTGATTCAAAGTCTCAGTAAACCTGAGAAGGGGGTAAAAAGAGTAAAAATGTAGCGCAAACAAAAACAAAAATGCGCAAATGGAGAATTTTTATGTTTTTGCTCTGCTGCAAGTCCAGCAGGTAATCCTGAATATATTCAAAGGGTCCCAGTAGTCTATGTAGTGGTTTGCGGAACTGCCACTAGGGGGTGCAACAAGCACAAGTTCTACATGGGCAGAAAACACAAAAGTTTTTTTATTTTTTTTATTTTGTGTGGCCTTCCGGTCTACTTACAAATAAGTGTCCTCTTCTTCAGGAACTACAATAACGGGCACCAGCCACCAGGGGAGATTCTCGGCGACAGGACCTCGGGTCGAGACCCCGTAGCATGCGGAGGCCTCCAAGTCTCAAAGGATATCTGCTTGGGGGCGGATCCTGTGTCTGGTATATGTCAGTCTCTCCAATGTCGTCAGCTGCCAGAATATATTAGGCCCAACTAAGGAGGCTTGATGCTGGTATGTGGCCCGGACAGGCGCTGGTAGGGCCGCTGATTCACTACTAGTCTCAGTGCTGTCATCCGGCTCTTCCCAGTTTTCCGGCTCTGGAGGTGCTCGGAATACCGCAGTGGTGCACGGGCCTCGCAGGCCCTCTGCGGGAGTAAATTCAACAGACTCTCCCACCTGGAGGTTATGTAGCCGACCGGGCAGGTAGGTCCTCTTGACAGACTGCTGATTCACAAAATAGTCTCTGCCCGTGCCCTGTTCTTTTAGAAATCCAAACCCCTTCTCTTTGTCAAACGACAGTACAATTCCTACTCGCCTCTCCAGCTGAGGTTGACGTTCTTTTGGGTGTTCTATCAGCCATTTGGTAAGCTCCTCAAAATAGACCTTAGTCCTGTTGGTTCTGGCGATAGCAGCATCACGTACCTCCGCCATTAATGTCTGCCATAAGGGGTCAGGTGTCCCAAAGGGGACTCTAATGTCTGCCATAAGGGGTCAGGTGTCTTTTTGGGACTCTAGGTTGCTCAGCGACAGGCTCCAGAATGCCTCTCTGGTAACTCCAGTTTCCACTTTTTGGCTGTGGATAGGGGTAAGGCGGCAGCTCCTCACTTCTAACTTCTCGTGGATCACCAGGCATACTTGCTATCTCGGGCTGCGACGCCATGTTTCTCTCGGAGCCAGCACACATGACAAAATCAAGTAAGAATGTCCAGTCGTCACACAAACTCCACCTTTTCTCCAGCCCGCCCCCTAAGTTCACTTGCATTGGGGGGGAAGGTGCAGACATTGTAATCCATGTTATTTTCCCGCACTTTTAAGGGGCGGTGTTCAATTTTCCCGCTACTAGATGGGGGTGTCACCACTTCTTCCACAGTGATGGTGCAGCACAAATTAATAAATAAGCTTCAGGCGGCCATTTTAGATGCATAGAAAAGACTATTCACTGACAGCAATCAGTTGTACTGACACAAAAATATGTGATTTTCCCATTTTCAACTATGCAATTCGACAGTAGGGGTCTTGTACAATATCCCCATGCAATTTTCAAGTGATTTAAGCAATTCTGCAGCTTAATAAAGACGTTTGTATTCCAGCACATATAAAGTCTCTCAACTAGGCAATGGATATAGTCAATACACTGTGTACAGTTCATTTAAAGGCACAGAGGCATTTTTAACCCTTTCATGACCAAGGGTCATTGATGCCCCAGTGTCCAGGTCAAAATTTACAAATCTGACATGCGTCACTTTATGTGGTAATAGCTTTGGAACACTTTTACTTATCCAAGCCATTCTGAGAATGTTTTCTCGTGACACACTGTACTTCATGATAGTCATAAATTTGAGTCAATATATTTCACCTTTATTTATGAAAAAATCCCAAATTTACCAAAAATTTAGAAAAATTCACAATTTTCAAAATTTAAATTTCTCTGCTTCTAAAACAGAAAGTCATACCTAATAAAATATTTATTACTTAACATTTCCCATATGTCTACTTTATGTTGGCATCATTTTGCAAATGTGATTTTATTTTTTTAGGACGTTAGAAGGCTTAGAAGTTTAGAAGCAATTCTTAAAATTTTTAATAAAATTTCCAAAACCCACTTTTTAACCACTAGCTGCACACATAACGCCGATAGTCGTCCGGGCGGCGGCACACACAGGCTCAGCGACGCCTATTGGCGTCATCTCGCGTGAGCCGAGATTTCCTGTAAACGCGCGCTCACAGGAGCGCCTGTTCACAGGATCGCGAGGTAAACGAGTTGATCTACAGCCTGCCAGCAGCGATCATTCGCTGGCAGGCTGTAGATGCGATTTTTTTAACCCCAGAAAGCTATATTAGACGCTGTTTTGTTAACAGCGTCTAATATACCTGCTACCTGGTCCTCTGGTGGTCCCTTTTACTTGGATCGACCACCAGAGGACACAGGCAGCTCTGTAAGTAGCACCAATCACCACACTACACTACACCCCCCCGTCACTTATTAACCACTTATTAACCCCTGATCACCCCAAATAGACCCCCTGATCACCCCCCTGTCATTGATCACCCCCCTGTAAGGCTCCATTCAGACGTCCGTAAGTGTTTTGCGGATCTGCAAAACACGGACACCGGCAATGTGCTTTCTGCATTTTGCGGATCCGCACATTGCCAGAACTATATAGAAAATGCCTTTTCTTGTCCGCAATTGCGGACAAGAATAGGACATGTTCTATATTTTTGCGGAACGGAAGTGCGGACCCGGAAGTGCAGATCCGCAATTCCGGATCCGATCGGGACAAAGTCTGTCCCCATAGAAATGAATGGGTCCGCAATTCCGTTCCGCAAAATGCGGAACAGAATTGCGGACGTGTGAACGGGGGCCTAAGGGTATCACCGCCAGTTAGTTAGCTACTTGTTAGGTAGTTAGCACCCACCGCACCGCAGTCACTGATTAGTCGCTGATTAGCGTCATCGCTGTCGCTAATCAGCACTAGTACTATATAGTATCTGTAAGTGATCAAGACTGATCGCAATCAGATCTATATCAGTACATTAGGGTCACCTTAGGCTCTACAAAAAACGCAGTGTTTGCCCGATCAGGCCTGATCTTGTGCGCACACTTGCGTTCAGTCCGCCCCACCGCAGTGACAGATTTATCAGAGGCTGAACGGAAAAAAAAAATCTCATTACCCGTATGCTCAATATATGGCCTCATGCACACGACCGTGCCGTTTTTTGCGGTCCGCAAACCGCGGATGCGCAAAAAACGGAAGGCGCCCGTGTTGACTTCCGCAATTTGCGGAACGGGCGCCGGCAATATAAATGCCTATTCTTGTCCGCAAAGCGCGGACAAGAATAGGACATGTTATATTTTTTTAGCGGGGCCGCGGAACGGAGCCACGGATGCGGACAGCACACGGAGTGCTGTCCGCATCTTTTGCGGCCCCATTTAAATGAATGGGTCCGCATCCGAGACCCAAAACGGCGGCTCAGATGCGGACCCAAACAACGGTCGTGTGCATGAGGCCTAAGGAGAATAGCAGAAACTCCTAATGCTGGCCATACATGTAATGATTGCGGAGACCCTCAAATGCCAGGGCAGTACAAACACCCCACAAATGACCCCATTTTGGAAATAAGACACCCCAAGGTATTCGCTGAGGGGCATATTGAGTCCATGAAAGATGGAACTTTTTGTCACAAGTTAGCGGAAAGGGAGACTTTGTGAGAAAAAATAAATAAATATCAATTTCCGCTAACTTGTGCCAAAAAAAAAAACCTTCTATGAACTCGCCATGCCCCTCACGGAATACCTTGGGGTGTCTTCTTTCCAAAATGGGGTCACATGTGGGGTATTTATACTGCCCCGGCATTTTAGGGGCCCTAAAGCGTGAGAAGAAGTCTGGAATCCAAATGCCTAAAAATGCCCTCCTAAAAGGTATTCGTTGGACTTTCGGCCCCTTTGCGCACCTTGGCTGCAAAAAAGTGTCACACATGTGGTATCTTCGTACTTAGAAGAAGTAGGGCAATGTGTTTTGGGGTGTATTTTTACATATACCCAGGCTGGGTGACAGAAATATCTCTGAAAATTGACAACTTTGTATAAAAAAAAATGGAAAAAGTTGTCATTTAGGCCTCATGCACACGACCATTTTTTTTTACGGTCCGCAAAAACGGGGTCCGTAGGTCCGTGATCCGTGACCGTTTTTTCGTCCATGGGTCTTCCTTGATTTTTGGAGGATCCACGGACATGAAAAAAAAGTCGTTTTGGTGTCCGCCTGGCCGTGCGGAGCCAGACGCCTCTATGTTAGAATATACTGTCAAATATGAGTTAGATCGTGAAACTCAAATCCGACAGTATATTCTTTTTTTAAACATTCACTTTTTTTTAAAGTATACAACAGTAAAGCATAATATCACATATACTTTTTGAATATTTAGGAAAAAGGCATGACCAGTGCAACTGGTCTAAATGGCAAATTAGTGCAAGTCACAAGTATAACCTCTATCCAAAGATAACAAGTGGTTCGCAAACCTAACTTATCATGCATTGTGAGATTGCAGATTCCATACAATGGATTTCCCCCTTAGTGGACAACAAATAATAATAATAGACATGACAAAAAATTAGACCTTAAGACAATCTTCGACCTAAACCTAAGAGTCGAGAAGGTTCACTCTCTTAACCTGTTCAATCTCAATCTGAGATCTATATACCCGAAAAAATGTATTATTATAAACCTGTTTTTCTCTTCCGCAAAAATCTGTGACTTAAAATTAAGACTCATGTTAAGATAGAACCTATTCTTACAATCAGTTTGGTTCCCCCCCTGGGTTGACATGAGTTCTGCTCCCCCAACACCCTCTGGGTGGCGATATCTCAAGATTTCTGTTCCTGTTGAGTAGCCATGTGCGACAACCAAGGTTGCCAAATTTTCAAAAACCCCTGTCTGTTGTGAGACTCCCAACTGGCCAATTCCTCCATTCTGCATAGGTGACTCATTTTCTCATACCACATGGCTATACTAGGCGGTTCAGTAGTTCTCCATAATGCTGGAACCAATAACTTGGCGGCTGTTATCATATGTGTCTGTAGATTATTTTTATTAGGAGTAAAGTTGCCCTCTGGCCTCCACAACAGAACCAGTGGGGCAGTAAGTGACAAGTTTCCTGAGCAGATCCTATTTATAGTCTCCTCTACTGAGTCCCAAAACTTTCTAATTTTATGACAGTGCCACCATATATGGGAAATGCTACCCACATCCTCCATACATCTCCAGCATTCACTAGAGCTTATTAAGTGGATTTTCCGGAGAAATTCAGGTGTACGGTACCATCTGGTTAGGGTTTTGAGTGAGTTCTCCTGCACTCTAACACATCTGGAGAATCCATGTGAATGTGACAAAATAAAAGCTCTGTTAGGTTCATCCAGGCTTATCCCTAGTTCCTTCTCCCATTCTTTAAGGTAAGTGGGCGGACTGTCTCCTCTTTTTTCTAGGATCTGTCTGTATATTAAGGATAAAGTTTTAGATGGCAATTTTGGCAATAGAACCATAGTCTCCAACCAGGTTGGGTCTATCCTTGAGTGGTTTTTAGATAACTTGAACTTCTTACATGTTACTTCAAAGTCCCATTTTTGAATATCTGATCCTACTCTAGGTGACTCCCCCCTGAGAGATTCAAAGATATTTGTGGTGAGCGGTATTTTCAAAAGGTCCCCTACTTTGAGTTCTGATACAGATTCCCACACCGGATTGGCCTCTATAACTTTATCTGAAAGGACATAAGGCAATATATTAAGAGGGGTAACAGGGGATAGTTCTCCTTTGCTTAGGTTTAACGCTGATGCCCTCTGACACTCTTTAATAGTACTCTTAGTAATAACACTTATAATTTCCTGAGGGTTTAATGTTAGAGGTTTGTGCCATAGCAAGTGTGCACAGTTTTTCCCCAGTACCTCTCTTTCAAAGCGTACATGTAGAGGGTTATCCCCAGTTCTAGCTAAAGTCAACCATCTTTCTAGATGGATAGCCTGAACATAGGCGGAAATATCCGGCAGTGAGATTCCCCCCTGTCTTTTCCTCCTTATAAGCAGAGAGTGAGGCAACCTCGCTTTTTTGTTATCCCATAAGAATTTCCCCATAATAGATCTCAATCTGTTCAGGAATGATCTGGGAATTGTTATTGGGAGGGCGCGGAGCATATATAGTATTTGGGGTAGGATGTATGAGGTCAACACGTTTTTCCTTCCTATCCATGAGATTCTGGGTAATAAGGATTTATTCAAAAACGTTTGCACTTTTGTTAATAACGGAGTGTAATTAAGCTGGAACAGCTGAGAAGGATTGGCTGGGATCATGACTCCCAAGTATTTAATCGCAGTGGAGGGCCACTTAAAGGGGGTCATTCCTTTAATCTTTTTCATTTGGGAAGGAGCTAGTGAGACTCCAATGGCTTCAGACTTTTCCATGTTGATTTTAAAATTGGAAATCTCTCCAAAGGCTTTAAAGGTGTCTAATATTTGCTTCATTGCTTCGATAGGGTTGGTGACCATTAGCAGTAAGTCGTCAGCAAATGCTGCCATTTTATGCGTATCACTCCTGAATTTGATTCCTCTGATACTGGGATCCTGTCTGAACTTCAGCAGAAGTGTTTCTAGAACTAATATAAATAGTGATGGGGATAGGGGACATCCCTGCCTAGTGCCGTTCTTAATAATGAAGGGGTCAGACAATGAACCATTGACTAGAATACGGGCTGTGGGAGCTGAGTACAGGGAGAAAATTGCTCTGACAAATGTATCAGGGAAGCCAAACGCCAATAAGGTACTTCGCATGAAAGGCCAACCAACCCTATCGAAAGCCTTTTCAGCATCTGTCCCTAGCAATATTAAAGGCATATTTTTCTTTTTAGCATAGAAAACTGCATTAACCACTCGGCTAACATTGTGCCTGCCTTCTCTGCCGGGCACAAACCCCACTTGCTCCTCCCCCACCAAACCGGGCAACAGACCTGCTATACGATGACTTAGCAATTTAGCCCACCATTTTAAATCTGTGTTAAGGAGTGAGATTGGACGATAGCTACCACACTCTTCCGGATCTTTCCCTTCCTTGTGGATGATAGTGATAGTCGCTTCCTGGGCCTGCGAGGGGAGGGACGAACCCCCTAGGAGGGAATTACACATCTTGGTGAAATATGGGATCAGAATTTCCGCAAATTTCTTATAATACACTATAGGGTAACCGTCTGGTCCTGGACTTTTCCCAGATGGAATGCTATTGAGAACCTTGGCAACCTCCTCCTCAGTGAATGGCTTCAGTAGATCTGTTCTATCCCCGGCAGACAAGGCAGGCACATCAATAGATTTCAGGAAAGCATCTATGTTATTTTGCAGCAACGTACTATCCCTAGTTTCGGGTCCCCTTTCTCCTTCCAGATTGTATAGTGAAGTATAGAACCTGCAGAATTCTTTCGCTATAGCTGGCGTAGCCGTTAATCTATGGCCTTCTTTAGATTTAATAACTTGAATAAAGGACTTATTCCTCTGTGCCTTTAGCAGGTTCGACATCAATTTAGAGCTCTTATCTCCGTGCGAGTAGTATTTGAACCGCAAAGCCTGTAATATTTTAGCTGATCTAATGTTCAACTTGTCTTTTAGCTGAGACCTTAGGGATTTTAGCTGCTTTAAAACTTCAATTGTCTGCGACTTTTTATGTAGCTTTTCCAGTGTGGAAATCTGCAAAAGCAGGGAGTTTATCAACTGTGTTCTTTGTCTTTTAACTTTGGCGCCTATACTGATAAGCTCTCCCCTAACTACAGCTTTGTGGGCCTCCCACAATATCGGGCATGACATCTGAGGGGTTTCATTTAAGCTAAAATAGTCTAGGATTACCTTCTTAACCCTATCTTTATGCTCGTTCTCCTCCAAAAGGGTAGAGTTGAGCCTCCATGACCAGGTCTTCGCAGGCATGCCATTCAATACTAACTTCAGGCTCACCGGGGCATGATCCGATATTGTGATCGACCCTATGGCGGCTTCTCTAACCATGGGAATAACAGTATTAGATAAGAATATATAATCAATGCGTTGGTAGGAACCGTGCACTTTAGAGAAAAAGGTAAAGTCCTTCTCCTCTGGGTGAATTAATCTCCACACATCAGATAAGCCCATATCTGCCAGAGTTATCTGCAATCTACGTTTCTGTCTTCCCGATAGCTGGGTCTTGGCAGATGTGGAGTCCATCCCATGGTCTAGTACAAGGTTGAAATCCCCTCCTAGTACTAAAATCCCTTCAGAGAACATTTTCAGGGAATCTAAAGCTTTCATCAACCATTTAATTTGACCCTTGTTTGGTGCGTATATGGCAGCGAAGGTAACCATTGCGTTCGCGACCTTCCCCTTAATAAATAGAAACCTGCCGTTGGGATCAATTAATTTCGCTGTTAACTGAAATGGGATATTCTTACTAAAACCAATAGAGACACCTCTAGATGCCGAAGAGTGAGTGGCATGGTGCCAGTCTGGGAAGTGTTTACTGTACATATTGGGGACATGGTCATGTCTGTAATGTGTTTCTTGTAGAAACACAATATCAGGGTTTTCTTTTCTAAGTGTGTGGTAAACTTGACTACGTTTCTGCGGAATGTTCATTCCATTTACATTAAGTGAATAAAGTGTGATGTACGTCATATCTGGAGTACCTGGTATCTAGATCAAACTTCTCATAGGTATCAGTGAACCTAAAGACTCGACTCAAGAAAGTAAAATAAAAAGACATAAAGACAAAAAACACACATATAAACAGAATAAAAGGACTTCCCAGTCCTATAGGCGCTATACAGCGCAATAGTGTAATTACATTTTGAGAATAAGAGATTGGGGGAGGGGACATAGGTAAAGACTTCTAGAAAAATCTAGATGAACCACTCACCCGACCTCTTATATAATTTCAGTAAAACTGACCGAATAACTACAACAATTTAAGAGTTCAGAACTCTTATCAAATGTATGGACCAAGAGTATTCTGTTCCACAAGCTCTGAGGCCTATGGTAGTATTACATAAACTAAGCCACTTTCTCAGTGCCATGGCATATCAAACTGAGCATCTGACTAGTTTGCTAGCAATGGTTTAACCTAACATTCTAAACAGTGACAACTTTACATTTCTCTTACTATAGAGCACGTATATAGTAAGTAGGTGAACAAAGGCTCTCTCTGGGGCAAGTGCCTATCATGAGAGAATCAAAACTTCAACCTCCAACAACAGGAGGCCTCAATTCAGTCCCCTGTCAGCGGTTTCTTCTTTGTGCTCTTGTGCTTAGGCGTATCTTTCCAGGGTAACGGACCAGAAAGCTTGGGCAGCTTCTCCATATTAGCTGAAGGGAGCCAGGAAGGGATATCCAGGGGAGAAATCTCCAGGGCCTCCCATATCTTGGTAAGTTCATCTGGATGGCGCACCACAATTTGCCGGCCGTTAACAGTGGTACTCAGGCCAAACGGAAAAAGCCACCTCATGGGCAGCCTCCTCTCTCTCAATACTGCCGTGAGGGGTTTCAATGCCTTCCTTTTAGCTAGCGTGCTTGCCGCCAGGTCCTGAAAAAACAGGATTTTGTTCCCCTCAAAAGCAACTTCTTCTCTCTCCCTTGCCGCTCTGAGCACTGCAGATGTGTCGAGATAATTCAGTAAAGCACAAATGATATCTCTGGGCGGCTCACTTGCAGCAGGCTTAGGCCTAAGCGCTCTGTGCGCCCTTTCAATGATAGTATTTTCAGCCCGCTCTGCTCCCACAAGTATGGCGAATATCTGTTTAACACTGTCCAGCAATGCTTCTGCCGCCACCGATTCTGGAACACCTCTTATCCTTACATTCTTCCTTCTCCCCCTATTCTCTTGATCTTCTAAGTGGAGGTAAATACTGTCCACCTGGGAGGCTAATGATTTCACATGGCTTTGTATGCCCTTGCTGTGTTGTACCACAGCCGCTTGAAATTCCTCCAGCGCTTCCACCCTCTGCCCCACATGAGTTACCTCCGTTCTGATGACCGCCAACTCCGTCAGCACGGGGGATAAGGCTTGGGCTAGGGACTGCTGTAAAGATCTCTGCAAGAAAGCTCTGGTGATCGGAGCGGGGTCCGGTTCGTCAGGCAGATCTGAGGGAGCGCAGGAGCTTGCGTCATCTAAATCTATGTCCAGGGCTGCAGCGCCGACCTCCGCCGCCGCCATCTTCCCTCTAGCAGCAGGAGACAACGTCCTCTTGTAGCGGTATTTCTCCAGATCCCCATGCGATTTCCTTGACTTTGTCGCTTGCATGGCCTCTCCACCTTTCTCCTTGTTAGATTTGCCCATGCTTATGTCGGTCAGGGCTGTATAAAAGCTTTAGATCGGGTGGTATGGTGAGGAGCTCAGAGCTCACACGTCTTCCACCATGCTCAGTTGGCTCCGCCCCCCCCGACAGTATATTCTAACACAGAGGCGTTCCCATGGTGATGGGGACGCTTCAGGTTAGAATATACTAAAAGAACTGTGTACATGACTGCCCCTGCTGCCTAGCAGGTGCTGCCAGGCAGCAGGGGGCAGACCCCCCCCCCTGTTTTTAACTCATTGGTGGCCAGTGGGCCCTCCCTCCCCCTCCTAATTAAAATCTCCCCCCCTATCATTGGTGGCAGCGGAGAGTACCGATCGGAGTCCCAGTTTAACTGCTGGGGCTCCGATCGGTAACCATGGCAACCAGGACGCTACTGCAGTCCCGGTTGCCATGGTTACTTAGCAATTTGTAGAAGCATCATACTTACCTACGAGCTGCGATGTCTGTGTCTGGCCGGGAGCTCCTCCTACTGGTAAGTGACAGGTCTGTGCGGCGCATTGCTTAATGATCTGTCACTTACCAGTAGGAGGAGCTCCCGGCCGGACACAGACATCGCAGCCTCGCAGGTAAGTATAATGCTTCTACAAATTGCTAAGTAACCATGGCAACCCGGGACTGCAGTAGCGTCCTGGTTGCCATGGTTACCGATCGGAGCCCCAGTGATTAAACTGGGACTCTGATCGGTACTCTCCGCTGCCACCAATGATAGGGGGGGAGATTTTAATTAGAAGGGAGGGAGGAGGGCCCACTGGCCACCAACGAGTTAACTACAGGGGAGGGAGGGGGGGCCGCCGCACTGGACAACAAAGAGTTAACTACAGGGGAGGGAGGGGGGGCCCACTGGCCACCAACCAGTTAACTACAGGGGAGGGAGGGGGGGGCCGGCCGCACTGGACAACAAAGAGTTAACTACAGGGGAGGGAGGGGGGCCCACTGGCCACCAATGAGTTAACTACAGGGGAGGGAGGGGGGGGGGCGGCCGCACTGGCCACCAATGTGTTAACTACAGGGGGGGGCCTGCCCCCTGCTGCCTGGCAGCACCTGCCAGACAGCAGGGGGCAGTCATGTACACAGTTCTTTTAGTATATTCTAACCTGAAGCGTCCCCATCACCATGGGAACGCCTCTGTGTTAGAATATACTGTCGGATCTGAGTTTTCACTTCGTGAAAACTCAGCTCTGAAAAAGCTTTTATGCAGACGGATCCGTCTGCATGAAAGTAACCTACGGCCACGGATCACGGACACGGATGCCAATCTTGTGTGCATCCGTGTTCTTTCACGGACCCATTGACTTGAATGGGTCCGTGAACCGTTGTTCGTCAAAAAAATAGGACAGGTCATATTTTTTTGACGGACAGGATACACGGATCACGGTCTCGGCTGCAAAACGGTGCATCTTCAGATTTTTCCACGGACCCATTGAAAGTCAATGGGTCCGCGAAAAAAAACGGAAAACGGCACAACGGCCACGGATGCACACAACGGTCGTGTGCATGAGGCCTTAACAGAGATATTTCTCACACACAGTATGGGTATATGTAAAAATACACCCAAAAACACATTGCCCTACTTCTTCTGAGTACGGCGATACCACATTTGTGACACTTTTTTGCAGCCTAGGTGCGCAAAGGGACCCAAATTCCAATGAGTACTTTTAGGATTTCACAGGGCAGTATAAATACCCCACAAGTGACCCCATTTTAGAAAGAAGACACCCCAAGGTATTCCGTGAGGGGTATGGTGAGTTCATGTAAAATTGTATTTTTTGTCACAAGTTAGTGGAATATGAGACTTTGTAAGAAAAAATAAATAAATAATAATTTCGCCATGCCCCTCAGAAATTATGTTTTTGTGTGTCCATTTTCTGAACGCCATGTTTTTTATTTTTCTGCCGATCGTCTTGTGCAGGGGCTCGTTTTTTGCTGAAAGAGTTGAGGTTTTTACTGGTACCATTTTTGGGTACATAGGATTTTTTGATCATTCATTATTACACTTTATGGGGCAAGGTGACCAAAAAATTGGCTGTTTTGAAACAGTTTTTTTTTTACAGCGTTTCTCTGAGGGGTTGGGTCATGTGACAGTTTTATAGAGCAGGTTGTTACGGACGTGGCAATACCTAATATGTATACTTTTTCTTATTTATTTAAGTTTTACAAAAATAATAGCATTTCTGAAATCAAAAAAATGATGTTTCAGTGTCTCCATAGTCTGAGAGCCATAGCTTTTTTGTTTTTTGGGCGATTGTCTTAAATAGGGTATCATTTTTTGCGGGATGAGGTGACGGTTTGGTACTATTTTGGGGGTCATAAGCCAGGGCTTGACAAATTTCCTTGGAATCTAGGAGCCAGCTAAAAAAGTTAGGAGCCAGACGGAGCCGCGTCATAAAGCCCCTAGTAGGTGCCCCCATAGTGCCCCCCCCCCCACTTCTCCATATAGCCCCCCCAATAATGCTGTATATCATGTTACATATACCGCCGCTCCGTCCCCGGACCCTATTGACTATAATGGGAATGGGGGTGAAGCTCCGGAGCAGCATGGCAGTTCGCGGTGAGAGGCAGCCAGACTAAAAAGTTGGACATGCAGTACTTTTAGTCCGGCGGCCTTTCACCATGCACTGCTGTGCTGCGCCAGAGCTCTGCCCCCATTATAGTCAATGGGGACAGATCTGCGGTCCGGCGAAACAGCGGAAGGACGGATCCGACAGGGTGAACAGCCTGCCAGATCCATCCTGCCGCAAGTGTGAAAGTAGCCTTAGTTCTATAGCTACTGAATGAGACAGAAGAAGGGATGCCTTTAACATGTATATCTCCTTGAGAAGCCAATTTGATCCTAAAGGGTTAATTCAAACTGTAATCTAAACTGTGTCCTGTCACTTCTCTTATCTCTCTGCTCCTGTCCCTTAATCTTATCACTGCTGCAACAAAAGCATCAGCCGACAGCCTCAGTGTAACCTGTTCTAGAGTCTGACTCACGGTTCTTTTAACTCAAAGAATCGAATGAGTCTTTACCCAGTCGGATCTTTAGATTCTTTAACCTGAGACTCATTCGATTCTTTCTAGACTCCCTCCTGTACTTGTGTCAGTGACCCAGAGCTGCTAGTGCTTGCATTGCCTCAGCTCTGATTGGTTGGTGGGCGGGGAGGGGCTGGCAGAAGCAGCTTCCACTCTAGGATCAGATTACGCTCCTCCCGAGTCCCTCCCCTCCCTGCTGCCAGCGTCTCTGCTATTGTGTGCTGTGACGGAGCTGACTGAGGAGCTGTTTCAAACGGTGCTGCCTCCGGACAGAATGGCAGCTCCGCACCCATCGCCCGGGCACCTTTGAAAACGGGCTGACAAATACCCAAGCGCCAGGACTAAATTCCTGGTTGCCATGGCGACCTGGCGCCTGGGATTTGTCGAGCCCTGTCATAAGCCTTTTTGATCGCTTGCTGTTGCACTTTTTGTGATGTAAGGTGACAAAAATTGCTTTTTTTACACAGTTTTTTTTTTATGGTGTTTATCGGACGGGGTGTATCATGTGATATATTTATAGAGACGGTCTTTATGGACACGGTGATACCTAATATGTGTAGGTTTTTTTTTCTTCATTTTTTATAGGAAAAGGCAATTTATTTTTTTAATTTTTAATTTTTATTTATTTATTTTTACTTTTATTATTTAAAAATTTTTTTTATCAAGTCCCTCTTGGATCTTGAAGATCATGTGGGGCTGATGGCTGTACTATACTTTGCAATGCTCTTGCATTGCAAAGTATAATACTATTAGATGCCCTGTAGGTGGCAACACTGGATGCTTTTGCAAAGCGTCCGATTGCCATGGCAACCATCGGACGCTGCCATCGCAGCGCGGCAGCCCCGATGGTGGGGAGAGGGAGCCCCCTCCCTCTATTAACCCCATGGATGCCCCTGCCGTGGCATCTATGGGGTTACAGCAGAGTGTCAGCATAGAGCTGACACTCTCTGCTGATGGCGGCGGCTCAGGAATGGAGCCGCCGCCATCACACACAGCAGGGGGACCGCATCGGAGGCAGGGGCAGCCTTGAAAAAGGAAGGCGGGGGGGTGGGGGGTACGGCCAGCATTGAGGGAGGCTGAGGCAGCAAATGGGGGCAGGAGGAATGTATGGGGTGGACCGCATCAGAGGCAGGCTGCAGGAATGTGGATGGGAGCGGGGGGGGACTTCATAAGGGGCAGGCGGGGCAAGGGGGGGCTTGGAGGCGCACAGATCGGGGGGGCACAGTTCGGGAGGCACAAGGACACTACCTGATTTCAGGCTCTGATCTGCAGAGCGCAGATCAGAGCCTGAAAACCGGCATTTTTTCACTGCCGCGATCCGATTGGTTAGTCTGCACAGACTAACCAATCGGATCGATTGCCGGCAAGGGGCCACTCTGATTGGTCCCTTGCCAGCATTACTGAACTGTATGCTGTCCCTGACAGCAGCAGGACAGGGGCAGAAGCTTTAATCCAAGCGCTTTGCAGCGATTGGATTAAAGAGCTGGCTTGACGTTTATACACGTGGTAGCTGCACGGGGCATGTGCAAATATCACGTATATAAACGGATTGCAGTCGGGAAGGGGTTAATTATCCTGTTTGTGACACCAAATTCATGCAGCACTCTGGAGCTCCCTATGGAGGATGCGCTAGTGATAAGGTGCCGAGGATAGTAGTTCTCACAGTTTAGTTGTCCCTTGGGGCGAGCAGTGCAGTGGATGGGAAGACAGCACGAAATCCTTTGGCAGACTCTCGGTTGCAGGGAAGACCAGCCAGATGTTGGCTGAGGTGCCCTTGATGGTTATTGGTGTAAGGTGCTTTTTCAGCTGGGCCCCTGGTTCGTGACGCCAGCACCATTAGGTGCAAAGAGGAGGAGAAGTGGAATGATGAGAGAGGCAGTAGTTGAACCAGGAAGAAAGTTTGTTTGTCAGATGTAGTAAGGCTTCCAATAACATCACTTTGTCTTTCATACAGATGGCAAAAAGGGCAAAGCTGCAAAATCCAAATTAGCAGGCTACTTATGGTGAAGTGCATAGGTTACCTCCAGCCCACTTGAGTAAATATTCTCACTTGTGCTTGGTTCCTGGTCTTGCTCTGATCCCTCAACCTTTCGCTATTAGTTTAGATCCTCTGTAAATTAGTATTCTAACAGATGGCCTTTCTGTCTCTGATTATGGTGGAGCTGCCGGAAGCTTAGAATCTCTCCACCTGATACAAAGGCGTCTGGAGTCTGATAAATGACAGTTACCTTCCTTCGCCTATATAGTTCAATGATCCAACAACCCAAGGGCGATCTCTTTCATGGCAGGCAAAAACTCTGCTTCATTATTTGAAAAGGTTGTGGTCTTCAGAGTAATAATCTACTTGATACCCCGGAAGGGTACGCTACAGCGTAGGATCCTATAGTCCTGATCTTTGGACTCAATGGTTGAAACCAGCTAGTTCTCCTGGGCTAGGCCAAGGAGGACAGAGACAAGACTGTCTCCTCTCCTGCCTCCTAACTCCTCCACTCCTATTCTCTACTCCCCTCTCACTTCCTGCATCTGCACTATATATGTAGTGTGTTAGAGACCTCTAGTGGTGAAAAGTATGTAGTGCGGGTTACCAGCCTGAAATATGGATTTAGCAGCATAGACAAAGAAATAGTGTAAAATAACATAATATTACACAACAATTTGGAGTGGACCATACACACAGGAGTGGGACACTACAATCCCTCTAGTTGGGTCTTGAACCAGTTGGGAAAGGTAATTGTCTTTGGTTATTGCCAAGAACCTGTTTCCTTTATAAGATGTACAGGTTTCAGTTTCCCAGTCTATATCTGGGTAGTTGAAGTCCCCCATAATAACTACCTCATTATGATTTGCCACCTTGTCTATTTCCTTTAGAAGTAGATTTTCTGTGGTCTCTGGTATATTAGGTGGTTTATAATAAACTCCTATTAGCATTTTATTATTGTTTTTTCCTCCATGTATTTCTACCCACAGTGACTTCACATGTTCATGTCCCTCACTTATATCTTCTTGGAGTGTGGGCTTTAGACAGGACTTTACATAAAGGCAGACCCCTCCCCCTCTCCGCTTTTGGCAATCCTTTCTAAACAGACTGTAACCCTGTACATTACCTGCCCAGTCATAGCTATCATCCAGCCATGTCTCAGTAGGCTCATAGTCATAGGTCATAGTCCTCCTCACACATCACTAATTCCAGTTCACCAGTTTTATTAGTCAGGCTTCTGGCATTAGTATTCATACAATTTAGAGGTTTATGTATATATATACACTGCTCAAAAAAATAAAGGGAACACTTAAACAACACAATGTAACTCCAAGTCAATCACACTTCTGTGAAATCAAATTGTCCACTTAGGAAGCAACACTGAGTGACAATCAATTTCACATGCTGTTGTGCAAATGGGATAGACAACAGGTGGAAATTATAGGCAATTAGCAAGACACCCCCAATAAAGGAGTGGTTCTGCAGGTGGTCACCACAGACCACTTCTCAGTTCCTATGCTTCCTGGCTAATGTTTTGGTCACTTTTGAATGCTTGCGGTGTTTTCACTCTAGTGGTAGCATGAGACGGAGTCTACAACCCACACAAGTGGCTCAGGTAGTGCAGTTTATCCAGGATGGCACATCAATGCGAGCTGTGGCAAGAAGGTTTGCTGTGTCTGTCAGCGTAGTGTCCAGAGCATGGAGGTGCTACCAGGAGACAGGCCAGTACATCAGGAGATGTGAAGGAGGCCGTAGGAGGGCAACAACCCAGCAGCAGGACTGCTACCTCCGCCTTTGTGCAAGGAGGAACAGGAGAAGCACTGCCAGAGCCCTGCAAAATGACCTCCAGCAGGCCACAAATGTGCATGTGTCTGCTCAAACGGTCAGAAAAAGACTCCATGAGGGTGATATGAGGGCCCGACGTCCACAGGTGGGGGTTGTGCTTACAGCCCAACACCGTGCAGGATGTTTGGCATTTGCCATAGAACACCAAGATTGGCAAATTCGCCACTGGCGCCCTGTGCTCTTCACAGATGAAAGCAGGTTCACACTGAGCACATGTGACAAACATGACAGAGTCTGCAGACACCATGGAGAACGTTCTGCTGCCTGCAACATCCTCCAGCATGACCGGTTTGGCATTGGGTCTGTAATGGTGTGGGGTGGCATTTCTTTGGAGGGCCGCATAGCCCTCCATGTGCTCGCCAGAGGTAGCCTGACTGCCATTAGGTACCGAGATGAGATCCTCAGACCCCTTGTGAGACCATATGCTGGTGTGGTTGGCCCTGGGTTTCTCCTAATGCAAGACAATGCTAGACCTCATGTGGCTGAAGTGTGTCAGCAGTTCCTGCAAGATGAAGGCATTGATGCTATGGACTGGCCCGCCCGTTCCCTAGACCTGAATCCAATTGAGCACATCTGGGACATCATGTCTCGCTCTATCCACCAACATCACGTTGCACCACAGACTGTCCAGGAGTTGGCAGATGCTTTAGTCCAGGTCTAGGAGGAGATCCCTCAGGAGACCGTCCGCCACCTCATCAGGAGCATGCACAGGCATTGTAGGGAGGTCATACAGGCACGTGGAAGCCACACACACTACTGAGCCTCATTTTGACTTGTTTTAAGGACATTACATCAAAGTTGGATCAGCCTGTAGTGTGTTTTTCCACTTTAATTTTGAGTGTGACTCCAAATCCAGACCTCCATGGGTTGAAAAATTTGATTTCCATTTTTTTATTTTTGTGTGATTTTGTTGTCAGCACATTCAACTATGTAAAGAACAAAGTATTTCAGAAGAATATTTAATTAATTCAGATCTAGGATGTGTTATTTTTGTGTTCCCTTTATTTTTTTGAGCAGTGTATATTTTTTTCAAATATCTTTTTATTAAGTTTAAGAGATTCCATATAATGACAAGCAAATTACATATATCAGGCAATTCGAAGGTATAACATTATCCTTCTTTCATCATTGCATTGCATCAATCAAAGTATAGTAGAAATCAAGTCAAACAGTACATTTGGAATCTCATTTTCAATTTTCTCCCCCCCCTCTCCCCCCATTAAGCTGGTATATCCCCTGATCTCCTCTCCTCCTCCCCCCAACCCATCTGATGAAGATCCGTTGTCCTGGAAATATCCCTAGGAAGCTCTAACGTCACTACCCCTTCCGATCACACAAATGATTGGCCTCTATATGAGTCTGAAAGTGGCATCTGAAACTTATCTGGTTACTTGCAATGGACCTAGACCTCCCCTTAATTCTTCTCTTAGATACCATGCTGTC
This sequence comes from Bufo bufo, assembly GCF_905171765.1. Taxonomy (NCBI): domain Eukaryota; kingdom Metazoa; phylum Chordata; class Amphibia; order Anura; family Bufonidae; genus Bufo; species Bufo bufo. The sequence goes on along the minus strand of NC_053393.1, from coordinate 380,601,659 downwards.
AGTCTGAATGGGCTCATAATTTTCATGAACTCTGTGTTTGGAACATAGGACAAAATATACAGTTTCCATGTCCGAAATAAACGCTGTCCAAGCACCTCTTTGCAGTTTAATGCCTCCAGCCATTCCAAATGAAATAAGTTACCCATTTGGGCTACCACTATTGCAACAGTGGGGACCTCGGTTGATAGCCAAAACTGGAGTAAACACCTTTTAGCAACCATAAATAGTTTGTGACCCACCAATGGTATTTTAGAAAGATCATCTTCCTTTTCCCCTAAGATTTGGGCATCTGAATGATTCTTAGCTTCACAATGTAATATTGCTGCCGAAGGCGAGACAACAGCGCGTATTTTGCTAATCTTCCCCAACATCTGGCCGATTTCTTCCCAGTACCCACCTAACTTTAAGCATTTCCACAAACCATGATATAGATTTGTCTTGGGGGTGTCGCACTTAGGGCAAGCTGTAAGTCTCCCTGGACTAGACGGGGAACTAGGGATATCAAATCCGTATATAGCATGGTGCAGAATTTTTACATGTGTTTCCCTCCATGTTTCATTTATTATGGCCTTGCGCATTGCTGATATCCCTGACCAAATTGTTTCATGAATCTCCACCACCCCTAATTCCTTGGCCCATTTTTTTTAAATTCCCTTGGGATCTTTAGTTCTCCATCTATCCCTCAGCACATGATGTAACATCGACAATGACCTCTTCGTTTTGACACTGATAAACGCATCAAAATCATTGGGTTTCCATTCCATTGACAAATCTCTAGATAGAGTCCTGCAATAACCTTTAACTTGAGAATACTGCATGAACGAGGAACATCCTAATGCCAATTTACTCCTTAATTCCTGCAACGTTGCTATGTATATTTTTTACCCTACACCTTTCCCTGATCTAGTCCCTCCATCCATTCCTCCCCCAGTCCTATTACCTTGCCCCAGATGTGCCAGTATAAATGCCCCCAGCAGATGCCCCCATAGTATCTACCATGATGTGCCAGTAATGCCCCCATGATCTGCCAGCAATATCCCCAGTAGATGCCCCCCAGAGTGTCCGCCATGATGTGCCAGCAATGCCGCCAGAAGATGCCCCCCATGATGTGCCAACAATGCCCCCAGAAGATGCCCCCTATGATGTGCCAGTAATGCCCCCAGTAGATGCCTCCGTAGTGTCCCCCATGCGCCAGCAATGCCCCCAGGATGTGCCAGCAATGCCCCCAGTAGATGACCCCATGATGTGCCAGCAATGCCCCAGTAGATGCCCCCATAGTGTACCCCATGATGTGCCAGTAATGCCCCAGTAGATGCCCCCATGATGCGCCAGCAATGCCCCCAGTAGATTACCCCCATAATGTGCCAGCAATGCCCCCAGTAGATGCCCCCCATGATGTGTCAGTAATGCCCCCAATAGATGCCCTCATATTGTCCCTCATGTGCCAGCAATGCCCCCACTAAATGTCCCCCATAGTGTCCCCAAGGATGTGCCAGTAGAAGCCCCTATGTGCCAGCAATACCCCTAGTAGATGCCCCCGTAGTGTCCCCAAGGATGTGCCAGTAGATGCCCCCATAGTGTCTCCCATGTGCCAGAAATGCCCCCAGTAGATGCCCCCATAGTGTCCAGCATGTGCCAGCAATGCCCCCAACGAGCCACAAAAAAGAAGAAAAAAAAAACAACACTTATATTTACCTCCATGCTGGCAGCGATGTGATGCAGGCCTCTTCTGGCCTATGTCCCGGGCAGCACAAAGCCCAGCTCAGGCGAACGCAATAATGTCATTGCGCCGCCTGTGCTGACCTCTGATAGGCTGCAGCCTATCAGAGGAACAGGGAAGGGAGACGCCTCTTCCTTGCCCTGCTGCAGTGTTCATCTGCATCGCCATCCTGATGATGGCGATACAGAGGAATTTAGGGAGATGAGCTCTTCCACAATGAAAGCGATCATCTCCCGCTGCCGCATCGGGATTTAGCCGTTAACACAGTTCTCTGATCCAGCTGTAATTTTAACAACTGGATCTGGAGAACCGGAGGGAATCGGCTGAATCCCATGCTTGCTTCCAGCAGCTTTTTTTCTGTATGAAGAGGCTGCGGTGCTTCGTAAGCGCCGCAGTCTCTTCCTAGGCCATATGACATCGTTCACATGGTCTAGGTGTAGCTCTGTCCCATCTGAGTGATTGGATCTGAGCTGTAATACCAAGTGCAGTGCTATCAAATGGACAGCGCTGTGCTTGGTAACGAGCAAAGAGGCTGCGGCGCTTACTTTAACATCGCGGTCTCCTCAAACAGCTGATTGGTTGGGGTGCCAGGACTCGGACCCCCACCAATCTCATAACTCTCTGAGTACAGATTTCATAGATGTTACCTGCAGTCCTATGTAACACCCCACATAACACAGTGAACTATTATGTTATGTGGGGTGTTACATAGGACTGCATGGAACATCTACTACATTATCTGTACACAGAAAGTTATCACTGTTATCTGGGCTGTAACATAGGACTGCAGGTGACAAATTAAAATTGTAATTGCCAAATTTAAAATACATACGATTAAGATAAAAAAAGACTTGGAGGAGAAGATGAGACACAGGTCACAGTAGTGAGCCAGCTCTACATATAGGGGAATACAGCACCACATACTTCTTACATCCAGTGACATCTCCTGTCATGTAGATCTTCTCTTTCCTCTTCTCCTTCGTTTGACCCAGACCGCCATGACAAATTCTTTCAGCCGCATCTCATCTCTACAGAGTTTGTTACACAGACACGTTAGAGTTCTCATAATTGGGGTCATTTTTCAAACTGGTGTAAAGTACAACTGGCTTAGGTGCCCATAGCAACCAATCAGATTCCACCTTTCATTTTCCAAAGGAGCTGCAAAAAATGAAAGGTGAAATCTGTTGCAATGGGTAACTAACCCAGTTCGATAAATTACCGCAAAGGTCCCTATAGTGTCTACAGCAGTTATAAAGTCCCCTAGAGTGCCCCCAGTAAATAATAACACCCAATATTGTGCTCCAGGTAATAATGCCTGTATACAGGGAGTGCAGAATTATTAGGTAAGTTGTATTTTTGAGGATTAATTTTATTATTGAACAACAACCATGTTCTCAATGAACCCAAAAAACTCATTAATATCAAAGCTGAATATTTTTGGAAGTAGTTTTTAGTTTGTTTTTAGTTTTAGCTATTTTAGGGGGATATCTGTGTGTGCAGGTGACTATTACTGTGCATAATTATTAGGCAACTTAACAAAAAACAAATATATACCCATTTCAATTATTTATTTTTACCAGTGAAACCAATATAACATCTCAACATTCACAAATATACATTTCTGACATTCAAAAACAAAACAAAAACAAATCAGTGACCAATATAGCCACCTTTCTTTGCAAGGACACTCAAAAGCCAGCCATCCATGGATTCTGTCAGTGTTTTGATCTGTTCACCATCAACATTGCGTGCAGCAGCAACCACAGCCTCCCAGACACTGTTCAGAGAGGTGTACTGTTTTCCCTCCTTGTAAATCTCACATTTGATGATGGACCACAGGTTCTCAATGGGGTTCAGATCAGGTGAACAAGGAGGCCATGTCATTAGATTGTCTTCTTTTATACACTTTCTTGCCAGCCACGCTGTGGAGTACTTGGACGCGTGTGATAGAGCATTGTCCTGCATGAAAATCATGTTTTTCTTGAAGGATGCAGACTTCTTCCTGTACCACTGCTTGAAGAAGGTGTCTTCCAGAAACTGGCAGTAGGACTGGGAGTTGAGCTTGACTCCATCCTCAACCCGAAAAGGCCCCACAAGCTCATCTTTGATGATACCAGCCCAAACCAGTACTCAACCTCCACCTTGCTGGCGTCTGAGTCGGACTGGAGCTCTCTGCCCTTTACCAATCCAGCCATGGGCCCATCCATCTGGCCCATCAAGACTCACTCTCATTTCATCAGTCCATAAAACCTTAGAAAAATCAGTCTTGAGATATTTCTTGGCCCAGTCTTGACGTTTCAGCTTGTGTGTCTTGTTCAGTGGTGGTCGTCTTTCAGCCTTTCTTACCTTGGCCATGTCTCTGAGTATTGCACACCTTGTGCTTTTGGGCACTCCAGTGATGTTGCAGCTCTGAAATATGGCCAAACTGGTGGCAAGTGGCATCTTGGCAGCTGCATGCTTGACTTTTCTCAGTTCATGGGCAGTTATTTTGCGCCTTGGTTTTTCCACACGCTTCTTGCGACCCTGTTGACTATTTTGAATGAAACGCTTGATTGTTCGATGATCACGCTTCAGAAGCTTTGCAATTTTAAGAGTGCTGCATCCCTCTGCAAGATATCTCACTATTTTTGACTTTTCTGAGCCTGTCAAGTCCTTCTTTTGACCCATTTTGCCAAAGGAAAGGAAGTTGCCTAATAATTATGCACACCTAATATAGGGTGTTAATGTCATTAGACCACCCCCCTTCTCATTACAGAGATGCACATCACCTAATATGCTTAATTGGTAGTAGGCTTTCGAGCCTATACAGCTTGGAGTAAGACAACATTCATAAAGAGGATGATGTGGTCAAAATACTCATTTGCCTAATAATTCTGCACGCAGTGTAGTGTCCCTAAAAATAATGTCCCCTAATAGAAACGCCCCCACACTGCCCCCATACAGTAATTTCCCCCACACTGCCCCATATAGTAATTTCCCCCACACTGCTCCATATAGTAATTTCCCCACACTGCTCCATATAGTAATTTCCCCACACTGCCCCATATAGTAATTTCCCCCACACTGCCCCATATAGTAATTTCCCCCACACTGCTCCATATAGTAATTTCCCCCACACTGCTCCATATAGTAATTTCCCCCACACTGCCCCATATAGTAATTTCCCCCACACTGCTCCATATAGTAATTTCCCCCACACTGCCCCCATATAGTAATTTCCCCCACACTGCCCCCATACAGTAATTTCCCCCACACTGCCCCATATAGTAATTTCCCCCACACTGCTCCATATAGTAATTTCCCCACACTGCTCCATATAGTAATTTCCCCACACTGCCCCATATAGTAATTTCCCCCACACTGCCCCATATAGTAATTTCCCCCACACTGCTCCATATAGTAATTTCCCCCACACTGCTCCATATAGTAATTTCCCCCACACTGCCCCATATAGTAATTTCCCCCACACTGCTCCATATAGTAATTTCCCCCACACTGCCCCCATATAGTAATTTCCCCCACACTGCCCCCATATAGTAATTTCCCCCACACTGCTCCATATAGTAATTTCCCCCACACTGCTCCATATAGTAATTTCCCCCACACTGCCCCATATAGTAATTTCCCCCACACTGCTCCATATAGTAATTTCCCCCACACTGCCCCACATGGGCGTCCGCAGAAATTTTTCCAGGGGGAAGGGGCATAATTTTATTGACATCCATGCTCTGCTTGTTTCTGAGAATGTAATGAAGGGGAGGGGCATATTCATTATCACAAAGTATAATAACGCATGAGCTGTGCAACGTGATGGAAAAGCTTAAATGGATATTATAAGTGCCAGGAATACAAAGTTGTATCCACATTGTCATATGTAACTTACAAGCAGATGGTCTGCAGTATTACCCCTTCATATATCGCCTGCCTGCCTGGTCACCCTGACCAGGCGGGCAGGCGGTATATGATTGAAGGGGCAATACTGCCTGGTATATGGACAGCAGAGATGGCATCCTCTGGGCAGTACTGTCTATGGTCATCCTTCACCAGCACCCTGACTGCCACCTGCTTGGCCTGGCTCTCATGGCACTTCACTGCCTGCTGCTTGGCTATCAGTGACTCACCCCACACCTAACACTCAGGGTCAGGGAGTGACTCCGTAGTCACACTGTGACACTGACTGACTGTCACTCACTGATAGCCAAGCAGGTGGCATTCAGGGAGCTTCTGAAGGATGAATTGACCATAGACAATACTGCCCAGAGGATGCCATATCTGCTGTCCATATAATACGAGTATTGCCCCTTCATATACCGCCTGGTCACCCCACACCTAACACTCAGGGAGTACTGTCATCAATAAAAACAATAATAGGTTTAATCGTGGCTGGCCCACACATCTGGTTCATTAATCAGTTTGGAGATTTAATTTGTGGACGTCCATACAGAAGAAACTGTATATTGTGTGGCACAGTGTAGAGGTATACAGTATATTGTGTGGCACAGTGTAGAGGTATACAGTATATTGTGTGGCACAGTGTAGAGGTATACTGTATATTGTGTGGTACAGTGTAGAGGTATACTGTATATTGTGTGGCACAGTGTAGCGGTATATTGTATATTGTGTGGCACAGTGTAGAGGTATACTGTATATTGTGTGGCACAGTGTAGAGGTATACTGTATATTGTGTGGCACAGTGTAGAGGTATACTGTATATTGTGTGGCACAGTGTAGAGGTATACTGTATATTGTGTGGCACAGTTTAGAGGTATACTGTAAATTGTGTGGCACAGTGTAGAGGTATACTGTATATTGTGTGGCACATTGTAGAGGTATACTGTATATTGTGTGGCACATTGTAGAGGTATACTGTATATTGTGGGGCACAGTGTAGAGGTATACAGTATATTGTGTGGCACAGTGTAGAGGTATACTGTATATTGTGGGGCACAGTGTAGAGGTATACTGTATATTGTGTGGCACAGTGTAGAGGTATACTGTATATTGTGTGGCACAGTGTAGAGGTATACTGTATATTGTGTGGCACAGTGTAGAGGTATACTGTATATTGTGTGGCACAGTGTAGAGGTATACTGTATATTGTGTGGCACAGTGTAGAGGTATACTGTATATTGTGTGGCACATTGTAGAGGTATACTGTATATTGTGGGGCACAGTGTAGAGGTATACAGTATATTGTGTGGCACAGTATAGAGGTATACAGTATATTGTGTGGCACAGTGTAGAGGTATACTGCATATTGTGGGGCACAGTGTAGAGGTATACTGTACATTGTGTGGCACAGTGTAGAGGTATGCTGTATATTGTGGGGCACAGTGTAGAGGTATACTATATAGTGTGGGGCACAGTGTAGAGGTATACTGTATATTGTGGGGCACAGTGTAGAGGTATACTGTATATTGTGTGGCACAGTGTAGAGGTATACTGTATATTGTGTGGCACAGTGTAGAGGTATACTGTATATTGTGTGGCACAGTGTAGAGGTATACTGTATATTGTGTGGCACAGTATAGAAGTATACAGTATATTGTGTGGCACAGTGTAGAGCTATACTGTATATTGTGCGGCACAGTGTAGCGGTATACTGTATATTGTGTGGCACAGTGTAGAGGTATGCTGTATATTGTGGGGCACAGTGTAGAGGTATACTATATAGTGTGGGGCACAGTGTAGAGGTATACTGTATATTGTGGGGCACAGTGTAGAGGTATACTGTATATTGTGTGGCACAGTATAGAAGTATACAGTATATTGTGTGGCACAGTGTAGAGGTATACTGTATATTGTGTGGCACAGTGTAGCGGTATACTGTATATTGTGTGGCACAGTGTAGCGGTATTCTGTACATTGTGGGGCACAGTGTAGGCTATATGTGTATAACATAAATATATTTTACATGAAAACTTACAATTACTTGACTTGGCCCTTGGGGATCTCGGACGCCACTTCAACACTTTGGCTGGGGGCTCGGTGGAGCTGATGTATTTTATCCTAATGAGAAAGATTTCATAATAAGGATTTGGGGAAGGGGCAGAGGGATAGCAGAGCAGGGAGAGGCTGGTGCTGCTACTAGGGGGTCATACCATGGGGGAGTAATAAAGCCCACCATAATGCCCCCCCCAGTAGAAATAATTCTCCTTATATTAGACAGTGCAAAAAATACCCCCTTGTAATGCCCCTAGTTGAGTTAATGTCCCCATAGTGCCACCATAATGTACCAGTATAAAATACCCCTATATAGTGCCCCCAGTAAATTCCGCATAGTGCTCCTCTCCCCCCTTCCTCCTAGTGCCCCCATAATGTACCAGTATAAAATGCCCCTATATAGTGCCCCAGTAGATGCCCTCAGTGTCCCCATACTTTGCAAGCATAAAATACCCCTTCTTAGTGCCCCCCGTAGATGTCCCCATAGTATTCCTATCCCCCTTCCCCATAGTACCCACTACCCACAATAATGTTTCCCAGTATAAAATACTACTGTACAGAGCCCCCCATATAAAATACCACTTCTTTGTAGCCTCGCCCTCAGGAGATGCCCCTATAGTGCCCACCAATAATGTGTTGGCAAGAAGTGCCCCCAAATAATCTGCCAGTAAGAAGTGACCCCATAGTGCAACCTAATAATGTGGCAGTAAAAAGTGCCCCCAATGATGCCCCCCCTGGGCCTCAGCCTTAATGTCACATTTCTCCCCCGTCATCACCCCCTTCTTTTTACATCACCCCCTTTGCGTCACATTATTTCTCCCCCCCTCCATCATGGCAGCACACTTCCCCCCCCGCCTTGAATGGCACATTTATCCCCCTCCATGGGCCAGTGGCAGCAGCACATCTCTCTCCCCTCTCCCCCTATTTCTCCCACTCCATGGGTCAGTGGCACTTGACAGCAGCACATCTCTCCCCCCCCCAGCCCCATGGCACATTTCTCCCCTCCATGGGCCAGTGCCATATGGCAGCAGCACATCTCTCCTTCTGTCGCCCCCCCCCCCCCCCATGGCACATTTCTCCCACTCCAGACCATCTCATGGGCCAGTGGCAGACATGGGATCCATCCACTTGTTGTTATCTTTCTTTTTCTTTGTACCAAATATAAATACCTGTAATAACGTTACTTCTGTGACTGTTGGAATAGGAAACTTGGAAGTTGGAACTTGAAGTTGGAACCGAACTTGGCTCAGGGAGTGACTGTGACAGGCAGGCAGGCCCTTGACCCTTGACGCGCCACGCTCGCTCGTCGCTCCTTCTTCTCTCTGGGGGGGGAGCTCAGTGGCAACGTCACGTGAAGACGTGCCTGTGCGGCAGCTGCGAGCCTGCGGCACACTCCAGCAGCCACTGCAGAGTCTAGAGACAGACAGGCCAGGCAGCGGAGCTCAGAGAGGCCGCAACAAAATAATAGCACTAGTAAGTAGTAGGGTTAGTTTGCGGCGGGCCGGGGGGGGGCACTTTCCCCCCCCTGCGGACGCCCATGCTGCCCCAAATAGTAATTTCCCCCACACTGCCCCATATAGTAATTTCCCCCACACTGCCCCATATAGTAATTTCCCCCACACTGCTCCATATAGTAATTTCCCCCACACTGCCCCATATAGTAATTTCCCCCACACTGCCCCATATAGTGATTTCCCCCACACTGCCCCATATAGTAATTTCCCCCACACTGCCCCATATAGTAATTTCCCCCACACTGCCCCATATAGTAATTTCCCCACACTGCCCCATATAGTAATTTCCTCACACTGCCCCCATATAGTAATTTCCCACACACTGCCCCATATAGTGATTTCTTCCACACTGCCCCATATAGTAATTTCCCCCACACTGCCCCATATAGTAATTTCCCCTACACTGCTCCATATAATAATTTCCCACACACTGCCCCATATAGTGATTTCTTCCACACTGCCCCATATAGTAATTTCCCCCACACTGCCCCATATAGTAATTTCCCCCACACTGCCCCATATAATAATTTCCCCTACACTGCCCCATATAGTAATTTCCCCAACACTGCCTCCCATGTAGTAATTCCCTCCACAAAGTAATTTCCCCCCCCAAGTAATAACCCCCACACCGCCCCCATTAGATAATTTGCCCTGACACTGCCCTTCATTAAGTAATTTGCCCCATCAAGTAACAACCCCCCACACTGCCCCCCATTAGATAATTTGCCCCGACACTGCAATCCATTAAGTAATTTGCCCCCCACACTATTAATTTCTCCACACGGCCCCACAGTATCAATTCCCCCAATGGTAGTAATTTGCCCCTCAGTATAAATTGTCCCCCACACTGCCCCCACAGTATTAATTTCCCCCCCCCACTAGTAATTTGCCCCCACGTAGTAGTTTGCCCCCCACTGTCCCTTCAGTAATGTCCCCCAAATTTGGCACACAAAAAAAAAAAGCTAATACTTAGGGCTCTTTCACACCTGCGTTATTGTCTTCCGGCATAGAGTTCCGTCGTCGGGGCTCTATGCCGGAAGAAACCTGATCAGGATTATCCTAATGCATTCTGAATGGAGAGTAATCCGTTCAGGATGCATCAGGATGTCTTCAGTTCCGGTACGGAACGTTTGTTGGCCGGAGAAAATACCGCAGCATGCTGCGCTTTTTGCTCCGGCCAAAAATCCGGAACACTTGCCGCAAGGCCGGATCCGGAATTAATGCCCATTGGAAGGCATTGATCCGGATCCGGCCTTAAGCTAAACGTCGTTTCGGCGCATTGCCGGAGCCGACATTTAGCTTTTTCAGAGTGGTTACCATGGCTGCCGGGACGCTAAAGTCCTGACAGCCATGGTAAAGTGTAGTGGGGAGCGGGGAGCGGGGAGCAGTGTACTTACCGTCCGTGCGGCTCCCCGGGCGCTCCAGAGTGACGTCAGGGCGCCCCAAGCGCATGGATCATGTGATCGCATGGATCACGTCATCCATGCACATGGGGCGCTCTGACGTCATTCTGGAGCGCCCCGGGAGCCGCACGGACTGTAAGTATACCGCTCCCCCGCTCCCCACTACTACTATGGCAACCAGGACCTTAATAGCGTCCTGGGTGCCATAGTAACACTGAAAGCATTTGGAAGACGGTTCCGTCTTCAAATGCTTTCAGTACACTTGCGTTTTTCCGGATCCGGCAGGCACCTCCGGCAACGGAAGTGCATGCCGGATCCCAACAACGCAAGTGTGAAAGAGGCCTTACCTGTGTCCCAGTCGGCGCTCACTCGTAAATGGTGCAGGCGCGCTGCGCACACACGTCAGTGTGCTGCGTCCGGGCATAGGCGCGGCACGATGACGTCATCACGCCTGCCTGTGTTGGGATTTTACTACCGCATAGGCTTTAGGCCTACTAAGCCGGAAGCCTATGGTGGGGATCGGCGGACGGTGGCGGGGCAGGGAACTATACGCTCCTGTGCCCCGCCATAGTTTGTGGGCGTTTGGGTCGGCGTTAGACCCCCCAGCAATTCCGGTCCCGGGGCTACAGACCCAAATGCCCCAATTATAATCCGCCAACTGATAACTACTGTGAGGGCGCACATATCTGAGCATCGCTACTGTGAAGGGGCACATACAGTATCTGGTCATAACTACTGTGAGGGGGAACATACAGTATCTGGTCATAACTACTGTGAGGGGGCACATATCTGGCCATAACTACTGTGATGGGGCACATATCTGGCCATAACTACTGTGAGGGGGCACATATTTGAGCATCGCTACTGTGAGGGGGCACATATCTGGCCATAACTACTGTGAGGGGGCACATATCTGGCCATAACTACTGTGAGGGGGCACATATCTGGCCATAACTACTGTGAGGGGGCACATATCTGAGCATCGCTACTGTGAGGGGGCACATATCTGCCCATAACTACTGTGAGGGGGCACATATCTGGCCATAACTACTGTGAGGGGGCACATATCTGGCCATAACTACTGTGAGGGGGCACATATCTGAGCATCGCTACTGTGAGGGGGCACATATCTGGCCATAACTACTGTGAGGGGGCACATATCTGGCCATAACTACTGTGAGGGGGCACATATCTGGCCATAACTACTGTGAGGGGGCACATATTTGAGCATCGCTACTGTGAGGGGGCACATATCTGGCCATAACTACTGTGAGGGGGCACATATCTGGCCATAACTACTGTGAGGGGGCACATATCTGGCCATAACTACTGTGAGGGGGCACATATCTGAGCATCGCTACTGTGAGGGGGCACATATCTGCCCATAACTACTGTGAGGGGGCACATATCTGGCCATAACTACTGTGAGGGGGCACATATCTGGCCATAACTACTGTGAGGGGGCACATATCTGAGCATCGCTACTGTGAGGGGGCACATATCTGGCCATAACTACTGTGAGGGGGCACATATCTGGCCATAACTACTGTGAGGGGGCACATATCTGAGCATCGCTACTGTGAGGGGGCACATACAGTATCTGCCCATAACTACTGTGAGGGGGCACATATCTGGCCATAACTACTGTGAGGGGGCACATATCTGGCCATAACTACTGTGAGGGGGCACATACAGTATCTGCCCATAACTACTGTGAGGGGGCACATATCTGGGCATAACTACTGTGAGGAGGCACATATCTGGCCATAACTACTGTGAGGGGGCACATATCTGGCCATAACTACTGTGAGGGGACACATATCTGGCCATAACTACTGTGAGGGGGCACATATCTGGCCATAACTACTGTGAGGGGGCACATATCTGGGCATAACTACTGTGAGGGGGCACATACAGTATCTGGCCATAACTACTGTGAGGGGGCACATATCTGGGCATAACTACTGTGAGGGGGCACATATCTGGCCATAACTACTGTAAGGGGGCACATACAGTATCTGCCCATAACTACTGTGAGGTGGCACATATCTGGGCATAACTACTGTGAGGGGGCACATACAGTATCTGCCCATAACTACTGTGAGGTGGCACATATCTGGCCATAACTACTGTGAGGGGGCACATATCTGGCCATAACTACTGTGAGGGGGCACATATCTGAGCATCGCTACTGTGAGGGGGCACATATCTGGGCATAACTTCTGTGAGGGGGCACATATCTGGCCATAACTACTGTGAGGGGGCACATATCTGAGCATCGCTACTGTGAGGGGGCACATATCTGGGCATAACTTCTGTGAGGGGGCACATATCTGGGCATAACTACTGTGAGGGGGCACATATCTGGGCATCGCTACTGTTACTTAATAACTTCAGAAGTATATACAAATAAAAAAGAATAGGTATATAAGAATAAGACGAACACAGACAGCCATGCCCAGCACCTACAGCTTTCCTTCCTAGACTTTAAACGAATCTGTCACTAATTACAATCTCATCTTTATTTCCTCTTCAGTCAGTGAGCGGCGCAACCCTCTGCCGACCCCGCCCGCGCGTGTGAGAGCGCCTGTCCGTGAGCCAGCCCCGCCTCCCGTTGTCATAGCCACAGCTTTATCCCCGTGAAGACTGAAGACATGAAGTCACCGCCCTCTCCCACTGCCCAGCTGTCAGTCACCCGCCTTTATCCTTCCCCTTTACCATATTTGGAGCCGTCTATGGACGTCATTCCGTGCGTGTAGCCCTCCGTCCCGCCCACCTAGCGCTGGCTGCTGTTACCAAGGAGACGAGTCTCACACACACTTCCAGAAACCGGGGAGCAGAGGGGGGTAAATCACGTGACCCGACAGCCGGAGCCCCCCCTTGAATTCAGCTGCAGGTGAGAATGAGCACGTGCACTGTCGTGACGCTGTGTGTACCCCAAGCTATAGCCGAACGTTCAGCACAGTCCGTGCGGTAACGCAGTCTGTACAGGTGTCTGTTCAGATCGAGTCAGTTGTTTATGTTATATTCTGACGCAAGTAGCAGCATTTAGCTGTAGTGGAACTACAAGTCTCAGCATGACCTATCTGCTTGTTATTCGCTGGTGGTAATGTCACTTTATCTAGCAGGCTGTTTAATGGTGATCGATCTATCTGTCCATCCATCCATCTGTCTGTCTTTTTTATTTCCTGTATCTCTAAGTATCTGTCTAGTTTAACCTCTTAGATACATCTAAATGACTGACGGGAGAGGGCTCTCTGTACCCCCTTGCCATCCCTGCAGTGCTTTCATGGGGTCCCTATGACCTCCTGATCCTCCAGCTACCGAAGCAGATTAGACCCTGCCAAAAACTGGGTTGAATAGGATTAATTTGTGTCAAGTTTTTTTTTTTTTAGATATAAAAAAATCCCACAAGAATAAGCACTGCATTTTTTTTGGGCCACCTGCGTTTTTTTTGTGTCGCTTTAGTATTTTTTGTACGCAGTGCGGCTCAGCGCTATATAAAATGATTTAGTTACTTAGACTGCACATTGAACACTGTAAAAAGTAAAAAAAAAAAACAATGCTGGAAATGGCTGTTTTTAGTCGCCTCGCAACCCCAAAAATGGAATAAAAAGTGATCAAAAAGCCATGTGTACCCCCAAAATGGTACCAATAAAAACTACAACTCGATCCAGGACACAGACTTCTCAACGTAAAAAAAAAAAAATCTATTTTGTAAAAGCCAAATGGAGCTCCTTCCCTTCGGAGCCCTGCCGTGTGCCCAAACAGCTGTATGTGACCACATATGGGGTACTGCATACCAAATTATGGGGTGTGTTTTCTCCTGTTGAAGGGGTTATTTGAGATTTTGATATTGATGACCTATCCTTCAGCTGTTTGAAGAGACCGGGGCACTTCAGTGAGCGCTGCGGCCTCTTCCTAGGGGGTGACCACATGGCTTAGGCGAAGCTTAGCCCCACTGAGGTGAAGGGGAATGTCACAAAATCTCATCATGCACCCGTTGCAGGAGTTGACCTGCGGTGTGGAATGTCAGTGTAAACTGCAGATTTTCACCACGGACCACCAATGAGGCCAGGTGAGGCGATCGCCTCAGGCAGCACCAGGTAGGGGCAAGAGGGGGGGGGGGGGCAGCGAAAGGGCCATGGGCAATGAACGCTTTCATTGTGGCAAAATAGTTAGGTTAAGAAATTGGCATGGGGGGGGGGCGTCGTTTCAGTAGGTGCACCCTTGTGAAAAGGGTCTTTCATGGATTAAAATAAAAAAAACTGCACTCGCGGGAACACTCACTCCTCACTGTATGTAGCAGGAAATGACCTGCGCTCCCATTGTGATGACGTCATCATGCGGGGGATGCAAGTCCTTTCCTGCTAAGGAGTGAGTGTCTCTGCCAGTCCAAGTGGATGAGGTAAGTATGGGGGCCAAAGGGGGGCATTAATAATACTGGGGGGCCATCAATGGGGCATTAATAATTCTGGGGCCACTAATAGAGACATTATTATATTGGGGCCACTACTAAAGGCATAAATAATACTGGGGGGTACTAATGGGGGCATTAATCATACTGGGGGCACATCTGTTAAAAATGGATGGAAACCGGTCAGGTTTAATATTTTTTTTTTCAGTTTTGTGTGGATATAGCATAGTTTATGTGGATTTTCTTCACAGAGTTTGCTGCATTTCCTCACCAAATCCACCAGGTGTTACTTGCGGATTTTGACGTGTACTCTGCATTGCAAAGGGCGAAATCTGCCCCGAAAATCCACACGATTGACAAGTGTGGATTTCAATATCCAAACCACAGGTCAGTTTCCGCCCTTTGTAGATGAGAATTAGAAAATCTCCTCTACTTAGCTGGTACAGTATTAGGGCTCATGCACACAAACGTATTTTCTTTCCGTGTCCGTTCTGTTTTTTTTGTGGACCGTATGCGGAACCATTCATTTCAATGGGCCCGCTTTCTGTATGTCCGTTCTGCAAAAAAAATAGAACATGTCCTATTATTGACTGCATTACAGACAAGGATAGGACTGTTCTATTAGGGGCCAGCTGTTCCGTCATCTGTATTTTTTGCGGACTGCAAAATATCGTATTTTACGCCCTATAAGATGCACCGGCCCATAAGACGCACCTAGGTTTTAGAGGAGGACAATAAGAAAAAAATATTTTCCATTACACCTCAGATCAGACCTCAGCTAACAGCCCCAATCAGACCCCCAATGTTAATAAGACCCCAACAAGTCAGGTGAATAACCCCCAATCAGACCTCAGACCCCATATCAGCCCCCACTGCCTCTCATATTGACCCCCCAGCTGCCCCCACTGCCTCTCATATTGGCCCCTCTGTAGCCCCCCATTGCCTCTCGCGTTGCCCCCAGTGCCTCATGTTTAATAAAATAAATAAACCACTTACCTCTCCTGCTCCTCAACACCGCCGCTCCTCTCCTCCAGCGCGCTGTGCTGTGATGGCTGCGCACAGTATGAGATCACAGAGTGCCCTCACGCTGTGCGCAGCCGACAGCAGAGGACCAGGAAGCGGTGAGTACAGAGCCTTCATCTCTTCCCGGTCCTCCGGTACTAATGAGCGCTTCCATAATGGAAGTGCTCAGTAGTATTCGCCCCATAAGACGCAGGGGCATTTCCCCCCTCCCCACACACTTTTGGGGGGGAGGGGAGGGATGCATCTTATGGGGCGAAAAATACGGTACATACGATCATGTGCATGAGCCCTTAAATGGGTTTTCCAAGATTTTATTTTACTGATGACCTATCCTCACGATACCGCAGCTCAGCCCTATAGAAGTGAATTGGGCCGAGCTGCAATAGAAAGCAGCTATACAATATATGGCGCTGTGCTTGGTGAGCACTGGTGCCTTCTCAAACAGCTGAATGGTGGGGATCCTGTCGGACCACCACCAATCAGGAATTGATGACCTATCCAGAGGATAGGTAATCAGTTAAAAAATCCTCACCCCGTTCCCGTACTGCGGACCGCAATGCATGGGCAATGGCCGTGTGCCCGCTATTTGCGGATGCGGACTCGTTCACTTGAATGGGTCCTCGATAAGCAAGATTCAGTCCACACTGCAAAAAAAAAATGGTGTTTTTGTTGTCAGTGGTATTTTTTTTTTTCTGCTGTTTTCTTCCTGTAGACTTCTCAAATATGCAGAACAGGCTACTTCAAAAACACATGAAAAATGCTTTTTTTATATGTTACCAAATTAAAAATGTCACCAAAAACACTTTTTGGAGGTTTTTAAGCTCTTAAAATGCCGAATAAAAGTCGTGTGTAGAAGAAGTCCTGACTAATACACATTGGTGGAGATTTATCGAAGCTGGTGTAAAGTAGAACTGGCTCAGTTGCCCATAGCAACCAATCGGATTCCACCTTTCATTTTTCAGAGCTTCTTTGGAAAATGAAATGATCAATCTGATTGGTTGCTATGGGCCACTGAGGCAGTTTTCCTTTACTCCAGTAAAATGGATCAGACAGCAGCTTGTTAAGCCGATCATAGCTGGCAGGGAGAATCGCCAACACCAGCTGTCGGTAAGACTTGTGCCCTCCTCGGACACCTGCTGCCAGAGTGGGGGTTGTTCATGCGTTAGTTACAACATGTCATCTCTTTTCAGTAATACTCAGCCATCATTCCCTGATTTTTTTCATTCGTCCGGAAAAGCGGACAATCTATAGAGTCATAGGCAGTAAATGAAGAGCGTTCTCAGCCAGTCAATCCATTTTTCTAGTTCTTTAACCAGTTCAAAACTGGGCCATGTACCCCCATTCCTGACCAACCCCTCATTTTTTTGTTATGTAAATAATTTTTGCGCAATTGTTTGGTAATACATGGGCTTTACTTTTATGTCATTTCTTATAACCAGGAAACGGCCTAGAAGCTGCTCAGTGTGTGATGGCTTTTTTTAAATGAATGAATTTTTTTATCATTATTATAATTTTTTTACACTTTGTGCCCCCCCCCCCCCCATAAGGACATAGAAAACCTTTTGGGGGACATTTAACAGTGCGTTTTTTTTATTCATAGCTTTTTTTTCTCCTGTAACTGGGGCTGACATATTATTCCCAGTTACAGGTGGAATACACCCCCAGAGAGGAGCTACATCGCTGTACAACCTCATGGCAGAGCTGGTCTGGGTTTGTTAAAGGGGTTATGCCATGATTAATGTAAAAAATTAAAAGCAGATGTCATATAGTAGATGACAATCTCTTTCTAAGGGCCCATTCACATGACCATAGGCCCTCCGTGCCCGCATTGCGGAGCGCAAAACCATTGACTTGAATGGTTCCGCAGTCCGCAAGATGCGGTGCTAAGTGGAGGCTCGGAAGATTGGAAGCTCTTTCATGAGCTTTTTAGTCCGTGCCTCCGCACTGCAAAAGCTAGGACATGTCCTCTCTTTTGCCATATATTGCTGATCGCGCACCCATTCAAGTCAATGGTTCCATGCTGCAATACGGGATTCACACGAATGGTGCCGAGCACGGGCATGGACGGCTTATGTTCGTGTGAATGGGCCCTAGCAAAGCGAGAACCAGCCCTGTACCTCCCCAGTCATTGCTCTGCTAGGTTTATATGAAGCTGACAGCTCAGGGGGCGTGTCCATTTTCTGCAGCTCTCTCCCTATCACAGCTCAGCAGGTAGTTGAAGAATGAAACTGAGCATGTGCGGCCTTCTCAGTAATAAGGACAAAGAAATAAGGGGGGAAAAAACAGCAGGTGGCGCTATGCAGATACATTTTATTGAATAACTCACTGGTTATGCTAAATTTTTAATTACATGCAATTACAAAAGTATTTAGATCCAGGTGCTGGTTTGAAAACTGTAGAATATTTTTCGTGGGACAACCTCCTCTGCAAACTCCTGGCCCCTGGCGGTCACATGACCTCTAGGACTGGAGCAGGAAGTGGTATTGTGCTTGAGCACTGTGTATGGATCGATGGAGAAAAACTGTCCCTGCCTTCTCTGTGGGAGCCCTACTGTCACTGACGCAGGTTCCCCGCTCCAGCAGCCTCTGCAAAGACCTAACCACCTGAACGTATATAGTGAACGAGCAAGCCGTTAGTAAACCAGTATTATGGGGCTTTCTGGGACTTCAGTGTTGATGACCTAGCCTCAGGATAGGCCATCAATATCAGATTGGAGGTGGTCCGACTCCTGAATCCCCACTGAAAGAAGCAGCAGTAGTCACAGGAGCCCTGCGGCCTCCTCACAGCTCACCATGCATAGCATAGTGCAGGGATCAACAACCTCCGGCACGCCAGATGTTCTGAAACTACAACTCCCAGAATGCTCCATTCACTTCTATGGGAGTTTTGACTACAGCTGATCATGTTTGCATGCTGGGAGTTGTAGTTTCACAGCAGCTTGAGTGCCGAAGGCTGCTGATCCCTGGTATAGTGGCTGTGCTTGGTAGTGCAGCCCTACCCTGTTCTCTGTGTTCTGCCCGCCCAGCTCCTCTTGATTGATGCCACTGTTCCCTGCATCGTTGGCGAAATCCCGCGCCTGCGCCGTTCACTTCTGTCTTCGGCGCAGTGAGTGAATGATGCGATCCTGGTGCCGGATTCCTCACTGCGCCGACTACGTCACAGTGAGGAAGCCGGCATCAGGAGAGCGGCCTTCACTCACTGCGCCTGCGCCGAAGACAGAAGTGAACGGCGCAGGCGCGGGATTTCGCCAACGATGCAGGGAACAGTGGCATCAATCAAGAGGAGCTGGGCCTGCAGAACACTGGACCTGGGTGGGATAAAGCGTGAGTGGACGGAGCCTCTAGGTGCTGATTTTACGCCCACGTAGCACCTAGAGGCTCATTAGCATACAATAAAAGTGCTTTTTTAACAAAAACGTCTGCAGGGACTAATGTTAGAAACATACTGTTATGTAGTGCTGACATTAGCGCATCGCTATATCAGTCAGCTACATAACAGTATTTCTGGTGGTAGAAACCCTTTAAGGCTCATGCACACGGCCATATTTTTAGTCCACATGTCATCCGCATTTTTTGCGGATCGGATACGGACCTATTCATCTCAAAGATGCGGGCCGCACACTGTAAAGTAGAACGTAGAAGAAGTAGAACATTGTGAAGTAGTGAAAAAAAAAATGTCTGCAGGCTCTCGGCCGCTATCCGTATATTGCGGATCTGCAATTTGCAGACCGCAAAAACGGCTACGGCTGTGTGCTTGAGCCCTTAAAGGGGTTGTCTCACGTCTACAAATGGCATTTATCATGTAGAGAAAGTTAATACAAGGCACTTACTAATGTATTGTGATTATCCATATTGCCTCTGGATTCATTTTTCCATCATATTATACACTGCTCGTTTCCATGGTTACAACCACTCTGCAATCCACAAGCAGTGGCCGTGCTTGCACACTATAGGAAAGGGTGCCAGCCTTTCTGGTAGCCAGGACCACGGGAGTGAGCGTTGGCCACCGCTTTTTCCTATAGTGTGCAAGCAGGACCACCCCTGGTGGATTGCAGGGTGGTCATAACCATGGTAAAGTGTGTAATGCGACGGAAAGATATATCCAGCCAGCAAAGCAGGCAATATGGACAATCACAATGCATTAGTAAGTGCCTGGTATTAACTTTCTCTACATGATAAATGCCATTTGCTGAAGTGACACGACCGCTTTAACATGTTGGCCTTGTCTTAGCATTTCGCCCAAGGTAAGTTCATGGCTGCTTGGCATATTAGCTGGCATAAACGTCTACCCGTGCAGTTTTATGCTTGGCATTTCTACGCATGAGACTTTCCCAGCTCAGCTCTACAGTTCGTCTGGTGACCATCCCGGCCAATAATACATTTCCTTGCTCGCACGCAATGATAGGCGGCCCTGGCGGTGAGTAAGGAACTTGTCGTTATTTAGGAGCCTGTTATTTGGATGGGCTCCTGAACTGGAGGACGTACGCGCCCCGCCAGTGTGAGAAGGGTGCATTGGTGCCATTGGCTGTTGGGATAAGCTTCCTCTTTAGAATATGACATGGTGATCAGTAGTGGCTGGGGGCTTGGAGTTAGTAATAAAAATATAGAGCGACCTCTATTAGTCAGTGGTCTTGCTGCTCAGCACATGCAGTATTTTTTCGCGGTGCCCTCCCCTATGCATCAGCAGCAATAATACCTCTTGACGCTCCAGCCATGTGACTTCTGCTGTCAGTACACCATAGTAGTAATGTCCGCCTATTGCCGACTGTGTATGGACAACAGATTTCTTATTTGTAAAGACAAGAAGTGGCACTAATTGGCGCAAATCTATTCCTCATGGCAGGGATGGATTTCATTTTCTGTCATTGGGACAGTCCAATACACGCCACATTTCAGTCCAGCGAGCTTCAGTTTAAGACGGGAGTATAAAACGCATCTCAGTAAATCTCCGTTATTACTAGTCACGGAGGGGAGTCCTGGGAAAGTGCCTACCGTACCTGCGTCCCTTACGCTGGCAGACTGTGGTATTGGCCATCATGTCTGCATGTCATCAGATGGTACCCTGTCCTCTACGTGTCCGCTGAACGTCTAATTCTTTTGTAATCCCGTGTAAAGCGATTACTGTTTAGTGTGTCTGGAAGAGGGGCGACAATCTGCTTACAATTGGATTTACTTCTACTATTAGCGACATAGTGGTAGTCACATCGCTGTATCACCCCCGGCTCATAGCAATTGTGTACTATGTGCTCAGATCGATTTGGGCTACAGCCTAGCAATGGTGGGTGCAACTCTAAAATTTAGATGCGGTGACACCAGCATCTAAGGGGTTACAGGGGTTGTCTCACTTCATGTAGAGAAAGTTAAAGGGGTTATCCGATATCTAAAATATCTGCCACCCGCGTCGCTCCAGATCCCTGCATGGCCGCCGCTGCATCTCCCCGTCGCTCGGATCAAAACTTACTGCAGTGAGGGGGGGGGGGGGGGGGCAGCCAATAGCAGGCCGCAACAGGGGTGAGCCTCCTTGATTGCAGGATGGTCGTAATCTCTGGAAACGAGTAGTGTATAATGGGATGGAAAAATGAATCCAGCCAGCAAAGGAAGTAATATGCACAATCACAATACATTAGTAAGTGCCTTGTATTAACTGTCTCTACATGATAAATGCTATCTGCTGACACAACCTGTTTAAATGGCTGGAATCAGAGTTACCGTATCTTTTAGGGCCCATGCGTACTCCGTGTGCATTCCGTTTCCGTATGTCCGTATTTCCATTCCACACAAAAATAGGACATGTCTTATTATTGTCCGCATTACTGACAAGGATAGTGCTGTTCTATCAGGGGCCAGCTGTTCCGTTCTGCAAAATACAGAATGCACACGGACGTCATCCATATTTTTTGCAAAATACATACGGTCGTGTGCATGAGCCCTTAGAGCGAGGTGATGCTAAATTAAATGCATTTTAAGAACTTTTAATACAAAGTTTTTAGTGTAATTTAAAAAAATGAAAAAGTCTCCCTCCCCAAAAATAAAAAAAAGGTTTCTTTTAATATGCTTTTTTTTTTTTTTTAAACAAAATGTATAATTTTTTTTTAAAATAGTTTACCTTAAAAAAGTACATACTCTATTTGTTACTGCTGCAGTTGTAACCACTTCTAGAATAAAGTTGTTATTTTCACCACATGATAAATGGTACAATTGGTTTATTTTATTAAATTGCATCCCACCCAAAAAAATTTTTTGAAAAACAAATCAATAAATTATGCATAACCTAAAATGGTACAATTTAAAATTCAACCTGTTCAGCAAAAGAACAAGCCCTTATTGTGGCTATATTGAGGGGGGGGGAGGTTATGGCTCTCAGAATGTAGCACGCTGAGTATGTGCCCAATAGTGGTGCTACAGGTATCTGAACCTGAAAATAAGGCTGGTGTAGGGAAGCTACTACTGCATAATGTTACAAGGAAAGATGTGGCGTGAGAATGGGAACCCGTTGTAGAATACAAGAGCAAGGAACGCCTCATATACTTGTGGCCTCTTGATATTTGCTTGCCAGAGGGTATGACCATGCCTGTTTGAAAGACACTTTCCTAAAATGTGTGAGATAGTTGGGACAGGTAAATGGTGATCCTGTGAGGTAGGTGGGACAGGTAGAAAGTGACCCACCTCACAGGGTCACCTTCTACCTGTCCCAACTACTGTACCTCACAGGGTCACCTTCTACCTGTCCCACCCACCTCACAGGGTCACCTTCTACCTGTCCCACCCACCTCACAGGGTCACCTTCTACCTGTCCCAACTACCTCACAGGGTCACCTTCTACCTGGTCCCACCCACCTCACAGGGTCACCTTCTACCTGTCCCACCCACCTCACAGGGTCACCTTCTACCTGTCCCAACTACCTCACAGGGTCACCTTCTACCTGTCCCACCCACCTCACAGGGTCACCTTCTACCTGTCCCACCCACCTCACAGGGTCACCTTCTACCTGTCCCAACTACCTCACAGGGTCACCTTCTACCTGTCCCAACTACCTCACAGGGTCACCTTCTACCTGTCCCACCTACCTCACAGGGTCACCTTCTACCTGTCCCACCTACCTCACAGGGTCACCTTCTACCTGTCCCAACTACCTCACAGGGTCACCTTCTACCTGTCCCACCTACCTCACAGGGTCACCTTCTACCTGTCCCACCTACCTCACAGGGTCACCTTCTACCTGTCCCAACTACCTCACAGGGTCACCTTCTACCTGTCCCAACTACCTCACAGGGTCACCTTCTACCTGTCCCACCTACCTCACAGGGTCACCTTCTACCTGTCCCACCTACCTCACAGGGTCACCTTCTACCTGTCCCACCTACCTCACAGGATCACCTTCTATCTGTCCCACCTACCTCACAGGATCACCTTTGACTGTACTTGTCCTGTGTACCACATATGGTCCCCTTCTGCCTGTCCCACCTATGTCACAGGGTCCCCTTCTACCTGTCCCACCTATAGTACCTCAAAGAATCATCTTCCACCTATCCCAGCTACCTCACAGGATCACCTTCTACTGTACCTGTCCCACCTACATCACAGGGTCACCTTCTACCTGCCCACCCACCTCACAGGATCACCTTCTACATAACCCACATACGTCACAGGTTGTCTCTGCAACCAATGACGGCACAGCTTTTGGTTTTCAGAAGCAGACTACAAAATGAAAGATGTGCTGTGATTGGTTGCTATAGAACAGTTTCTCTCCCATATATTTTCCTTCTCGGCGCTGTCACAATTATTCTAGAAATGTAGTGAATTGGTAGATAGTCCTGGAGATGTCAGTCAGTGGCTGCATATTTTTCACTCTATTTCTATACGCAGAATGGGGAGAATTTGTCATATATTCTGCAATAGTAGCTATAGAAATACTTTCCCACCATGTATGGCATGCTCTTCACTTTTCTGACACAAGTTGGGGTGGATGAGGCCTCAGGGGCCTGGCCTACATGGCCTTAAAAATGTCATATTTCTTGCGCCAGAAAGCTATGGTATATTTTCTTTTTTGGTGCACAGACGTCCTGAGATGCATCACTCACCTTAATAAATTTAGTGCAACCTATGAAAGCGCATGTATATGTGTGTGTGTATATATATATATATATAATGTATAGTGGGGGCTCGCTCTGGTAGACAGGATTAGCGGACGCAGTATAGAGGCAACAAATGTATGTATACTAGGGATCGACCGATTATCGGTTTTACCGATAATATCGGCCGATATTCAGGATTTTGAACGTTATCGGCATCTATTTTGCCGATATACCGATAACGTATGGGGAACTGCTGCTGACAGCGCTCTCTGTGTTCCCTCAGCAGCACAGGGGAGAAGGAAGCAGTGTCTCTCTCCCCCTGTGCTGCTGCTGCCGCCAATTAGAGGAGAGAGGACAAAAGAAGGGGAGGGGCTGTGGCCACCGCTCCACCAATGAAGATAAGTCTTTCAGTAATTCATATACAGGAGGCGGGGGCTGTCTGCAGAATCACATAGCCGTCTCCCGACCTCTATGAGCGGTAGCTGCGATCTGCGGTAGTTAACCCCTTAGGTGCCGCGGATCGCAGCTACCGCTCATAGAGGTCGGGAGCCGGCTATGTAATTCTGCAGCCAGCTCCCGCCTCCTGTATATGAATTAATGAAAGACTTATCTTCATTGGTGGCGCAGTGCGCCCCCCCAAAGCCCCCCAGTATTAATCATTGGTGGCGCTGTGCGCTCCCCACCCAAGCCCGACCCCCCCCCAGTATTAATCATTGGTGGCAGTGGCCACAGGATCCCCTCTCCCCTGCTCCTCCGATCGGAGCCCCAGCAGTGTAATCCTGGGGCTCCGATCGGTTACCATGGCAGCCAGGACGCTACTGAAGCCCTGGCTGCCATGTTCAGCTCCATGCTGCTGTGTGCACAAAGCACAGAGCAGCAGGGACAGTGTGAGATCCTATTCACCCTGATAGATCTCTATCAGGGTGAATAGGACAAGGGTTCTAGTCCCTAAGGGGGCTAAAAGTTAGTAAAAAACAAAACAAAAATATTAAGTATAAATGAAAAAGAAAGATTTACAAAAAAATATAAAAAAACACGTTAACAATAAACATTAATTTTCAGCAGATTTGTGTAGGAAATAATTTTTTTTCAAAAATGAAAATTCCCAGAATATTGGTATAAATTATTGGCTATAGGCTATCGGCCTGAAAGTTCACAAATTATCGGTATCAGCCCTAAAAAATCAATATCGGTCGATCCCTAATGTATACTAATGCCAGAAGCCTGACAAATAAAACTGGGGAACTGGAATTAGTG
The DNA here is from genome assembly GCF_905171765.1 of Bufo bufo. Taxonomy (NCBI): domain Eukaryota; kingdom Metazoa; phylum Chordata; class Amphibia; order Anura; family Bufonidae; genus Bufo; species Bufo bufo. The sequence goes on along the minus strand of NC_053393.1, from coordinate 380,576,307 downwards.
ATGTGTGAGGAGGACTATGACATAGTGGGAATAACTGAGACATGGCTGGATGATAACTATGACTGGGCAGTTAATGTACAAGGTTACAGTCTGTTTAGAAAGGATCGTCAAAACCGGAGAGGGGGAGGGGTCTGCCTTTATGTAAAGTCCTGTCTAAAGCCCACAGTCCGAGAAGATATAAGTGAGGGACATGAACATGTGAAGTCACTGTGGGTAGAAATACAGTACAGATCAAAAGTTTGGACACACCGTCTCATTCAAAGAGTTTTCTTTATTTTCATGACTATGAAAATTGTAGATTCACACTGAAGGCATCAAAACTATGAATTAACACATGTGGAATTATATTCATAACAAACAAGTGTGAAACAACTGAAAATATGTCATATTCTAGGTTCTTCAAAGTAGCCACCTTTTGCTTTGATTACTGCTTTGCACACTCTTGATGAGCTTCAAGAGGTAGTCCCCTGAAATGGTTTTCACTTCATAGGTGTGCCCTGTGAGGTTTAATAAGTGGGATTTCTTGCCTTATAAATGGGGTTGGGACCATCAGTTGCGTTGAGGAGAAGTCAGGTGGATACACAGCTGATAGTCCTACTGAATAGACTGTTAGAATTTGTATTATGGCAAGAAAAAAGCAACTAAGTAAAGAAAAACGAGTGGCCATCATTACTTTAAGAAATTAAGGTCAGTCAGTCAGCCGAAAAATTGGGAAAACTTTGAAAGTAAGGGCTATTTGAATATGAAGGAGAGTGATGGGGTGCTGCGCCAGATGACCTGGCCTCCACAGTCACCGGACCTGAACCCAATCGAGATGTTTTGGGGTGAGCTGGACCGCAGAGTGAAGGCAAAAGGGCCAACAAGTGCTAAGCATCTCTGGGAACTCCTTCAAGACTGTTGGAAGACCATTTCAGGGGACTACCTCTTGAAGCTCATCAAGAGAATGCCAAGAGTGTGCAAAGCAGTAATCAAAGCAAAAGGTGGCTACTTTGAAGAACCTAGAATATGACATATTTTCAGTTGTTTCACACTTGTTTGTTATGTATATAATTCCACATGTGTTAATTCAGAGTTTTGATGCCTTCATAGTCATGAAAATAAAGAAAACTCTTTGAATGAGAAGGTATGTCCAAACTTTTGGTCTGTACTGTACATGGAGGCAAAAATAATAAATTACTAATAGGAGTTTATTATTGTAACGGACCGTTTCAGCAGACAAGGGGTTAAAATCCGTTTAGGCGATATGCCCCTTTCTGAGAGACAGGCACAGCTACTGCAGAACACCAAACTCCCGAACTGGATACAAAATAGCACTCCAAACTGGAACCTCACGAATAGCTGCTAGCAGACGAACAGGAATCAGCTTACACTCCTGGCAATCAGTCTCTAACAGCATACAGCGGATCCCCCCAATAACGAGACAAGGCTCCGTGTTGAGGGTCAAGCAGTGGTCTGACTGTACTTCAAGTACAGCCTCTTTTATTCATAAACCACAAACATAGTACTGCCCACAGGGTTTTGAAATACAACCAATCAGTAATTTACAACATATACAATGTAAGTACAGCAACCAATCGTTCATGCCCCCAGAGGACCAGAAGGGAGACTGCGACACAGGACAGATACAACATATCCCCACAATGCATCATGGTTTCCTCCTCTCTGTCCCGGAGACAACCGAGGAGCAATCCAATTATCTCTCAGGACAAAGGGAAATCGCCAATACACATGTGGATACAACAGGACAGACATCACCATTTAAACACACAATGGGACAATGGCACAATAGAAACACACCCAGCATATTCCTCCCAAGCTGACAAGTTACACTTATTATAAATTGTTACAACTTTGTGAGTTTATATTGTCCATACATATAACTTACATCAATTTAAACAGTATAACGTGGGGACAAACCTATCCAAAATTCACTTGAATAGGTTCAGGGGTTTAAAAGTTAGTATGGGCCATAATCCTGAGGCAAGAGGCTTTTAAACAGGCCTCTCCAAAACCCAGTGGCGAGGTTGGTTTCGCCACAATTATAAACCACCTAATATACCATAGTCCACAGAAAATCTACTACTAAACGAGATACACGAGGCGGCAAATCATAATGAGGTGGTTATTATGGGGGACTTCAACTACCCAGATTTATACTGGGAAACTGAAACTTGTATATCTCATAAAGGATACAGGTTCTTGGCAATAACCAAAGACAATTACCTCTCCCAACTGGTTCAGGACCCGACTAGAGGGACGGCCATACTGGACTTAGTATTAACCAATAGGCCTGACAGAACAACAGACGTGCAGGTTGGGGGACACCTGGGAAATAGTGACCATAAAGTAATAACCTTCCAATTATCATTCAAAAGAGCATTTCTACAGGGATGAACAAAAATACCAAACTTCAAAAAAGCTAAATGTAGCCAACTAAGAGAGGCCATAGGCCTAACTAACTGGGATAAAGTCCTCAAAAATAAAAATACAGCCACTAAATGGGATATCTTTAAAAGCATCCTAAAATCTCATTGTGAGAGGTACATACCTTATGGGAATAAAAGGTTAAGGAAATAAAAAGAAAAAAATGTGGATAAACAGAACTGTAAAGAAAGCAATAAATGACAAAAATAAAGCATATAAATCACTAAAACAGGAGGGTAGCACAGAAGCACTGAAAAACTATAAGGAAAAAAATAGAACATGTAAAAAACAAATAAAAGCGGCCAAACTAGAGACCGAGAGATTAATTGCCAAAGAGAGTAAAACTAACCCTAAAATGTTCTTCAATTATATAAATGTTAAAAAGTATAAATCTGAAGGTGTCGGCCCTTTAACCACCTTCGGACCGCCTAACGCAGGATCGCGTTCCGGAGGTGGCAGCCCTGCGCACAGTCACGCATATACGCGTCATCTCGCGATGGCCGAGATTTCCTGTGAACGCGCGCACACAGGCGCGCGCGCTCACAGGATCGGAAGGTAAGCGAGTGGATCTCCAGCCTGCCAGCGGCGATCGTTCGCTGGCAGGCTGGAGATGTGTTTTTTTTAACCCCTAACAGGTATATTAGACGCTGTTTTGATAACAGCGTCTAATATACCTGCTACCTGGTCCTCTGGTGGTCCCCTTTGTTTGGATCGACCACCAGAGGACACAGGTAGCTCAGTAAAGTAGCACCAAGCACCACTACACTACACTACACCCCCCCCCGTCACTTATTAACCCCTTATTAGCCCCTGATCACCCCTGATCACCCCATATAGACTCCCTGATCACCCCCCTGTCATTGATTACCCCCCTGTCATTGATCACCCCCCTGTAAAGCTCCATTCAGATGTCCGCATGATTTTTACGGATCCACTGATAGATGGATCGGATCCGCAAAACGCATCCGGACGTCTGAATGAAGCCTTACAGGGGCGTGATCAATGACTGTGGTTATCACCCCATATAGACTCCCTGATCACCCCCCTGTCATTGATTACCCCCCTGTCATTGATTACCCCCCTGTAAAGCTCCATTCAGACGTCCGCATGATTTTTACGGATCCACTGATAGATGGATCGGATCTGCAAAACGCATCCGGACGTCTGAATGAAGCCTTACAGGGGCATGATCAATGACTGTGGTGATCACCCCATATAGACTCCCTGATCACCCCCCTGTAAAGCTCCATTCAGATGTCCGCATGATTTTTACGGATGCACTGATAGATGGATCCGATCCGCAAAACGCATCCGGACGTCTGAATGAAGCCTTACAGGGGCATGATCAATGACTGTGGTGATCACCCCATATAGACTCCCTGATCACCCCCCTGTAAAGCTCCATTCAGATGTCCGCATGATTTTTACGGATGCACTGATAGATGGATCCGATCCGCAAAACGCATCCGGACGTCTGAATGAAGCCTTACAGGGGCATGATCAATGACTGTGGTGATCACCCCCCTGTCATTGATTACCCCCCTGTAAAGCTCCATTCAGATGTCCGCATGATTTTTACGGATGCACTGATAGATGGATCCGATCCGCAAAACGCATCCGGACGTCTGAATAAAGCCTTACAGGGGCATGATCAATGACTGTGGTGATCACCCCCCTGTCATTGATTACCCCCCTGTAAAGCTCCATTCAGATGTCCGCATGATTTTTACGGATGCACTGATAGATGGATCCGATCCGCAAAACGCATCCGGATGTCTGAATGAAGCCTTACAGGGGCGTGATCAATGACTGTGGTGATCACCCCATATAGACTCCCTGATCACCCCCCTGTCATTGATTACCCCCCTGTAAAGCTCCATTCAGATGTCCGCATGATTTTTACGGATGCACTGATAGATGGATCGGATCCGCAAAACGCATCCGGACGTCTGAATGAAGCCTTACAGGGGCGTGATCAATGACTGTGGTGATCACCCCATATAGACTCCCTGATCACCCCCCTGTCATTGATTACCCCCCTGTAAAGCTCCATTCAGATGTCCGCATGATTTTTACGGATGCACTGATAGATGGATCGGATCCGCAAAACGCATACGGACGTCTGAATGAAGCCTTACACGGGCGTGATCAATGACTGTGGTTATCACCCCATATAGACTCCCTGATCACCCCCCTGTCATTGATCACCCCCCTGTCATTGATCACCCCTCTGTAAGGCTCCATTCAGACATTTTTTTGGCCCAAGTTAGCGGAATTTTTTTTTTTTTTCTTACAAAGTCTCATATTCCACTAACTTGTGTCAAAAAATAAAATCTCACATGAACTCCCCATACCCCTCACGGAAACCAAATGCGTAAAATTTTTTAGACATTTATATTCCAGACTTCTTCTCACGCTTTAGGGCCCCTAGAATGCCAGGGCAGTATAAATACCCCACATGTGACCCCATTTTGGAAAGAAGACACCCCCAGGTATTCCGTGAGGGGCATATTGAGTCCATGAAAGATTGAAATTTTTGTCCCAAGTTAGCGGAACGGGAGACTTTGTGAGAAAAAAATAAAAAATATCAATTTCCGCTAACTTGTGCCAAAAAAAAAAAATTTCGATGAACTCGCCATGCCCCTCATTGAATACCTTGGGGTGTCTTCTTTCCAAAATGGGGTCACATGTGGGGTATTTATACTGCCCTGGCATTCTAGGGGCCCCAAAGCGTGAGAAGAAGTCTGGTATCCAAATGTCTAAAAATGCCCTCCTAAAAGGAATTTGGGCACCTTTGCGCATCTAGGCTGCAAAAAAGTGGCACACATCTGGTATCGCCGTACTCAGGAGAAGTTGGGGAATGTGTTTTGGGGTGTCATTTTACATATACCCATGCTGGGTGAGAGAAATATCTTGGCAAAAGACAACTTTTCCCATTTTTTTATACAAAGTTGGCATTTGACCAAGATATTTATCTCACCCAGCATGGGTATATGTAAAATGACACCCCAAAACACATTCCCCACCTTCTCCTGAGTACGGAGATACCAGATGTGTGACACTTTTTTGCAGCCTAGGTGGGCAAAGGGGCCCATATTCCAAAGAGCACCTTTCGGATTTCACAGGTCATTTTTTACAGAATTTGATTTCAAACTCCTTACCACACATTTGGGCCCCTAGAATGCCAGGGCAGTATAACTACCCCCCAAGTGACCCCATTTTGGAAAGAAGAGACCCCAAGGTATTCGCTGATGGGCATAGTGAGTTCATGGAAGTTTTTATTTTTTGTCACAAGTTAGTGGAATATGAGACTTTGTATGAAAAAAAAAAAAAAAAAAAATCATCATTTTCCACTAACTTGTGACAAAAAATTAAAAATTCTAGGAACTTGCCATGCCCCTCACGGAATACCTTGGGGTGTCTTCTTTCCAAAATGGGGTCACTTGTGGGGTAGTTATACTGCCCTGGCATTCTAGGGGCCCAAATGTGTGGTAAGGAGTTTGAAATCAAATTCTGTAAAAAATGACCTGTGAAATCCGAAAGGTGCTCTTTGGAATATGGGCCCCTTTGCCCACCTAGGCTGCAAAAAAGTGTCACACATCTGGTATTGCCGTACTCAGGAGAAGGTGGGGAATGTGTTTTGGGGTGTCATTTTACATATACCCATGCTGGGTGAGAGAAATATCTTGGCAAAAGACAACTTTTCCCATTTTTTTATACAAAGTTGGCATTTGACCAAGATATTTATCTCACCCAGCATGGGTATATGTAAAAAGACACCCCAAAACACATTCCCCACCTTCTCCTGAGTACGGAGATACCAGATGTGTGACACTTTTTTGCAGCCTAGGTGGGCAAAGGGGCCCATATTCCAAAGAGCACCTTTCGGATTTCACAGGTCATTTTTTACAGAATTTGATTTCAAACTCCTTACCACACATTTGGGCCCCTAAAATGCCAGGGCAGTATAACTACCCCACAAGTGACCCCATTTTGGAAAGAAGAGACCCCAAGGTATTTCGTGATGGGCATAGTGAGTTCAAAGAAGTTTTTATTTTTTGTCACAAGTTAGTGGAATATGAGACTTTGTAAGAAAAAAAAAAAATCATCATTTTCCGCTAACTTGTGACAAAAAATAAAAAGTTCTATGAACTCACTATGCCCATCAGCGAATACCTTAGGGTGTGTACTTTCCGAAATGGGGTCATTTGTGGGGTATTTGTACTGTCTGGCCATTGTAGAACCTCAGGAAACATGACAGGTGCTCAGAAAGTCAGAGCTGCTTCAAAAAGCGGAAATTCACATTTTTGTACCATAGTTTGTAAACGCTATAACTTTTACCCAAACCATTTTTTTTTTACCCAAACATTTTTTTTTATCAAAGACATGTAGAACTATAAATTTAGAGCAAAATTTCTATATGGATCTCGTTTTTTTTGCAAAATTTTACAACTGAAAGTGAAAAATGTCATTTTTTTGCAAAAAAATCGTTAAATTTCGATTAATAACAAAAAAAGTAAAAATGTCAGCAGCAATGAAATACCACCAAATGAAAGCTCTATTAGTGAGAAGAAAAGGAGGTAAAATTAATTTGGGTGGTAAGTTGCATGACCGAGCAATAAACGGTGAAAGTAGTGTAGGTCAGAAGTGTAAAAAGTGGCCTGGTCTTTCAGGGTGTTTAAGCACTGGGGGCTGAGGTGGTTAAAGAGTAATGAGGGGGGAGTCGCAGAGAGCGACGAGGAGAAAGCAAAGCTGTTAAATATTTTTTTCTCCAATGTATTCACTGAGGAAAATAAACTGTCAGATGACATGCAGAATGTAAAAATAAATTCCCCATTAAAAGTGTCCTGTCTGACCCAGGAAGAAGTACAACAGCGACTTAAAAAGATTAAAATAGACAAATCGCCAGGACCGGATGGCATACACCCCCGTATCCTAAGGGAATTAAGTAATGTCATAGCCAGACCCTTATTTCTGATATTTGCAGACTCTATACTGACAGGGAATGTCCCACAGGATTGGCGCATAGCAAATGTGGTGCCAATATTAAAAAAGGGTCCAAAAACAGAGCCTGGAAACTATAGGCTGGTAAGTTTAACATCTGTTGTGGGTAAACTGTTTGAAGGTTTTCTGAGAGATGCTATGTTAGAGCATCTCAACAGAAATAAGCAAATAACGCCATATCAGCATGGCTTCGTGAGGGATCAGTCATGTCAAACTAATTTAATCAGTTTCTATGAGGAGGTAAGTTCTAGCCTTGACAGCGGCGAATCAATGGATGTCGTATATCTGGACTTCTCCAAAGCATTTGACACTGTACCACATAAAAGGTTAGTATATAAAATGAGAATGCTCGGACTGGGAGAAAACGTCTGTAAGTGGGTAAGTAACTGGCTCAATGATAGAAAACAGAGGGTGGTTATTAGTTGTACACACTCAGATTGGGTCACTGTCACTAGTGGGGTACCTCAGGGGTCAGTATTGGGCCCTATTCTCTTCAATATATTTATTAATGATCTTGTAGAAGGCTTGCATAGTAAAATATCAATTTTCGCAGATGACACTAAACTGTGTAAAGTAATTTACACTGATGAGGACAGTATACTACTACAGAGGGATCTGGATAGATTGGAGGCTTGGGCAGAGAAGTGGCAGATGAGGTTTAACACTGAGAAATGTAAAGTTATGCACATGGGAAGGAATAAATACAAGTCACCCATACATACTAAATGGTAAAACACTCGGTAACACTGACATGGAAAAGGATCTAGGAATTTTAATAAACAGCAAACTAAGCTGCAAAAAACAGTGTCAGACAGCTGCTGCCAAGGCTAATAAGATAATGGGTTGCATCAAAAGGGGCATAGATGCCCGTGATGAGAACATAGTCCTACCACTTACCAAATCATCAGTCAGACCACACATGGAGTACTGTGTACAGTTCTGGGCTCCTGTGAACAAGGCAGACATAGCAGAGCTGGAGAGGGTCCAGAGGAGGGCAAATAAAGTTATAACTGGAATGGGGCAACTACAGCACCCTGAAAGATTATCAAAATTAGGGTTATTCACTTTAGAAAAAAAGGGGAGATCTAATTACTATATATAAATATATCAGGGGTCAGTACAGAGATCTATCCCATCATCTATTTATCCCCAGGACTGTGACTGTGACAAGGGGACATCCTCTGCTTCTGGAGGAAAGAAGGTTTGTACACAAACATAGAAAAGGATTCTTTACGGTAAGAGCAGTCAGACTATGGAACTCTCTGCCTGAGGAGGTGGTGATGGTGAGTACAATACAGGAATTCAAGAGGGGCCTGGATGTATTTCTGGAGTGTAATAATATTACAGGCTATAGCTACTAGAGAGGGGTCGTTGATCCAGGGAGTTATTCTGATTGCCTGATTGGAGTCGGGAAGGAATTTTTTATTCCCCTAAAGTGGGGAAAATTGGCTTCTACCTCACAGTTTTTTTTTTTTTTGCCTTCCTCTGGATCAACTTGCAGGATGACAGGCCGAACTGGATGGACAAATGTCTTTTTTCGGCCTTATGTACTATGTTACTATGTATTAAGTTCTTTGGTTTAAACAGTTCAGTGTTTTATTCACACTTTAGGCAAGTGACAAAACAAGCAGTCATATTCAAACAAAAAGTTACCTTGCGGTGTTGGTGGTAATTCACACCATGTGGCAATTCTGCCTCAAAGAGTCCTTGACCATAGCAGCACCAACCAGTTTTTACGCTAAACAGGTAGCAAGCCTTCATCCAGACACAAGGCTCCCAGATCCGAACACAGAGACATGGCTTCTGAGCCCAGCTGCCTATTTAAGGACAGCCAGGTGCTGCCAAAACCCGGACCGGCATTTAAAATCCGGTCCGGTATTTGACCTTACCTGCCTGTAAATCAGCCTAGCAGCACATGCTGGGAGGAAAATACCTGTTTTCCCAGACAAAACCCCTCACTGTGTCACAATATATATATATATATATATATATTTTTTTTTTTTATTAAGATTGATGTCAGAAAGGCTAGTTTTAATAAATTCCCACCATATGTGTTAACATAGGAGCACTGAGCCCTGTTGTTGAATTTAGTAGAAGCATTACCTGTAACATTAGCGATAATTAAAGATTATCCAGATGTCAGGTTACTCAGGATAGCAACAAAGAAGAGATATCTGCATACAAAGTAACTCCGTCCAGCCAAGGTGCATTAACTGAAACATGAGCTAACACAATTGGGTCATAGCCGTGCTGTAAGTGCAGACCCGAGCAACACTACAGAACTATATAAATATATATATTATAGATGATCGAAATTAGGCTACTTTCACACTAGCGTTTCTATTTTCCGGTATTGAGATCCGTCATAGGGTCTCAATACCGGAAAAAAAAAAAAACGCTTCCGTTTTGTCCCCATTCATTGTCAATGGGGACAACACATAACTGAACAGAATGGAATGCTCCAAAATACATTCCGTTCCGTTTGGTTGCGTTCCCATACTGAAGAGCAAACCGCAGTATGCTGCGGTTTTCTTTCCGTCATTGAATGTGGAGCAAAACGGATCCGTCATGACCCACAATGCAAGTCAATGGGATTAACTCTGACACTATCTGACACAATAGAAAACGGCTATGGCTATGTTAAAGATAATACAACCGGATCTGTTCATAAAGGATGCAGATAGTTGTATCATCAGTAACGGAAGCGTTTTTGCTGAGCCCTGCCGGATCCAGCAAAAACGCTAGTGTGAAAGTAGCCTTATTCTACAGAATTGATTTGTCCAATCACACTATGTGTATATAAAGATAATTTTTCTACAAACAGTAAAAAAGAGAAAGTACAACAGTTTCAAGATTAGAAGGTCCTGCTGTAGCAATAGCCAAACAAGCAATCTGGGGCGCCAGTCCCTCTAGAATTGTAGAAAAACATCAATTTCCAAATCTCTTCTATTCAAATTTGGAAATTAATACTTTTCAAAAGTTCTAGAGGGACTGACAGATTGCTTGTTTGGCTGGTAATAAAAAGCAGCAGCAGGAGGAGGACAGGACCAGCGCTGTAGAGAATGGCGCTGGAGAAAGGGGTCAGTATAAGATGATTTTTTATTTTATTTCAGGCTGTTGCAAGGCTTGTCTGAGATTTTTATTGGTCTTGAAAACCACTTTTAAGAGAATTAGCAGTTAGGTAGAGAGTTACTATTTATGTGTTGAAGGCTCTGATGATACATCAAGATATTAAATTCAGAAAGCTGGCTTCAGTATTGGAAGCACAGTCACATCTCCATACTCATAATGCTTGTCTCCCTTTGTTATCCATACCTTTGCCACCAAGCAAAAGGGTTTTTTCCAGGTGTTTTTAATATTGATGCCTAATTCTCAGGATAGGACATCAGTATCAGATCGGAGGAGACTGCAGTCGTGCTTCTAGGTTGAATTTGATTCTATTTTTTTTTTTGGCATTAAGTTCAGTATCGGCCTACTGTAGTCGGCCATTGGGGAGGAAATGGCATGTACCGCAGTGGTGTGGATGGTAAAGGACCGTTGTACATTGGGGTTTAAAGGGGTTGTAGAGAATTAGAAATACATGGTTCACCTATCAGAGTTGTGTTTGGTATTGCATCTCAGCTACATTGAAAAGAGTCAACTTGAGCTGCAGTACCACACACAGTGGTGGAACAATGTGGTGCTGTCTTTGGAAGAAAGCAGCCATGCGTCTAGAAAACTAATTTAAGGGTAACCAGTCATCACTAGATCCAGGTCATGGACTGAGTGGTTTAGAAACCTGGGGTACAGAAGTGCTTCCTGAGAGGTGGACAGAAGGTAAATGGAAATCACTGTTGATTGGATCCCAGTAATTAGTATGAGATGTTGGCCACCTTTGCCTGCACTCACCTCAATCGCCTGGTTTCAGAGCAACGAGGGATGCTTGGGTGACAGCCAGGTAGACACGAGGGCACTGTAACCTTGCATTGGATCTTTTGGTATTGTATAATTTGGACTAGTGATTCTGAACCTGTGTCTAGCTAAAAAGTGCCTTCATCATACAGTCCACAGTCAGGGTGGTCCAGCAGTGCCAGACCCTCCTGACTGTCTTTGTGTGTGATGGGAGAAAAAGTCCTGTTCTTGTGACGGATCAGAAGACAAAACGGTGATGTGAACCCAGTCTGATGTGCATGTTGTAGAGCTGTGTGTGTATAATGTGCGTACAGCAGAGCTGTGTGTGTATAATATGTGTACTGTACTGCACTGACTCCTCCACTTTATTAAACCACTATTGAAAGTTTAATAAGTAGAGAATATTATTTATTTATTTTTTTCATTTTGTGTGTTATAGTCTGGAAAATATTATATTATATCATTTGTATGCTGACGGAATTTTATGGGTTTCCTTTTAGGTTCCCTTTGGAATGGCCACATCGGGGGACTGCCCATACTCTGCAGCTTAACATTTCACATGTATTATCTTATCCATACAAGTCATAATACTTTTCTATCACTCCTCGGCTGCTCAATTCTTTGTCCAACCATTGAAAAATCAGATGGTAAAGATGAACCGCTATACAACATTCAAGCAGCTCGGAGATGGCACATATGGGAGCGTGATAATGGGCAAAAGCAATGAGTCTGGAGAACTTGTGGCTATTAAAAGGTAAGTGAACAATTCAGTGTAAATGCATCGGCTCAGATAATCAATGATGAATTCTGGCTGTAGCCAATGACGGCATATTGATAGGATATCATGCTCAGAGCCCCACTGACCATTAGACCATGGGGGCAGCCTGCGAAAACTAGAGTATGTTTAAAGATATCAAAGAATCTGTGACATTTGATGAATTTGGCTTCTATATTGAAGGGGTATTATAATAATGTGAAAAAAAGTTTTAAAAAAAGTAACTTTTTTGTTTTACAAAATATACATTTTTGGCACCCCTAATAGGGGTGTGTACATATGGCAGCGACATTAGTTTGTACATGTACAATGGTGTTCATACGGTATAACATTGTGTATATTGATTTACTGTTGTCTTCCTACAGGATGAAAAGAAAGTTCTATTCTTGGGATGAGTGCATGAATTTAAAAGAAGTAAAGGTAAGGTTACAGAGTGGAACCAAAATGTCATGGGGTCAATGTGTGGCTTAAGGGGCTTTTCTTGAAATTTAGCTCATCAATATCTTATTGTGGGGGTCACATTCCCAGCACCCCTCCTTCAACGGGGCCACAGTACTTTAGTATTTGAGAGCTGCCAGGAGAGATTTGAGGTGAGGTGATGATGACATAATCCTGTAGTTCACAGGAAGTCGGTCACACAGGAGAGACTGACCGAAGATCTATACTTGTACTCAGACTGGGAAACACATGACCTAGATGAAAGGGCTCAGACTGGGAAACACATGACCTAGACCCATAATGAAAGGGCTCATGTGTCTTGGGACAAAACAGATTACATTGCTAGAATACTGCTGGCGAGGTTTATATATGCAAACAATTTGCTGAATTTACTTACATACCTCCCAACTTTTCGGACGGTCAAAGAGCGACACTTTTGGTTCATTGTGCGAAAGATCAAGATTTCCCTGCATATCTATAGACTTCCATAGTTTTCTCTTAAGAAACAGCGCAAAAATAATCTGAATTTAGAAATTTCGAAAATCCCAATTGCATTAAATAATGAAATAATATACAAGACGGGCTCGAATATACAGAGAAGAACCAGACAAACACTTTCTAGGTCAATATTGTAAATGTAACAATACAAATCGCTATCTCAGATCAAAAAGAGGGACATTTATGGAGCAAAGAGGGACAGAGGGTCTTGGGTCAAAAATAGGGACTGTCCCTCCAAAAGAGGGACACTTGGGAGGTCTGTACTTATGTCTTATTTTTATTGTTCTCTCTTTGTATTTGCTCCAGTCTTTGAAGAAACTTAATCATGCTAATGTGATCAAACTGAAAGAGGTGATCAGAGAAAACGACCAGCTGTACTTTGTATTTGAATACATGAAAGAAAATCTTTATCAACTAATGAAAGACAGGTATGATTTTATGGAATTACATTTTAACAAATTGGTGATTATTTTAAAATCAAGTACAGATGTCCATTAATCAGTGGAATTCTTTTTTATAGATCCTAGTGCAGTACTTATAAAAGAAAACAGTAATAATCACTGCTGGATCTCGTTGCTATTGCAGATATACATTATAGTCACTTACATTGATGGACTAACGGCATATATATATATTTTTTTGCCTGAGCACATGTGGATGTCTCCATGCTGGATTTAAAGGCGTAGCTCATATGTGTGTATGTGAGGAGTAGCACAATTTCTGGTCAATATATGATATACTGCATTTATCAGCAATTTTCCTCTCTTCAGACGCCATTTCTTTCAGTTTTCCCTGAGCTGAAATCTAGAATGGGTGGAGACTAGCTATTGTTATGTCTCCCATACACAGCACACTTAATAGAATAGGCGATCCTGCTCCCCTGTCTCTCACTAGCACACCCTCATAAGCATAGACAGCATGGATGACCTTAGAGATAAGTATTGAGCAGTGTAGCTGTTAATACAACACGGGTGAGATAGAAAACGTCTCGTTGTATGTTTGACTGCCACTCTGTAGCTGTTTCCTCCTCCCCTTTCCCATCTTCATTAACTTCTATGGGCAGTAAGTAAACTGATCAGATTGTCCCTCAGTAGTGATTTTAGCCATGAATAATAGGTGCAGACTGTAATGCCTGTAGGTAGGGACAGACACGGACAGTCAGCCCTGATCTAGAACCCAGCCCACTTTCCCTACTTATTTGCAGTACAAGCCCTAGGTAGTGTCATCTTAATTCATACGATTTCCTTCTTCTTTGTGTGGTGCCAAATCAATTAGAAGTATAAGTAGGTGCATGCCATACAGCTTTCATAATGAGACCAGACAAACTAGGTGGTTTCATGGAAAAGCACTTCCTCATCCCCCCTGAGCAAGACCCCTCCTTTATTGGAAAATACATTCACATATATAGCAAACATGACATCACAAAAGGGGTGTTCCTTAAGAAGAGACTATTGGCTCCTTAACCTGATAGGAGTGGTTTCAGCAACTTCAACTCTGAGTTCATAGGTAGATTTGAACACTGCAATGTAATTCCCATTTTCCCCCTCCCTTATTGAGCTTCTCATACATATGGTTTGCGGCCATCTAGTGGACAAAAATGTGTACTACAGAATGTTCACACCATGTACACATAGAGAAACAAAGCCCATCTCTCACAGTAGCAAGACCGCAACTGGTTGACAGCCCCTGCGCGAGACAGACAAATACCAAGAGACAAAACAACACAAAAACAGGGTTGTATGTAAATAGGTCAGAACCAGACAGGCTATACAGTACCAAACGAGAGACAAAGAGTGGTCAGAAGACAAGCCAGGGTTAGAAGAATAATCAATCAAATAAGCAGAGGAACCAGGAACACAGCAAGTGAGTCAGGGACTATCACTGGCACTGGTGTATGGCCAGGAAGGGGTTTAAATAGGGCGCCGAGTTCCAGGGTCAGAACCTGATAGGTCATGACTCTCCATTAGTCAGAACACAGCACACAGGAATAGAACAGCGGAGCAATCAACCCACTGCTAATCTCCTCCAGCACATTCCCGCTGTGAGGAGAAACAGAGCATTGCATCCTGTAGCTAAGGATACCGTTGCGTTACCAGGGGGCGTGGCTTAGCAGCGCGTCTCTCCCGGTGCGTCCGCTCCGAACCCAGAGGTCGCGCTGCTAGAGCGTGGACAGGTGAGTTTGTGACACAGGCGGCAGAGGGAGGAGAAATGCTCCAGAAGTGGAGAAATGGGCATTTTTCTCTTACAAGATATATAAGAAAGTGTCTTATATTCGCTTGTACGATTGATTACATAGTAACATAAATTATGCAAAGTTTTCTGAACTTAGAAACTAGAACGGAAGCCAAACAATGGAAAGTTACGCTTCTCCGGTATAGCAGGCATTGTTGAAAAAAAAAAATTACAATTGAGACAGAGAGATTAAATAATCCAGACTTCAATCTGCTCGGCATTGGGGTTTTGATTATGGTATGTCCAAAATACAACGGGTAGACTTTAAAGGGATTTTCCGAGATTTTTATACTGATGACCTATCCTCAAAAGGGTTTTCCGACATTTTAATACTGATGACTAGGGATAAGCGAATCGACTTCGGATGAAACATCCAAAGTCGATTTGCATAATACTTCGTTTGAATACTGTACGGAGTGAGCGCTCTGTACAGTATTAGAATGTATTGGCTCCTATGAGCTGCTAGTTATTACTTCGCAAAGTCTCGCGAAACTTCGCATATTAACTTCATAAATCAATTTCTACTGTAAAATACCATTTCCCAATTCTGGTTCGGTTCCAAGTGTACCTTGGAACCGAACCCGAGTTCGGGAAATTTTTTTTTAAGAAGTTATTATGCGAAGTCTCGCGAGACTTCGTGAAGTAATAACTAGCAGCTCATAGGAGCCAATACATTCTAATACTGTACAGAGCAATCGCTCCGTACAGTATTCAAACTAAGTATTATGCGAATCGACTTTGGATGTTTCATCCGAAGTCGATTCGCACATCCCTAGCGTTGCTGCCTTCTCGAACAGCTGATTGCCTGGGGTCCCGGGTATCGGACCTCCCCACCGATCGGATACTGGTGACCTATCCTGAGGATAGGTCATCAGTATTAAAATGTCAGAAAACCCTTTTGATTTTAGGAATCAGTTATCACTGTGACAGAAAACAGCCTGCCGGATCCGTGCTACCGCTAGTGCAGCGTGCTGCTGGAAGTCCGCTCCGGCCACATTCACTTATGACATGCTGTAGTTTTATTCCGGCCGTCTCTCGGCATGTTTGCCCATTATAGTGAATGGGGACGGAGCAGACTTCTGGCGGCATGGTGAACTAGCGGTAGCACGGATCCGGCAGGCTGTTCCCCCACCGGAACAGCCTGCCAGAGAAGGCTGCCGCTAGTGTGAAAGTAGCCTAAGCATTATTATTTTTACATCCTCAGCCATAAAATGGAATATAAATCTCACTACTTGGATCCAGTAGCTAGAATTCTCATGTGTCAAAGACCCAGAGCCATTCTTCTGAAGATATATATAAAATTCTCACATTTTCATGTGAGAATTAGTGTTGAGTGAACTTGTGTTTCAAGTTCGGCGTACAAAGTTCAGGTTATCTAAGAATTCTGTTATGGATTCCGCTACTACAGACCATAAGTTATGGTCTGTGGTAGCGGAATCCATAACGGAATTCTTAGATAACCTGACCCTTGTACGCCGAACTTGAAGCACAAGTTTACTCATCCCTAGTGAGAATGCGTGCTGTCTGCATTTTTTGCCGCCCCATAGAAATGAATTGATCTGCAAAAATTGTGGATTGGATGCAAACCCAATATACTGTTGTGTGCATAAGGCCTTAGTGGAACACGGCCGTGTGCATGAGGCCTAAGTGATCTGATTGGAAGCTTTATACATGGTATCTATTTTCTTAAGACAAATATGATGATTTTCTGTAGATACAGTGAAACCTCTTTAAGAGGACCCCCCCCCACCCCCCCAAACTTGCATTGAAAATCCCCCTGAAGAGCAAAGGCAGTATGCATAATATATCTTCGAATTGAAAAGCTGTAAAAGGAAAGGGGATGTCTTCTGAAGAAGTGGTCACTGTAGAAGCAAATTATATATACTCAATACTTCCAGATAAAATGAACTATGAGGTATAGAAATGATTTATTCATTACAGTAAAGTAATAATACATAAGGCAAATAAAGCAAGGAATGACTAAAACATACATAGAAATGGATACAATGTATACCGTAGATTTATACAGATCAGTAAGACTACTTTCACATTTCCGGCATAGAATTCTGGGAATCAGCCGGACAGAAACAGTTGCGTGCAGCGCTGTTTGTCTGGCCGAATCCTGGCATATTTTCCGGGTAGCAGCCGGATCTCCGTCAGACCCCATTATAGTCAAGGGGGCCAACGGGCATTACGGTAACATCTGGAGAACTCTGTTGGAACAACCTGCCGGGGAGCCGTGCCACAAATGTGAAGCTAGCCTTATCCGATACGAGTCAGTATCCAATTTACAACATATTTGAAGCATTGCTTGAACTGTTGAATTTGTCTTTTCACAGAAATAAGTTGTTTCCTGAATCAGTCATCAGAAACATAATGTATCAGATATTACAGGGGCTAGCCTTTATCCATAAACACGGTAGGTTTTAAGGAGAGTGACACATGACCTTTGCAATGTCCTCTAGGTGCTAAATGTCTTATTTAGAGCTGCCACCCACCATCGGGGCAGCTGTTTGAGGGCTGTGCCAACCAATAAGTTGCCAGCATCAGTGACTGAAAGTAGGGCATCATGGGTAGGTGGCAAGTTCCCATCACCAGAGAAGGTATTTCCTCAATATACAACGACAAATGAATAAGTATCATTCATATCATAAATATAATTAAAATATGCTTAAAGGGATCGAGTCAGAAGATTTTATCTTACCAAAACCCTAGCACTGCTGGATGACTTTGGTGGAAACATAAATAAGTGGCTATCCATAGCAGTAGAATAGAAGAGAAATTCACTTTAAAGAGGAGCCGTCATCTCTCCAGACATGTCTGTTGTAGTGACTACTTGCATTCCCCATGTAATAACAATTCTGGAGCACCTATTCTTATGTCTACTAGAAGTTATGAATTAATAACTAGCAGTCTGCAGTAAGGGCACAGAGGGGAGGTAACAAGTTGGGGGTGTGTACCTGCACAGTCTAAAAATAGCAGCACTGATTGGATAGAGTGAGTCTGTGCAGGTACACACCCCCAACTGGTTACCTCCCCTCTGTACCCTTACTGCAGACTGCTAGCAGTTCATTCATAACTTCTAGTAGAAATAATACAGGAATGGCACAACATAGAGCCATAAGAATAGATGCTCCAGAATTGTTATTACAAGTAGCTATTAAAACAGGCATGTCAGGAGCTGTGACAGGTCCTCTTTAATTCTTCCAGTTCAGAGCTGGCAAGTGTCCACTGGGTATTGCCAAGCCAAGGAAGTGTCCTGGGTTATCATCAATAATCCCCTCCCCCAGTCCCTCTCATTTCAATTTGATGGGACCTGTGTTCCCAGCATTTCCTTCTTTCACTGAAATCCTATGTCTGGTCCTTGCATTCAGGAAACATCACATGTGCAGGATGTGCCATGGGGAATGACCCCTGTCACAGTAGATACTGTACATATGCTGGTTCCAGAATGTAATGCAGGCGCAGGATTTAAAGGGGTTGTCTCACTTCAGTAAGTGGCATTTATCATGTCGAAAAAGTTAATACAAGCCACTTAATAGTGTATTGTTATTATCCATATTGCCTCCTTTGCTGGCTGGATTCATTTTTCCATCACATTATACACCGCTCGTTTCCATGGTTACGATCACCCAGCAATCCATCAGCGGTAGCCGTGCTTGCACGCTATAGGAAAAAGTGCCGGGCCTGTGGGAACTTGCATAGGCTGGTGCTTTTTCCTATAGTGTGCAAGCACGACCACCGCTGATGGATTGCAGGGTGATGGTAACCATGGAAACGAGCAGTCTAAAATGTGCTGGAAAAACGAATAGAGCCAGCAAAGGAAACAATTTGGATAATAATTATACATTAGTAAGTGCGTTGTATTAACTTTTTCTACATAATAAATGCTATTTGCTGAAGAGAGACACCCCTTTAAGTTATGATGATGTAAGGGATCACCGGGTCCACCACTGAAGATAAGAGAGGAGGAGTTGGGGAACCAGGACTCTTCCCTGGCTTGGCTGTGCCCAGCGGACACTTGCCAGTACAGTATGAGACAGGATTAGAGCTATTCTACTGCCCTGAATGGATACATAGGTATGTTTTCACTTGTTTAACTCACCAACTCAGCTGTGTTAATGGTTGGGTGGGCTAAAATCTTCAAGACATTTAAGGGGGTTCTCTCAGAGTATGAAAAGTTATCTGAAACGACTGAGAACTAGACGTGCTGTTATTTCCTAAAGTAGAGCTCTTACTCTTCATGTTGAGCACTTCTAGGCTCTTACATCTAAGGGTCCATTCACACGTCCGCACTTTGGGTCCGGATCTGTTCCGCAATTATGCAGACAGGGTGTGGACCCATTCATTTTCAATGGGGACGGAAAAGATGCTGACAGCACACAGTGTGCTGTCCGCATGCGCATTTCCGGTCCGTGGCCCCGAGCTTCCGCGGCTCCGCAAAAAAATAGAATATGTCCTATTCTTGTCCGCAACTGCGGACAAGAATAGTCATTTCTATTAGGGTGCCGGCCCGGTGTTTTGCGGATCTGCAATTAGGGGATCAGCAAAACACTGCGGACGTGTGAATGTTCCCTAATGGTAAGTTTTCCATCCAAGAACAACATTTGGAGATTGAATTGTAACAGAATAATACATTAGTCTGGTGCTCATCTATTTCAAATAGTTTTATGTACTCCAAGAAAACCCCTTTAAATGCAAGGATACATAATGCGTGGCATTCAAATACCACTTGTCTTTCTATGTGTGTTTTAACAATACTTTTTTTGCATGCTCCAGCTTTCAAAGAGGATCACTGATACCATTTTGATGAAGGCCAAATATACACACAGTGGCTACTTTATTAGGTAGACTTGCTCAATAATGAAAATATCTGACCAGCCAATCACGGTTCAGCTCAATGTGTGTGTGTATGTGTGTATATATATATATAGTGGATATAAAGTCTACACACCCCTGTTAAAATGTCAGGGTTCTGTGCTGTAAAAAAAATGAGTCAAAGATAAATAATTTCAGAACTTTTCCACCTTTAATATGACCTATAAACTGTACCACTGTATTCACAAAAACAAACTGAAATCTTTTAGGTAGAGGGAAGAAAAATATAAAAATAAAATAATATGGTTGCATAAGTGTGCACACCTTTAAACTAATACTTTGTTGAAGCACCTTTTGATTTTATTACAGCACTCAGTCTTTTTGGGTATGAGTATATCAGCATGGCACATTTTGACTTGGCAAGATTTGCCCACTCTTTTTTGCAAAAACACTCCAAATCTGTCAGATTGCAAGGGCATCTCCTGTGCACAGCCCTCTTCAGATCACCTCGCAGATTTTCAATCGGATTCAGGTCTGTCTGGGCCATTCCAAAACTTTAATCTTCTTCTGGTGAAGCCATTCATTTGTTGATTTGGATGTATGCTTTGGGTCGTTGTCATGCTGAAAGATGAAGTTCCTCTTCATGTTTAGCTTTCTAGCAGAAGCCTGAAGGTTTTGTGCCAATATTGACTGGTATTTGGAACTGTTCATAATTCCCTCCAGCTTAACTAAGGCCCCAATTCCAGCTGAAGAAAAACAGCCCCAAAGCATGATGCTGCCACCACCATGCTTCACTGTGGGTATGGTGTTCTTTTGGTGATGTGCAGTGTTGTTTTTGCGCCAAACATATCTTTTGGAATTATGGCCAAAAAGTTCAACCTTGGTTTCATCAGACCATAACACCTTTTCCCACATGCTTTTGGGAGACTTCAGATGTGTTTTTGCAAAATGTAGCCTGGCTTGGATGTTTTCCTTCGTAAGAAAAGGCTTTCGTCTTGCCACTCTACCCCATAGCCCAGACATATGAAGAATACGGGAGATTGTTGTCACATGTACCACACAGCCAGTACTTGCCAGATATTCCTGCAGTTCCTTTAATGTCCCTGTAGGCCTCTTTGTAGCCTTCCAGACCAGTTTTCTTCTCGTCTTTTCATCAATTTTGGAGGGACGTCCAGTTCTTGGTAATGTCACTGTTGTGACATATTTTCTCCACTTGATGATGACTGTCTTCACTGTGTTCCATGGTATATCTAATGCCTTGGAAATTATTTTGTACCCTTCTCCTGACTGATACCTTTTAACAATGAGATCTCTCTGATGCTTTGGAAGCTCTCTGTGGACCATGGCTTTTGCTGTGGGATGCGACTAAGAAAATTTCAGGAAAGACCAACTAGAGCAGCTGAATTTTATTTGGGGTTAATCAGAGGCACTTTACATGATGGCAGGTGTATGCTGACTCCTATTTAGCATGATTTTGAATGTGATTGCTTAATTCTGAACACAGCTACATCCCCAGTTATAAGAGGGTGTGCACACTTATGCAACCACATTATTTTAGTTTTTTAGTTTTCTTCCCTCCACCTAAAAGATTTCAGTTTGTTTTTTAATTGAGTGGTACAGTTTATAGGTCACATTAAAGGTGGAAAAAGTTCTGAAATGATTTATCTTTGTCTCATTTTTTTTACAGCACAGAAACCTGACATTTTAACAGGGGTGTGTAGACTTTATATCCACTATATATATATATAGTATGTAAACCTTTAAAATTAACAGAATTTTTGAAGGTGAAATTAGAGCCAGGTGTTTTCAATCAATGGGATGACAATCAGGTGTGAGTGGGTGACCTGTTTTATTTAACCCTTTCACGCATTTGGACGTAACTGTACATTAATAATTTACTGCATTTGGATATACAGTCACGTAAAAGCTTCAACCTGTCACCGTATTGTCAGCCATGGTGACAGGGACAGGATCGTAACTGAAGATAAGTTAAAAAAATAAAAAAACTCCATTCTGCCCATCCACCACCCCAGTATTCCTCCACACATTCACCCACCCACCTCCGTGACACTGAGCTTGTCAGACAGGAGATAAGAGGAGAGCACAGCTGCCAGAGAGAAATCACAGCTGAGGAGCCCATGAAAAGGCTCAGGGCATAAAAGCTGTAAAAAGTCAAAAATAAAATAAAAAGTAAAAAAAACAAAAAAAAAAACTCTGCCCATCCCCACTAGTCCTCCATACATCCAGTGACCAACCTCTGTGAAGCTTATTGTGGAGATCAGAGGAGATCGCAGCTGCAGAGCCTGTGAAGAGGCTCTATGTGTGAGGGAAAAAAAGTCAAAAAATCAATACTGATCACCCACTGGGATCTCTGATATAAATCCTCTTATCTGCCCACACACCAACCACCCACCGAGTTCTGTGACGCCGCAATCTGACGTCAAAAGTCTGACGCTATTATGGCCAGAAGGCATTTTACAGCTGAGGAGGCATTCTCAATACTATGCTCTGATATGGACACCGCCAGTGAAGGTGAAGCACAGTTTCCGCTTTCATCTTTGTCCGAGTCAACCAACGCTGATTCCCCCCCCCCCCCCCCCCCCACCCCATCTGCGCCGTAGAGTTGTAGGTCCTGCTCTGCCTGAGCTGACATGGGTAGCAGCAGACAATTACAACCCCCAACTGTCTGATTTTAGTTCCACCCCAGGTCTTAAATTTGACACCACAGGATTCGAGGCCATCAATTTTTTTACCCCCCCCCCCCCCCCCCCGATCTATATATATAAAGAAGGACATATATATGTGTGTATGTATGTTCCGCAATCACTCAAAAACGCAACCATCGATTTCAACGAAACTTGGTATACACATCCCTTGCTACCTGGAAAGAAAACGTGTGGGGTCTCAGCTCTCTAGGACATACCGTTCCTGAGATATTCCCAAAAAATTACCTGCATTAGCCAATAGAAGCCTGCAAGTCTTTCTCTTCATATCCCAACTGCCATACACACGGTCACATGTCCCTTATCAGCCAATAGAAGCTCGCAGGCCTTTAATCTTCACATACACACAGTTTTACTCCAGGTTTCCATAACAACCCAGCCATTTTTCTTCACTGCTGTAGGTTAGCTTTAGGCTAGGGCTACACGACGACAATAAGTCGCACGACACATAGGGCACAACTACACTGCTACATGTGTCAACAATTTTTATACTGATAGTCTATAGTGTTGCACTGCGAAATCGATCTATCATTGTAAAAATTGTTAAGACAAAATGTCGCGCAACACATGTCGTCGTGTAGCCCTAGCATTAAAGGGGCGGACACTGTGGAGGTCACTGTTAAGGGGGCAGGGGCCACTATTAAAGGGGTAACTGCTGTGGAGGTCACTGTTAAGGCAGCAGGGTACTGTGAGGTCACTGTTAAGGGAGCGGGGTACTGTGGAGGTCACTGTCAAGGGTCTGGGGTGCTGTGAAACTCACTGTTAAAGGGGCAGGCTGCTGTGAAGGTCAAAGAAAGGGGATGGGCTGCTGTGGAAGTCCCATTTTAAAGTGGCGGAGCACTGTGGGGGGGGTCAGTGTTAAGGGGTGGGGGACTGTTAAAGGGGCAGGGTGCTGTAGAGGTCACTGTTATGGGGGATACTGGTAATATCTTTTAACGACACACACAAACATTAAATGAAATAGATGAAATATACCCATGCGAAGCCGGGTCCTTCTGCTAGTTCCCTAAAAATGTAATGGTAAAGCAGATGAACATTTATGCTGCTCAGTTCATTGGCCAGAATCCCAGCTCTTTCTATGCCAAAGGCCAACATTGGACCCCCACAAATGCACCAGAACTACAGAATTTTTGGGGCATATTTCTTAGTTTTGGCATCATAAAAAAGGCAAGTATTCGCAGTTATTGGTCCCCAGATATATTTTATAGCACCCCCCTCTACCGCACACTTATGAGCCGAACACCTTATGAGGCTATCCTCAAATTCCTTTACTTCACTGATAATATTCTCTGTCCACAACCCGAAGACCCAAATTTTGATTGACTATAAAATAAGGCCACTAATAATCATTATTCTAGTACCTTTTCCCAATTTTATATGCCTGAGCAAAATATTGTTGTAGATGAATCCCTTGTTCATTTTAAGGGGAGGATCAAATTTAGGCAATATCTCCCAAATAAAAGGGCCCGTTATGGTATTAATGTCTATAAGATCTGTGAGAGTGCCACCGAGTATACCTACCGTTTCCGAATCTATGAGGGGAAGGACACTAAACTTGACCCCCCAGAATGCCCCCCATCGCTAGGCGTTAGTGGCAAGATCCTATCGGATCTTGCACATCCTCTACTAGACAAAGGGTATCACTTATATATAGATAACTTTTATAATAGTGTCCCTTTGCTGAAAGCCCTTTTGTCTAGAGCCACTGCAGCCTGTGGCACAATTCGTACGAATCAGAGGGGCCTCTGCAAAACTTTCCTGGGACTATCAATTAGCGTGGGAGAGAGCAGGGCTGTCTGCAGCTAAAATCTGCTGCTTGTGAAAAAGTATAGTACAAGAAGTTGGCTGTCCATCTGACCCAAGTTGCTCTGTACAATGCATTTGTGCTCTACAGATATGCTGGCAATACGGATACCTTCATGCAATTTCAGGAAAAAGTTATCAAATCCCTGATGTTTACTGACAGAAAGTAGGTCACAGTGCATCTGGCAGTGATGTCTGCAGGATAAATTCTGATCTTCACAACACACATTTGTGGAAGTGTATCATGACACGGACAAATTAGATTTCTAAGGACCTCAGAAGAAGAATTGTTGATGCTCATGAGGCTGGAAAAGGTTACAAAGACATCTCTAATCCTCAGGCTACATGCACACGACCGTTGTGTGTTTTGCGGTCCGCAAATTGCGGATCCGCAAAACACGGATGGCATCCATGTGCTTTCCGCAATTTGCGGAACGGCACGGACAGCCATTAATATAACTGCCTATTCTTGTCCGCAAAACGGACAAGAATAGGACAGGTTATATTTTTTTTGCAGACCACGGAACAGAGCAACGGATCCGGACCGCACACTTTTGCGGCCCAGTTGAAGTGAATGGGTCCGCATCCAATCCACAAAAACTGCAGCTCGGATGCGGACCAAAACAACGTTCGTGTGCATGAGAACTTAGTCAGACAGATTGTGTACAAATGGAGGAAATTCAAGACCATTATTACCCACCCTAGGAGTGGTCAACCAACAAAGCGCAATCCACGAGGTCACAAAAGAAGCCAAAGTAACCTCTAAGCAACTAAAGGCCTTTCTCACATTAGCTAATGTTAATGTTCACGAGGCGACCATCAAGAAGACACTGTACAACAATGGTGTGCATGGCAGGATTGCATAAAAGAACATAGCTTCCAATCTGCAGTTTGCTAAAGATCACCTGGACAAACCAGAAGGCTACTGGAACAATGTTATGTGGATAGATGACAGCAAAATAGAACTTTTTGGTTTAAATGAGAAGTGTTCTGTTTGGAGAAAGGAAAATACTGCATTCCAGCATAAAAACCTCATCTCATCTGTGAAACACGGTGGTGGTAGTGTTACACTGCCGTTCCAGGTCCATCGCTGCTCTGCTTCTTCTATTAGGAACATTACTAAATGAACCCTACTACTCCAATTTCTCACCCCTCAATCAGTATTTTGTTGAAGCAGGCACTCCTCTCCTTGCTGTGTGCAGATGTACAGCTGCTTCTAATGGCTAATCAGCTTTCTGCTATAAGACTGTGGTGCTGACCTAATTTCCTTAATTTCCTTGCCAGAGTAATTAGGTTTCTAGCTTGCTAATTTGTGCTAAGGCATTTGTTTTCTATTGTCTGCTATGTATTGACCTCTGCCTGCTTACCGGTGTGACCCTCTGCTGCCATCCCTGACTTGTATCACAAATTTGCATGAACTCAGCCTGCCGTGACACCGGCCTGTTACTGACTAGGTGTTTGCCTGTTCCTTTGGAGCCTTACACCGGTGTCTCTGACCCCGTGGGTTAGCTGTCAATCATACCATGGCTACTCCAGAAGGTAGCGATCTGTTAAATCCCTGCAGCGAAGTCCAGATCCCTGTATAGGGGTTAAAGGGTAAATACCAGGGAGTCACCATTAGAACTCCTTAGGTTTAAGTCCAAAGTCAAACAGGTTGGTTGACACAGTGGTTTTACACCCACTGCGGTAACAAGTAGTATCATGGTTTGGGCCTGTTTTGCTGTATTTGGGCCAGAATAGCCATCATTGATGGATCAGTTGATGAATTCTGAATTAAACCAGCAAATTCTAAAGGAAAATGTCAGGACATGTGTCTATGAGCTGAATCTCAAGAGAACATTGGTTTTGCAGCAAGACAACGACTGTAAGCATACAAGTCGTTCTACCAAAGAATGGTTAAAGAAGAATACATTCTTGAATAGCCAAGTTAAAGTCCAGTCTTTAATCCTATAGAAATGTCCTGAAGCGAGCAGTTCATGGGAAGAAACCAACCAACATAACAGACTAGAAGCTGTTTTGTATGGAGGAATGGGCTAAAATGTACAGTTACTGCCTCACAAGGGGTTCACACCAGATACGGAAAGCAAAGGCTCACATACTTTTCCCACTACAAGTTCAGTGTACTCCCGTGGCCTGCTCAGTCTTCTGGTGGCAGAGACCTATGGGATGAGAGATTCATAGAAAGAATGTTGACATGGATCAGAACCAATATATAGTATGTATCTAGCAAACCACAATGCTATTGAGCTCATACCCAGTATGAAGGGTGTATGTAATGAAATTGCCACTGAGTGTATATCATAGATCACCAGACTCACATTTAAGGGTTTGTCCTAAGACTGCAACTTATCCCCTAAGTAATAAGTGATGAGTGCTGGGGGTCCCGAGTACAGTGCTTGGCAAACTCCAACAGTCCCATATGGTTTGAAAGGAGTGTCAAAGCACATGTTTGACCTCTACTCCATTCAAACAGGGAAATAGGACTCCCGTTTTTGTGATCTTTGGGGTCCTGTTGATCAGACACTTATCAGATTTACTGTGGATGAGTTTCAATCATAGTTCAACCCCTATAATCAGATGAACCAAATCTATGTCTATGATCTGGTGACAGAACTTGGAAATGGTATAAGTGACCTTGAAGTAGATTCTCTTTTCTTTACATTTCTGTTCCTTCTGTTTTCTTTGCTTTCCTACTTCTGCGTCCTGACAGAGAGAATAAGATGTTCACTGAGAATGAAATAAGGAACATTATGTTTCAGGTGCTCTCTGGTTTAGCCTTTATACACAAGCATGGTAAGCTTTTCATTTGCATCCCGCATCTATTGTAATTTAGTTGCAAAACGATGATAATGGTTTTTTACATAAACCATTATAAGCTGTACTACTGGCCAGTCCTGCAGTACGCTACCCACCCACCTCCTCGTGTTATCCCCTTCCCCATCTGTGTAACAAATTTTATAACGTCCGCTAACGTCTCTTTTTTTAAACAGTTTGTCCAGCGGGATTTCATTTTTTTATATATGGGACAGAACAAGTAAAAATAAAATCATTACTCATCTCATGGATCCCCTCATTGGATTAGCAGGCATCTCCAGACACTTCCTATGCACACGAACGTATTTTCTTTCTGTGTCTGTTCCGTGTTTTTTTGTTTGTTTTTTGCGGACCGTATGCAGAACCATTCATTTCAATGTGTCCTCCAAAAAACGGAAGGTACTCCGTATGCATTCTGTTTCCGCATGTCCGTTCCGCCAAAAAATAGAACATGTCCTATTATTGTCCGCATTACGGACAAGGATAGTATTGTTCTATTAGAGTCCAGCTGTTCTGTTCTGCAAAATACGGAATGCGCATGGACATCATCCGTATTTTTTGCGGATCGTAAAATACATTCGGTCGTGTGCATGAGCCCTAAAGCTGGGACTAGGAAGTGAAGAGCAGCCAGGACAGGTTGGAACCACAGCGGTGGGGACATTAGTGAGGTCCGTTTTTTATCCCATATATAAAAAAAAATTATGTGACAACCCCTGTAATCTCTCAAATAGTTCTCAAACATTATTACATGCTAGTTTCTAATGTTAGGGGCCACAGCTGCATGGAGGGGGCTTACGTAGTGTACAGCCCTTTTTCCATACAAGCGACTGTATATAGGTCAGATAGATCCCATATCCAGTCCTGCTTGTAAGGACCGATGTATTGCCACATGTAGAGCTCTGTAAGCAGCACTAAGTATATTTAGTGTCGTCATGTTGTAATCTTCTAGTGCAGTATCCTGTACTTTCCCCTGATATTTCGCTTTTACCACTTCTTCTTAGGGCTCATGCCCACGACCGCTGCCCCGCCGTGACTGTATTGCGGCCCGCATACGGCAGGTCCGCAATACACGGGGCACCAGCTGTGTACGTTCCACATCACGGATGCTGACCCATTCACTTGAATGGGTCCTCAAATCTGGAGATGGAGTGCGGAACGGAACCACGGAACAGAAGCACTATGGAGTGCTTCCGTGGGGTTCCGTCTGTAAAAAAGTAGTGCGTTGGATGCGGCTGCCCCACGGTCGTGCCCGTGCACAGGCACTGAGCACTTACGCTCGTGGGCATGAGCCCTTATCCTTATTTTCCCCTGAGTAGCTTTAGGGCAAATGCACACGATCAGGATTTGTGTGCGGGAAAATCCGCACTGAAATCTGTGCAGACAATCCGCATCAATTGGTGTGGATTTAATGCAGATTTTACTCTCCCCATTGACGTGAATGAAGAAAATCCACATCAAATGCGGTCAGGAAAAATAAAATAAATTGACATCCTGCAGATTGTAAAGTCCACGCGGAAAAAAATCTGCATCATGTACATGAGAATTTCAAATTCTCATAGAATGCAACGTACATGACCTATCGCTGTCATATATATATATATATATATATATATATATATATCTTATTGGCTATTGTTTCAAGGAGTAAAATTAAGCACTGACACCTTTCTCCTAAACTTAAATTAGGGTTTTTTCATCGTGATATGAAGCCAGAAAATCTTCTATGTATGGGTCCTGAGCTGATAAAAATTGCTGATTTTGGATTAGTTCGGGAGCTGCGATCTCAACCCCCTTATACAGATTACGTGTCTACCCGATGGTACGTTAAAGACTCTACTGTTAATATATGGAGAGACGTCTGTTTAGCTGTGTTACCTCTTGTGTCATCAGAAAACGTCATATTCTTCAAATCAAGTTTTTATGTTAAACACATTCTCGTCAGATCGCAGAAAATGTTAAACACATTTTTAAAGAGTTTTCGGTGAGGTTACGTTATATTTAATTTTCAATGTCATCTGTATTTAAAAAAAAAAAACATTAAATCATGCCGTTTTCACAGTGGCCACTAGGCCTATTGGTGCCACTTCTTGGTCTCAACAGATCACTTTACTGCAGTTATCTGCTTATCTTTACAGGTAGAATGATAGATATCCCCTCTATATAGATAGCCCAGGATCCACCATTCCCAGTAGGTGATATCACAGCTTTTCTACTCCCTCTTCTAGGCATGCTCTGTGACCAGTGCAAACTCTGCCATGGTAGTCAGTGGGCTCCCCTGTCCTGTCCATTTTTTCTACGGCCCATGGTGGCTGCTGTAAAGCATATCTCTAAAATGCTGTTAACCGCAGCTCAGGCATGATGGCCGCCCCTGTAATGATATTCAGTAAGAAAAATTTTAAAAGCATATTCGAAAAAAATGGATGTGTTACTATTTGGTTCTATATATATCGGTGGCACATTCCCTTTAAGAGCTCAAGCACGTGTCAGACTACAGAGCTGTAGGCCGCAATGTGTATCTCCGTCCAGCTCATTTCATAGATTTGGTTTCTTACAGGTACAGAGCTCCTGAGGTGTTGCTGAGGTCTCTGGTGTACAGCTCTCCAATAGACATTTGGGCAGTTGGCAGCATCATGGCTGAGCTGTATACGCTTAGACCACTTTTCCCAGGAACAAGTGAGGTTGATGAGATCTTCAAAATTTGCCAGGTTCTAGGTACACCAAAGAAGGTAAGTTGGCCTCTGTTATTTACTGAATATAAAGGTGCATTCACACAACTGTGAGGCCCCTTGCAGACGAGCGTGAGCGGAATAGGTCCGGATGCGTTCAGTGAAAAATGTTCAGTTTTGGCCTCATGCACACGACTGTTGTTGTGTTCCGTGTCCGTTGTTCAGTTTTCCGTGATTTTCTGCGGACCCATTGACTTTCAATGGGTCCGTTGAAAACTCGGCTAATGCACCGTTTGTCATCCGCGTCCGTGATCCGTGTTTCCAGTCCGTCAAAAAAATAGGACCTGTCCTATTTTTTCTACGGACAACGGTTTGCAGACCCATTCAAGTCAATGGGTCCGTGAAAAAACATGGAGGCACACAAGATTGTCATCCGCGCCCGCGTCCGTTTTTTCTCCTATCATTTGCATGGCAAACTTGACTTAGACTTTTTTTTGCTTTCCTTCATGTCTGGTGATCCTCCAAAAATAAAGGAAGACACACGGAAACAAAAACGGATCACGGAACAACGGAACCCCATTTTGCGGAACGGAACACAACAACGGTCGTGTGCATGAGGCCTTTGTCTGCGATCGCGTTCAGTTGTTCAGTTTTTATCGTGTGGGTGCAATGCAATTTAATGCATTTTGCACGCGCGTGATAAAAAACTGAAGGTATACAAACAACATCTCTTGGCAACCATCCGTGAAAAACGCATCGCACCCGCACTTGCTTGCGGATGCGATTTTTAACGCAGCCACATTCACTTCTATGGGGCCAGAATATAGAACATGCTGCGATTTTCACGTAACGCACAAGTGATTCTTGAAAACCAACGCTCATGTACACAGACCCATTGAAATTAATCACGCATTGCACCCGCGCGGAATACTCGCTCGTGTAAAAAGGGACCTAAGTGTTTTGCGGTCCTTAGATCGGCAAAACACGCATACCTGCCGTGTGCACGCCGCATCACAGTGCAGACCCATTGACTTCAATGGGTCCGCGGTCCGCATGTTGAAGCAAAGTATTGGACCTGTCCTATCTTTTGCAACGCTGCCGCATGGATGCGGAAACACACTGAAAGGCTATTTTGTGCTTCTGCTTCGCCACAGCATGCGGCCCATGGACCCATTAAAGTCCGTGGGTCCGCACCATGTTGCGGCATGCCCCCGGGCCGGTATCCATGTTTTACGGATCCACAGTTTGCGAACTCCAAAACACTTATGGTCATGTGTATGCACCCTAACAATGAGACATGAACTCAAAATTTTTAGAACATTTTTTTGAGCCAAGCACAGGAGTACGTACGCAAAGCAGTAGTCTTTCATTTAAACTTTTTCCTTCTTTTTGGATCCTCTGGCTTCATTAGATCTCAATCACTTGCCCATAGTCAGGATTCATATTAGTTCCGTGGTAATAGGTTTTGAATAGGAAGCTAAAGAAGCTATTCAGGCGGCTGTATTTTATATGCCCATATTAGGCCTCCTGCACACAAACGTATGTGTTCCATTCCGTGCATTCGGTCCCCAATGCACGGAGAACGTTCGTGCGGCCTCCGGGACGGATCCAGACCCATTCAACTTGAATGGGTCCGTGATTCGTCCGTTCCGCATTTACGGATTTGCGGACCCATTCAAGTGATGCGGAATGCACACGGAACGGTGTCCGTTTATTGCAGACCCGCATATGCGGTCCGCACTAAGGAAACGGAACACATATGTTCGTGTGCAGTGTGCAGGAGGACTTAGGCTAAGTTCACACTTCAGTTATTTGGTCAGTTATTTCTATCAGTTAGTGCTCATGCGCAAAAAGGTATTTTCTTTCCATGTCCGTTTTTTTGCGGATCATATGCGGAACCATTCATTTCAACGGGTCCGGGGAAAAAAAATGAAGTTAGTCTGTGTGCATTCCATTTCCATATGTCTGTTCTGCAAAAAAATAGAACATGTCCTATTATTGTCCGCATTACGGACAAGGATAGGACTGCTCTATTAGGAGCCAGCTGTTCCGTTCCGTTTTTTGCAAAATACATACAGTTGTGTGCATGAGGCCTTCTCGTGTGAAAATAACTGAAGTGTGAATTGGGCCTTAATACACTGCTCAAAAAAATAAAGGGAACACTTAAACACAATGTAACTCCAAGTCAATCACACTTCTGTGAAATCAAACTGTCCACTTAGGAAGCAACACTGAGTGACAATCAATTTCACATGCTGTTGTGCAAATGGGATAGACAACAGGTGGAAATTATAGGCAATTAGCAAGACACCCCCAATAAAGGAGTGGTTCTGCAGGTGGTGACAACATACCACTTCTCAGTTCCTATGCTTCCTGGCTGATGTTTTGGTCACTTTTGAATGCTGGTGGTGCTTTCACTCTAGTGGTAGCATGAGACGGAGTCTACAACCCACACAAGTGGCTCAGGTAGTGCAGCTTATCCAGGATGGCACATCAATGCGAGCTGTGGCAAGAAGGTTTGCTGTGTCTGTCAGCGTAGTGTCCAGAGCATGGAGGCGCTACCGGGAGACAGGCCAGTACATCAGGAGACGTGGAGGAGGCCGTAGGAGGGCAACAACCCAGCAGCAGGACCGCTACCTCCGCCTTTGTGCAAGAAGGAACAGGAGGAGCACTGCCAGAGCCCTACAAAATGACCTCCAGCAGGCCACAAATGTGCATGTGTCTGCTCAAACGGTCAGAAACAGACTCCATGAGGGTGATATGAGGGCCCGACGTCCACAGGTGGGGGTTGTGCTTACAGCCCAACACCGTGCAGGACGTTTGGCATTTGCCAGAGAACACCAAGATTGGCAAATTCGCCACTGGCGCCCTGTGCTCTTCACAGATGAAAGCAGGTTCACACTGAGCACATGTGACAGACGTGACAGAGTCTTGAGACGCCGTGGAGAACGTTCTGCTGCCTGCAACATCCTCTAGCATGACCGGTTTGGCATTGGGTCAGTAATGGTGTGGGGTGGCATTTCTTTGGAGGGCCGCACAGCCCTACATGTGCTCGCCAGAGGTAGCCTGACTGCCATTAGGTACCGAGATGAGATCCTCAGATCCCTTGTGAGACCGTATGGTGCGGTTGGCCCTGGGTTCCTCCTAATGCAAGACAATGCTAGACCTCATGTGGCTGGAGTGTGTCAGCAGTTCCTGCAAGACGAAGGCATTGATGCTATGGACTGGCCTGTCCATTCCCCAGACCTGAATCCAATTGAGCACATCTGGGACATCATGTCTCGCTCTATCCACCAACGTCACGTTGCACCACAGACTGTCCAGGAGTTGGCAGATGCTTTAGTCCAGGTTTGGGAGGAGATCCCTCAGGAGACCGTCCGCCACCTCATCAGGAGCATGCACAGGCGTTGTAGGGAGGTCATACAGGCACGTGGAGGCCACACACACTACTGAGCCTCATTTTGACTTGTTTTAAGGACATTACATCAAAGTTGGATCGGCCTGTAGTGTGTTTTTCCACTTTAATTTTGAGGGTGACTCCAAATCCAGACCTCCCATGGGTTGAAAAATTTGATTTCCATTTTTTTTATTTTTGTGTGATTTTGTTGTTAGCACATTCAACTATGTAAAGAACAAAGTATTTCAGAAGAATATTTAATTAATTCAGATCTAGGATGTGTTATTTTTGTGTTCCCTTTATTTTTTTGAGCAGTGTATATGTTCAGTTAAATGCAGCAGCCTTGGGACAGGGACCTCCCGTTCTTGACTTAAGCGAGGATCCCACATGGCACATCCTGTGTGTGAGACAGGGATACCGCTTAGGGCTCATGAACACAAACGTATTTTTGGTCCGCATCTGATCTGCATTTTTTTTTTATTCAGATTGTGGACCCGATCAATTCAATGGGGCCACAAAAGATGCGGACAGCACGCCGTATGTCCATTCCGCGGCCCTGCAAAACAATAGAACGTGTCCTGTTCATGTCCGTTTTAGGATATGACAGTTCTACAGAGGGCAGGACCTTCTGTTACGCAAAATGCGGAACACACACAGCCGAAATCTGTGTTTTGTGGACCGCAAAAACGGCAATGGACGCGTGCATGAGCCCTTACGGAAATATAAAAGCTATAAATGACCACGTATGATGTAGCCTTTTTTTTTTACTCCTTAGAATGACTGGTCTGAAGGTTATCAGCTTGCAGCTGCCATGAATTTCCGCATCCCTCAGTGTGTACCTATAAACTTGAAAACTCTGATCCCAAATGCTAGCGAAGAGGCGTTAACTCTGATGAGAGACATGCTGCAATGGGACCCCAAGAAACGGCCCACGGCCAGTCAGGTATGTGGCTTCTACTTTGTGTTTCACATTCTGGACATTCGTTTATAGTTGTGGCATATTCTACTTTATGTCATATGTCACTTTTAGGGATGAGCGAATAGACTTCGGATGAAGTCGATTTATATACTGTAAAACGTTGTTAGAATACTGTACGGAGCGGGCACTTCGTACAGTATTAGAATGTATTGGCTCCGATGAGCCAAAGTTATTACTTCGCAAAATGTTGCGAGACCTCGGGTAATAACTTCATCAATTAATTTCTACTGTTAAAAACCGTTTTCCGAACTCTGGTTCGGTTCCAAGTGGTACCGATTCGCCCATCCCTAGTCACTTTATATACTGTATGTTACATCGTGAACTGAAGAATTTCATGGCAAGTCTCGTTGGCATGTCATATTTGATATTTTTTCAGAGTGAGCAAATGTGGATATTGTGATTCCCATATTGTTAGAATGGTTGGTATTTAGGGTGCCTTAACATGAAACTCATTAGTTTTTGCCTTTTTTGGCATTCAACTGCTCTGAAAACCATCTGAATGCATCTTTAGGAGTAGCCCATGATTAATGTAAAAAAGGACAATCAGATATCATATAGTACATGACAATCTCATGAGATCTCCCTGGTCATTACTTCAATTGCTCTACTAGATTTATTTCAAGCTGGTGGATCAGGGGGTGTGTCCTGTCTGCTGCAGTTCAGGATGTGTGTCCTGCCTGCTGCAGTTCAGGGTGTGTGTCCTGCCTGCTGCAGTTCAGGGTGTGTGTCCTGCCTGCTGCAGTTCAGGGTGTGTGTCCTGCCTGCTGCAGTTCAGGGTGTGTGTCCTGCCTGCTGCAGTTCAGGGTGTGTGTCCTGCCTGCTGCAGTTCAGGGTGTGTGTCCTGCCTGCTGCAGTTCAGGGTGTGTGTCCTGCCTGCTGCAGTTCAGGGTGTGTGTCCTGCCTGCTGCAGTTCAGGGTGTGTGTCCTGCCTGCTGCAGTTCAGGGTGTGTGTCCTGCCTGCTGCAGTTCAGGGTGTGTGTCCTGCCTGCTGCAGTTCAGGGTGTGTGTCCTGCCTGCTGCAGTTCAGGGTGTGTGTCCTGCCTGCTGCAGTTCAGGGTGTGTGTCCTGCCTGCTGCAGTTCAGGGTGTGTGTCCTGCCT
The DNA here is from genome assembly GCF_905171765.1 of Bufo bufo. NCBI lineage: Eukaryota > Metazoa > Chordata > Amphibia > Anura > Bufonidae > Bufo > Bufo bufo. Next base: position 380,540,746 of record NC_053393.1, on the reverse strand, counting down.
GCTGCAGTTTAGGGTGTGTGTCCTGCCTGCTGCAGTTCAGGGTGTGTGTCCTGCCTGCTGCAGTTCAGGGTGTGTGTCCTGCCTGCTGCAGTTCAGGGTGTGTGTCCTGCCTGCTGCAGTTCAGGGTGTGTGTCCTGCCTGCTGCAGTTCAGGGTGTGTGTCCTGCCTGCTGCAGTTCAGGGTGTGTGTCCTGCCTGCTGCAGTTCAGGGTGTGTGTCCTGTCTGCACCAGTTCAGGGTGTGTGTCCTGTCTGCACCAGTTCAGGGGGTGTGTCCTGTCTGCACCAGTTCAGGGGGTGTGTCCTGTCTGCACCAGTTCAGGGGGTGTGTCCTGTCTGCACCAGTTCAGGGGGTGTGTCCTGTCTGCTGCAGCTGGTGGCAGTTGAAGAATGGAACTGAGCATGTGGCGCTATACGCAACAGGTGACGCTATACAGATAAAGTCCATTGAATAAATCAGTGGCTATACTAAACTCTTAATTACATGCCATTACAAAAGTCTTCAGATCCAGGTGGTGGTTTGAAAACGGTAGAATATTTTTTGTGGTACAACCTCTTTAATATGATGCTAGTTTTCAAGCTCCATACATTGCACTAGTTTTCTGTTTAATTAAGGGTTTTTCAGCCCAAAAAGGTATTGTTAAAACTGCTGGGTGCTGTTCAGAATTATTATTATTTTTTTAAGTGACACTTACCTCACTAATTCCCTGCCGTTTCCATACTGTGTCGCTTCCATACTGCATTCCAGGGGCGGATTGGGAACTTAAGTGGCCCTGGAAAAAAAATCTAAAAGTGGCCCCATGTTGTAGGTGGGTCCAAATTAACAAGACGGGACAAGAAAAGTAGGCGTAGGCAGGGCCTGCAGTACCGTAGTGCAGCACAGAATACCACCCCAGAAGAACCAAATACCACAGGGCTGCACAAAATACTGCCACCCCAACCACAGTATTCAACTGTGGCCGTTGAGCATCAGATCATTATGTAACTGGCCTGCGGCCATCAAAGGGCTTGAGTGGCCCCCTGGGCATCGGCCCACCGGGCAATTTCCCTGTAGGGTCTATGACCAATCCGCCCCTGCTGCATTCACATGATCAGGTGTTGGGACATCATCCCTGGACCATGAAGCAGAGAGCAGTGGGTTGGGATCGGTGAGGTAAGTATTGTTTTTTTTTCCAGTTTTTGGCAACAGTTTCAAACATAATTTCTTGGCCAGCAAACCCCTCAGTGTTCCAGATGGCGACCAAAATGGTAGCCAACGCGACTTAGAATTGCAAAATGGCGACAAGACTTTTATAGGACTGGGGTTTTATAGGACTGGGTCCCCATGAGGTCACAGGGAGAAGCCAGAGATCGGTAAACCCTGTTAGAACATGTATAAGCACTGGCTGTGCTGGTTTCACACCGCAGTATGTCGGTGGGACATTGAAGGTTGACATTGACAGGCTGAATGTCCTTTTTCCAGGCACAGGTACACAGTGAGCATCACTAGAATATGGGCCATCTCTCCTCCCTTTGGGTGAAAACAAGAAAGGTTTTCATTCACTGACAGGCAAGCAGAGGTGTTGAGAATAAAGATTAAGGCCCCTTTCACACGGGCGAGTATTCCGCGCGGATGCAATGCGTGAGTTGAACGCATTGCACCCGCACTGCATCCGGACCCATTCATTTCTATGGGGCTGTTCACATCAGCGGTGATTTTCACGCATCACTTGTGCGTTGCGTGAAAATCGCAGCATGCTCTATATTGTGCGTTTATCACGCAACGCAGGCCCCATAGAAGTGAATGGGGCTGCGTGAAAATCGCAAGCATCCGCAATCAAGTGCGGATGCAGTGCGATTTTCACGCACGGTTGCTAGGAGACTATCGGGATGGAAACCCGATCATTATTATTTTCCCTTATAACATGGTTATAAGGGAAAATAATAGCATTCTAAATACAGAATGCTAAGTAAAATAGGGCTGGAGGGGTTAAAAAAAAAATAAAAAAACTCACCTTTATCCACTTGTTCGCGCAGCCGGCATCTCTTCTGTCTTCATCTGTGAGCAATAGGACCTTTGATGATCCATCACCATGAAGACAGAAGAGATGCCGGCTGCGCGAACAAGTGGATTAAGGTGAGTTTTTTTATTTTTAACCCCTCCAGCCCTATTTTACTTAGCATTCTGTATTCAGAATATTATTATTTTCCCTTATAACCATGTTAACATCTACACAACCTTGAACTCAAACCTGAACTTCTGTGAAGAAGTTCGGGTCTGGGTACCACATTCAGTTTTTTATCACGCGCGTGCAAAACGCATTGCACCCGCGCGATAAAAACTGAACAACGGAACGCAATCGCAGTCAAAACTGACTGCAATTGGGTACCTACTCGCGGGGTTTGCCGCAATGCACCGGGACGCATCCGGACCTTATCCGGACACGCTTTTGTGAATGAGGCCTAAAGCTCCTTAAAGGGTTTGGTTACACTAATTTCTGAGACTGGCAGGACTTTTGTTGGTGATCATACTTACCTGATCCCCACTGCTGGGTCCCGGCTCGTTAGCTCCCCAGCCTCCATTCATGAAAACGTCCTGTTTGACCCGTTACAGCTAATAACTGACCACTGCTTCCCTTGCATTATGTTAAATGGTCATGTGATGCAAGGGGAGCAGATCTCCACTGTGGCCAGTGATTGGCTGCAGCGGCATCAAGATAAAAGTTTTCATGGAGAAACCCAAGACCAGCAGCAGAGGCCCGGAAGCGAATGAGCCAAGGCCTAGCACCTAGGGAGCAAAGAAGCATATACAAACACGAATCTGGCTAGTCTGAGAGTTCATAGAAATTAGTGCACAACCCCTTTAACTGTATGGCCTGTAGCCTAGGAAACCTAATGCTCCTAAGCATCCAAGTTTATTTTTTAATTTTTATGGGAACACTACAGTAGCCATGTGGGTGAGAGTAGGTGGGGGCTTTAATGGAGGAACAGTGAGGGGGTGTAATGAAGTACGGTGAGCCGCAAGATTGATGGGGTTAGAAGAACGAATCAAAAAGAGAGACCTATGGGTAACTACACAAGACGTCTACGTAAGACACATCCGTTCAGTCACCATTCTGCTCTGGAGGCGGACACCAAAACGATGCCTACAGCATTTTGGTGTCCGCCTGAGGAAGCAAAGCCAAACTGATCCGCCCTGGAACACAATGTAAGTCAATAGGGACGGATCAGTTTTCTCTGACACAATCTGGCACAATAGAAAACGGATCAGTCTCCCATTGACTTTCAGTAGTGTTCAAGATGGATCCGTCATGGCTGATGCATGCAGTTGTATTATTGTAACGGAAGCGTTTTTGCCGATCCATGAAGGGTCCGCAAAAAACGCTAGTGTGAAAGTAGCCTAAGCTGTAACTGAGTGTGACTAAGGAGAGTCTGTCATGGATCTGCTTGAATGGGTCTGCATTCGTCCGTTCAGCAAAAAGATAGAGCAAGTTCTATCTTTTTGCGGAACAGAAGTACGGAACAGAACCCCACGGAAGCATTCCGTAGTGCTTCCGCAGTGTTCCGTTCCGCATCTCTGGATTTGCAGGCCCATTGAAGTGAATGGGTCCGCATATGCGGAATGCACACGGAACGGTGCTCATGTATTGCAGATCCGCAAATGCGGGCCGCAATACGGAAACGGTGGGGCAACGTTCGTGTGAACGAGCCCTTAGACACAAAGGCATCTTCAGCACCCAATAAAACACTGAAGACTGAAGACAGACTCTCTCAGTAAGGGCTCATTCACGCGACCGTATGAATTTTGCGGAACGGTTGCGGACCCATTCATTTCAATGGGGCCACAAAAGATGCGGACAGCACACCGTCTACTGTCCACATCCGTAGTTCCATTCCATGGCCCTGCAAAAAAGATACAGCAGGTCCTATTCTGTCATAGTGGCGGCCATGTGCGGTCCACAAAACACTACGGTCGTGTGCATGAGCCATAAAGCCTCATGCACACGGCCGTTATGCAGCCGTTCCATGCATTGGGGACCGTAATTTGCACGGAACGGATCGGGACGGATCGATTCAACTTGAATGGGTCCGTGATCTGGAGGCACGGACAGAAACATCACGGAAGCACTCCGTAGTGCTTCCATGGGGTTCCGTGCCTCCGTTCCTCAACGCAGCTCCGGATTGCGGGGAGCACACGGCCGGTGCTCGCATATTGCGGACCGCAATACGGCCACGGCCGGGCAATGGCTGTGTGCATGAGGCCTAACTCCCAGTTACAGCTCTGCTAAGAAGACTCTTCACAACCTGTTTTCTATCACAAAGAAACACCTTCCCCTAATAAACTATACTGCAAAAATCTTTAAAGGGAACCTGTCACCGGGATTTGGGTATAGAGCTGAGGACATGGGTTGCTAGATGGCCGCTAGCACATCCGCAATATCCAGTCCCCATAGCTCTGGTATATTAAAAAGAAACTGAAAAAACTGTTACACTTTAACAAATCTTGTGGGTTTTATTGCGTGGTTATGTTATTTTTGTCTAGTTTTTCCAGAAATGGGAAGATAAATGGCTTCTGTTTTAGAAATGCATTTGTCATAAATAAGCCTGTGGTCGTAGTGTATTGAGGTACTGGAAAATAAATATCCATAGAAACATTTGACGTATGTTTGTAATTGTTCACTTCTCCAGGCTTTGAGGTACCCTTATTTTCAAGTTGGACAAGCACTTGGACCTCCAGCACAAGTGGATCAGAAAAAGCCTTTAGATAAGCCGGTGCAATCCACTGAACAGCCATTATCGGAGATGAAAAAGAAATCCTCCCCTCCAAAGGAAGCACCAGGAAAGATATTACCAAGTGACTCGCCTGCCCCCCACAGACCACTGCAGCAAATACAGCTGCCACAAAACACAACCAACCACCAGCTGCCATCCATCGCTCCCCAAATAGGACCCCCCAACATCAGCAAAACCATCTCTCCAGTAAGTACCATTAGTGGAGTCTGGAGTCCAGGAATACAGCAATCAATGATAATTAAAAAAAAAGTTGATCAGTGCACATTTAAATAACTTTTACACAGGGAAGTGTGCTGCCGACAAGCAAGCACTGGTATGAAGTCCTTGATTATACGCCTGCGTAAAAGGCCCTTTAGTGCGCTCATAGATCTAGATTAACCATATAGATTTGATCACACCTTTCGTGTAAAGCTTCTAATTCGATGTTGGGTGGGATTGGCTGACCATGTCTGGTGTATAGGGGCCTCTAGGCTGTCCCGCATGGCTGGATGTCAGGGGTAGGAAGGATTGACTGTGTTGTATTTCAACGTTTGTTCACATGGGAGGTACCGTAAGCTGATGCTAGAGGCGTGCAGCCTTTTCTCCTTTCCCTATGGAAATAAACATGTATGATCAGCCAAGCCAAGCGTGCAGGTTTATGGTGGAATCAGGATAAGGCTACTTTCACACTAGCGTTAATATTTTCCGGTACTGGGATCCGTCATAGGGTCTCAATACCGGAAAAGAACGCATCCGTTTTGTCCCCATTCATTGTCAATGGGGACAAAACGTAACTGAACAGAATGGAGTGCTCCAAAATACATTCCGTTCCAATGTCATATCGGAGCAATCCGCAGCATGCTGCAGTTTTCTTTCCCTAATGGAATGCGGAGCAAGACGGATCCGTCATGACCCTCAAATAGCTGTTGGCCCACAGCTATTTTAGGCTACTTTTACACTAGCGTTTTTACTGGATCCGGCAGGGTTCAGCAAAAACGCTTCCGTTACTGATAATACAACCATCTGCATCCGTTATGAACGGATCGGTTGTATTATCTTTAACATACTCAAGACGTCATGACCCACAATGCAAGTCAATGGGGACGGATCAGTTTAATCTGACACAATAGAAAACGGATGCGTCCCCCATTGACTTTCAATGGAGTTCATGACGGATCCGTCTTGGCTATGTTAAAGATAATACAACCGGATCCGTTCATAACTAGTGTGAAAGTAGCCTAAACTAGCTGTGGACCAACAGCTATCTCAAGTGTATGGGCAAGTAAAGAGATACCTCAATGTGTTCTACTCAAGGTCCTTATACACATCCAGTTCTCATATAATTGGGCTGTACATGGCTTCTGTTACTACTTACTGACCGGACATGTGATAGAAGTAGTTATACGTTGTCTATTTCCCTTTTTATTTTTTGATCAGATATGTAACATAACCTGTTATCCAGCTTTTCCAGAATTATCCTGATTTTTATTTTTTTTATTTTTTATTCTTCGTACCATAGAAGCCAGTCACCAATGGGCCACAGAACAGTGCGGTGAACCTCAAACATGGAAGACGACGATGGGGCCAGTCCGTTTTGAAAGACAGCTGGGATGAATTTGATAAAGACTTTGGTATCTCATTTTCTAAAAAGCCCAGCATGACGATGGTTAAAGAGAACAAAAATGACGACACTTTATATGGGTAATGTTCATAGAAAACTCATGACCATGAACTGAGTGAAATATAGGACTAGATATCTGAATAAAAGGAAAGGATTCCATATTGTAAAGGTTTAGTGCGTATTCCAGAAAGAAACATCGTCCACCGCTCCCTAGTCGTGGAGACAGCCAAGTGGGAGTGGCCTTCTCTTTTTTTGCTACTGTCATACAGTTTGAGGGAGCGGTAGTGCAAATTCTTGATCACTTTTCAATTCCAACTCCTCCTTAGGGTATGTTCACGCGACAGATTTTTAAAAGGCACTAAAAAAAATCTGTGCAGACTCCGTGCTGATTTTCTGCACAGTTATGGTTTGGTTTTTGATGCGTTTTTTTTATCTTCTTATTTTTTTATCTTCCTGTTCATTTAGAATAGAAGAATCAGCGCTGCTGCCTTCTTCCCCCACACAGTTTTTTTTAGCGTGCTTCCCATTTTAAGGGGTGTTTTTTGGTGTGGAAAACACATGGAAAACGGCACCAGAAAACATTTTGTGAACGGCTCTTACTGTGATCATGCAGTTGGACCTAGCGATTGGTGGGTTGGACCGCCACAATGTCATCTTTCTCTATGGAATCTGCCTTTTTATTTCTTTTTTTTGTGGTGTGAGACTAGGGTTGAAGTCAGATGTCTGTGCAGGCCACTCTTCTAAGTTATATATTGGGGCTCCAAACAATACAATGGATAGGCAATTTTTACACACCTCCAGCATTTGACAGCCACGCTGTCCGTTAGCATGCGCTAGCGCTTCACGGCTAAGCTGTTGTTACTTCTACTCTACAATAGTAGGGCTTACAGTTTACTGGGGAAGAACTAGCAGATCATAAATTTAACATGTTGGATTGTGGCAACAGTGGTATCTTATGAAGACCTCCAGGAACACTTTCCTGGATTACTTGACATTGGGCATGGAGAGACGCAACTGTACACTGTGCAGTACAGTTACTGATGCAACCGTATGGGAGCGGGTATTGATCACAGGTCCTAGGACTTGTGCACAATATTGTGGGGTGTTGTACGCTTGCCTTACAACTTTTCTGCCCAGCGTCCAGTTGCTTCTCTCCACTCCTGATGTCATATTGGATGGGAGAGTTTCCCTGAAGGTAGACTTTAACGTCACTGAGCTCTTCAGTACAAACCAGACTACTAATGCCTGGCTGTGTGCTTTATTTCATGCATCTATTTGCAATGGATGTGGCTAAAGAAAACCTGAACTCAGTAATTAGGAGGGGTGTCTACATACTGCTACCATGGACAAAGGGAATCTTATCATATTCTATTAAAATTGTAAAGATAATTGAAAAATCTTTTTGTTTCCAGTTTTACAGATTCAATTTCCACTGGAGAATTAAATAAAGGTTCTTCAAATGTGGGAATTATAAGAACAGACTCTGGACAAACAACGTCCGCTAAACAGCACTACCTTAGACAGTCAAGATATCTACCAGGTAACTTATCATATGGTAAAATGACCCGGTTTAGAGAGATCTAGTTTGGAAATCCCTATTTCACCCCTTAAGACTTACCGGAGGTTGTTTTTTTTTTTATACTTAGAACTCCCATGATCACCTTTTTATCTGTGATTTAGCTTGTTTTCTCTTTAGTGCTGCAACATGACCCAACGGGGTGTTTGGATGCAAAAAATAAAACTGTCTTAAAGGAGTTGTGCAGAGATTTAGGCCCCTTTCACACGAGCATGACGGATTAGTCCAGATGCGCTCAGTGAAACTTGCATTTTTTCCGTGCGGGTGCAATGCGTTTTGATGAGTTTTTCAAACATGTGATAAAAAACTAAAGGTTTACAAACATCTCTTAGGGTGCTTTCACACTAGCGGTTTTCTTTTCCGGCATAGAGTTCCGTCCTAGGGGCTCAATACCGGAAAATAACTGATCAGTTTTATCCCCATGCATTCTGAATGGAAAGCAATCCGTTTAGGATGCATCAGGATGTCTTCAGTTCAGTCTTTTTGACTCATCAGGACGGAGATAATACCACAGCATGCTGCTGTTTTATCTCCAGCCAAAAAAACTGAAGGCTTGCCTGAATGCCAAATCCGGCATTTTTTTCCATAGGAATGTATTAGTGCCGCATCTGGCAATTAAAATGCCAGATCTGTCCTGAAAAAAAAATCTAAACGAATCAGTTTGTCAGGATCCTGATCAGTCTTAAAATGCAATCAGTTGGCATACGTTTTGCCGGATCCCTCTGCCGCAAGTGTGAAAGTAGCCTTAGTGACCATCAGTTAAAAACGCATTGCTTCCGGATGCGTTTTTTCACTGAAGCCCCATTCACTTCTATGAGGCCAGGGCTGTGTGAAAAACGCAGAATATAGAACATGCTGTGTTTTTCACACAACTCAGAACTAATGTGTGAAAAAAAAAATCGCTCATGTACACAGACCCATTGAAATGGGGCCTTATATTGATGACCTATCCTCAGCCGTTCATTACACTACAGGTCTCCTGTGGAGCAGTGGCGTAGTGTAACTACAAGATGAAGTGCAGTGTAATGAACAGGAAGTGGTGCTCGCGTGGAGAGTCGCCTCCTCTTCAAATAGGTGATCGGCAGCAGTCCCGGATGTCAGACCCCCGCAGATCAGATATTGATGTCCTATAAAATAAAAATAGTTGCACAACCCCTTTAAGTGATACAGATCTTAAAGGGAATCTGACACCAGGAAATTCACTGATAAAACAGGTACAATGCCTGGTAGGGCTAGCTCAGCTGAATGCAAACATAGCTTTCACTTAGCAATATGTTGCTTCATTCTAAAAAAAAATTGATATTAAAAGGGGTTGTGCTGCTAATATAAATGTATCCCACCCAAATACATTTATTCAAAAGTTATTAGCCTGTGACGAGTCAGTTTTGATTTTTCACTAGTTGGTTACGTCCTACAGTGGAGCCTGTAATACAGGACGCACATGCTCACAGCGCGTGTTTTCCTTCCCGTCAATAACCTCTCTATGTGCAGTGCCAGCTACAGTGTCCATCATGGATGGATGAATAGATAGATAGACAAGCAGACAGATCAACATAATGATGAATTTTGTTCTAACAAATTACGGACATTAGCACAAGTTGTGTCTGTTCGAAATCAAGTTACTCAGCATTTTGAATATGTGGAGCTAGAAAGTAAACTGGTTAGTATCATTTGTCCTACTGATGTCAGGACACATCTCACTGCCCTAAGGCATGATGGGACAGCAGTCACATGACAAACCAGGAAGCAGGTTTCAAGCAAGGGAGGTAAGAGAAAACTGCTAATGAGGTAAATATAAAAAGAAAAAATCCAAGGAGGAATGGAAGTGGGAGCTAGAGTAATGGATGAAAATAAACTTTAGAGGGAAAAGTAATTTTCCTTAGGTGCCAAGTTTTCTCCTATCCGCATGATAGGCTACCCCCACCAATCACAAGAGGTGAAGAGTCCCCATAGAGAATGGAGTGGTGGTCACGTACGCACACTTCCCTTCCATTCACTATGGGGACTCCACACCTCATTCCTGTGATCGGTGAGGGTCCCAACTGTTGAATCCCCATGATCAGTACTTGTCCTGTATCCTATAGGTTGTTATGGTGGGACAACCACTTTAAGATCTTATACATTCGAAAACAGATAGCACATTGAAGTAATATACCATCGTGTGAATGCGCTTATTCACACTACCATATCTTACTTCAGTGTGCTATCCGATTTTAAAAAGGAGCTATTTACACATTTGTTTTCTATGGATACCTATGCCTGATCCGCAAATCTCACTGCTGTCCTATTCTGGTGCTTTTTTGCGGAAGAGAATAGCCATTTGTATTGAAGGAAGTGAGAAAACCAAATGGAAGCCAAACCGTTTTTCCACAGACAAAGGAATAAGCTTTAACTATGATTCTGTAGAAAGTAGTATTGAAGCATACAGTATCTCACAAAACAGGCGTACACCCCTTAAATTTTTGTAAATATTTTATTATATCTTTTCATGAAGATATGACACTTTGATATAATGTAAAGTAGTCAGTGTACAGCTTGTATTAGTGTAGATTTGGTGTGCCCTCAAAATAACTCAACACACAGCCATTAATGTCTAAACCGCTGGCAACAAAAGTGAGTACACCCCTAAGTGAAAATGGCCAAATTGTGCCCAAAGTGTCAATATTTTGTCTGACCACAATTATTTTCCAGCACTGCCTTAACTCTTAGTCATGGAGTTCACTAGAGCTTAACAGGTTGCCACTGGAATCCTCTTCCACACCTCCATGATGACATCACGGATCTGGTAGATGTTGGAGACCTTGCGCTGCTCCACCTTCCGTTTGAGGATGCCCCACAGATGTTGAATAGGGTTTAGGTCTGGAGACATGGTTGGCCAATCCAGCCCCTTTCCATCAGTTTCTTTAGCAAGGCAGTGGTCGTCTTGGAGGTGTGTTTGGGGTCATTATGTTGGAATATTGCCCTGCGGCCCAGTTTCTGAAGGGAGGGGATCATGCTCTGTTTTAGTATGTCACAGTACATGTTGTCATTCATGGTTTCCTTAATGAACTATAGCTCCCCATAGCCAGAAGCACTCATGAAGCCCAAAACCATGACACTCCCACCACCGTGCTTGGCTGTAGGCAAGACACACTTGTCTTTGTACTCCTCACCTGGTTGCCGCCACACACGCTTGACACTATCTGAAACAAATAAGACCACAGGACGTGGTTCCAGTAATCCATGTCCTTAGTTTGCTTGTCTTCAGCAAACTGTTTGCAGGCTTTCTTGTGCATCATCTTTAGAAGAGGCTTCCTTCTGGGATGACAGCCATGCAGACCAGTTTGATGCAGTGTGCGGTGTATGGTCTGAGCACTGACAGGCGACCCCCGCTCCTTTAACCTCTGCAGCAATGCTGGAAGCACTCATACGTCTATTTTGAAAAGACAACTTCTGGATATGACGCTGAGCACGTGCACTCAACTTCTTTGGTCGACCTTGGTGAGGCCTGTACTGAGTTGACCCTGTCTTGTTAAACCGCTGCATGGTCTTGGCCACCGTGCTGCAGCTCAGTTTCAGGGTGTTGGCAATCTTCTTATAGCCTAGACCATCTTTATGTAGAGCAACAATCTTTTTTTCAGATCCTTAGAGAGTTCTTTCCCATGAGGAGCCATGTTGAACTTCCATTGACCAGTATGAGAGAGTGTGAGAGCGATAACACCAAATTTAACACATCTGCTCCCCATTCACACCTGAGACCTTGTAACACTAAAGAGTCACTGTACTCACTTTTGTTGCCAGCGGTTTAGACATTAATGGCTGTGTGTTGAGTTATTTTGAGGGCACACCAAATTTACACTGTTATACAAGCTGTACACTGACTACTTTACATTGTATCAAAGTGTCATATCTTCAGTGGTGTCCCATGAAAATATATGATAAAATATTTACAAAAATGTGAGGGTTGTACTAACTTTTGTGAGATACTGTATGTAAGTACCTGTAATGGTAACACTCCTGGCTTCAAAAAGTTATTGTCATGAACACATCTGTACCTTTTGCTTTTGAATCTATTGGTGGCAGACACCATGCCTCCTAAGGATGGATTCCCAATTACTTTTATTGCTGGGGAATAATTCCTCATTGGTACCAGAATTGAAGACTATGTAGCACTTCATAGCCCCCAAGATCGGCCAACCTCCAGGGAAACCAAAGCTTTTTATTGTTTTTGTTTTTTTCTTTGGACCTTGCTTAATGCATCTCTGAAATGACCGCAGACATCTACAGTTTTTTTTTTTTGGGTTAGTACAGCTTGTCATAACTTTATTTTTCCAATTTTCTCTAATTAAAGGTATGAACCCCAAGAATGTGGGACTCGTATCTGCCAATAAAGAAGCAAATCATTCAACCTGGGGAAGCGCATTATCCACCAAACCACTTGCTCCGATAGGCGGAATTACATTTAATAGGAACAATGCAGGTATGTCTACTCCTAAGAAGACAAAATAGGAGATTTGCATCCAAGGGCATATAGAACTCTTAGGCCCCTTTCACACGAGCAAGTATTCCGCGCGGATGCGATGCGTGAGGTGAACACATTGCACCCGCACTGAATCCTGACCCATTCATTTCTATGGGGCTGTTCAGATGAGCGGTGATTTTCACGCATCACTTGTGCGTTGCGTGAAAATCGCAGCATGCTCCTCTTTGTGCGTTTTTCACGCAACGCAGGCCCCATAGAAGTGAATGGGGTTGCGTGAAAATCGCAAGCATCCGCAAGCAAGTGCGGATGCGGTGCGATTTTCACGCACGGTTGCTAGGAGACGATCGGGATGGAGACCCGATCATTATTATTTTCCCTTATAACATGGTTATAAGGGAAAATAATAGCATTCTGAATACAGAATGCATAGTAAACTAGCGCTGGAGGGGTTAAAAAAAAATAAAAAAATTTTTAACTCACCTTAATCCACTTGATCGCGTAGCCCGGCATCTGCTTCTGTCTCCTTTGTTGAATAGGACCTGTGGTGAGCATTAAGTACAGTTACAGGACCTTTGATGGCGTCACTCCGGTCGTCACATGATCTTTTACCATGGTGATGGATCATGTGATGACCGGAGTGACGTCATCAAAGGTCCTGGAATGAATGCTCAGCACAGAAGGAGACAGACGAGATGCCGGCAGAGCCAGCAAGTGGATTAAGGTGAGTTAAAAAAAATTATTATTATTTTTTTTAACCCCTCCAGCGCTAGTTTACTATGCATTCTGTATTCAGAATGCTATTATTTTCCCTTATAACCATGTTATAAGGGAAAATAATACAATCTACAGAACACCGATCCCAAGCCCGAACTTCTGTGAAGAAGTTCGGGTTTGGGTACCAAACACGCGCGACTTTTCTCACGCGAGTGCAAAACGCATTACAATGTTTTGCACTCGTGCGGAAAATCGCGGGTGTTCCCGCAACGCACCCGCACATTTTCCCGCAACGCCCCTTGTAAAAGAGGCCTTAGGCCAATTTCACACAAGCGTATTAAGTATGAGCAACACGCCCCAATGCGAGGGCTGTATGTTCCGGACTGAACATTGCTCCTCAGACCTGAACTCATATCACAAGGACTTATGATGCTGTGTGTTCTTGTGTGAACGTGGGTCTACAGCACTGTACTCATGGCATTATGGGAGTACAGTTCAGTAGACCTGCGGTCTGGCAGGAACACACAGCATCATAAGTCATAATGATACTGCGAGTTCACGTCAGAGGAGCAGTGTTCAGTCCGGTAAATACAGCCTTCACATGAAGTGTGTTTCCTGAGCTGAATATGCTCGTGTGAAATTGGCCTTATTTTTGGGTTTGTCAGGATTCTAGTGATTTTATGGCAAAAATGATGCAACATTATTGTTCACCATATTTAAATGTATTCCCCAAAGTAATACCCACAGTAGAAGACACCGACCAACAGAAATCGAATCAATCTTTTTTTTTAGAGATGCGTTGCAGTGATTTTTCTATCCTCTACTACATTGATTTTCACTGCAGTAGCTACAAGCAGATGCAGAGCTTTAAGTATAAGGTAAAGTCATGAATGTATTGTTATCTACTTTCTGCAGGACATCTGGGAGGACTTGGAGTCCCTTCATACAACACTACAGGAGGATACATCCCGTCATTTCATAAGAAGGAAGTTGGATCAGCAGGACAGAGAATACAACTTGCACCAATTGGGCCTACAGCAAGTAAGACTTATACCCACAAGAATATCGTCCTATTCTCTATATTAAAAGTTTTTAACTTTTATTTTACGCAAAGATATCCAAAAGCAATTCTTGAAAACCTATAACTATTCTCATACGCATTCTTCCCTTTGGCAATAGGTTGTGTCATTATACAGTCTAAGGGCTCATGCACACGACCGTATGTATTTTGCTGTCCGCAAAAAATACGGATGACGTCCGTGTGCATTCTGTATTTTGCGGAATGGAACAGCTGGCCCCTAATTGAACAGTACTATCCTAATAATAGGACATGTTCTATTTTTTGGCGGAACCGAAATACGGACATACGGAAACGGAATGCACACGGAGTAACTTTTTTGCGGACCCATTGACACAGAAAGAAAATATTAGTGTGCATGAGCCCTCAGGGCTTATTTAGACGAACGTATGTTTGTGTCCGTACCCATTCTGCAATTTTGCTGAACGGATGCGCACTCATTAATTTCAATGGGGCCGCAAAAGATGTGTGTTGTCCGCATCCCTACTCCTCTACTTTCTATCAAAACTCTGGCCTTTCCATTAAATGCAGAACGCACACCTCATAGACGAATACAGTCATCTGAAGGAACCCTAACACTGTCAGGATTGATCTGACAGCATGTAAGGACATAGTAACACTCAGTTGTCAATTGATTCATACATTTTCATTAGGAATCGGAGAGGAACTGCATCATGCGGAGTCCTGCGAATTTTTTTTTTCAGTAAAAACCTATGTTAGGAGAGGTGTGGGGATATAGATTATGTGTGTATATAATATATACACTGCACAAAAAAATAAAGGGAACACTTAAACAACACAATGTAATTCCAAGTCAATCACACTTCTGTGAAATCAAACTGGCCTCACACACTACTGATCCTCATTTTGACTTGTTTTAAGGACATTACATCAAAGTTGGATCAGCCTGTAGTGTGTTTTTCCACTTTAATTTTGAGGGTGACTCCAAATCCAGACCTCCATGGGTTGAAAATTTGATTTCCATTTTTTTTATTTTTGAGTGATTTTGTTGTCAGCACATTCAACTATGTAAAGAACAAAGTATTTCAGAAGAATATTTAATTAACTCAGATCTAGGATGTTATTTTTGTGTCCCCCTTATTTTTTTGAGCAGTGTATATATAAATTTAATTTATTTATATTTTTGTCATTGCCTTGAATGTGAATGGACTCATTGCAATTAGATGAGACAGACAGACCTGACAGAGTAGCTTAAAAGGGAAAATTCAGTTTTGTTTTGTTTTTTTTACTGCTGGCTTTTTATGTAGCAGTTTGCCTTCGTAAAGTGAAAACTACACTGCTCAAAAAAATAAAGGGAACACTTAGACAACACAATGTAACTCCAAGTCAATCACACTTCTGTGAAATCAAACTGTCCACTTAGGAAGCAACACCTGAGTGACAATCAATTTCACATGCTGTTGTGCAAATGGGATAGACAACAGGTGGAAATTATAGACAATTAGCAAGACACCCCCAATAAAGGAGTGGTTCTGCAGGTGGTAACCACAGACCACTTCTCAGTTCCTATGCTTCCCGGCTGATGTTTTGGTCACTTTTGAATGCTGGCGGTGCTTTCACTCTAGTGGTAGCATGAGACGGAGTCTACAACCCACATAAGTGGCTCAGGTAGTGCAGCTTATCCAGGATGGCACATCAATGCGAGCTGTGGCAAGAAGGTTTGCTGTGTCTGTCAGCGTAGTGTCCAGAGCATGGAGGCGCTACCAGGAGACAGGCCAGTACATCAGGAGACGTGGAGGAGGCCGTAGGAGGGCAACAACCCAGCAGCAGGACCGCTACCTCCGCCTTTGTGCAAGGAGGAACAGGAGGAGCACTGCCAGAGCCCTGCAAAATGACCTCCAGCAGGCCACAAATGTGCATGTGTCTGCTCAAACGGTCAGAAACAGACTCCATAAGGGTGATATGAGGGCCCGACGTCCACAGGTGGGGGTTGTGCTTACAGCCCAACACCGTGCAGGACGTTTGGCATTTGCCAGAGAACACCAAGATTGGCAAATTCGCCACTGGCGCCCTGTGCTCTTCACAGATGAAAGCAGGTTCACACTGAGCACATGTGACAGACGTGACAAGAGTCTTGAGACGCCGTGGAGAACGTTCTGCTGCCTGCAACATCCTCCAGTATGACCAGTTTGGCATTGGGTCAGTAATGGTGTGGGGTGGCATTTCTTTGGAGGCCCACACAGCCCTCCATGTGCTCGCCAGAGGTAGCCTGACTGCCATTAGGTACCGAGATGAGATCCTCAGACCCCTTGTGAGACCATATGCTGGTGCGGTTGGCCCTGGGTTCCTCCTAATGCAAGACAATGCTAGACCTCATGTGGCTGGAGTGTGTCAGCAGTTCCTGCAAGACGAAGGCATTGATGCTATGGACTGGCCCGCCCGTTCCCCAGACCTGAATCCAATTGAGCACATCTGGGACATCATGTCTCGCTCTATCCACCAACGTCACGTTGCACCACAGACTGTCCAGGAGTTGGCAGATGCTTTAGTCCAGGTCTGGGAAGAGATCCCTCAGGAGACCGTCCGCCACCTCATCAGGAGCATGCACAGGCATTGTTGGGAGGTCATACAGGCACATGGAGGCCACACACACTACTGAGCCTCATTTTGACTTGTTTTAAGGACATTACATCAAAGTTGGATCAGCCTGTAGTGTGTTTTTCCACTTTAATTTTGAGTGTGACTCCAAATCCAGACCTCCATGGGTTGAAAAATTTGATTTCCATTTTTTTATTTTTGTGTGATTTTGTTGTCAGCACATTCAACTATGTAAAGAACAGAAGTATTTCAGAAGAATATTTAATTAATTCAGATCTAGGATGTGTTATTTTTGTGTTCCCTTTATTTTTTTGAGCAGTGTATATGGAAAACATCATTAAAGGGGTTTTCTGGGCACTTAATGCGTTGCTAACTTTTCAAAACATATATAATCAAAAGTTTTAATTGGTGGGGGTCTTTAGAACGAGGGGAGAGAAACACTTGCATATGCGCTCTCTCTCCTCTTTGCTGTGGACAAAATCGAGATGGGACCATAGACTTCTATGGCATCCGACTCATGCAGAGAGGAGAAAGAATAGGATATGTAAGCGCCCCTCTCCCCTCGTTCTAGAGACCCCCACCGATCAAAACTTCTCTATGCACATATCAGGTTTATTGCCAAGTTAGTCACACTTTTCTATAAAAATTTTTTTTTTAAAACTCCCCTTATACACCCCAATGACTCTGGTTAGGGGTTAGTGCATGAGCCCTTACAGGCATAAATCAATATCCGGCTATGCGGAGAGAACTTGCTTCCTGATGTTTTGTAGCCTACACTTTCCTGTTACTTTCTTCCTCTCCTTATTTCTTTTCTACTTCTTTCTTAATTCTCATCAGCTTTGCCCATCAACAGTGATGCTGTGAACAGTAAACCTAAAATTATCAAACCAAAACCTACCTGCCAAAAGGCAGTTATTGAGAATATCCCAGGTAATCTCTGCTGATACGGTGTCTCCCCGTCCATTACCAGCCTTTCCTAGCCCTGAGTTTCCTTATATTATTCCTTTTTCCTATGATCCTATGTGTTTCAACCTTCTCCCATAGCATCTCACTAACAGTGAATACCGAAAATGAAATTCAGTCTCTGCAATCTGCTTCTTATCTTCATTCTATTTTAGATTACGACACATGGAAAACAAAAGCCGCGCGTTCTCAGTTTCCTGCTCCGGCCTACAAACCAGCAACGAAAAACCTCTCTGTGCTAAACCGACAGCAACCAGTCCAACCGATTCATGGAAGAACAGACTGGGTTGCCAAGTATGGCGGACATCGTTAGAAGTGGCTTCGATGGACGTTTTTATGTATAGGATATAAAATACACCTGCCAAAAACTGCACAGAAGTAACGCATCATTAATGCACGGCTAGGTCATACGAGTTCTGGGGAAAATGCACACTAATGATGCATTGGTTTATGTTCTGATTTTGGTTTACTAAAAGTTCCCCTTTTGTTCTTACAAATAATGAATGTTTTAGGGATGTGTCTAAGGGAGTGTTCACACGACCATGTCCGACTCTCCAGCTCCAAAACACTGGACAGCCTCAATCTGCATTCCACTATTTAATCCCATCAATAGAAATGGTTATTCTGATCCGCAAAAACAGACCTGAATAGAACATGTTTCTCAGATCGAGCACACGGATCAGTTAAAAAAAAAACGGATGTGTGAATAGCCCATTGACTTGTATGTATATAAAAAGGACTGCACACAGAAGAAGAATACAGTGGTGTGAATAAACTCAGGGGTCGTGTTTACATGTATGAATTTCAATGGCCAAGAGTGCTGTTAAAGGGGTTTTCCGGGAATTAATATTGAGGACCTATCTTCAGGATAGGTCATCAATATCAGATAAGCGGGAGTCCGACACCCAGCTGTTAGAAGAGGCCGGGCACTCCAGGAGCGCCATGGCCTCTTTCTAGGCCATGTGACAGTGTACACCAGTCATATGGTCTAGGTACTGCCCGTACTCCTAGGGGCTCTGTTCTGCCTCCTCTGGCCGCGCCCTCATCATGTTGATTGACAGGGCCAGGGACATGTGAACACTCAATCAGCTTGAGGAGGGCGTGGCCGGAGGAGCAAGAACAGAGCCTCTAGGAGTAGGGGCAACGCCCCCATTGCTCCTAAACGGTGGCACCCAGAAAGAAGGGACAGAGACTGTTCGATTCAGCTGACATTAGCACATGTCTAAAGTCAGCCAGTTTAATACCTGATGACAGAAGCCCCATAAGTAGGACCCCTCACCTCTCCTGACATGTCTGTTTTATTAAATAATTGTATTTCATATAAAATGCTGAACATCTTTTCTTATGACTCTACATTTTGCCATTCCATTATTATTCCTGCGAGAGGTTTAGGATTATACTGGGTATTGCCAGTTTAGGGTGTGTCCCTGCTCTGTAGATTTGTTCCTGACAGTGTCCCATCGATAAGACACACGGTAACACCCAGTTGTTAATTTATTCATAATTTAATAGTAGTAGGAATAATAGAAGAGAAGCACAACATACAGTTATAAGAAAATATGGTATGCTTCAAAATTGCTATTTCACAAATGCAAATAGTTAGTAAATGATCACATCAGAAGAGGTATTAGGTCCTCTTTAATTAGGTTTTTGGAATGTAAGAAGAAATCCGGATATATCCATGGCAATGCTATAACAAGGTGGACATTTCAGACAATAGCACACTGAGCTTGATGGGATGCACAGGACAGAAATGTGGTAAAGAGAATATCTGGATGTTCACCATGATTCAGACTGGGTCAACTGCTAAATTATCTCCAGTAGTGAAGTGACCTAATTGTAAAGTGGGTTTATCAGACCAGGGCAGGAGTTCACCTTGGTATCGCCTTCTTTTCTTATCCTAGAAGTTTAAAGGGAACCAGTCACCACTAAATGCAGCGCAATCTGCAGGCAGTATGTTATAGAGCAGGAGTAGCTGAGCAGATTGATGTAGAGTTTTATGGGAAAAGATTATTTTTTCATGTCATTTAAATCTCTGCTCTTTCTGACCTCAGCTGTACAAGGTGTTATCAGTGATTGATAGCATTCTGTGTGTGTATACAGAGAGAGCCGTCAGTCACTCATAGTTGTACACAGGGCCATCTTATCAGTGACTGACGGCTATCTCTGTATACACACACAGAATGCTGTCAGTCATAGAAACATAGAATGTGTCGGCAGATAAGAACCATTTGGCCCATCTAGTCTGCCCAATATACTGAATACTATGGATAGCCCCTGGCCCTATCTTATATGAAGGATGGCCTTATGCCTATCCCATGCATGCTTAAACCCCTTCACTGTATTTGCAGCTACGACTTCTGCAGGAAGGCTATTCCATGCATCCACTACTCTCTCAGTAAAGTAATACTTCCTTATATTACTTTTAAACCTTTGCCCCTCTAATTTAAAACTGTGTCCTCTTGTAGCAGTTTTTCTTCTTTTAAATATTCTCTCCTCTTTTACCTTGTTGATTCCCTTTATGTATTTAAAAGTTTCTATCATATCCCCTCTGTCTCTTCTTTCTTCCAAGCTATACATATTAAGGTCCTTTAACCTTTCCTGGTAAGTTTTATCCTGCAATCCATGTACCAGTTTAGTAGCTCTTCTCTGAACTCTCTCTAGAGTATCTATATCCTTCTGGAGATATGGCCTCCAGTACTGCGCACAATACTCCAAGTGAGGTCTCACCAGTGTTCTGTACAGCGGCATAAGCACTTCACTCTTTCTACTGCTTATACCTCTCCCTATACATCAAAGCATTCTGCTGGCATTTCGTGCTGCTCTATTACATTGTCTTCCCACCTTTAAATCTTCTGAAATAATGACCCCTAAATCCCTTTCCTCAGATACTGAGGTCAGGACTGTGTCAAATATTCTATATTCTGCCCTTGGGTTTTTACGCCCCAGGTGCATTATCTTGCACTTATCCACATTAAATTTCAGTTGCCAGAGTTCTGACCATTCTTCTAGTTTTCCTAAATCCTTTTCCATTTGGCGTTTCCCTCCAGGAACATCAACCCTGTTACATATCTTTGTGTCATCAGCAAAAAGACAAACCTTACCATCGAGGCCTTTTGCAATATCACTTATGAAGATATTAAACAAAATTGGTCCCAGTACAGATCCCTGTGGAACCCCACTGGTAACATGACCTTGTTTTGAATGTTCTCCATTGACTACCACCCTCTGTTGTATGTCACTCAGCCACTGCCTAATCCACTCAACAATATGGGAGTCCATGCTCAATGACTGCAGTTTATTGATAAGTCTTCTATGTGGGACAGTGTCAAAAGCCTTACTAAAATCTAGATCTGCGATGTCTACTGCACCTCCACCGTCTATTATTTTAGTCACCCAGTCAAAAAAATCTATAAGATTTGTCACTACTAGTTGTACACAGGGCCATCTTATCAGTGACTGACGGCTATCTCTGTATACACACATAGAATGCTATCAGTCACTACTAGTTGTACACAGCGATGTCTTAAATTCAGAAAGAGCAGAGATATAAATTTTGTTTTACTGAATCGTTTTCCCACAAAACTATATATAATCTGCTCGGCTCCTCCTGCTCCATAACATGCTGCCTGCAGATTACACTGCATTTTTTGGCGAAGAAGAAAATTACCTATTGTTTAAATCAAGTTTTTATGTCAAGCGTATTTGATATTTTTCATGTCGCTCTTTTCACAAAAAAAAATATAAATCTAAATCCTGCAGTTTTTGCACTGATAATAGGTGCCACTACTTGATCTGTACAAATCACTTTTCAGCAGCCATCTCATTATCATTACAGGCAGGATTAGAATGATAGGCGTCACCTGTGGAGAGAGATAAAACAGGATCCACCATTCACAATAGATAATATCACAGCTTATCTACTCCCTCCTGACCTCTGCACAGGTCACCGAGCATGCCAAGAAAACTTTCCCACAGAAGTCCATGAGGTCCCCTCCTGTGCATTGTGTCTATGACCCATGTGGCTGCCGTAAAGCAATTCTGTAAATGCTGTTAAGAAAAGCTCAGACAAGATGGCTGCCCCCATAATCATATTGAGGAAACAGAATTTAAAAAAAATCTAGTCAGAAAAAAATAAAAATAAAAATGGAGAAAAAAAAGGATGTGGCAGAAATACAGGTGACACATTTCCTTGGAGTTATCACTCCATTTGGGATTGGGAAGGATGCAGAATGCCATGTGTGAAGATTGTCCTCATCTGCTGCTGTGCAGGTTGTTCCAGAAGACGGGGATTTCTGTTTGATGGTAGACACTAGGGATCGACCGATTATCGGTTTGGCCGATATTATCGGCCGATATTGAGGATTTTGAACGTTATCGGTATCGGCATCTATTTTGCCGATATACCGATAACGTATGGGGAACACAGATCGCGCTGCTCTCAGCGCGTTCTGTGTTCCCTCCGCAGCACAGGGGAGAAGGAAGCAGTGTCTCCTCCCCCTGTGCTGCTGCTGCCGCTGCCGCCAATGAGGGGATAGAACATAAGAGGAGGGGAGGGGCTGTGGCCACTGCGCCACCAATGAAGATAAGCCTTTCATTCATTCATATACAGGAGGCGGGAGCTGGCTGCAGAATCACATAGCCGGCTCCCGACCTCTATGAGCAATAGCTGCGGTCCGCGGTAGTTAACTCCTCAGGTGCCGCGGATCGCAGCTACCGCTGATAGAGGTCGGGAGCCGGCTATGTAATTCTGCAGCCAGCTCCCGCCTCCTGTATATGAATGATCGATAGACTTATCTTCATTGGTGGCGCAGTGCGCCCCCCCAAGCCCCCCAGTATTAATCATTGGTGGCGCAGTGCGCCCCCCACCCCCATCCCAATCCCGGCCAATAGTAAAAACATTGGTGGCGCAGTGCGCCCCCCCCCACCCAGTATTAATCATTGGTGGCAGTGGCCACAGGATCCCCTCTTCCCTGCTCCTCCGATCGGAGCCCCAGCTGTGTAAGCCTGGGGCTCCGATCGGTTGCCATGGCAGCCAGGACGCTATTGAAGCCCTGGCTGCCATGTTCAGCTCCATGCTGCTGTGTGCACAGAGCCCAGAGCAGCAGGGACAGTGTGAGATCCTATTCACCCTGATAGAGATCTGTCAGGGTGAATGGGACAAGGGTTCTAGTCCCTAAGGGGGTTAAAAGTTAGTAAAAAAAAAAACACAAAAATATTAAGTATAAATGAAAAAGATTTAAAAAAAAAAAATACACATTAACAATAAACAAAAAAAATACACATTAACAATAAACATATTAATTTTCAGCAGATTTGTGTAGGAATTTTTTTTTTTCTCAAAAATGAAAATTCCCAGAATATCGGTATAAATTATCGGCTATCGGCCTGAAAGTTCACAAATTATCGGTATCGGCCCTAAAAAATCAATATCGGTCGATCCCTAGTAGACACCACTCTGTTACATAGCTGAATGTGTTTTTATGTATATGAATGTAGCCACATCTATGTGTATATGTACTGTGAATAAGCAAACTTCTGCCTGCAGTTTCCAGACACTAAGGCCCCTTTCACACGGGCGAGTTTTCCGTGCAGGTGTAATGCGCGAGTTGAACGCATTGCACCCGCACTGAAGCCGGACCCATTCATTTCTATGGGGCTGTGCACATGAGCGGTGATTTTCACGCATCACTTGTGCGTTGCGTGAAAATCGCAGCATGCTCTATATTGTGCGTTTATCACGCAACGCAGGCCCCATAGAAGTAATTGGGGCGGCGTGAAAATCGCAAGCATCCGCAAGCAAGTGCCGATGCGGTGCGATTTTCACGCACGGTTGCTAGGAGACGATCATTATTATTTTCCCTTATAACATGGTTATAAGGGAAAATAGCATTCGGAATACAGAATGCTAAGTAAAATAGGGCTGGAGGGGTTAAAAAAAAATAAAAAATAATTTAACTCACCTTAATCCACTTGTTCGCGCAGCCGGCATCTCTTCTGTCTTAATCTGTGAGGAATAGGACCTTTGATGACGTCACTACGCTTATCACATGATCCATCACCATAGTGATGGATCATGTGATGAGCGCAGTGATGTTATCAAAGGTCCTATTCCTCACAGATTAAGACAGAAGAGATGCCGGCTGCGCGAACAAGTGGATTAAGGGGAGTTAAATTAATTTTTATTTTTTTAACCCCTCCAGCCCTATTTTACTTAGCATTCTGTATTCCGAATGCTATTATTTTCCCTTATAACCATGTTATAAGGGAAAATAATACAATCTACACAACCTTGAACCCAAACCTGAACTTCTGTGAAGAAGTTCGGGTCTGGGTACCACATTCAGTTTTTTATTTTTATCACGCAGGTGCAAAACGCATTGCACCCGCGCGATAAAACCTGAACAACGGAACGCCATCGCAGTCAAAACTGACTGCAATTGCGTACCTACTCGCGCGGGTTTGCCGCAACGCATCCGGACACGCTCATGTGAAAGAGGCCTAACAATACATTTATGTCATCGGACTTGAACCACTTCCCATCAGTCACTTTACTCATGGGGAACTGGTATCCTATAGTGCTCCCTACTGGTCACACTGTAGAATACAAGTCGAATCTTTCATCAATTTTAATTTGTTGTAATGTAGTCTAGGCTTAACAGTCATTGACCACGTGCAAAACACGGCAAACCCAACCACTCAGATAATGAGCAGGGGTGCTGGGGGTTGGTCTCCCGTGATCAGATACTGATGACCTATCCCAAGGATCCGTTTTATAAAATGTGAAAAACTAAATGTTACAATCTTGTAAACCAGGGATGCTCAACCTGCGGCCCTCCAGCTGTTGTAAAACTACAACTCCCACAATGCCCTGCTGTAGGCTGTTCAGGCATGCTGGGAGTTGTAGTTTTGCAACAGCTGGTGGGCCGCAGGTTGAGCATCCCTGTTGTAAACCATCATCTCCCGAGTCCATATCTGTAAGGCTACATGCACACATTGTTTGTTTCAGTGTCCGTTCCGGTTTTTTTGCGGATAGGATGCGGACCCATTCATTTCAATGGGTCTGCAAAAAATGCAGACAGCACGCCGTGTGCTGTCCGCATCAGTATGTCTGCTCCGTAGCCCCGCAAAAAAAAAAAATAGAACATGTCCCATTCTTGTCCATTTTAGGCATTGTTACAATGGATCCACAAAAACAAAACAAAAACGGATGGCATACGGATATCATCCTTTTTTTTTGCGGGCCGCAAAACACATACGGTCGTGTGCATGTAGCCTAAGTCTAAGCTTGTTTATTGGGAATCTCTTGTACCCTTTTAACACCACAAAAGTACAAATGAATAAATCTGAAATACTATAAAAAAAAATTATATATAGAACAGAGGTAATATCCATGAGTACCAGTCTACCGAAACGGAATGGTTTTGTTTTCCTCTGGTTTAGGAATGCAGTGGTCTTCCCCAAGGCCAGTGTTTTCCCTGGTACTTTATCTTTTTTTGACAAAAGAAAAGTTTTCCCAGAAAAAAAAAAAGATGCAGTGTTTCCCACAGGAACAGCTTTTTCTAGTCCTCCTGCTGGGAGGAGTTCATATTTTGGGCCAGAAAATAAGGACAGACTGAGACTTCACAGATAACGTCACCATAAGTTTACCGTAGTGTACAGTATATACATAGGATTACTTTTTATTTAATACTATCTTATTAATAAGTAGAATAGTGTCAATTTGTATTTAAAACCTAACTGTACTGTATACAGCATAATAAAGTATTTGTACTGATTTCCTTTGTACTGTGATAATTGTGTTTTAGTTGTTTGGTCAATTTCTATGACTATTCAGTAAAGGGCATCTGTCGGCAGATTTGTATGACTGGCTGACCTGTTACATGTGCGCAGCTGAAGGCATCTGTGTTGGTCTCATGTTCATATGTGCTGAGAAAAATGAAGTTTAAACACATGCAAGTGAGCCTCCAGGAGCAACTGGGGCGTTGCCGTCACTCCTAGAAGCTTGGCTTTCTATGCAACTGCCGCTTCCTCGGAACTTTGATTGACGGGGTCAGAAATGATGGGTTTTTTTTACAGTAGAAATCAATTTATGAAGTTATGATGCAAAGTTTCACGAGACTTCGAAGTAATAACTTTGGCTCATCAGAGCCAATACATTGTAATACTGTACAGAGCGCTCGCTCCGTACAGTATTGAAACAAAGTTTTATGCGAATCGACTTCGGATGTTTCATCCGAAGTCGATTCGCTCATCCCTAGTTACTGTGAACTCAATTTAATATTTTTGGCAGACGAGGCATGCTTATTGCAACTGACATGTTGTACAAAAGACACAGTTCACATTATTACTTAGTAAAAGTAGGTTTGTTTTACTTAGAAAATGACCATTTTTATATTGCACGCCACACGGGACCTGGACACCGACTGCATACAAAGGTTTACTGCTTGCTTTACATCATGGCTGGTGAGGCTTCTGCAACATCTTAATCCCCAGTCTTCCCAGCATTAACAGGCTGCATGAAAAACAAAGAAAAATAAGTCATAAAAAATACAACCAAATGGGCAGCTAAACATTATGGGTGAGAATACACAGTAGTATTTGTGCATCATCTATATGATCAGAAGCTGCATGAATAGTAGAGGGTGACACCTTTGTGAACTTAAAAAATAATAATAAAATCAATAACCCCATACCTTACCATAATGCAGCACATAATAAAATTGCACTTATTTGTTTTCTGGTATCAGCTTTGCTTCACATGCACTCAGAAATGCTCTGATATGAGTTTTGCTCAGTGCTGTCATCTCCTGTGAGGCTCTGTGGGCATTCCTATGGATTTCACATGCACCAGCACAAGCTCTTCCGCCCCGCCCCCACATCCTGTTACACAGCACAGCTAGCAGCCACTTACATATAGGCTGCTGGAACTTGCTGGAAGTAATTTGGTAGTAAGATTCCATTCCAATCCACAACATGGTGAGTCTTACAGTATGCTACAGCCTGTAATCACCAGATCTATTTCTCACTTTCTATTCTGTAGAAAGTCCATTATTTGTAAACACAATAGATATTTCTGCTGATAACGTTAGTGCAGCGATCTACAGTCAGAACCATGGTGTTATAAGCAGGATATAGATCTCATTACTGATGGTCTCACTACATGCACTTTCTTCTGAATACAGTATTGTGTGCAGTCCGCACAGTGAGCGGTCACTTTTCCCACACAGATTAGTACAGTGTGACGACACACAATGCTATGTACACAGTGGGGGAGAACTGGTGTAAAGTAGAACTGACTTAGTTGCCCATAGCAACCAGATTCCTCCTTTCATTTTCTAATTAAGCTGTGAAAAATGAAAGGTGGAATCTGATTGGTTGCTATGGGCAACTAAGACAGTTATATATATATATATAAATATATAAATAAATTATTATTGACAGCACCCTCAAACACACTTTATTCACCCCTTTGGTCGCAATGTTTTCAGCTCATTCACAGAGTCTCTTTTCAAGCTATGAGCTAAAACGTTGCGACTAGTGTTAAGTGAACTTGTGTTTCAAGTTCGGCGTACAAGTTTCAGGTTATCCAAGAATTCCATTATGGTCCGTGGTAGCGGAGTCCATAAGGGTCCATTCACACGTCCACAACTGTTTTGCAGTCTGCAAATTGCGTATGTGCAAAACACGGATACCGGCCATGTGCATTCCGTATTTTGCGGACCGCACATGGCCAGCACTATGATAGAAATGCCTTTCTTGTCCGTGGCTGCGGACAAGAATCGGACATGCTCTATTTTTTTTGCAGGGCTGTGGAACGTAAGTGCGGATGCGGACAGCACATGGTGGTGCTGTCTGCATCTTTTGCAGCCCCATTGAAAATGAACCGCACCCCTTCCGCAAAATTGTGGAACGGATGCGGAACCATTATGCGGACGTGTGAATGGACCCTTAGTTATGGTCCGTGGTAGCAGAATCCATAACAGAATTCTTACATAACCTGAACCTGAACCTTGTACGCCTTGAAACACAAGTTTGCTCATCCCCAGTTGTGACCACATGAGTGAATAAAGTGTTTTTCTTTTCTCATTTTTTGCGAGAGTGCTGCCATTTTTTTTATTTATTTTTTGTTATATATTCGGGTTATTCCTGCAGTATAGAAATCTTCTGCTAGAGGTAGTTGTGCAGTGTGTGTGTGTGTGTATATATAATTTTTTTTTATATTACTCTTTTTGTGAAGCAAGGTAACCAATAAAAGGCTGTTCTGGCACAGTTTTTTTTTATTGTTTTTACAATGTTCACCTGACAGTAGATATATTTTTGATATTTTTATAGAGCAGGTCGTAACGATGCGGCGATACATAATATGTCTTTTTTATTTATTTTTTTGGGATTTACACAACAATTTATTTTTTTTAAATCATGTTTTTGTATTTCCCATTTTTTTTTAAAGCCATATTTTTATTTTTTGAAACAAAAAAAATATCATGTTTTAGCGTTTCCATTTTCCGAAAAGCCATATCTTTTTTACTGGAAGAGATGATTGTTTGATTGGTACTATTTTGGGGCACATATGAATTTTTGATCGCTTGGTATTACACTTTTTCTGATGTAAGGTGATAAAAAAAATGGCTTTTTTGGCACATTTTTTATTTTACGGCATTCACCAGACGGGTTGGATCACATGCTATTTTTATAGAGCAGGTTGTTACGGACACAGTGATGCCTAATATGTGCATTTTTTAAATTTTATTTATATAATAAAAACATTTAAAAAAAAAAAAAACATGTTTTAGTGTCTCCATTTTCTGAAAGCCATATTTTTTTTATTTTTTGGACGATTGGGGCTCATTTTTTGCAAGATGAGATGACAGTTTGATTGGTACCATTTTAGGGCACATATGACTTTTTGATCGCTTGGTAATACACTTTGTGTTGTAAGGTGATTAGAAAAAATGGCTTTTTCACAAGGTTTTTATTTTTTATGGCATTCACCAGACGGGTTAGCGCATGTGATATTTTTATAGAGCAGGTTGTTACGTGCGTTTTTAAAAATATATATTTTGGTTTCAAACAATAAGAGCATTTTTGAAACAAATAATAAATAAATCATGTTTTAGTGTTTCCATCTTCCGAAAAGCCATATCTTTTTTAGTTTTGGGCGATTGTCTTAGGTAGGGGCTAATTTTTTGCTGGATGAGATGACTGTTTGATTGGTACTATTTTGGGGTACATATGACTCTTTTCATCACTTTTTATACCATTTTGTGGGAAGTGTGGTGGGAGCAATTGCAATTCCATTATAGTTTTTTTTGGGGGGGTTTTTTTAATGGCGTTCACCGTGCGGTAAAAGTACATGATCCTTTTATAGATCAGGTCGTTACGAACGCAGCAATACCAATACATTTTTAACCAATTATATGTGCGGATATAGGAAGTAGTTAGATTTTTTTTTTCCGCTTTTTTTTTTACTCAGACCCACTTGGTTCTTGACGATCCAGTGGGTCTAATGCTTCTACAACACACTGCAGTACACTGTACAGTGTACTGCAGTGTATTGTCATTCACAGTAAGCCTGATCAAGCTCAGCTATACCATGGCAATCCGGATGCCTGTGAAGGCGTCCTGTTGCCATGGTAACCATCGGGATGCTGCTAAAGCAGCACAGGGGCCCGATGGGGGAGGAAGCTCTCTCCCTCAGTTTACTCTTCAAGCATCGGGCCGCTGCCACATCAGAGCACCCGATGATTATCCCCTCCATGCAGCGGTCCCTAAGGACCGCTGCATAGAAGGGGTTAAACGGCCGACATTTATGCCAGCACCGATGTCGGCCGTTTCAAGCAGTGTTAGCTGTATGTTACAGCTACAGAGCAGCAGCCTGATGGTTAGCCCCTTCCATACAGCAGTCCCTAAGAACCATGGCATGGAAGGGGTTATGTCTGCAGTTTAAAGCCGACTGTCAGCTGTATGTTACAGCTGACAGCAGAGGTCGCACTAAATTTTTTCCAGAAAAGTAAAAATACTCCTCTTACCAGTATTTTTAGCCGAGGAGGCGTACAAATTTTGCTGTAAATGGGAAAACATAACGGATCTGTCTGGGTCCCGTTATGCAAGACGGAAAACAAAGTCCTGTCGACAGGACTTTGTTTTCAGTCTTGCATAACGGGACCCAGACGGATCTGTTATGTTTTCCCATAGACTTCTATTAGGACGGAGCAAAACTGAATTTAAAGGCGTCCGTTTTGCATTCCGTCATAATGCAAGTCTATGGGCAGCAAAACGGATCCGCCCTTCCGTCTTAAGGATTCCGTTATGTTCCGTTATGACCCTGTTATAACGGAAAGCCATAACGGAATCCTTAACGCTAGTGTGAACCCACCCTTATTCAGTAATTAATATTGATGACCTGTTCTCAGATGGACAGTGGTTCAACACCCGGCACCCCTGCCCATCAGCTATTACAAGAGGATTACGCTCTGCGTGCGCCGCAGTCTCTGCCTAGGCCATGTGACATCACCATACATCAAATCACATGGCTTAGCTATGTATGGCGCTGTGCTTGGAGAGCTGCCAGAGCTCCTGCGAGTGCAGCGGCTCCCTAAAATAGCCGACTGGCCGGGGTGCTGGGACTTGGACCCCCGCAGATGTGATAATAATGACCTATCCTGAGAATGGGTCATCATTAGCCATTCCTGGATAACCCCTTTAAAAACTCTGGACAAGCCCTTTAAGTAATGAATAAACTGGTCACAAACTATATACACACTCAATACACACTGTACATAGTACGACCATTTAGAATAGATAAGTAAAAAGTTCAAAGAGACAGTTCCAGCAGGGTGTGGTGGCATAGTGGAAAAACTGCCTGTAGAAGTACAGCCTGACCGACTGTGATAGTAACAGGGTACAGATAAGGAAGAACAGCTTCATTCACTAATTACGAGTTACAAACTGCACAAAGTTACAGAACGGAGGGCAAGGTGTCCGAAGTTCCGGGGCACTATAAGCAGAGTCTAAGGGCATCCCCTCTTCCTGTGGCAGTACGAACACTTAGCTCCCGGCACCCCTGCCGATCAGGTGGATTTAGGTGCCACAGTGCTCCAGCGAGTGGCGTGTCTGGTTCATTGTTTACTAGGCACAGCTCAGTGCATTTAGTAGCGACTGTGCTCTGGAGCCGTGTTTCTTTCCAGGAGCTAGACCCCCAATGATCTAACATAAGCATAGTCCATCAATACTATAGCCCAGGAAATTAACCCTTTACAGGGTACTTGAAGGCAGTGGTTTTAAAGAGGACCTGTCACCACAAAATGCAATACAATCTGAAAGCACCATGTTATGGAGCAGGAGGAGCTGAGCAGATTGACTTCTATTTTTGTGGGAAAAGATTCAGTAAAACCTGTAATTTATACATTTATATCTTAGCTTTTTTGCACCCCTGTGAAAAAGCTATTGGTACAGGAGGGAGCTCTCTCTATGCACACCTATATACACAATGCTATCAACTGCTGATAGCACCTGACTCTCGTACTGTTTTTCACAGAACTACAAAAAAGCACAGATATAAATATGTATAAATCTGCTCTAGGACATGGCTCTTTCACATTGCACTGTATTTTGTGGTGACAGGTCCTCTTTAAGAGCTCTTGTCTAATTATGTGATCCAGAAACAAGAGCTGGAATGGTGAATACAAGAAGTAGCAGGCTTTTATTATGTGCACCATTTACTAGATACTTTATGACAATGTGTAGCAGAGTGCACCTCCTGCTCCACATGAACACTAGTGCATATGTGGGGGAACCTATTAAGACCGGTGTTCCTTAAAGAGGACCTTTCATGGGTCCAGACATTATGAAATAAGCAGCAGGTTGTGTAGGGCATAAAGTAGGGATCTAAGAGCGCTTACTATTTTTTCTGGGCGCCGTTCCGTTCGCCCGCCAAGTGCCCCTGTTGAATTCTCCCGCCTGGTGTGCTAATGAAAAGCATCGGTACAGGGATGAGGAAACTACCCTGTTTCTCAATCGGCGTTTCCTTCTCCCTGGCTGCAGTGCGGTCCAATAAGGAGAAAAAAATTAATAAATCATCTCCTCCCTGGCTGTGACGTTCTCCTCCTTATTGGACCACGCTACAGTCAGGGAGAAGGAGATGCCCATTGAGAAACAGGGTGGTCTCCTCCTCCCTGTATCAATGCTATTCATTAGCACACCAGGCGGGAGAATTCAACAGGAGCACAACGGGCGAACGGAGCGGCGCCCCCAGAAAAAGTAGACAGCGCTCTTAGATCCCTGCTCTATGCCCTACATAACCTGCTAAACATTTCATAATGTCTGGACTCATGAAAGGTCCTTTTTAAAGGCAGTCTTAATATATATAAAAAATAAATTTATATATATATATATATATATATATATATATATATATATATATATATATATATATATATATATATATATATATATATATATATATATATATATATACACACACTGCTCAAAAAAATAAAGGGAACACTTAAACAACACAATGTAACTCCAAGTCAATCACACTTCTGTGAAATCAAACTGTCCACTTAGGAAGCAACACTGAGTGACAATCAATTTCACATGCTGTTGTGCAAATGGGATAGACAACAGGTGGAAATTATAGACAATTATCAAGACACCCCCAGTAAAGGAGTGGTTCTGCAGGTGGTGACCACAGACACTTCTCAGTTCCTATGCTTCCTGGCTGATGTTTTGGTCACTTTTGAATGCTGGCGGTGCTTTCACTCTAGTGGTAGCATGAGACGGAGTCTACAACCCACACAAGTGGCTCAGGAAGTGCAGCTTTTCCAGGATGGCACATCAATGCGAGCTGTGGCAAGAAGGTTTGCTGTGTCTGTCAGCGTAGTGTCCAGAGCATGGAGGCGCTACCAGGAGACAGGCCAGTACATCAGGAGACGTGGAGGAGGCCGTAGGAGGGCAACAACCCAGCAGCAGGACCGCTACCTCCGCCTTTGTGCAAGGAGGAACAGGAGGAGCACTGCCAGAGCCCTGCAAAATGACCTCCAGCAGGCCACAAATGTGCATGTGTCTGCTCAAACGGTCATAAACAGACTCCATGAGGGTGATATGAGGGCCCGACGTCCACAGGTGGGGGTTGTGCTTACAGCCCAACACCGTGCAGGACGTTTGGCATTTGCCAGCGAACACCAAGATTGGCAAATTCGCCATTGGCACCCTGTGCTCTTCACAGATGAAAGCAGGTTCACACTGAGCACATGTGACAGACATGACAGAGTGTGGAGACGCCGTGGAGAACGTTCTGCTGCCTGCAACATCCTCCAGCATGACCAGTTTGGCATTGGGTCAGTAATGGTGTGGGGTGGCATTTCTTTGGAGGGCCGCACAGCCCTCCATGTGCTCGCCAGAGGT
Organism: Bufo bufo; assembly: GCF_905171765.1. Classification (NCBI taxonomy): domain Eukaryota; kingdom Metazoa; phylum Chordata; class Amphibia; order Anura; family Bufonidae; genus Bufo; species Bufo bufo. Next base: position 380,507,612 of record NC_053393.1, on the reverse strand, counting down.
AGCCTGACTGCCATTAGGTACCGAGATTAGATCCTCAGACCCCTTGTGAGACCATATGCTGGTGCGGTTGGCCCTGGGTTCCTCCTAATGCAAGACAATGCTAGACCTCATGTGGCTGGAGTGTGTCAGCAGTTCCTGCAAGACTAAGGCATTGATGCTATGGACTGGCCCGCCCATTCCCCAGACCTGAATCCAATTGAGCACATCTGGGACATCATGTCTCGCTCTATCCACCAACGTCACGTTGCACCACAGACTGTCCAGGAGTTGGCAGATGCTTTAGTCCAGGTCTGGGAGGAGATCCCTCAGGAGACCGTCCGCCACCTCATCAGGAGCATGCACAGGCGTTGTAGGGAGGTCATACAGGCACGTGGAGGCCACACACACTACTGAGCCTCATTTTGACTTGTTTTAAGGACATTACATCAAAGTTGGATCAGCCTGTAGTGTGTTTTTCCACTTTAATTTTGAGTGTGACTCCAAATCTAGACCTCCATGGGTTGAAAAATTTGATTTCGTTTCGGCTCAATGTGTGAGCCTTTCTCAAGCTAAGTGTACAGACAAAATACTGGGTATATATGCAATCCAGGTGTGTTCAATCATAACAATTGAGATAATTAAAATACAAAATACAGTACATATGACATAATCACAATGGGTCACATGATAAAAATCAGTGCATAATCATATGGTGAATAATCAATTAAAAAATTCATATAACATACAATAAAAATGTGCAAATACATAAGAATACTGCATGATTATCAATCATACAGTACCACTTACTGTATGATTGATAATCATGCAGTATTCTTATGTATTTGCACATTTTTATTGTATGTTATATGAATTTTTTAATTGATTATTCACCATATGATTATGCACTGATTTTTATATCATAATTAAAGATTTTTTCTTCTTTTACTTTTTGGAGTGCTGCCCTTTTTGTTATTTCTGTCTATTTGGATTGGCTTTCATCCACGCTGGGCCAGCTGCACGCGCATTTTTTTCTTTTTCTTTGACGGTGCTGCCACTGAACTTTTTTGCTCTAATATATATATATATATATATATATATATATATATATATATATATATATTTTTTTTTTTATTATCTGTTACTGTAAGATATGCCAAAATTATTAAACGTGCATGCATGCGTTTTCATAATTTTACTATGTCAAGAGGTCAGTGCAAGAGAAAATGAAATGCACATCAGCAAGGAGCCGGTGTAGACTTCCAGTGTAACTTTTGTAAGAGTTTTCTGAGGCAAGTATTGGTACATTTTTCTGGCCCCCTCCAACTTTTTAGAGAAGTGGAGAGTTGTGAGTGGTGTTAAAGCAGGAAAAATAGGAAATTTGGCACGTGCGACATTAGAGAGCATTTCTCACCGCAATCAACCTTAATAAACCAGGCATTGATCATAACGAATAAAAAAAGCTCTCTATTGCTGCAAACGGGTGTACCGTTGCAGCATAATTTGTAATTCTATTTTGATGCAAATGAGACGATTGCAGCATCCAGGCCTTGGAGCACCGCTTTACCACCTCCTCTTCATGGCTTGATTGACAGAACCAGGCATCCTTAAAGTTTTGATGTTCTGGCCCTGAAATCTAGTAGTGAGACTTCATCAGTACATGCACAGTTGATGGCTTTGAGGGGGGGGGGGGGGGGGGGGCAGGAGGGGCCTGGTCCAGCCCCTCCGTGCTTTGATCACCTCATTTGCATAAAGTAATAATCATGCTGCAATGGTACGCGTGTTACCGCAATAGAGAGCTCACTTTATTCACGGTGATGAATCCTACCAGGCAGTATGCCAGGCTTAATAGGGTAGATCACAGTGATGAATGCTCTTTAATTAATTCCCCCATGATGTTCATACATAGGATAAGGCTCCTGAGTTATGTAAAAGGGGTGATTTACACATATTCTCAGTCTCCTCGCTTACATCAAACCATACATATTAAACGGGCAAAGCCAACAAAGATGTACCCACCTGGCACCAGCAATTAATCCAGCAGGCATGATCTTCCCAGAGTTGTAGAATCGGTATCCCATCACTCCGGCCAACGTTCCTGAGGCAACTTGAATGCAGGTATGGGGATTACATCAAACACGTACATTTTAAATCGACACTGTTACACCCAGATTTACACCCCCCAACTGTAACCAAGTACACTATGAAATGCCACAAAAGGCTCTACTATCACCGGACTGAAATACATAGATTTGATTTTCAACTACATAACTCAATAAATGCAAAACATCCAATGAAACTTCATGTAAAGTCCACCGCTCGTATCTGTATAAAAATCTGATTAATACTGCAACTTTACAAGAGCTTTTCCTTTGGAAGCCGTCAAAGTGGCTGAGATGATAAGCTAAGTCACCACGGACAATCTGGCCGCTAGAGATATGCTGCCATGCAGATCAACCCCCACCTGATAAGGTGGTATCAGTGGGGAAGCGAAGGGCAGCCCTGCACCAAGGCAGACGACCATGTCCTCTAGTTGCTAGGAACTCAACCTGTGGTTCATGCTTTCCAGAGAGCATATGCCATGTCTGTGGGGGGTACTAAGTTACAGCAACCATAACATTGGGGTCCAGCTGTTAGAAAGGGAGACGTCCCTTCCACCACTGGTCCCCCTCTGGAGTGCTGTCCTCTGTAACCACACTTGTCCATCTCTGACTCCTGTATTAACCATAGCTTTGTAAAAAGGTTCTCCTGCCAAAGAGAGATTACTTACACAGTGAAAGCAGGACGTTCTTTGAGTCTTGTGACATCTGATAGGCCCCCAGGCCAGCCAAACTTCCAAAAAGTAGGCCGGCAGCAAGAGACGGAACGCTACCTGAATAAAGGAACACAGATAAAATATTCACCTATTACAATATTGCCTAGAGCAGTGGAGATATTGTGTGATCATGTCTATGTACACTAAAGTGGTGTCCAAGTTCTATGTAAACCAGGTCAACCCCTGGAAATGGCCTAAAAACAAAAACAAAAAAAACACAACGCTGAGCTCTGGTCCTCCTGCTGCTGACATCTTCTTGGCTGCAGCAATGAAGTTCTAAGCACAGGTCACCGTTACAGCCAATAGCTGTGCCCAGGACATCTCTGCTAAGGCCGGTGAATGGCTGCAGTGGTGACCCGTGCTGCAGCCTAAAGATGACGACCGGGGGCTCATCGCAGGATGTAGCAGAGGGGAAAAATGGGCCAGTACATACATTCATTTGTTGCTTAACCCTTTAAGCAATGAGCCCAGCTTTCTAGGAAATAGGGTCGATTTTTGTAGAAATTGTGAGCCCACGGCAGGACTTCCACTATCACCTATAGATAAGGAGGTCAGAAAACTGGAAGTGGATGTATAATCTTGAGAAGCTCTCTTGCTGACATTAATGTCAATAGGAAGTGGGTGATAGAATTCAGCTGTTACTGTGAGTCAGCTAGAAGAAGCTGAGGGTGCCTGCACATTTTACCCCATGTAGAAGCTGCAATTTAAAGGGAACCTGTCATCAACGTTACGCTGCCCACACTAACGGCAGAATAGAGACAGGTTAGTTGATTTCAGCGGTCTGTCAAATAAAAGTTAAAAGTAAATGGTTGCCGAGAACCAACATCACAATTATTGCAGACTGGGCCTGGAAAAGAGTCCCGGCCACCTGAGAAGAGTCCTGGTTATTCATGACTTCCTGCTCTCCTGCTGATGACTGACAGTCTCCTACCTAGTTTTCTCCCTTTCTCTCTAGGAGAGAACTGACAATTATCAGCAGATGGGCGGGAGAGCAGGAGATTATGAATAACCAGGACTCTTCTCAAGTAGATTTGACTCTTTTCAAGGTCTGGGCTGCAATGATTACGATGCTGGTTCTCAGCAACCACTTACTTTTAGCTCATGAGTGACACACCGCTGAGATCAGCATTTCTGTCAGTACTTTATACTGCCCTCAGTACGGTCAGCATGAAGTTGATGACAGGTTCCCTTTAATGGATGACTAAGCAATATATAGTAGTCCTCAGTGTAGGATAGGGGGTAATAAAAAATCATCCGCAGCAGATTTCCCCTGCAGCAGTTCCTCTTCTTCTTACATCATGAACAGCGCCTGTAAGTTCTCCAACACGGCTGTTCCTGCAGGTTACACGAGGCACTGATGTATCTTCACAGGATTAAACATGTGGGGGCTGTTCTTGAGGATCAGGCAAGTAACATAGTACATTAAGAAGCAAGGTCTGAACCTGCGGACAGTATAATGTGTATGAGGACGTCCAACTCGCCCCCACCCCTCCATCCCCCCCCCCCTTCCCATGGCAGATGTAGGATTTCCCACAGAAGACAAATTTTTGGGTTGATTTCTACTCATCTTTCTTTTTGCCTAGTCACTAGAAAATTCCCAAGGGTCCCTGAAGGCTGGCCACTCACCTCCCTCGTTCAGCCAGCAGATATTCCTCCCGATTCCCCCTCCTACAAATTTCCCGTCGGCGAGGGAGGTTACTCCTTTGGTGGCGGCCTATCGCCACTGAGCACAAAAGGATCGGGCATGATAACACCCAGCGTTTTTTTCCCCCGATCTGCTGTAGGCGGAGAGTTGGGGCACCCGCATACACATTAGATGGCAAATCAGCAGATTTAGACAAAATTCATTTAACGTGACAATCTAGAATGACATATTTACCTGCTTTTACATAGCCGACGACCCCTCCTGTGGCGACCAGAGCCGCATATCCGAAGCCAAACCACTCCACGCCCATTCTACAAGAGAATACGTCATCACGGATGAGCATACAGAAACAAACTGCGCAATTGGCGCACCTGACCCCTTCTATACCCCAGAAGTAAACAGGCCGTGGACTGGAGGTTTGCCAACCGATGCACCACACGCTATGTGGGATAAGGGGTTTTCTGAGGCTTTTATACTAAAGCCCTATCTTCTAGATAAGTCATCAGTATCTGATCGGTGGGGGTCTAACACCTGGGACCCCCCCCCCCTACGATCAACCGTTTGAGTAGGCCCAGTAGCGCTGTGGCCTTCTTGCTGCGTCATGTTCCTTGGTCACATGGTCTAGGCGCAGCTCAATCCCATAGAAGTGAATGGGGCTGAGCGGTGATACCAAGTACAGCCACTATACAATGGACGGCGCTGTGCTTGGCGAGCTGAGAGAGGACTGCACGGAGATCCACACAAATACGCACCATGTGCATGTGGCCCTGAGGCGACGTTCACACAAATAAGCATGCTTAAAAATAACGACGCATAATCAAGTCACTTTGATGTGTATTTTCGGCATATACGCTCCAAAGACCACACCAGCATTTTGGAGTGTATTTTACACCTTCCTATTGGCTTCAGTGGGAAATGCAGCGTGTAAAAGTTTTCAGATAACTGCCTGCCACTTTTTGAAGCAGTAAAACAAGCCATGTGTGAACGATGGCACATATTTCCCATTCCAGAACTAGGAGTCTGTATCAAGCGCTTTAGAAGCTCATTTCGGTCTATAATACTGGTGTTTTACCTAAAACCTAACTTTTTGAGATTCATTACAAGATTTCTGCAAAAAACACACAAACTATATAGTGCACGTGAGAGTTTGGACAGAGCTAGATATATGTATATTACACCTGGAAGAGACGGGGCAGAAAACAGAGAACACTAGCACCTGAGTGTGAGGCCTGTACCACAATGACCCAGCGGGACACCATTACAGAGACCTTCACAATGCACTGGGCAGCCCTATCAGTCGATTCCCGATCCTGACTGGGGGAGCCAGGCCCGCAGTGTCAGAGATGACAGCACGCTCACACATCGAAGCAGCGTCCACAAGGGTCATGTGACATCAGTTACCTGTACAGTCGGTGAAGTGACGGACCCGGGGAATGTGACGGACGGTAGACAGCAGCGGGGATAGTACTCACTAGTGTCAGGGATGGGAGGCGGGGTGTGGTCACATGATCTCGGCGAGATGCACGTGTTGTGTAATGGCCACACCCCCTGACCTCGGAGCGTGTCTAGGCTCCTAGATGGTTTAGGTCACGTGACTATGAGAGGGGCATTTTCACCTTCACACTATCTCCTGCAGGAACACAGGATGGGGCCTGTTGTAAACCAACAGAATCCAGCTTTTTTTTTTTTTTTTTTTTTTTTTTATCCCCAACATATGCCCTTGGGAAAACCATGCAGTACCCCAGACTGCATTATGCCTCATTCACACGTCAGTGTTCGGTCAGTGATTTTGAGACCAAACCAGGTGCGGCTCTAAACACAGAACAGGTGCAGATCTTTCCCTCATACCTTATGTCTGTGGAGGCTCCAACCCTGGTTTTGGCTCACAATCACTGATGGAAATCACTGACCAAACACTGACGTGTGAATGAGGCCTAACTATGGACCAAAAATAGGTTCCTGTGCATGAGACCTTAACCCCTTGAATACCGGAGGTTTTTTATTTATTTTTGCGTCTTCATTTTTCTTCCCTGTCTTCATGTAGCCACAACTTTATTATTTTTCCATTTACACAGCCTTATGAGGGTCTTTTTTCCCCCCCGGTACAAGTTGCTCTTTCTGCTACATTTTTACAGGTTTTATTCTACAATGTTCCCTATGGGGTTAAACAGACCTGTGCCCTTCATTCACTGGGTCGGTACAACGACAAAGATACCACATTTAGGCCTCTTTCACACGACCGTGTGCTGGCCGGGCCCATGCTGCGGTCCGCAATGCACGGGCACCGACCGCGGGGCAGCCGCATGCGGATCGTGGACCCATTCACTTGAATGGGGTCTGCAATCTGTCCGTTCCGCAAAAAGATAGAACAATTTCTATTTTTTTGCAGAATGGAAGCACTCCGTAGTGCTTCCATGGGGTTCCGTTCCGCATCTCCGGATTTGCGGACCCATTCAAGTGAATGAATCCGCATCCGTGATGCGGAGTGCAAATGGCCGGTGCCCCGTGTATTGCGGACCCGCCGAATACGGCCAGCACACGGTCGTGTAAAAGAGACCTTATATAAAAAAATTTAAAAATTGGAGATTTTTTTTTTTTATTATTGCCATATACTGACCCCCATAACTATTTTTATAGTTATCTTTGCCAAGTGGTGTGTGGGCTGATTTAGTGCCAGTTTTTATTGACAATATTTTGTGTGTGACTTTTTGATCACATTTTATTCAATTTATTTGGGTAAGGGAAGTGATGAAAAAATGGCAAATCGGCCATTTAAATTTTTTTCAGTTACGCCATATGGCATAAATATAAATATATTTAAATTTAATAGTATGGGCGTTTTCGGACGTGTAGTTTTTGTTATATATATATATTTTTTTTTTTTTTATAACTTTGTGTTTACAATATGCAATACTTTAAAAAAATTTTTAGCTTAGGTCATCAGGATCTGATCAGGAAGGGGGTGGGGACAAACACCTGGGACCCCTCCCCCCCAATCAGCTGTTAGAGATGGCATCGGAGCTCGCAGCGGCTTTTTCACAGCTCACCAAGCACCGCGCCGTACATTGTATAGCGGTTGTACTTGGTATCGCAGCTCAGCCCCATTCACTTCTATGGAGCTGAGCTGCACCTAGGCCACGTGACCGATGAACGTGACGTCACTGTCCTAGGAAAAGCTGTAAGAAGGCTGTGGCTGTACTGCAAGCACCGCTGCCATATCAAACAGCTGATGGGGGGGTGGTCCTGGGAGTCAGACCCCCACCAATCAGATACCGATTGGTCATTAGTAAAAAAAAAAAAAAATCTCAGAAAACCCTTTTAAGGACAATGATTTGAATCTCCGATTAAGGCCTCATGCACACGACCGTTGTGTGCATCCGTGGCCGTTGTGCCGTTTTCCGTTTTTTTTCGCGGACCCATTGACTTTCAATAGGTCCGTGGAAAAATCGGAAAATGCACCGTTTTGCAGCCGCATCCGTGATCCGTGTTTCCTGGCCGTGAAAAAAATATGACCTGTCCTATTTTTTTCACGGCCAACGGTTCACGGACCCATTCAAGTCAATGGGTCCGTGAAAGAACACGGATGCACACAAGATTGGCATCCGTGTCCGTGGCCGTAGGTTAGTTTTTATACAGACGGATCCGAAGATCCGTCTGCATAAAAGCTTTTTCATAGCTAAGTTTTCACTTCGTGAAAACTCAGAACCGACAGTATATTCTAACACAGAGGCGTTCCCATAGTGATGGGGGCGCTTAAGGTTAGAATATGCTAAAAGAACTGTGTACATGACTGCCCCCTGCTGCCTGGCAGGTGCTGCCAGGCAGCAGGGGGCAGTCCCCCCCCTGTAGTTAACACATTGGTGGCCAGTGTGGCCGCCCCCCCCCCCTCCCTCCCCTGTAGTTAACTCATTGGTGGCCAGTGCGGCCGGCCCCCCCTCCCCTGTAGTTAACTCATTGGTGGCCAGTGGGCCCCCCTCCCCTGTAGTTAACTCATTGGTGGCCAGTGGCCCCCTCCCCTGTAGTTAACTCATTGGTGGCCAGTGGGCCCCCCTCCCTCCCTTGTAGTTAACTCATTGGTGGCCAGTGGGCTCCCCTTCCTCCCCTGTAGTTAACTCGTTGGTGGCCAGTGGGCCCCCCTCCCTCCCCTGTAGTTAACTCGTTGGTGGCCAGTGGGCCTTCTCCACTCCCTCCCCCTCCTAATTAAAATCTCCCCCCTATCATTGGTGGCAGCGGAGTGTACCGATCGGAGTCCCAGTTTAATCGCTGGGGCTCCGATCGGTAACCATGGCAACCAGGATGCTACTGCAGTCCCGGTTGCCATGGTTACTTAGCAATTTGTAGAACCATTATACTTACCTGCGATGTCTGCATCCGGCCGGGAGCTCCTCCTACTGGTAAGTGACATGACCTGTCACTTACCAGTAGGAGGAGCTCCCGGCCGGACACAGACATCGCAGCTCGCAGGTAAGTATAATGGTTCTACAAATTGCTAAGTAACCATGGCAACCGGGACTGCAGTAGCGTCCTGGTTGCCATGGTTACCGATCGGAGCCCCAGCGATTAAACTGGGACTCCGATCAGTACACTCCGCTGCCACCAATGATAGGGGGGAGATTTTAATTAGGAGGGGGAGGGAGGGGAGAAGGCCCACTGGCCACCAACGAGTTAACTACAGGGGAGGGAGGGGGGGGCCCACTGGCCACCAACGAGTTAACTACAGGGGAAGGAGGGGGGGGGCCACTGGCCACCAACGAGTTAACTACAGGGGAGGGGGGCCGGCCGCACTGGCCACCAATGAGTTAACTACAGGGAGGGGGGGGCCACTGGCCACCAATGAGTTAACTACAGGGGAGGGGGGGGGCCGGCCACACTGGCCACCAATGTGTTAACTACAGGGGGGGGGGCAGTCATGTACACAGTTCTTTTAGTATATTCTAACTTGAAGCGTCCCCATCACCATGGGAACGCCTCTGTGTTAGAATATACAGTCGGATTTGAGTTTCACGATGTAACTCAAATCCGACGGTATATTCTAATATAGAGGCGTTCCCATGGTGATGGGGACGCTTTAAGTTAAAATATACCATCGGATTAGAGAAAACTCTGATCCTATGATATATTAACTACTGACTTTACATTGAAAGTCAATGGGGGACGGATCCGTTTGAAATTGCACCATATTGTGTCAACGTCAAACGGATCCGCCCCTATTGACTTGCATTGTAATTCAGGACGGATCCGTTTGGCTCCGCACGGCCAGGCGGACACCAAAACGACTTTTTTTTCATGTCCGTGGATCCTCCAAAAATCAAGGAAGACCCACGGACGAAAAAACGGTCACGGATCACGGAAAAACGGAACCCCGTTTTGCGGACCGCAAAAAAATACGGTCGTGTGCATGAGGCCTAAGGGAGAATTTTTCCAAGGAATACTATTTCTGGATCTTGGTACACGGACATGGTCATACCTCTATGTACAGAAGACCACAAGCTGGTAACACCATTTTGCAAGCCACTTCCAGTCACCCACGCCACACAATCAGAGCTGTCCATTTTGGAGGGGGGTGTAGGTAATATAAACAGAACAAATCGTACCTTTCTTACCCTTTTCTGTGTATCTGATGTTCAAAAAACAAAGTTTGCAAGTGCCCAGGGTTGTTTCTTATTGATGCAGGTGCCCGTGCCCATGCCTTCCGGAGACTGTCTTTGATCGCTCCTCCTTCTGTCTCATTGTAAGACAGCCCAGTGTCCTTACGTCACTGCCTCGGCTCCCTGAAATTTCGCGCCAGCTCGCTTTACTGCTGGGTCAGGCATGTGCTGTACGCTACCCACGGCAGGGAAGTCAGCTGGCATAGATTGCAGGGAGTAGAGACAGTGGCATAAGGACACTGCTGTGTTAGGCCTCTTGCACACGAACGTATTTTCATTCCGTGTCCGTTCCGTTTTGCAAAAAAATAGAACATGTCCTATTATTGTCTGCATTACGGACAAGGATAGTATTGTTCTATGAAGGGCTAGCTGTTCCGTTCCGCAAAATACGGAATGCACACGGACGTCATCCGTATTTTTTTGTTGATCCGTTTTTTGCGGACCGCAAACGCAAAATACATATGGTCGTGTGCAAGAATGCTTACAGTAAGACATGGGAGGAGCGGTCAATGTCTTCAGAGGGCGTGGGAAACAACCCTGGGTACTTGCAAACTCAGCATATATCATCAAACTTAGTTTTTTGAACATTACATACACAGAAAAGGGAAAGAAAGGTTCAATTTGTTAACTGTTTATATCAGCTACAGGGCAATGACGGCGGCACATAAACATCTGTTTTTTTACACAAAAAAAAGCACACAGAGCTATGGGGACTGGGTATTGCGGATGTGCTAGCGGCCATCTAGCAACCCATGTCCTCAGCTCTATGCCCAAAATCCCGGTGACAGGTTCCCTTTAATATATGGTGCTATTGCTGGGTAATGTACTGTTTCTCAGTGCCCGCCCATTGCATCATATCCTCCATTGCAACCCAATAGTGGAAATAAAAAGAAATCAAAAATGTTCCATGGAAGTTTACGTCCCCCGGTATTGTTCTGTAAAGGAATATCCCTTAAAGGGATTTATAGGTTTAGAAAACATGGTTCTTTCGTCCCGAAACAGCACCACACAAGGTTGTGTGTGATATTGGAAAGCAGCAGTGGCGCACCTACCATATCAGCAGATCACACAACTGCCATGGGGCCCGGTGGAGGGGGAGCCCCAGCACTGAACTTCTGTTCCTGACATAGATTCCCTGCAATTTCCATCAGTCGTCACTAGAGGGAGCACCGCTCAAAGAGATTTTTACAGTTTTTCTGACAATTATTTTACACCTTTCTTTTTTTATCAACTATGTTTTTATTATTTTAAAATCCATAATAACATCCATTCTGAACATGTCCAATTACAATTAAGCCCCTCCATGGGGCACTAAACACCATTGAATGGAACATGACATGCCAGCAAGTAACATGAAACCAGCATTACATCATACTGGTAGTTACAATCATTTTACAATATAATCATCAACATATTTAAATGGAATAAAAGGCTGATAATTCTGAAAACTTGGTGCACATTAGTGATCTAGTGTGAGAGCATTGGAAAATAAGAAAAGAACAAAATAAAGTAAAAGAAGAGATAATGGAAAAGGGAAAGGGAAGGGGGGGGGGGGATGGGGATGTGGGGATGTTTCCAGGAGTGGCTCATGAATCTGATCTACTCATAATTCAGGTAGAGAGATTGGCTTGTGAGTTCTTACAATATGATGAGCCCAACCATGGAGTCCAAGTATTGAGAAACTTATGATGTGAACGACATGATCTACTGGACATCTCCTCGAACCTACAGATTTGGTGCAATTTCTCAAACCATTCTACAATAGTGGGGGGATCATTACTAAGCCACCTTAGGGGAATTAGTGACTTAGCTGCAGCTAGGAGGTGAGTGATCAAGGATGAAGAAGACTGACGAACATCCAGCGCAGAACAGCCCAATAAAACCAAAGATGGTGTTAAAGTAATCTGTGTACTCAAGATATCTCTTGTTATCTTCTCTATTTCAGACCAATAGGGACGGATAATCGGGCAGTTCCACCAAATATGGGTATGCGTACCTACTTGCGAGTTGCATCTCCAGCACATGTTTGTAGTAGAGAGACCATGTGTGTAAAGAAACTCAGGGGTTTTATACCAACGAGCAAGAACTTTGTAAAGAGATTCTTGCAAACGTATACATCTTGAGTAGCCATGGGAATTTTGAAGGATCTGGTTAATTTCCAGGTTAGTGAAGGAAAGGTCCAACTCCTTTTCCCAGGAAGCAATGAACCCAGGGCTACTCAAATGTTTCACACTTCTCACTATAGCTAACACTTTAGAGAGTTTATTGGATCTGGGGGTCGGGGATGATAACTCTAGTTCAAACTCGGTGAGCTCTCTAAAGGGATGTTTACCTTTTATAAAATCCATGCAGCATCTGTTGAAGTGCGAGATGTGAAGAAACGTGAGAGTGAAATTCTGAAGCAATGCTTGCAGTTCTGAGCGACTGGGAATCCCTCCGCCCGGGAATAGATTCGAAACTGAAATGTGTGATAATTGGCCCCACATGGGTTTAAAGGTCAATGACTCCCTACCAACAACCACAGGTATTAGGCTAGAGGGCAGTAATGGTGAAGTCTCAGGTGCCAAAAAAGATGACATTGAGGTCCAAGTGTTAACAGCACCTTTAAAAAGCAAGTTAACTTCAGACGGATTATATGTAACACGCGTTCTGGGGGGAATCCACAAGTCCCGTATTAAATCACCTTTGTATGCCTTAGTCGACCATCTAGATATATTATGTGGATCAGAAAGGGCGGTTAAGTTGATCCATCTTCTCAGCTGGATCGCTTTGTATAATGTTTGTACATCTGATAGACCAATACCTTCCTTACTAACAGGTCTGGTCAGTAGTTCATGCGCCATTCGAGGACGCTTCTGCTTCCATAAGTAACGCGAGAAAATTGACCTTATCCTAGTGAAGAAGGTTTGTGGCAGAGCTATTGGTAGCATCTGTAGCTTGTATAGTATCTTGGGAAGAACATATGTTTGGATGACATTTTTTCTACCAATCCATGAAATCAGAGGAATATCGTAATCTGTGAGGATTTTTTGAGTCTCTAAAAGAAGTGGGCGGAAGTTCAAGTCATATATTTTATGTATGGAGGAGGGAATATGTACACCTAGATATTTGAGGGAGGAATGGGCCCAGATAAAAGGCAAAGCTTCCTTAGCTCTCAATAGGCTTTGTTTTGTAAGGGAGATATTTAGTAATTCTGACTTTGTGACATTCACTTTGAAATTGGACACTTCCCCAAAATCTTCGAACAGCTTCACCAGACAGGGCAGCCCCGACCCCGGATCTGATAATAGAAACAAGAGGTCATCTGCAAAAGCCAGCATTTTCAAATCTCCCTCTGGTGTAGAAAAACCTTTAATGTGCGGGTGCTGTCTTACTTTTTGTAATAAAGTTTCCATCACCAGGACAAAAAGCGTCGGGGAGAGAGGGCAGCCCCGTCTGGTGCCATTCGTTATCCCAAACAGGAGTGACAAGCAATCATTCACCAATAGAGAGGCCGATGGCTGGGAATAGAGCGAAAAGATCGCTTCTATGAAAGCAGTTGGGAAACCAAACTTTAAGAGGGTAGAATGCATGAAGAGCCAGTTAACTCTGTCAAAGGCCTTCTCGGCGTCTACTCCGAGAAGGACCAGTGACCTATTTTCAGCATGTGCCTGATGTATTGCTGTAAGTAATTTAGTTGTATTGGTCCTCTGTCACGGAACCATGAACCAGACGTACAACAAGAGATAAGTGAAAATAAGAAGGCTTTATTGAAAATAAAGCTGTAAAGCAAAAGTCCAAACGGATGGTGAAACCGAGCAGAGTCTTTGCGAAGCCAGAGGTCAGGAACCAGAAGGGTAGTCAGACGAAGCCAGGATCAGGAACCAGCAGGGTAGTCAGACGAAGCCAGGATCAGGAACCAGCAGGGTAGTCAGACGAAGCCAGGATCAGGAACCAGAAGCAGCAGCAGTCTTAGAAGCATGTGAACACAAGAGGACCAAGCAAGGAACTGAAGCCACAGACCTCCTATATATATGAGCTAGGCATCCAGCTCCTCCCAGTGGGAAGGAGGAGCCGCAGGGTGGAAGGCTACAAGAAACCCAGAAACCAAGATGGCCGCCAGCACATGTCAAACGAAGGAGAACAGCAAGAAGGTAAGACCATGACAGTACCTCCCCCTCAAGGGCCCCTCCTCCGCGGAGCACAAAACGGTTTCTGAGGGAAGCGTGCGTGGAAGGCTCGGAGCAAGGCAGGAGCATGGACATCTGCGGAGGGAACCCAGGAACGCTCCTCTGGACCATAACCACGCCAATGGACCAAAAACTGCAACCGACCGCGGACCAGGCGTGAGTCCAGGATATTGCTCACCTCATATTCCTCACGATTGCCCACTTGGACCGGACGAGGCCGAGGAACCGAGGAAGTGAAACGATTACACACCAGTGGCTTCAACAGGGAGACATGAAACACGTTGGAGATCCGCATGCCAGGAGGAAGCGCAAGGGCATAGGCTACCGGGTTTACCCTGCGAAGCACTCGGAAGGGACCAACAAAGCGAGGCGCCAGCTTGGGAGTGGGCACTCGAAGGTTGAGGTTGCGGGTGAACAACCATACACGGTCTCCGACCTGGTAGGAAGGAGCAGGCGCTCGTCTGCGATCAGCCTGGAGTCTCTGGCGCTGCGCAGAGACCTCAAGGGACTTCTGGATCTGTACCCAAGAAGCACGTAGGACGGAAAGGTGATCCTCCACAGCCGGAATATCCTGGGGAGAGAATACCTCCGGTAACACGGCAGGTTGGAACCCATAATTGCCCATGAAGGGAGACGTCCCAGAGGAAGAGTTCACCGCCGTGTTCCTGGCAAACTCAGCCCAAGGCAGGAGGTCAACCCAATTGTCTTGGTGATCGGAGACATAGCAACGAAGGAATTGCTCCAAGGCCTGATTGGATCGTTCTGCGGCCCCATTGGACTGAGGGTGGTAGGCCGAGGAGAAGGAGAGATGAATCCCCAACTGGGAGCAAAAGGCGCGCCAGAACCTGGACACAAACTGACTCCCCCGATCCGACGCAATCTCCTTGGGCAAACCGTGCAACCGGAAGACCTTCCTGGCAAAAATCGTGGCCAACTCTTGTGCAGAGGGTAACTTCTTGAGAGGAACACAGTGGCACATTTTGGAAAACCGATCCACAATCATGAGAATGACCGTATGGCCTCGGGATGCAGGGAGGTCCACAATGAAATCCATCCCCAGGTGTGACCATGGGCGCTCCCCGGTGGCTATGGGTTGCAGAAGGCCCAACGGAAGGTGCCGAGGGGACTTACTCTGGGCACAAACGGAGCATGCCGCTACATATGCGGCGATGTCGGAACGTAGGGAAGGCCACCAGAACAGACGTGAAACAGCCCAGGACAGCTGATTCTTTCCAGGATGCCCCGCGGTCTTGGAGTTATGGTAGGTTCGCAACAACCGAGTGCGCAACTCCTCAGGCACAAAACATCTGCCGTTGGGTCTCCCAGAGGGAGCACCAGATTGAGCCGCCAAAATCTGCTCACCCAGGGGAGAGGTCAGGCTGGTGCGAATGGCGGCCAGGATCTGATTCGGAGGTATGACCGAAGTCGGAATCGACTCCTCCCTGGACAGCTCGGAGTACTGCCGTGATAAGGCATCCGCCCTGATGTTCTTGGAACCGGGTAGGTAGGAGACCACGTAATTAAAACGTGACAAGAACAGAGCCCATCTGGCCTGACGTGGTGTCAATCTCTTGGCCTCAGAAAGGTAGGTCAGATTCTTGTGGTCCGTCAGGATGAGAACCGGGACCACCGAACCCTCGAGCAAGTGCCTCCATTCTTTAAGGGCCTGCACGATGGCCAATAACTCCCTGTCACCAATCAGACAGTTTCCGGGAGTAAAACCCACAAGGAAGCAGAGGACCCTCTGGTGTTCTACGCTGAGACAGAAGGGCGCCTACTCCCGTCTCAGACGCGTCCACCTCGAGGACAAAGGGCAACCCAGGGTTGGGATGCGACAGAATCGGAGCCGACACAGAGGCGGACTTTAGGGCCTCAAAAGCTCGGATGGCCTCGAGCGGCCAGACCTGGGAATTACTGCCCTTCCTGGTCAGATCCGTGAGAGGCTTGGCCAGCATGGAAAAGTCCCTGATGAACTTCCGATAATAATTGGCGAAGCCCAAAAAGCGTTGCAGGGAACGAAGACCACTGGGCTGGGGCCACTGTAAGACAGCCGAAACCTTCTCAGGATCCATGGAGAACCCCTCAGCGGAAATGATGTAACCTAAGAAGGTTACCTGGGATCGGTGAAATTCGCATTTCTCAAGCTTACCGAACAGCTTGTTCTCTCGTAACCGTTGCAACACTCGTCTGACATCCAGAATGTGGGCCTCCATGGATTCAGAATATACCAAGATGTCATCCAAATAGACCACCACACACTGCTGCAACAGGTCACGGAAAACATCGTTGATGAATTCCTGAAAGACTGCGGGCGCATTGCACAACCCAAAGGGCATAACCAGGGATTCGTAATGACCGGTCCTGGTGTTAAACGCGGTCTTCCACTCATCGCCCGCCTTGATCCTTACCAGGTTATATGCCGCCCTCAGGTCGAGTTTGGTAAAGACCGTGGCCCCTTTAAGGCGATCGAACAGCTCGGAAATCAAGGGTATCGGGTAAGCGTTCTTGATCGTGATGCGATTGAGACCCCTGTAATCGATGCAAGGCCTCAACTCACCGCCCTTCTTTTTCACAAAGAAAAATCCAGCCCCTGCCGGGGACGAAGATTTGCGAATGTGTCCGCGTGAAAGCGCCTCCCTCACGTACTCCTCCATGGCCTCATTCTCCGCTACCGACAGTGGATAGACTTTGCCACGAGGAGGAACGGCACCAGATTGTAACTCTATGGCACAATCGTATGGGCGGTGCGGAGGTAGGGCAACCGCGCGCACCTTATCGAATACATCCCGGTACTCCTCGTATTCAGGAGGCAACAGAGAGTCCGAGGAAGTACACAGCAACTTGACAGACCCATGGATGCAACTAGCCCCACACTGCGGTGACCACGAGAGGATCTCGACCGATCTCCAATCGAAAGTCGGATTATGCTTCTGGAGCCAGGGGTACCCCAAGATCACCGAGTAGTGTGGAGACGAAATAACCTGGAGGCAGACCGACTCTCTGTGAACGGCACCAATGGCTATCCCCACTGGAAGGGTCTCATGAGTCACGTGTGGCGGCAGAAGGGGTCTGCCGTCTATCGCCTCAAGAGCCAGTGGGGAACCTCGAGCCTGCAGAGGAATGGAATTGGCGGCAGCGAACACACTATCAATGAACAAACCACCAGCACCAGAGTCCACCAACGCCTGGGTCGTCACCGAGCCCCCGACCCAGGAGAGGACAACAGTGATCAGTGGTTTGTCAACACGGGAAACCGGGGACGAGGAGACTCCACCCAAGATCTGCCCCCGACAGGATCTCAGGTACGAGCGTTTTCCCGGACGGTTCGGACATGCCAACCGAAAATGCCCACCGAGACCACAGTACATGCATCGGCCCTCGCGTCTCCGGAGTGCCCTCTCCCCCTCGGACAGGCGAGCAAACCCCAGCTGCATGGGTTCACCCCCAGACAAGTCATCCCCAGGAGGCGTGGGAGGAGAGGGAGGCACGGGTGGGACAGCAAACGTAGGCACCAATCTGTTAGAAGACCTCCGCAGGTTCTCCTTAAAGGAAGGTCTCTCCCTGAGTCTGGTGTCAATCAAAATCAGGAAAGAAATAAGAGACTCGAGCTCAACTGGTAGGTCCTTAGCTGCAACCTCATCCTTCAAGGCATCCGAGAGACCATGAGAGAAAGCAGCGACCAGAGCCTCATTATTCCAGCCCACCTCTGCTGCCAGGGTACGAAACTCAATGGCGTATTCAGCTACGGATCGTGAACCCTGTCTGATGGACATAAGGAGCTTCGCAGCAGAGGCAGCACGAGCCGGCACATCGAATACCTTCCGAAGAGAAGCAACAAAACCGGAAAACTCGGCAACCACCGGATTGTTGTTCTCCCATAAAGGGCTGGCCCAGGCCAAGGCCTTGTCCGAGAGCAGCGAGATCAAGAAGTCCACCTTTGATCTCTCAGTGGGAAAGGCATGTGGCAGCAACTCGAAATAAATGCCCACCTGGTTAAGGAAACCTCGGCACTGAGTTGGCTCTCCCCCAAAGCGCTGTGGAAGAGGGGCAGAACCGGTCATACCCCGAAACACCGCAGGCGCAACAACAGGTGTCGGGGTAGAATCTGGCGCAACAACCGGAGCGGCAGTAGGAGCGAGCCCAGGAGCGACAACCGACCCATCGGCAACGGGAGCGAAATGAGCCGTGCGTTCAAGCAGGGTTTGCAACGCCACAGCGAACCGACCCAACAGGTGATCCTGCTGATCAAGTCTGGCAACCAGCGTGGGTAGCGAGGATGGCCCTGTACCGTCAGAATTCATGGCTTGGTCCTAATGTCACGGAACCATGAACCAGACGTACAACAAGAGATAAGTGAAAATAAGAAGGCTTTATTGAAAATAAAGCTGTAAAGCAAAAGTCCAAACGGATGGTGAAACCGAGCAGAGTCTTTGCGAAGCCAGAGGTCAGGAACCAGAAGGGTAGTCAGACGAAGCCAGGATCAGGAACCAGCAGGGTAGTCAGACGAAGCCAGGATCAGGAACCAGCAGGGTAGTCAGACGAAGCCAGGATCAGGAACCAGAAGCAGCAGCAGTCTTAGAAGCATGTGAACACAAGAGGACCAAGCAAGGAACTGAAGCCACAGACCTCCTATATATATGAGCTAGGCATCCAGCTCCTCCCAGTGGGAAGGAGGAGCCGCAGGGTGGAAGGCTACAAGAAACCCAGAAACCAAGATGGCCGCCAGCACATGTCAAACGAAGGAGAACAGCAAGAAGGTAAGACCATGACATCCTCCCCTCCCTACCCGGGACAAAACCCGATTGCTCCTCACCAACCAAGTGGGGTAGAAGCTTCTTTATTCTTAAGGACAAATGCTTAGCCCATATTTTCAAATCTAGATTTAGAAGTGATATGGGTCGGTAGCTGCCACACTCTTCTGGATTTTTCCCCTCTTTAGCTATAAGGGTAATGTGTGCCTCTTGCGACTGCTTAGGTAAAGGATCCCCTCTAAAAAGCGAGGAACAGCATTCTAAGAGATGGGGTGTGAGCACATCTTGGAACTTTTTGTAGTAAAGCAAGGGAAGCCCATCTGGACCCAGACTTTTTCCTGAGGGGAAGGAGGCGAGGACCATTGACACTTCTTTCTGTGTGATAGGGGTGAGCAGGGAATTAATCATTGCTTGATCCAACTGCGGTAGGGATACATCTCTTAAAAAGCTATCAATTAAATCTTGTTTTTGATCTTTACCCTGCGTATTATCAGTTTTGTCTATGTTGTATAGTGCTGAGTAAAACTTGTGAAACGCCTTGGCCATTTCTGGGATGGATGATGTTATTTTCCCTGTGTGATCTCTAATCCCATGAATATGTTGCTTGGCTCTTTCTTTTTTAAGCAATGTGGACATGAGTTTCCCTCCCTTATTGCCATGGGCATATAACTTATGTCTGAAAAGTAAGTAAGCTTTGGCGGATTTATTCTGTAAATAAGTGAGGAGTCTTTCTCTCAAGATTCTGAGTTTCCCTTACGTTTCAAGTAAGCTAGATTTCTTATGTTCTTTTTCTAAGCTGGTGATTTGTTCTAACAAGTCGTCTATGACTTTTTGCCTTTCCTTCTTTAGTTTGGAACCCCATGAGATGAAGAGTCCCCTGACAAAAGCCTTGTGTGTTTCCCACACCACTGGAGGCTTGGGGCCTGAATGTTTGTTTTGATCAAAGAATACGGAGATTTGCGCTTGTATGTCTGAAAATGCTTCAGTGTTTTCTAAGATCTGCTCATTAAGCCGCCATCTCCATGTTGTGGGAGTGGCATTGGTTAGCGTAAGGGAAAAGTATACCGGTGCGTGGTCCGATATTGTGATGACCGAAATACCTGTGGTTGTTACACGTGATAGCAGAGAAGCATGAACCATCAAATAATCTAACCTTTGATGCGAATTATGCACTTGGGAGAAGTATGAATAGTCCCGAGCGGAGGGGTTCTGCAGCCGCCAGATGTCTGAAAGGGAAAGTTCAGAGAGTTTAGATCTTAATTTAGCTAAGGCACGTTGGGAGACACTGGATCTAGAGGTTGAGGAGTCAAGTGTGGGATTCAATGTGACGTTCAGATCACCTCCTAATATAATTGGACCATCAGCAAACAGCTTGAGTTTATCTAAAGCTTCTAAAAGCCAGGGCACTTGAGCGTGATTGGGCGCATATAGATTCGCCAAGGTAATCTTGGTAGTATATATTTGAGCTCTCATAAATAAAATCCTCCCCTCTAGGTCTGTGTATTGTTGCAGTATCTTAATAGGGATAGATTTGTGTACTGCTATAGAGACTCCCTTAGAAGCTGAGGAAGCATGACATGAGTGGTACCAATTAGGGAATTGTTTGGAGGGTAATTTGGGAATTTTGTTCTCCTTAAAATGGGTCTCTTGTATGAAGAGAATAGAGGCTTCGAGTTTCCTGAGGATGTCCAATACAGGATGTCTCTTGTTTGGGGTATTTAAACCCCTCACATTGAAGGTTGCACATCTAATTTCACACATTAGGGGAACAGATAGGGAAATCTGTCACAAAGACCGTGATCGCCGAACAGTGTGCTGTCTTCCTGGCGCTAGAGTTCGACATATCGCGGATCGGGTTGACAGATTACTGGGAGGGGCTGGAGAAGATCCAGCGGTCATGGTCCATATCGGAACCAATGACAAAGTTAGGGGTAGGTGGAGAGTCCTTAAAAATGATTTCAGGGATTTAGGTCAAAAGCTTAGGGCAAGGACCTCAAAGGTAGTATTTTCCGAAATACTACCTGTACCACGGGCCACACAAGAAAGGCAGCGGAAGATTAGGGAAATTAACAAGTGGCTCAAGAACTGGTGTAGGATGGAGGGGTTTGGGTTTCTGGAGAACTGGGCCGACTTCTCTGTCGGCTACAGGCTCTATCGTAGGGACGGGCTGCACCTCAATGGGGAAGGGGCAGCTGTGTTGGGGAAGAAGATGGCTAGAAGGTTGGAGGAGTGTTTAAACTAGGGACTGGGGGGGAGGGTAATTACACTATAGAAGGGGAAGATAGTGCAGATAGAGACCGGGGGCAAGGTAGTGGGACTGGGGGAGGAATGGAAGGAGGGACTAGAACAGTTCAGAAGGAAAGGTGTAGGGTAAAAAATATACATAAACCTCTCAAATGTATGTATACTAATGGCAGAAGCCTGACTAATAAAACTGGTGAACTGGAATTAGTGATGTGTGAGGAGGACTATGACATAGTGGGAATAACTGAGACATGGCTGGATGATAGCTATGACTGGGCAGTTAATGTACAAGGTTACAGTCTGTTTAGAAAGGATCGTCAAAACCGGAGAGGTGGAGGGGTCTGCCTTTATGTAAAGTCCTGTCTAAAGCCCACAGTCCGAGAAGATATAAGTGAGGGACATGAACATGTGGAGTCACTGTGGGTAGAGATACATGGAGCTAAAAACAACAATAAATTACTAATAGGAGTCTACTATAAACCACCTAATATACCAGAGTCCACAGAAAATCTACTACTAAGCGAGATAGACAAGGCAGCAAATCATAATGAGGTGGTTATTATGGGGGACTTCAACTACCCAGATATAGACTGGGAAACTGAAACTTGTATATCTCATAAAGGAAACAGATTCTTGGCAATAACCAAAGACAATTATCTCTCCCAACTGGTTCAGGACCCGACTAGAGGGACGGCCATACTGGACTTAATATTAACCAATAGACCTGACAGAACAACAGACGTGCAGGTTGGGGGACACCTGGGAAATAGTGACCATAAAGTGATAACCTTCCAATTATCATTCAAAAGAGCGTTTCTACAGGGAGGAACAAAAATACCAAACTTCAAAAAAGCTAAATTTAGCCAACTAAGAGAGGCCATAGGCCTAACTAACTGGGA
Source organism: Bufo bufo (assembly GCF_905171765.1). NCBI lineage: Eukaryota > Metazoa > Chordata > Amphibia > Anura > Bufonidae > Bufo > Bufo bufo. The sequence continues at coordinate 380,485,465 of NC_053393.1, read as the reverse complement.
CAAAGTCCTCAAAAATAAAAATACAGCCAAAAAATGGGATATCTTTAAAAACATCCTAAAATCTCATTGTGAGAGGTACATACCGTATGGGAATAAAAGGTTAAGGAACAAAAAGAAACCAATGTGGATAAACAGAACTGTAAAGAAAGCAATAAATGACAAAAAGAAAGCCTATAAAACACTAAAACAGGAGGGTAGCACAGAAGCACTGAAAAATTATAAGGAAAAAAACAGAACATGTAAAAAACAAATAAAAGCTGCCAAACTAGAGACCGAGAGATTAATTGCCAAAGAGAGTAAAACTAACCCTAAAATGTTCTTCAATTATATAAATGTTAAAAAGTATAAATCTGAAGGTGTCGGCCCTTTAAAGAGTAATGAGGGGGGAGTCGCAGAGTGCGACGAGGAGAAAGCAAAGCTGTTAAATATTTTTTTCTCCAGTGTATTCACTGAGGAAAATAAACTGTCAGATGAAATGCTGAATGTTGAAATAAATTCGCCATTAAAAGTGTCCTGTCTGACCCAGGAAGAAGTACAACAGCGACTTAAAAATATCAAAATAGACAAATCGCCAGGACCGGATGGCATACACCCCCGTATCCTAAGGGAATTAAGTAATGTCATAGCCAGACCCTTATTTCTGATATTTGCGGACTCTGTACTGACAGGGAATGTCCCACAGGATTGGCGCATGGCAAATGTGGTGCCAATATTCAAAAAGGGTCTAAAAACAGAGCCTGGAAACTATAGGCCGGTAAGTTTAACATCTGTTGTGGGTAAACTGTTTGAAGGTTTTCTGAGAGATGCTATGTCAGAGCATCTTAACGGAAATAAGCAAATAACGCCATATCAGCATGGCTTCGTGAGGGATCGGTCATGTCAAACTAATTTAATCAGTTTCTATGAGGAGGTAAGTTCTAGACTTGACAGCGGCGAATCAATGGATGTCGTGTATCTGGACTTCTCCAAAGCATTTGACACTGTACCGCATAAAAGGTTAGTATATAAAATGAGAATGCTCGGACTCTGAGAAAACGTCTGTAAGTGGGTAAGTAACTGGCTCAGTGATAGAAAACAGAGGGTGGTTATTAACGGTACATACTCAGATTGGGTCACTGTCACTAGTGGAGTACCTCAGGGGTCAGTATTGGGCCCTATTCTCTTCAATATATTTATTAATGATCTTGTAGAAGGCTTGCATAGTAAAATATCAATTTTTGCAGATGACACTAAACTGTGTAAAGTAATTAACACTGAAGAGGACAGTATACTACTACAGAGCGATCTGGATAGACTGGAGGCTTGGGCAGATAAGTGGCAGATGAGGTTTAACACTGACAAATGTAAAGTTATGCACATGGGAAGGAATAATGCAAGTCACCCATACATACTAAATGGTAAAACACTCGGTAACACTGACATGGAAAAGGATCTAGGAATTTTAATAAACAGCAAACTAAGCTGCAAAAAACAGTGTCAGGCAGCTGCTGCCAAGGCCAATAAGATAATGGGTTGCATCAAAAGGGGCATAGATGCCCGTGATGAGAACATATTCCTACTACTTTACAAATCGCTAGTCAGACCACACATGGAGTACTGTGTACAGTTCTGGGCTCCTGTGAACAAGGCAGACATAGCAGAGCTGGAGAGGGTCCAGAGGAGGGCAACTAAAGTAATAACTGGAATGGGGCAACTACAGTACCCTGAAAGATTATCAAAATTAGGGTTATTCACGTTAGAAAAAAGACGACTGAGGGGAGATCTAATTACTATGTATAAATACATCAGGGGTCAGTACAGAGATCTCTCCCATCATCTATTTATCCCCAGGACTGTGACTGTGACGAGGGGACATCCTCTGCGTTTGGAGGAAAGAAGGTTTGTACACAAACATAGAAAAGGGTTCTTTACGGTAAGAGCAGTGAGACTATGGAACTCTCTGCCTGAGGAGGTGGTGATGGTGAGTACAATAAAGGAATTCAAGAGGGGCCTGGATGTATTTCTGGAGTGTAATAATATTACAGGCTATAGCTACTAGAGAGGGGTCGTTGATCCAGGGAGTTATTCTGATTGCCTGATTGGAGTCGGGAAGGAATTTTTTATTCCCCTAAAGTGAGGAAAATTGGCTTCTACCTCACAGGGTTTTTTTGCCTTCCTCTGGATCAACTTGTAGGATGACAGGCCGAACTGGATGGACAAATGTCTTTTTTCGGCCTTGTGTACTGTGTTACTGTGTACTGTGTTACTGTGTTACATACTCCAGGTAATCTCTTCTTGGACAGGAAGGGTAAGAACTTAGGATAAGAAAGGGAAAGAAAAGAAAAGAAACGAAAGAAAAGAGAAGAAGAAAAAGAAAAAGAAAGTAAAGGTGATATAAGTAAAGAGAGAGAGAAAAAAAGAGTTTTAAGGCTATGAAGCCAATTAAGTGATGAGTTGGTAACTCAAGGGTGGGGGGGTGAGAAAAGTGTTCAATATATGAACAAGTCTTGACCTGTGGTGTACATACACATAACATTATACATAATATAAGTAGCAAATCGCCAATGATTTTGAACCTTGACCAGATTATCAACTTTGCTACTGTTGGGGGAATGAATATAGGGAATATAAAGGGGAGGAGGAGGTAAACTGGTTACTTGTCATAGTTATGGTTTAGGATGCATTAACTTTCACAAAATTATCATCCTCTTGAGTTGACCCTGTAACTGTAAATCTTATACATTTTAGTCTACTCAAATCTTATCAGATTGATGTTAAGTAAGACATCTTAGATGGAAATAGGAAGAACAGGGAAAGAGGGAGGGGGGGGGGGGGGGAGGGAGGTGGGATGTAAGAAGCAGAAGTGCTATGGTTTTCAATACATGAAACAAAAAATGGATCTCATATTTTTCAACTAGAAATATGATGTTTCACCCTCCCCATCTGGAGCAGTAACCATAAGCTTATTTCAAAGAACATTTCCAACCAGCCCATAATCTACTCCGATACTCTTTCATCCCAGAACACACAATCTAAGGGCTAGGGGATGGGGGAAATGAAACATCGCATCACATGTATACTGTATATTCGACATAGAATTAAAGATCTCTTCACCAACACAGTTATATCGCTAATTAAGTTACTCAGAACTTTTCTCTTGGAATCCTATGTGTGGGAAAGTCCAGCATTGTTAGTAGAGATCTTGAGGCTTTATATGACCTGAAAATAAAAGAAAAGAAAAAAGAAAAGGAAGGGAGGGAGAGAGAGAAAGGGAGGGGGAGGGGAGAGAGAAGGTCAAGATGAACGATGAGGGCGAGACCAAACTAAAAGACATAACTTAAGGCAAGAGAATAAGTTGAAAAGTCGCCAAGGAGTGAATTGAAAAAATCACTCAAGCAATATTTCTTGTTGGCGAATTAAACAGGTTCACTTGCGGTGAGTGCGGCTTTAAGTCGCCGGTGACGATCAGATTGCAGATGTCTCATCCGATCACATCTCAGGAACAATCCAGAAGATTAAGTCCCCGGAGTCAACGATGAGGCGAGTTGGTGGCAATTGAAGATCTTTTTGTTCTTTGATGCTTAGGTCGAGTGAGAGTGTGCCATTCCTCTGTTTGTGGCAATGGAGGCAAGCGTACTAAATCTGCTGCAGGCGACCAAGACGGTATCTCTATTGGCTCTATGTCCAGTACAGACCATGCGGTTTCCAAGTCAGATGGATTTTTTATAATGATCCGCTTGTCATTCTTAATTATAGAAATACCAAAAGGGAATAACCATGCATATTGAAGGTTTTTTGCTCTCAGCTTAACTAATAACGGACGCATCAGACGTCTTTTCTGGAGAGTCGATGGAGCAATGTCCTGGTATAGGGATATCTCGACCCCTTCATAGGATGTCGGGCTTTTTTCTCTAGCCGAGCGAAGAATCGCAGCTGTGTCCACATAGGATAACAGGCCACATATAACATCCCGCGGTGGGTCACTGGGCTTTGGTCTCGGTCGGAAGGCTCTATGTACCCGCTCAATTACAATCACATTGGCGCGTTCCTGACCCAGGAGTCCAGCAAATAACGCCTGCGCCACTTTTGGGAGCGCTTCCCCTGCCCAGGACTCCAGTAACCCCTTAATCCTAATATTTTTTCGCCGGCTTCTATTTTCCTGATCTTCGATCAGTGTGTATGCCGAGTTTACATGGGCCTCCAATTGATCCGTTCTGGCTGCCAATCCTGAAGCGTGGGCAGTAAGCTCTGAACACGTCGACTCTAGGGCCTCCGTCCGGAACCCAAGTGCATGTAAGTCCGATTTAATATCAGCCAAGTCTTCTCTTACCGGTCTCAGTGCCTGGGTTAAAGCCTTCTTCAGCACTGCCGCTGTGAGCGCTTCATCTGGAGTATGTTCCTTCTCACTACTAGAGTGTTGTTCTTCCTCAGATTCTCGCAGCTCATTTGGCTCCGGCGCCATCTTGGCCTGTGAAGCGGGAGAATTTGTGTGCCTCTTTGCAAACAGTTTCGTGACCGCCGCTTGGTTCATTTTCGATCTGGCAGGTCCTTCACCTTCTCTCGGCTGATATCTTCCTATTTTGCCCATATTTTAGGCGATTTAGTGAGCTATTTCAATGTTGATGTGAGTACGTGGCAGGAGAGAGCTCTCTCAGGCTGCCATTCAGTCCGCGGTCAAGCTCTGCCCCCCAATTATTTTACACCTTTCTGGCACAGCATATTTTTGCTTTTCTGACATGTGTGTCTTTATGTGGTAATATCTCTGATACATGCATGCTTTTACTTATCCAAGCCATTCTGAAGCAGTTTTTTTTTAAAATATACTTTTATTCAGGGAAAAATACATGTAAGCAGTATACATAGCCATTGGTGACATGGTATATATAAATGTCATTTTAAGTACATCAGTAATTAAATGTCATTTTGAACATGGAATACAGACACATTTCCCATTTTTTTCCCCTTTTTTGCACAACCCCCCCTCACCCACCTCCCACTTATAACTAAAATACTCAACTTTTCCAAATTCAAATCTGTAATCATATTCTTTATTCTTTACTATACTCTCCTCCACCCCTTTCCCCCCCCCCCCCCCCATACTTCCAACTTCCCCCTCCCCCCCTCCTCATCCCACTTTTGTCCTTCCTGAACGTCTCGGCTACTATCTGATATCGAAACTATCTCTACCACTGATAACAATTCAAATCACTTCATTACTCTTGCAAGACCCTTTATTCAAACTTTCAAATCCCCCAACTGGTCCTTCAAATCCTCCTGTAGGTACCACGTTGTGAGTTTAAAGGGTCCCATCAATGGGGGGTATTCAGATTTGGGAATATACTGCAGCATAAAAACCTTGCATATCTTGTACAATTTTTTCCCCAGCATTTCTTTCCTGGTAATCGTATCCCGCCATTCTAAACTAAATAAATGTTTAATTCGGCTCAACAACATCTCAACATTGGGGATGTCCGCTGACAGCCACCTTGTCAAAAGGCATCTCTTTGCCTCCAACAATATCTTATGTTCAAGAACCATCAGACTCTTTCTCTCTCTCTACCCCCTTCATTGTCAGATGATTCTTTTCCTTCTGCCTGAAATATGACTAGAAGAGGTGATAATTCAGAACGGTTATTTCCTAGCCGTTTCATTATTGAAAACACTTTAGTCCAAAATCTGCCCAAACTGGGGCATGTCCATAAACCATGAAACAAGTCTGTCCCTGGCGTGCTACATTTTGGACAGGCGGTTATTCTATCAGGCCTAGCTAGAGAAGACAGTATATCAAACCCATAGATTGCCCTGTGAAGTATCTTGAACTGTGTTTCCCTCATCTGCACATTGGGTACTGCTTTATATAATACCTGAATACCTGCCTGAGCAATGGACTCTAATTCCGTCACCCCCAGTTGATTTTCCCATTTCCTGAATAAGTTAACCACCAGCTGATCCTCCCAGGTTGTCCTAAGAACATTATAGATTTCTGAAATAGACATCCTGGACCTATGCCCCAGAAAGGAATCAAACTTGTTCCTCCGCCCTTCAATGGATAAGTCACTTATAATGCTCTTTACATAACTTTGAACCTGCATAAATGGAAACTGTGCTGGTTTCTGCAGATTCCATCTCTCTATTATTTCACCCAGTGATGCCCATTTGGCCTCTCTCTCGTGCATCAGATCCCCTATCCTAGACACTCCCCTATTAGCCCAGTCTTGAAAGGATTTCTCACTATAACCAGGAGGGAAATTGGGATTACCCTGTAATGGGAGATGTTTCGAAAACATATATGGTAGGCCAAAAAGCTTCCTCACGTTTTTCCAAGCAATGATCGTGTCTCCAAGAATTAGGGATCTTCGACACTTTGGTGTGTAGGAGGGCTATCAGATTCCATGGAGATGCTAGCTGGCTCTCAACCCTTAAATTTGAATAAAACAACGTCTTATTAGCCCAGTCTAAAATATGTCTGCTAAGGCACGCCAAATTGTACCCCCGTAGGTCAGGGAAATTAAGACCTCCCTGTTCCTTCTTAAGTTTCTTTTTTTTTAAACGCAATTCTTGCCTTCTTCCCTCCCCACAGAAATTGTGTAATCTTTTTCTCAAGGTCCCCAATGTCAGCGTGTCTTAATAGGACAGGTATTGTTTGTAAAGGGTACATTTGCTTCGCCGCCCCCATCATTTTGACCAGCTGACAACGTCCCATTAGAGAGAGGGATAGATTTTTCCATCTATCAAGATCTTTTTTAATTTTGGAGAACAATGGTGGGTAATTCAGTCTGTAAATGGAATGTGGTGATTTCCCTATTTTGACCACCAGGTATGTAAGTTGGGTCGACGGTTTAGCAATACCAAATCTCTCTGAGCCAATATCTATCCCATCATCACCCTTTGCCAAAGGAAGCAGTTCACACTTGGTTCTGTTTACCGCATAGCCAGAGTATTTCCCAAATTCACTTAACAATTTCATCACCCTCCCCAGGTGTTGTTTCGGACGGGCCAAAAATAGGATTATATCGTCTGCGAACAAAGCCGCTTTTGCCTGACATCCCCCAACCTTGATACCTTCAAAGATATTAGATTCACACAGTTGCCTGGCAAGTGGCTCTAAGGCTAAATTAAATAGAAGAGGGGATAGGGGACATCCCTGTCGGGTGCCTTTTTGAAGCTGAAAGGGTTTAGATAAAAAGCCCTGGGTATAAACCCTTGCCCTCGGATTATGGTACATCTGGGCTAAATATGTCCTAAAGGCTCCCACGAATCCCATCTTATCCATTACTGCTCCCAACCATGCCCACCTTACATTGTCAAACGCCTTTTCCGCATCCAAGATGAGCATGGCTGGGAACTCCCCCCTAACTGGGAGATTCTGCACCTGGTCTAGAACCGTCAAGACAGTCCTTATATTTGTCACAGCGGATCTGCCTTTTATAAATCCTACTTGTTCTCGTCCTATTAACTGGGGCAAAAAGGAAGCTAAGCGATCTGCTACAATCTTGGCCATCAGTTTCGCGTCAACATTTATTAGAGAGATGGGCCTGTAGGAGCCCGGTGTCAAGGGGTCCTTCCCTGGCTTGGGAATTAGTTTGATATATGACATGTTCTCGTTGTCTAATGACGTACGACCCTGAAAGACCCCGTTAAACAATTCCAGTAAAACAGGAGAAACTTGGGCTATGAGAGCCTTGAAGAACTCCCCTGTGAAACCATCAGGACCTGGGGCTTTAGAGTTACCTAAATGTTTAATGGCTTCCTGTAGCTCCTGTAAAGAGATGTCAGCATTCAAAAAAAGGAGCTGTTCCTCAGTTAAATTTGGCAATTTAACCCTATTTAAAATAGTGTCTGACAAATCGCATGTTGCCTCATCTTTATATAGGGCTTCATAATATGAACCTACTATAGTACTGATTAGTGCAGGATCATGCCTCAAGTTACCCTCTGTGTCCTTCAAGCATGTTATATATTGGGGATTTCTCATCCCTTTAGCTAGATTTGCTAGTAGCCTCCCAGATTTATTACCGTATTTGTATAGCTTTGTTTCCATTTCTGACTGTTTCAAGGGACTCCTCTTCTCTCGCACAATTCTCAAAAGCTTGACGTTCAATCACCCACTTCTGCTTATTGGCCTCTGACGGGTTACTCAAAAAACTAGAATAAGCTTCTCTAACTTTCTGGCTCGTTTTTTTAAAGGATTGTTGGGCCTTTTTTTTTATGCTACTCACATACCCCAAGATCCTTCCCGTCATCACCGCTTTTGCAGCATTCCAAAATAACTTTGGTCGTCTAAATGCACCTCATTGTCGGACTTAAATTCCTCCCACCATATGGATAACTTTTCTACAAACTCCTCCCTTGCGCACAAATGAGAAGGAAAGCGCCAAATATAATCCATCCCTCTTGGGTACGTCTCCAACAGATCTAGCAATATTGGGGCATGGTCTGATATAACCATATCACCAATCTCCACCTCCTCCACCCTATGCGATAGTGAGTGAGAGAGGAGTATGTAATCAATCCGTGAACCACGAAGATTGTGAATTCGAGTAAAATGTAAAGCTTCGGTCATCAGGATGGAATTGGCGCCACGGGTCTATCAGACCGGCTCCTCCCATAAGAGGTTGAATCCTGTTGTCCTGTGGGCCATCAATCCCAACCCTGTCTCCTTCTCGTCTTCTGTCTTCCGCACCCTTAACCACTGAGTTAAAGTCTCCCCCTATGATCTTGTGTTGATTTGTGTCGCCTAGCACCCTGGACTCCAACTCTCTAAAGAACGAACCATTATTTGTATTCGGGCCGTAAATATTATAAATGCTGTACTGCGTGTCCTGGATCTGGATAAGAACCTGCGCCCATCTGCCCTTTGTATCAGCAGTATGTCCTACCACGTTACAGTTGAGCTGTTTATCATTGTTATAACTCCTGCCTTCCTATTATATGCTGGAGAACCTAATACTGTTCCCACCCATAATCTTTTCATCCTGTCAAAATCCTTCTCTTCCAGGTGAGTTTCCTGGAGAAGAACGATGTCAGGTTTGAGTTTCTTTAAATGCCTGAGAATCATCCATCTTTTATGGGGTGACCTCAGGCCCTTTACGTTCCAAGAGACAATTTTCATCTTTCGCTTTTCCTAAACACTACCCTTGTAGCCGAGACTAAAAATACGTTCAGGACAAAAGTTGCTGATAAAGTAAATTCCAAAATCCCTTAGAAAAATCTTCCCTCCCTACCTCCCTACCTCCCTGATTCCCCTTCCCTAACCGTTAGAGCAGCCCCTAACTGTATTTATTCTATTAAGACCTCCTTTTTTCTGGGTTGCGGCACCCGCCCACCTTCCTGACTCACGTAACTGTTAGCCCAAGGCCGCTTATACCAAGGAGCAATGCCAAAATTATCAACATAACACAATCATGAACTAGAAACATCCATATCATTAACCACCTCCTCCCCTCTATATCTGTGGTATGAGAAGGTGATCTCTAACTTTAACAATTGAATCCCCTATTGCAGGGAACTTTTCAAAACTATCACTGGGAGAACATGCTGCATCGCAGCGCTTATTACCACAGGAACAGTCACCTTCTCGGGTATGATTGCACATCTCTCCTAGAAGTGCGCTTATTGACTGCCCCGGATCATCCCTCTCTATCACGACGTTCCTGTCCTGGATCTTGAGATTCAATCTTTCGCCGATCTCCATCCATTCTCTCTTGACGCGGCGATACAGATCTCCGTCTGCGCTCTGCTTCCCTCTCCTGCCGTCTGTTCTGTAAAGTGTCCATCATTTCTTCCGCCGCAGACGGCTCGTGAAATATGATCGTGGAGCCATCTGCATGTGTAACACGCAGTTTTGCCGGGTACATTAGTTGAAACTTGATTTGCCGTTGATACAGCAGAGAGGAGACATGGCTGAACTCCCTCCTTTTCTTCGCCACAGCTGCTGAATAATCTGCAAACAATAATATATTATGCCCTTGTAGCTTGAGGGCATTTTTTCTGCTTCTGAAAGCTCTTAGTATGGCTTCCTTGTCGCAATAATCAAGATATTTCATGATTACTTGGCGCGGCCATATAGGAGCATTATGTGTCCCTCCCGATCTCTTCAATTGTGGGTCCTCCAAGGGGCCAATTCTGTGCGCTCTCTCCACCTTATGGCGGCCCTCTAGGCCCAGGGCTCGTTGCAAATCTAATTTGCAGAGTTCCTTTAACTCTTGTGGTTTTATAGACTCTGGCAAGCCAATTAAACGCAGATTGCTCCGTCGCGACCTATTCTCCAGGTCTTCCACCCTGTCTATTAAAATCATATTCTGTTTAGAGTTCACTCAGGGAGCGTGCGAAACTGGCATTCTCGCTCTCAATAGATTGTGCTCTCTGCTCCAGCTCTTCTATCTTGGCATCATGTTGATGTATCGTTTCATGGAGCTGTTGCAGGGATGCTGACAACGTCTTCGTCAGCGTGTCTCTGATATCGGGAGCAAGATAGGTGGCCACTTCGATAGCCAACGATTTATAATCAATGCCCTGAGTCGTCACTGTCGTTGGGTGTATTACAAGAGACTCTCCCCTGTCTTGCGTCTCAGACACTGGCTCAGGTAAGAGAGTACACGATTCCGCCATCTTGCCCTGAGAGTCTCCCGCGCTGTCGGACATGGTGGATTTCATGCTGCCGCTCCGCAAGAGGTATCGCTCCATGTACCGAGCACAGTGGTCAGTAGCAGACCTTAAGCGCCTCTCTATTAGCTTTCCCAGGCTTGTGATAACGGTGGGGATCCGATTTGTAGACGAGCGGGTGCCGGAGCTCCTTCACTCCGCTGCTAGCATCCCAGCGCCGGAACCGGAAGTCGAAGCAGTTTTTTTGTGATACAGTGTACTTTATGTTAGTGGTAAATTTGAGTCAATATATTTTACCTTTTTTATAAAAAATATAAAATCCCAAATTTACAGAAAATTTGGAAACATTCACTATTTTCTAAGTTTGAATTTCTAGTTTCTAAGTTTTAAAGACAGAACAAAATAATTATTAAAGGGGTTTTCTGAGACTTTTATACTGAGGAACTATCCTCTGGATAGGAATAAAATCAGGGGCTGACTGGGAACTTAAAGTGGCCCTAAAAAAAAAAGTTTCAAGTGGACCCATATTGTAGGCGAGTCCAAATTGACAGAAGGTGGACCAACAGAAGTAGGCTGAGCCAGCAATGCTGTAACGCAGAACAAAATACTGCCTCAGCAGAACAAAATACCTCAGTGCAGTACAAAATACTGCTGCTGGCGCCACGGCGTGAAATTGTATCATCATCCTGAGAGCAGCAATACAGTTGAATTCAGGAAGGCCAGGTGCATTAGAGCCTGATGCTCCTACATTAATTAATGCTAAGAGCATCATATCTTTATGTATCTTTAAGTAAATAGGAGAAAAAGCACCCCAAAATTTGTGATGCATTTTCTCCAGAATACGACAACACCCCATATGTGGTAAACTGCTGTATGAGCACACCACAGGGCTCAGAAGGGAAGGAGCAGCATGTGCATTGAAGGCCTGGTTTAGTGATTTATACAGCACTTGCAGACAACTGCAGAAGCTCTGGGGAGGAAAAAAAATGTGACCACATTTTAGAAACCACACCCTTACAGAATTTATCAAGAGGTGTTGTGAGCATTTTAACCCCTTTCCACCCAGTGCCGGGTCTTTAAATATGGTGCCTGCTCACGAGCGCAGCGGGTGCCATAGTCGCAAGGTACCTGCTGTTTTAACTCTTCCCGACCAGCGCTCATAATAGTACGGCGCTGGCCAAGTCTTTAAAGATGGCACCTGCTCCTGAGCGGAGCGGGTGTCATAGCCGCGGGTGGCCTGCTGTTTCTTATAGCCCATAGCTAATGTCCGCAACCGGCAGTAATGCCGATCGCGGACATTTAACCCCTCAGATGCAATGGTCAATTCTGACCATGGCATCTGAGCGCGTGAAACACCAGAAGCGCGCGCTTCCTGTGATGCTCCGGCTCCCCCATGCGGCAATCAGAGGAGCTGGAGCTTGTGTGCAGCAGCCTCTGTCTTTGTGAATGACAGGAGGCTGCTGCATACTATTTCCGATGGAGCACTTACCTGTAATAGGGCTCCATAGGAAATTAGAAATTTTCTCATAGACTCCAATGCTAGTACATTGTAGTCTATGAGAATAGCAATCTAATGATTGCTTGTTATAGTTCCCTATGGGAACTATAAAAAAGTGTAAAAAAAAAATTAAGTTTTTAAAAATAAAAAAACATAAAAATTCAAATCACCCCCTTTTCCCAAAATAAAAATAAAAGAACTAAAAAAAATACACATCATGGGTGTCGCCATGTGTGAAAACGCCCATAGTATAAAAATATATTCCCCATATTGCAAACAGCAAAATAGAAAAAAGGGTCAACATGGCCGATTCGCCGTTTTTGGTCACTTCATTTTCTACAATTTTTTTAAATAAAAAGTGATCTAAAAGTCATACACACGCCCCACAAAAAATGAGCCCCCACACAGCTCCATACACATAATTACAAAAAAGTTAAAGGGGTCAAAATATGGCGACGAAAAAATAAAACTGATTTATTCCCACTTTTTTATTATTTTATCAAAACGCAAGAAAAACTATACATATAAGGTATCGCCGGATTTGTACTGACCTGTAGAATAAAAGTAACTGATCCGTTTTAACGCACATCGAATGTTGTAAATAAAAATCCCGTAAAACTGTGGTGGAATGCCTTTTTTTTTTGCAATTTCACCCCATTTGGAATTTTCTTCCCGCTTCCCACTACATCACATGCAATATTAAATGGTGGAGTTGGAAAGTACAACTTGTCCTGCAAAAAACAAGCCCTCATATGGCTATGTGAACACACAAATAAAAAAGTTATGGCTCTGGGAAGACAGGGAGCGCAAAACGAAAACGCAAAAACAAAAAACCTCCGGGGTAGAAAGGGGTAAACAACAGACACCCGGGACTAATGTATGCGATCGACATACATTTAACCTCTCAGATGTCATGGTCAAATGTGACCATTGCATCTGGGAGTGCAAAAACCCGGAAGAGCGCGCTTCTGGTCATGCACCGGTTCCCCCTAGAGAACTCTGGTCCTCGGGACCCACCTACCAGTCATGTTTTCAGGATTTCCGTAGTATTGAGCAGATGATATAATTAGTGTTCATGCATCAGGACTTACCACAGGTATTCATACTGTGGGATATTCTCAAATCCTGACCGGTAGATGGATCCCGAGGACCGGAGTTGAGAAACCCTGCCATAGAGGGAGCCGGATGGTGAGTGTGGCAGTCTTGGTACTCCTGAAAGAACCGAGGTTGCTGCACGTAAGGGCTGCATAGGAAAACTCCTAGAACAATACAGATAAATACACCTTGCGATATAAGTATAAAGCAATGCATCTCTATTAATATAAAGAATAAAAGCACAATACATATGATATTAGACATACACCCACATAGACACAAGAGGGCGCCATCATCACTCAATATATACTGTATCTATAAGTAAACTACTGAAAACCGGAACATCTACCAAAGGAGACAAGCCTTAGTACATTCTCAATAACTGTGATGTATATGAGCTGGAATAGTTAGAAAAATATGCAATAGTGAAAAAACACAGATAATACCCTCCTCCCAACACTGCCTCGCCCAGGCGCTTCTTCTGGAGGTTAATCACACAGTCCTGGATCCCTCCTGACCAGTCACTGAGCACTTATTAAGATGTGTGGCAGACTTGGTCCTTCTGAATGATCCTGTGGCAGGGCTCCATAGGAACATAATGTAATCTTCATAGACTTTAACCCTTTCGCTTCCAGTGCCATACATGTACGGCGCTGGAGCGATGGGCAAACATAGCTGCACGTGCGTGCAGCTAATTACCGCGACCGGCAATAATGCTTGCGCTTCCGGGCTTCTTACCGGCATCCTCTGCAGCCAATGAGGATGCAAGTAATTGAATTCAATGCCCCAGGTCTCACTGAAGAAACTAAGGCCCCTTGCAGACGAGCATTCCTCCCGCAGCGAGTCCGCATCGCAGCACCCGGCCTGACCTCCGAGCGCTGCCGGGGGTCAAATAGCATTATATTGATTTATGATGCTATGTAACCCTTACAGTTCTAGAATGTATTGGATAACACTGGCATAATGCTGCCAGTGTTATCCAATACATTCCAGAACTGTAAGGGTTACATAGCATCATAAATCAATATAATGTTATGTGAATCCCGTCAGTGCTGGGAGGTCAGGCCGGGTGCTGCGTTGCGGACTCGCTGCGGGAGGAACGCTTGTCTGCAAGGGGCCTAAGGCCTCTTTCACACGGGCGTTGTGGGAAAAGATGCGTTTTAATGCGTTTTGCACGCGCGTGAGAAAAATCGGCATGTTTGGTACCCAGACCCGAACTCGGACTTCTTCACAGAAGTTCGGGATCGGTGTTGTGTAGATTTTATTATTTTCCCTTATAACATGGTTATAAGGGAAAATAATAGCATTCTTAATAGAGAATGCTAAGTAAATTGGATGGAGGGGTTATAAAAAAAAAATTAAACTCACCTCATCCACTTGTTCTTGCAGTCCGGCTCGTCTTCTTTCTTCTTCTTTGAGGACCTGGAAGGAAAAGGACCTTTGGTGACGTCACTGCGATCATGACATGGTATGGTGATGGACCAAGTGATGGACCATGTGATGAGCGCAGTGACGTCACCAAAGGTCCTTTTTCTCCCAGGTCCTCAAAGAAGAAGAAAGAAGACGAGCGTGGATGAGGTGAGTTTAATTATTCATTTTTTATTTTTTAACCCCTCCATCCCTAATTTACTTGGCATTCTGTATTAAGAATGCTATTATTTTCCCTTATAACCATGTTATAAGGGAAAATAATAAAGATCGGGTCCCCATCCCGATCGTCACCTAGCAACCATGCATGGAAATCGCACTGCATCCACACTTGCTTGCGGATGCTTGCGATTTTCATGCAGCCCCATTCAGTTCTATTGGGCCTGCATTGTGTGATAAACGCACAATATAGAGCATGCTGCGATTTTAACGCAACGCACAAGTGATGCGTGAAAATCACAGCTCATCTGCACAGACGCATTGAAATAAATGGGTCCGGATTCAGTGAGGGTGCAACGCGTTCACCTCACGCATTGCACCCGCACGGAATTCTAGCCCTTGTGAAAGGGGCCTAAGGGTACTGAAGCTGCTATAATTATTTTGCCCAGCAGGTGGCAGGCCAACATAAGAAATGAGCAATTCTAAGCAATAACTGGATTTTAAAAATCAATAGGAGCTTCAGAATCATAACAAAAAAGTTTAAAAATATATAAAAAATTAAAAAAATATAAAAGTTTAAATCACCCTCCTTTCCATATAATAAAAAAATAAATACATAAATAACAAAAAATATAAACATCATGGGTATTGCCGTGACCGAAAATGCCCGTACTATAAAAATATAAAAATATTTTTCCAATACGGCGAATGGCGTAACGGAAAAAAGGGTCAAAATGGAAAATTTGCCATTTTTTCATTGCTTCTCTTACTCAAAAAATTTAATAAAATGTAATCACACACTCCAAAATGGTATCAATAAAAACTGGAGATTGTCCCACAAAAAATGAGCCCCCACACAGCTCAATAGATATAACTATAAAAAAAAGTTATGAGGTCATAATATGGTTATGTAAAAATAAAAACAATTTTTTTTTTTGCAGTTTACATTTATTTTTACACTATTTAGACATAAAAAACCTATACATACAGTTCCAAGAAAAAGTATGTGAACCCTTTGGAATGATATGGATTTCTGTACAAATTGGTCATAAAATGTGATCTGATCTTCATCTAAGTCACAACAATAGACAATCACAGTCTGCTTAAACTAATAACACACAAATAATTAAATCTTACCATGTTTTTATTGAACACACCATGTAAACATTCACAGTGCAGGTGGAAAAAGTATGTGAACCCTTGGATTTAATAACTGGTTGAACCTCTTTTGGCAGCAATAACTTCAACCAAACGTTTCCTGCAGTTGCAGATCAGACGTGCACAACGGTCAGGAGTAATTTTTGACCATTCCTCTTTACAGAACTGTTTCAGTTCAGCAATATTCTTGGGATGTCTGGTGTGAATCGTTTTCTTGAGGTCATGCCACAGCATCTCAATCGGGTTGAGGTCAGGACTCTGACTGGGCCACTCCAGAAGGCATATTTTCTTCTGTTTAAGCCATTCTGTTGTTGATTTACTTCTATGCTTTGGGTCGTTGTCCTGTTACAACACCCATCTTCTGTTGAGCTTCAGCTGGTGGATAGATGGCCTTAATTTCTCCTGCAAAATCTCTTGATAAACTTGGGAATTAATTTTTCCTTCGATGATAGCAATCCGTCCAGGCCCTGACGCAGCAAAGCAGCCCCAAACCATGATGCCCCCACCACCATACTTCACAGTTAGGATGAGGTTTTGATGTTGGTGTGCTGTGCCTCTTTTTCTCCACACATAGTGTTGTGTGTTTCTTCCAAACAACTCAACTTTGGTTTCATCTGTCCACAGAATATTTTGCCAGTACTGCTGTGGAACATCCAGGTGCTCTTGTGCAAACTGTAAACGTGCAGCAATGTTTTTTTTGGACAGCAGTGGCTTCCTCTGTGGTATCCTCCCTTGAAATCCTTTCTTGTTTAGTGTTTTACGTATCGTAGATTTGCTAACAGGGATGTTAGCCTATGCCAGAGACTTTTGCAAGTCTTTAGCTGACACCCTAGGATTCTTCTTCACCTCATTGAGCAGTCTGCGCTGTGCTCTTACAGTCATCTTTACAGGACGGCCACTCCTAGGGAGAGTAGCAGCAGTGCTGAACTTTCTCCATTTATAGACAATTTGTCTTACCGTGGACTGATAAACAGCAAGGCTTTTGGAGATACTTTTATAACCCTTTCCAGCTTTATGCAAGTCAACAATTCTTAATCGTATGTCTTCTGAGAGCTCTTTTGAGCGAGGCATCATTCACATCAGGCAATGCTTCTTGTGAAAAGCAAACCCAGAACTGGTGTGTGTTTTTTATAGGTGCAGGGCAGCTGTAACCAACACCTCCAATCTCATCTCATTGATTGGACTCCAGTTGGCTGACACCTCACTCCAATTAGCTCTTGGAGATGTCATTAGTCTAGGGGTTCACATACTTTTTCCACCTGCAGTGTGAATGTTTACATGGTGTGTTCAATAAAAACATGGTAACATTTAATTCTTTGTGTGTTATTAGTTTAAGCAGACTGTGATTGTCTATTGTTGTGACTTAGATGAAGATCAGATCACATTTTATGACCAATTTGTGCAGAAATCCATATCATTTTAAAGGGTTCACATACTTTTTTTTGCAACTGTATGTGGTATTGTTGTAATCATACTGACCCAGAGAATGAAGGGCACAGATCAGTTTTTTTCCCATTCCCACTACATTGTATGCCAAATTAAATTGTGGCATTAGAAAGTTAAACTTGTACCTAAAAAAAAAGCCCTCATACAGCTATATGAATGGAAAAATAAAAAAGTTATGACTCAAGGAAGATAGTATCCTAAAGGGTTAGGGCTTGTTCACACAACTGTATGGCTTTTTCAGTGTTTTGCAGGCCGTTTTTAACGGATCAGTTTTTCCGTTTTTTGTTTCAGTAGTGTTTCCGGTTCCATTCCGTTTTTCTGTATGGCATACTGGTATAAAGTAATTACATAGAAAAAATTGGACTGGGCATAAAATTTTCAATAGATGGTTCTGCAAAAACGGAACGGATACGGAAGACATACGGAGTAGATTCCGTATGTGTTCCGTTTTTTTGTGGACCCATTGACTTGAATGGAGCCATGGAACGTGATTTGTGGGCAATAAAGGACATGCTCTATCTTTGAACGGAATGGAAAAACGGAAATTGAATGCATACGGAGTACATTCCGTTTTTTTTTGCGGAACTATTGAAATGAATGGTTCCGTACATGGACTGTATACGGAACTCAAAATTTTTTTGTGTGAACGAGCCCTTAAAGGGAGTTTGTCACCTACTTTGAGTGTTTAAGACCACTCACATCACGATTTAGCACAGTTGACCAACAGAAAAATAGTACTCGTATTGTGTCTTTCACATGTCCACAAACGGAAAAAAACACTTTATAGCGATATGCAAATTAGGGCCAGCAAGTGCCCAGGGGCAGCGTTATGGCCGCAAGTGCCCAGCCCCCTCTCTGATGTGCCAAGATAACAGCTTGGATTCCTTTGGCCCGCCCTCCTCTCCACTGGATTAGATCTCACGTGATCGCCGATCACCGCTGGCCCTGTGCATGCGCACTGCTCTGCCCACGATGGGCAGAGGCACTGATGTTAACACCCCTCTTTCCCCAAAATCAAAATACATCAACATCATGGGAAACGCTACGTCCGAGAACGCCAGTACTATTAAAATATAGAAATATTTATCCCATATGGCAAATGCGGAAATTTAAAAAAAAAAGTTAAAATGGCCGATTTGCTGTTTTTTGGTCACTTCTCCTCCCACAAAAAAATGTATTAAAAAGTGACAAAAAAGTCATACAAACCGCAATTGGTATCTATGAAAAGTACTGATGGACCCACAAAAAATGAGCCATTTTGTGCAATGAGTTGCCATTATTATTGCAGAGAGTGAGAAAAAAGAGCGCAGCCGGCACTGCTGCATGTGTCTATGTAGTCACTGGAGCACTTAAAACACTGGGATCCCGAACCTTCACGTGGTGCTCTATCGGTGATATAGTAATAATAATGATAGCATAAGAAAGAAAGCACCGCGGCACTCACCACTGGTCACAAAGTTGCTGTTTGCAGTTTATTTCTTGGTACACATAGTGGACAGAACACAGGTGAATGGATAGGCTACAGCTGTTTTGCGCTGTGTTGCGCTTTGTCAAGCCTCCTGTGACGTGGAGGAGGAGGGGGTTATAAATACCCTCATCTCATACACGTCACTGGTTACAATTAAAGTGGTATAAAAAAACGTGTGTTAAAACCAATCAGATGAAATCAGCTAAGTCATTCTTGTCATTTAACCCTAGAGGGCCCATGGCTTGTGTTTTGATTATCCATGCAGCTTCTCTCTGCAGGAGAATGCGTTTTCTGTCCCCCCCTCTCATGGGGGTGTGGACCACTTCAATACCTGCACATTTCAAAATGTCACTGTTCCCTGCATGTTCATTATGTATATGCTCAATTAATCTAGTTGCTCCATTTCTGGTAGTGATTGATTTTTTGTGTTCCCTAAAGCGTACATATAGACACCTGTGTGTCTTTCCAATGTAAAACCTCCCGCATGGGCACAAAATCGCATACACAACATATTGGGTCTTACAGTGTATAAATTGTTTAACTACATGTCCCAGCTGCAGATACTTCTGTTTGTATACATGTGCGCACATAGAGCAGCGTCCACATGCAAAGTTTTCTCTGGGAGCATTCCTGCCCAGCCAGTTATCAACTGGACGGGGGAGGTTGCTCCTAACAATGACATCTCCTATAGTCTTACTTCTGCGAAAACTGACAATAGGATATATGTCTACTATAGCTGCCAGGGAAGCGTCCCTCTGCAGCATCTGCCAGTTATTCAAGATCACTGTTTTGATGGTTGAAGCCATTGGGGAAAAGTCGAATGTGAACACCGCTCTACGCTCGCCGTCATTATCTCGTTGTCTCCTCTTTTTTCTGTTGATGTCTCTACCCAGAATCTCTCTCCTGTGTATACACTTCAAATATGCGTTATCTACTATCTTCTCCGGGTAACCCCTTTGTAAAAATCGTCTCTTCATGTCCACACATTGCTCTCTAAACTCAGTGTCATCTTTCACAATTCTGGCAAGGCGCATGAATTGGCTGTATGGAATTGCGGTCTTGATGTGCGGTGGGTGATAACTCATATAATGTAATAGTGCATTAGTGGATGTAGCTTTTCTGTGGATGGTGGGGTTTAGCTGCCCATCCTTAACCCTTACCTTGACATCAAGAAAATCCAGTTCCTCCGCACTGACTGTGCTGGTGAACCGCATATTCATGTTATTCGCTTGATTCAGATATTCCACGAATGCACTAAACATATGTTTATCGCCTATCCAGACAATGAATATATCATCGATATATCGGAGAAAGACTTTGATATATCGAATGAATGGATTCTGGACAGTGTAAATGTACCTCTCTTCAAAAATGGCTAAAAATAAATTAGCAAGGGTGCATGAGACAGGTGTCCCCATTGCTGTGCCTGTCAATTGTTTGAACCATTCCTGGTTAAAGGTAAAAGCATTATGTGTCAGTATGAATGAGAGGGATTCCGTGACAAAATCAACATATTCGTCACTCTTGTTAATTTTGCGCAAAATGTCCCAAATTATCTCTATCCCCAGTTCCTGTGGAATCCAAATTACACTCTGATACAACCTGTATATCACATAAATGAGGGCCTCATTCACATGGTGGTACAATTGTGAAAGGGCTGCCAAAAATTACAAGGAACCAGCACTCCAATACACCCTTTATTACACATAAAGGAGGGCATCATACACACCCTTGAAAAATTAGGATTGCTGGCCTGCTGGTGACCCTCAAAAACATTAGGAGCAAGGGCCTGCTGGTGACCCTCTAAAACATTAGGGGCGAGGGCCTGCTGCTGATCTGACCATCTAAAACATTAGGGGTGAGGGTCTGCTGCTGAGCTGACCATCTAAAAAATTAGGGGTGAGGCTCTGCTGCTGAGCTGACCATCTAAAACATTAGGGGCAAGTGCCTGCTGCTGATCTGACCATAGAAAAAATTATGGTTGAGGGCCTGCTGCTGAGCTGACCATCGAAAAAATTATGGTTGAGGGTCTGCTGGTGAGCTAACTCTCTAAAACATTAGGGGCGAGTGCCTGCTGCTGATCTGACCATGGAATAAATTATGGTTGGGGACCTGCTGCTGAGCTGACCATCAAAAAAATTATGGTTGAGGGTCTGCTGCTGAGCTGGCCCTCTAAAACATTAGGAGCTAGGGCAGCCTAATAAGCATGTTGATATAATGGAGGAGGAGAACGAGAAAAGGAAGATTGAATCATATACCCTTTTTTGTGGTGGAAGGAGTGCATGGGAATACAGCATATTTAATACACCATAAAAGCCACATTTAAAGTGCCTTTATGTTCAGTCGCTTTCCTCTGGTGGAGTAGAGAAGTCAGGGCCAATCCAGGCCTTGTTCTTTTTGATAAGAGTCAACCTGTCAGCATTTTCAGTTGATCGTCGGATGCGATTATCAGTTATTATGCCCCCAGCAGCACTAAATACCCGCACTTACAAAACGCTGGAGGCAGGGCAGGCCAGTACTTTCAAGGTGTAGAGCGCCAGTTCGTGCCACGTGTCCAGCTTGGACAGCCAATAGTTGTAAGGCACAGAGGGATCATTGAGGATGCTGACACGGTCTGCTACGTACTCCTTTACCATCTTCCAAAACTTTTCTCTCCTTGTGACACTAGGCCGCACATCAGGGTGAGGTTGCTGGCGGGGTGTCATGAAACTGTAGCCAGACTGGCGGCAGCTGTAGATGACTTTCGGAAATGGGCAGACATGCGGCGCACCTTCACCTTCAGGCAAATTGGGGTAGGTTTTGAGAAACCGCTGAACCACTAAGTTTAAGGCGTGGGCTATGCATGGTATGTGTGTTAGCTTGCCGAGCTCCAAAGCCGCCATGAAGTTGCGGCCATTATCAGACACAACCATGCCTGGTTCTAGGTTGATGTAACGATCAGTGTGGGGGGGAAACTCCACACTGAACACAGGAGAAATGGGCAACAAGGAGGGGAGAGGCGCTCATAGGGTGATATATTAAAAAGAAGGTTGTTTAGGATGATTGAGCTTACGTTATATGGTTGTGCTAATAGGCACAACACTAGTATGCAAAGGTGGAAAAGGTCCCTGGGAGGTAAGTAATACTATTGGAAAGGATGGGGCCCACGTGGAAATCCACACCCTCAATGAAGACACTTTGTCGGCGCAACTGAACGACCAATCTGATAGGAATTAAAACGTATATTTATTCAAGGATGACAAAGTGTTTCGGAGCTTGCAAAACTCCTTTTTCAAGTCTAAAAACATATATACATGTACGTCTGTATACACATATTATGATAAGGTGTAATTTAACATAGTTAAATTGCAAGATGGGAGAAAAACAGCGACCAAATCACGATAACATAAAAAACTAAAATATATCTATAAAAAGAAATTCAACATCAGATATATATCAATTGGTATAATTAACTGTGCTGAGTGAGAAGTCCAATTAGATTAGCATAAATAATGTTATGCCATGGCTGAATTGGCACCAAGAGTGCACGTATAAAAATAAATAAATGCATGATTAAAACCATTAATTATTAAAATAATTATTTGTACTGTATTGGTTTGATTTGACACATCCGTTATATACACATCCATTAATTTAATAAGGTATTTTTACATCTAACATCTCATTGAGATATATACACCAATACAGTACACATAATTATTTGATTAATTTAATCAAATTAATGTTTTTAATCATGTATTCATTTATTTTTATATATGTACTCTTGGTGCCAATTCAGCCATGGCATAACATTATTTATGCTAATCTAATTGGACTTCTCATTCAGCACAGTTAATTATACCAATTGATATACAGTGGATATAAAAAGTCTACACACCCCTATTAAAATGTCAGGTTTCTGTGCTGTAAAAAGATGAGACAAAGATAAATCATTTCAGAACTTTTTCCACCTTTAATGTGACCCATATATTGTACAACTCAATTGAAAAACAAACTAAAATCTTTTAGGTAGAGGGAAGAAAAAAATATAAAAATAAAATAATATGGTTGCATAAGTGTGCACACCCTTAAACTAATACTTTGTTGAAGCACCTTTTGATTTTATTACAGCACTCAGTCTTTTTGGGTATGAGTCTATCAGCATTGCACATTTTGACTTGGCAAGATTTGCCCACTCTTCTTTGCAAAAAACACTCCAAATCTGTCAGATTGCGAGGGCATCTCCTGTGCACAGCCCTCTTCAGATCACCCCACAGATTTTTTTTATCGGATTCAGGTCTGGGCTCTGGCTGGGCCATTCCAAAACTTTAATCTTCTTCTGGTGAAGCCATTCCTTTGTTGATTTGGATGTATGCTTTGGGTCATTGTCAAGCTGAAAGATAAAGTTCCTCTTCATGTTCAGCTTTCTAGCAGAAGCCTGAAGATTTTTGCCAATATTGACTGGTATTTGGAACTAAGGCCCCAGTTCCAGCTGAAGAAAAACAGCCCCAAACCATGATGCTGCCACCACCATGCTTCACTGTGGGTATGGTGTTCTTTTGGTGATGTGCAGTGTTGTTTTTGGGCCAAACATATCTTTTGGAATTATGGCCAAAAAGTTCAACCTTGGTTTCATCAGACCATAACACCTTTTCCCACATGCTTTTGGGAGACCTCAGATGTGTTTTTGCAAAATGTAGCCTGGCTTGGATGTTTTTCTTCATAAGAAACAGCTTTTGTCTTGCCACTCTACCCCATAGCCCAGACATATGAAGAATACGGGAGATTGTTGTCACATGTACCACACAGCCAGTACTTGCCAGGTATTCCTGCAGCTCCTTTAATGTTGCTGTAGGCCTCTTGGTAGCCTTCCAGACCAGTTTTCTTCTCGTATTTTTATAAATTTTGGAGGGATGTCCAGTTCTTGGCAATGTCACTGTTGTGCCATATTTTCTTCACTGTGTTCCATGGTATATCTAATGCCTTGGAAATTATTTTGTACCCTTCTCCTGACTGATACCTTTTAACAATGAGATCCCTCTGATGCTTTGGAAGCTCTCTGTGGACCATGGCTTTTGCTGTGGGAATGCGACTAAGAAAATTTCAGGAAAGACCAACTAGAGCAGCTCAACTTTATTTGGGGTTAATCAGAGGCACTTTACATGATGGCAGGTGTATGCTGACTCCTATTTAACATGATTTTGAATGTGATTGCTTAATTCTGAACACAGCTACATCCCCAGTTATAAGAGGGTTTGCACACTTATGCAACCATATTTTTTTTTTTTTGTTTTCTTCCCTCCACCTAAAAGATTCCAGTTTGTTTTTCAATTGAGTGGTACAGTTTATAGGTCACATTAAAGGTGGAAAAAGTTCTAAATCTCATCTTTTTACATTCAAAGAAACCTGACATTTTAACAGGGGTGTGTAGACTTTTTATATACACTGTATATCTGATGTTGAATTTCTTTTTAAATATATATATATATATATTTGTTTTTAATGTTATCGTGATTTAGTCGCTGTTTTTCTCCCATCTTGCAATTTAACTATGGTAAATGACACCTTATCATAATATGTGTACAGGGTGGGCCATTTATATGGATACACCTTAATAAAATGGGAATGGTTGGTGATATTAACTTCCCGTTTGTGGCACATTAGTATATGTGAGGGGGGAAACTTTTCAAGATGGGTGGTGACCATGGTGGCCATTTTGAAGTCGGCCATTTTGAATCCAACTTTTGTTTTTTCAATAGGAAGAGGGTCATTTGACACATAAAACTTATTGGGAATTTCACAAGAAAAACAATGGTGTGCTTGGTTTTAACGTAACTTTATTCTTTCATGAGTTATTTACAAGTTTATGACCACTTACAAAATGTGTTCAATGTGCTGCCCATTGTGTTGGATTGTCAATGCAACCCTCTTCTCCCACTCTTCACACACTGATAGCAACACCGCAGGAGAAATGCTAGCACAGGCTTCCAGTATCCGTAGTTTCAGGTGCTGCACATCTCGTATCATCTGAAGGCAATCGTCTATGCTGTGAAGATACGAGATGTACAGCACCTGAAACTACGGATACTGGAAGTCTGTGCTAGCATTTCTCCTGCGGTGTTGCTATCAGTGTGTGAAGAGTGGGAGAAGAAGGTTGCATTGACAATCCAACACAATGGGCAGCACATTGAACACATTTTATAAGTGGTCAGAAACTTGTAAATAACTCATGAAAGAATAAAGTTACGTTAAAACCAAGCACACCATTGTTTTCAAAATGGCCGACTTTAAAATGGCCGCCATGGTCACCACCCATCTTGAAAAGTTTCCCCCCTCACATATACTAATATGCCACAAACAGGAAGTTAATATCACCAACCATTCCCATTTTATTAAGGTGTATCCATATAAATGGCCCACCCTGTATACAGACGTACATGTATATATGTTTTTTAGACTTCAAAAAGGAGTTTTGTAAGCTCCGAAACGTGTTGTCATCCTTGAATAAATAGAAGTTTTAATTCCTATCCGCCTTTGCGCAGACAAAGTGTCTTCATTGAGGGTGTGGATTTCCACGTGGGCCCCATCCTTTCCAATATTACTGAACACAGGAGGGAAGGGCAACAGTAACTGGGCCTGGAAACTAGGGAAGAAACAGGTCACCTCCTAGACAACCCTAATCCGGGCCCTGACTACCTGTCAATATGAATAGACCTTGAAGGTAGGAGTATTCATAAGCAGGATACCTAGGCCCTGATTTCCCTATAAGGCCCTGGAATAAGTATAGGACCAGAGACAACCCATTCCTCCCCAGATGGACGAATGGAAGTCTCTGGCCCAGATACAACAACAGGGAATAAAACAAATACAAACAAACGTGACACTTACCTTCTGTAGAGATGGAAGAACAGGAACATCAGCGAGGATCTCACACCAGCTCAGCCAAACCCAAATGAAGCTATCTACCGCATAGTCAGAAGGGTGGGGTCAGACTATAAAGGGTAGAAGTGATGACCACTGAGGAACAGCTCAAAAAAGGGAAGTGGTCATTAACCCTATCAACACTGAATAAAGAGAAATCAAAGAGGCTGTTAGATTCCTCCACGCTCAGCCAATCTCCTTGATTTCCTTACATCAGTCACCTGAGGGACCGTGACAGTTGAGTGGCGAGAGCCACAGTTCAGTCTGGTCCCTTATACTCTGCCACTGCGCTGCGGCGGTGTGCTGTTTGTAACCTAAACATATTAGTTTCAGCAAGGCCTGTTGCTTCCTCACTGCAGTGCTACACTACTTC
Organism: Bufo bufo; assembly: GCF_905171765.1. Taxonomy (NCBI): domain Eukaryota; kingdom Metazoa; phylum Chordata; class Amphibia; order Anura; family Bufonidae; genus Bufo; species Bufo bufo. Next base: position 380,459,356 of record NC_053393.1, on the reverse strand, counting down.
TAGCTACTGACTGATGGCTGACTGGTGCTGCAAGATGAGAATTCAGAGGTGGAAGTGGAGGAGGAGGTGGAGAAGTGGGGGGGGGGGGGTTGCAGCCACTAATTTAGGTGGTGGTGGAAATCCTGATGGAAGTAGGGCCCGCAATCCTTGGTGTCGGTAGCACCTGTGCCATCCCAGTTTACGACTCGCTCCCGACCTCCAGAACGTTCACCCAGTGTGCCATCAGGGAAATCTAGTGTCCCTGGCCACAAGCACTTGTCCATGTGTCAGTTATTAAGTGGACCTTCCTAATAACTGCGTTGGTCAGAGCACGGGTGATGTTACGGGATACATGCTGGTGTAAGGCGGGGATGGCTCACCGGGAAAAATAGTGGCGGCTGGGCACTAGGTAACGAGGGACCGCCGCCGCCATCAGGCTGCGGAAAGCCTCAGTGTCCACAAGCCTAAATGGCAACATTTCCATGGCCAGCAATTTCGAAAGGTGCGCAATTAGTGCTATGGCCTGTGGGTGGGTGGCTGGGTATTTGCGCTTTCATTCTAAGGCCTGGGGTACGGACATCTGTATGCTGCGTTGGGACACAGAAGTGAATATGCTAGCTGATGGTGCTTGTGAAGGTCCAGGTGCAGGGCGGGAGGCATCCGGGCCTGCGTCTTGGACAGGGGATTGTCCAGCACACAGGGGAAGAGGAGGGAGTGGTGTGAACCGCAGACACCGATTGTGGACCCAGGCGTTCAGCCCACCTATTAGGGTGCTTTGATGCCATGTGGCGGATCATGCTGGTGGTGGTGAGGTTGCTAGTGTTCTCATCTCTGCTCAATTTGGTACGGCACAGGTTGCAAATGACAATTTTTTTATCGTACGCACTCTCCTCAAAAAAGCGCCAGACTGCGTAACACCTACCCCTTGACAAGGGAGATTGCCGCAAGGGGGTGCTCCGGGGAACAATTGTGGGCCTGTTTGGTGTGGCCCGCCTTCTCCCTTTTGCCACCCCACTGCCTCTTCCAGTGCTGTGGATCCCTCCCCCTCTGTACTGCTGTCCTCGCTTGGCTTGCCACCTTCCCAGGTTGGGTCAGTGATTTCATCTTCCACCACCTCCTCTTCCACTTCCTCACTCTGATCCTCTTCCTGACTTGTTGACCTAACAACAACCTCACTTATTGACAACTGTGTCTCATCCTCATGATAAACCTCTTGAGACACTAAATTGCCATTGACTTATTGGCAACTGTGTCTCAACATCATTATCCACCTCGTGAACACCACTAACTGCCGTTCCCCACTTTCATCTTCTTCTGACTGTGGAAGCTCAAGAGTTTGGGCATCAGTGCACACAATCTCATGTCCCTCTTCAAGCGGGATGGCCAGAGGCCCAAATCAAAGAATGGCGATGAAAAGAGCTCCTCGGAATATCCGAGTGTGGGATCACTTGTTTGTCAAGACTCACCATGGTGGGAGGAAGGAGGATCAGGGTGAGGATTCTGTTTACCAGACTCTTGGCTACTGAGACTGGACTTTGTGGAAGACAAGGGGGTGCTTCTGCCTGCAACATCAGCAGCACGGCCACTTCCCTGTCCTTTACTGCTCGCCTTCTGCATATTAAATGGTATATATGCTTGCAAGTATGTCACACGTATAGTAGCGCAGGTTTAGTAAGTGTATGCGCAAATAAATTAAACCTAATGTCACTGATATTTAGGATGTGCAAACGTTATACAGGAGTTGTAGTGCAGGTAACGTCACTGCCAGCAGCAGCGAAAAAATTATATTGAATGTCACTGATATTTAGGATGCGCAAACGTTATACAGGAGATGTAGCGCAGGTAATGTCTCTGCTGTCACCAGCGGCTAATAAAAAATTACAGGGAATGTCACAGCTATTTGGGATGCGAAAATGTTATATAAGAGATGTAGCGCAGGTAATGCCGCTGTCTCTAGCGGCGAAAAAATTTAACTGAATGTCACTGATATTTATGATGCGCAAACATTATACAGGAGATGTAGCGCAGGTAATGTCGCTGCTGTCACCAGCGGCTAATAAAAAATTACAGGGAATATCACTGATATTTATGATGCGCAAATGTTATACAGGTGATGTAGCGCAGGTAATGTCGCTGCTGTCACCAGCAGCTAATACAAAATTACAGGGAATATCGCTGATATTTGTGATGTGCAAACGTTATGCAGCATCTTCGGAAAAAGTACACTGGATATCACAGATATTTTTAGGATGTGCAAACGTCATACAGGAGATGTAACGCAGGTAATGTCACTGTCCGCAGCGGACACCATATAAGGAAAAAGTACACCAGATGTCACAGATATTTTTAGGTTGCGCACACGTTACACAGGAGATGTAGCGCAGATAATGTCGCTGTCTGCAGCGGCCAAACAATTGCAAACTATTTAGCGCAGGTTGCGCTAAACATATATATATTACTGCCAGATACAACAATGGTCCTTAAAAGAACTTTTGGGTCTCTAACACCAACCCTGCCTAACAAAAAAATAAAATTCAATTCCCTACACTATCTGTCCCTTCTTCAGCACAGCTCTCCCTGACTAAGACTGGCCAAACCACGTGTCATCGGGTGCTTAATAGCACCCGATGACGCGTTCCAGCCAGCCAATCACTGTAATGCCAGTAACCGACATGGCCAACAAACGTGCGGGGAGGAGACTCGAGCATCTCGCTCAAGCACACGCGGTATTCTGCCGAACACCGCCATGTGCCGAGCATCGTGATGCTCGAGCTGAACTGGTATTCGGCCGAGCATGCTCGATCAACACTAGTGGGTACTGAAATGCCATGCATTTGCATGTAAACTACTGTTTGGGTACGCTGCAGGATTCAGAAGGGACAGACCACCTTCTGGCCTTTGTAGTGCAGATTTTGATGGATTGGTTTATGGGTGGTATTTTCTGACAACTTCCGTATTTTTCGCCCTATAAGACACACTGGCCCATAAGATGCACCTAGGTTTTAGAGAAGGACAATGAGAAAAAAATATTTTTCATTAGACCTAAGATCAGATCAGCAATCAGACCCCCAATATTAATCCGACCTCAGCTCACAGCCCCAATCAGATCCCCAATGTTAATAAGACCTCAGATCAGAGCCCAATATAAAGAAGACCCCCAATCAGACCTCAGATGAGACCCCCATGCCTCATATCAGCCCCTAGCCATATGTGATCAGCCCCCAGCCATAATTCAGCAGCCCCCAGCTTCAGATCATAAAATAAACAACTTACCTCTCCTGCTCCTGGACGCCGCTCCTCACCGCCCGCGCTCTTCTTCCTCCTGCTGTCGGCTGTGCTGTGAACCGGCACGCACAGTGTGAGGTCACAGAGCGCCCCTCACGCTGTGCGCAGCCACTGCACAGCCAACAGCTGAGGACCAGGAAGCGGTGAGTACAGAGCCTTCACCACTTCCCGGTCCTCCGATACTAATGAGCGCTTCCATAATGGAAGCACTCATTAGTATTCACCCCATAAAACGCAGGGACATTTTTCCCCACTTTCGGAGGGGGGGGGGGGGGGGGTGCGTCTTATGGGGTGAAAAATATGGTACTTTTTTTTCTCTCGATAGAGCTGTGTGAAGGCTTCATTTTTTGCTGGATGAGTAGCTGCTATCATTGGTACTAGTTTGTGGTACATACGACTCTTTGATCACTATTTATTTAGCTTTTTAGGAAGCAGAATAACGAAAAGGCAGTAATTCTGCCATTGCTTTTTGGGTTTTGTTATTGCCACAATAACAAAACTCAAAAAGCAATGGCAGAATTACTGCACACACCATGTGGAAATAAATGAAAACTTTACTTTTCTGGTCAGTACGATTACAGCGATACCAATTTTATATAGGTTTTTTTTGTTAAATTTTTTTGTATTTTACCACTTTTATACAGAACGTTTTCGAACCAAAAATCATGTTTTTTCATCACCATTTTCTGAAAGCCATTTTTTTCTGATGATGGCCTTGTGTGAGAGCTCGTTTTTTGCAGGACAAGGTGGCGTTTTCATTAATACCATTTTGTTTGAAATCTCTTTTTATTAGATAAACAAAGATCATAATACAATAAATCAAATCAAATCAAAGTTGAGTGAGTCACCTCATTATGAAAGCAGATAGACATCATCAAGGGCAAAGCCAGACAATACACGTAAGTACGAGGTAATCACTCATCTGAGACCACCAATCTCATTAGACAAGTGATCTTACAGGTATAATAGTATTGTACAAAACAAGTGAACAGAGTGTCGTCGCAAAATCTACGACACAACTTCTTCTTTTGTGTGGCTCCAAATCAGAAACGGCTCTAACACTGTGTCACCTCACTCAGCAAGCTATAGTCCGTATAATGTTTGAGAGCAAAAAATTTAGCTTAACGTAATAGCGAAAAGGGGTCAGCGTGTACATCTTGCCTCTTATAGGTTAAGTAGTGCCCGGTTGCAATGAGTTTAAGTATTCCGCTCTATAGTGCAGCCAAGGCTGCCAGATCTGTAGAAAATGGTCTCTGTTATGGTACGTCCATCCAATCAGTTCCTCCATTTGACATATCTGGTGGACCCTATCTCTCCACATATCTAGGGTAGGGGGATCCACTGATCTCCATTTCATAGGAATCAGGAGTTTAGCAGCCATCAACAAGTGTGTGGTTAGGTTATGTTTTCCAGGGCGAAAAGCTAGGGTAGGTAGCCAGAGCAGTATCAACTGAGCTGTAAGCTTCAAAGACGTGCTACAAATCGAATTTATAGTACTCTCGACCTCCGCCCAGAACTTACGAATGCCCGTACACGTCCACCAGATATGAGAAATGGAGCCAGTGGTAGTATTACATCGCCAACACAAATCTGTGGAGAGCAGCTGGATTTTATATAGAAATTCAGGTGTTCTATACCTTTAACTGAGTTTTCTTGTATTTTTATACATTTAGAAAAGCCATGCGAACACTTTTGGATCCATTTCCTATCCGCTTCATCTAAAGTAAGTTGCAGTTCCTTCTCCCAGTCAGCTAACCATGGCGGGGCCTTGGAGTCCCTGGTACTAAGGATTTGTCTGTAAATGAGAGTGGTGCATTTGTGAGGCAAATGTGGGAGTAAGACAAAGTTTTCCAGCCACGTTGGGTCTACTGAGGGGACTATCTCGGAAGACTTAAACTGTCTACACATGGACTCAAAATCATTTCTCTGGACAAAGTTTTTTCCCAGGTCTATATCACCTGAAAGGGTGCTGAAGTAATCAATAGAATCATCGAGTTTCCTTAACTCTTCCAATCTATGGTTTGACAGTGAAAGCCATATATCAGAGGGATGTTCAATTTGGGGGCACAAAAGGGTGGGTAGAACTGAGATGGGAGCTAAAGGGGAGATCCTGTTTTGCCCTGAGTTGAGTTCTTTTGATCTATGACAGGTGTGTAACACACCTCTGGTGAGCACACTATCAATTTTGGTCTCTCTCCCGGATCTCCTAGGTAGCCATATTCCATGAAACGTGCCTTTGCCTAAGAGGGCCAACTCCAGATCAATGTGCAAATATTGAGATTCACTCCTAGCCAGTGAAAGCCATCTTTCTAGGTTAATAGCTTGTACATAGGTTGGAAGATCCGGGAGGGAAATACCTCCCTGTTTTTTCCTGCGTGAGAGCAAGCGGAAGGACATTCTAGGGTGACCTCCATTCCAAAGGTATTTACTCATGATTGATTGAACTTTATTTATATAGCTATTAGGGATAATTATGGGAAGGGCTCTGAGGGTGTACATAAGTAATGGGAGAATATAGGTGGTCAGGACATTCTTTCTACCTAACCAAGTGAGCAACGGCGAGGAGCTTTTTGAGAGGATGGACGTCACTTTTGAGAGTAAAGGAGGGAAATTAAGCTTAAATAAAAGTTTGGGATCTATTGGGATCATGACACCCAGATATTTGATTGCCTGCGGAGGCCACTTAAATGGAGTGAGGGTTTTAACTCTACTACGTAGGGCAGGTGATAGAGAGATACCTAAGGCTTCCGACTTATCAAAGTTTATCTTAAAGTTCGAGAGTTGACTAAAAGATTCAAATATCTGCATAACCTCCGGCAAAGCCTCCTCAGGGTTAGACATAAAGAGCAGGAGATCGTCTGCGAAAGCTGCCATCTTGTGACTGAACTTCCCCAAACTCACACCCTTAATCACCGGGGATTGGCGAAACTTTAATAACAAGGTCTCTAGGACGAGAATAAACAGGGTGGGAGAAAGCGGGCAGCCCTGTCGGGTGCCATTTTTAATTTGGAAGGCGTCCGATAGGGTCCCATTCACCATTACTCTTGCAGAAGGTGCCGAGTATAGAGTGAATATGGTTTTAATAAAATCTTCTGGAAAGCCGAATGCATCTAATGCTCTTTCCATATAGCTCCAACTGACCCTATCGAACGCCTTCTCAGCATCCGTGCCTAGGAGCACCAAAGGGGACTTGGTTTTGATAGCGTGCGTAATCACATGTACCACTCTACCGATATTGTGTCTGCCCTCCCTACCCATTAATACCATTTTGGGGTACATACAACTTTTTGATCGCTTGATATTTTTGGGAGACGAGTTAACCAAAAAATGTCTGTTCTGGCATACATTCAATTTTTTTTTTTTACAGTGTTCACCTGACGGGGTAGATCCTGTGATATTTGCACAGAACAGGTCGTTATGGACGCGGCAATGCCAAATATGCCTATTTTTTTTTTCTTTCGTTTTACACAAAATATTTTTGAAAAGAATGTGTCACCATTTTCTGAGAGACATTTTTTCCTTTTATTTTTATTTTAAATGTCTTCATGAGGGGAAAGGGGTTCTTTTTTTTACGTGAAACTTTCTTTTATTTTTATAAGACTTATTTCATTTTCATCCCTCAGAGGACTTCAACTTTTGAGGTTCTGATCCCTTCTACAATGCATTACAATACGTAGTATCTGAATGCATTGTGACTGTCAGTATTACCTGTGGCTTGGGCCTCATTGGCCTCTATAGCTGGCAGGCCCTGAAGCCTTATATAAGTAGTGTTGAGCGAACTTCTGTTTTAAGTTCGGCGTCTAAAGTTCGGCTTCCGGTTAGCGGAGAATCCCGATATGGATTCTGAATTCCGTTGTGGTCCGTGGTAGCGGAATCAATAATGGCCGATTATTGATTCCGCTACCACGGACCACAAAGGAATTCGGAATCCATATCGGGATTCTCCGCTAACTGGAAGCCGAACTTTAGACGCCGAACTTAAAACAGAAGTTCGCTCAACACTACTTATAAGGCCTCGGGATGCAATAAGGCTCCGATGGGTTAAGAAAGGGAGCGGCTTCCCTATCCCTTAGATGCCACGGTCAGCATCCGGCATCAGAGTTTTCACTGATGGCAGTAACAGCTAGACCTCTGTACTGATCGAGCAAACACAGCTACTCTGCCTGTCGAATCGGTGCGCCGTACATGTATGGCAGATTGCGGGGAGTGAGTTCCTGATGCACCGTACGTGTACAGCATGTGTCGGGAAGGGGTTAAAGTCAGTGGTAACTGTATACATTCCTGTGTACCAAGCTCCTGCTAGCAGCCAGTTTTAGGGGGAAGCTGATTTATTACTGCATATATGACACTTGTACATTGCAAAATACACAAAGTGTAGATAATAAACAGCAGCACTCCAGCAGTGTGTGAGTGCTGCTGTTTATTATCTACACTTTGCATGAGTAATTGAGAAGTGTGAGCCGAGCACCACCATTTTAACATAGCCATGATGCGCTGACTCCAGTGGATTGCAGTGCATGTGGCAGAGCCAACTCGGATGGGCTTCTATTTTGGCACATCGTGAAATATGATGTTCAGAATGACCGCCATATTTATGAAGCATCTGTTCCACTTTTTGCGACATAGAAGTCAGATGGAGTGCGTGAGGCAATTTGTTTTGCTGAAAAATTCTTTCACTTATTTAAAAAAAAAAATAGGAAATTCAGCAGAAATCTGGGCGTCATGTTTTGCATTCCTTGTCTGGGAGTGTTTAATGCACGTTTACTAGGAAAATGGTTGGGGCAGGGTGCCCATACTAACTTTTGCTATGTACGCCCATGGAAAGCATACATGTTTTTCTAATTCTGTATAAGATTTCTCACTATTTATTAATCTCTACAAAGCATGTGAATTAAAAAGGATGTTTTGCACATTAAAAAAAAAGTTTTTATATACAGCCACCAACGTAGACCTGCGTGTTTCCATGGTTGTGGACTACAAACAAAACCTGTGTTGTCTGATCCTGCAGTCATATTCCCATCTACTACTTGTAGGTATATGGAACGTCCATAGAAGAGAAGGGAGAGAGCTCCACACTTGCACTTTGGGGGTGGGCCGTTCTGGAGACACATCTGGGACCCGAATCTGTCTGAGGAGGACAAACCCCTTTAATGGCCAGACTTTTTTTTTTTTTTTCACATTGCCTTTATTGGAACTTTTCAGTTTTTCCAAATATAGAAAACATGAATAAATCTTGATCATGAAGTGTCCGAAGAATCTTATTTAACATATAATAAGACAACAATAAAACAAAAGGGGGAGAGAGAGCAGAAAGGGAGACTGGTTTCAGAATATGGGCTCATGCACATGGCCGTAGTTTTGGTCCGCATCCGATCCGCGTTTTTTGCGGATCGGATGCGGAACCATTCATCTCAGTGGGGCTGCAAAAGATGTGGACAGCTTACCCCTGTGCTGTCCGCATCCATAAGTCCGTTCCACGGCCCCACAAAAAAAAATAACATGTCCTATTCTTGTCTGTTGTGCAGACAAGGATAGGACATTTCTGCAGGAGTAAAAAATAAAATAAAAAATGGCGACATGCACTGGGCTGGGATCCGTGTTTTTCAGACCACAAAACACTTAAAGGGGTTTTGCCACTTAAGCAAATAGCATTTATTATGCAGAGAAAGTTTCCATGGTTACGACCACCCTGCAGTCCAGCAGCCTACGTGAGGTCTCACGGTCCCGGCCACCAGAGAGGCTGGCATTTTACCTAGTGTTCAAGCACGACCACCACTGCTGGATTACAGGGTGGTTGTAACCATGGAAACGAGCAGTGTATAATGTAATAGAAAAATGAATCCAGCCAGCAAAGGAAGCAATATGGATAATGACAATACATTAGTACATTAGTGTCTTTTATTAACATGTGTACATGATAAATGGATGCAGACAGGACACAACATTTATGTGCTGTCCACATTTTTTTGCGGCCCCATAGAAATTAATGGTTCCGCATTTGATCCGTAAAAAATGCAAACCAAAAATATGTTTGTTTGCATGAGGCCTAAGTGTGTATATACATATGTACATAGCTCTCAGTCACTGATAGTTAACCGGGGGCAGTCTTAAAGTGCTGTCTCACTTTAGCAAGTGGCATTGATCATGTAGAAGAGAAAGGTAATACAAGGCACTTACCAATGTATTGTGATTGTCCATATTGCCTGCTTTGCTGGCTGGATTCATTTTTCTCATGTAAGCTTGTACTTCTTCTATAGTGTACAAGCACAGCCATGCTGCTGGACTGCAGGGTGGTCGTAACCATGGAAACTTTCTCTGCATAATAAATGCTATTTGCTGAAGTGGCAAAACCCCTTTAAGGCCATGCGCATGAGCCCTACTCCAGCCAAGGCTGCTAAACTTTATGAAACAGATCTCCCTTAGGGTTCATGCACACGAACATATCAGGTTTGCGACCTGCAAAACACAGGTCCTGGCTGTGTGCATGCCACCATTTTTTTTTTCAAACTACAGTAGAAACATCTTTTTTGCGAGGCCATGGAACGGACATATGAATACAGATGGAAAATGAATGGGTCCGCATCCTATCCGCAAAAAAAAAAAGGGATCGGATGCAGACCGAACATACTGTCAAGTGCCTGAGCCCTTGTCTAACACTATACTATGCAATCTGTCATTAGATGTGGGTCCAGGCTACAGATATTGATGAGCTATCCTCCAGATAGTTAGGTCCATATATATTTGGACAGACACTAATTTTGTTTTTATTACCGGTTTACAAAAACATATTCTAGTTATATAACTTGAGTCCAGACTTTTAGCTTTCATTTGAGGGTATCCACATTAAAATTAAATAAAGGGTTTAGGAGTTTCAGCTTTTAAAGGAGCCAAAAGTAATTGGACAATTGACTCAAAGGCTGTTTCACAAGCAGGTGTGGGCAATTCCTTCATTATTTTATTCTCAATTAAGCACATAAAAGGCGTGGAGTTTATTTGAGCTGTGGTGCTAGCATTTTGAAGATTTTGCTGAGAAGTAAACATGCGGTCAAAGAGCTCTCCATGCAGGTGAAACAAGCCATCCCTTATCTCCGAAAACAGAAAAAACCCATCCGAGAAATTGCTACACTATTAGGAGGGGCAAAATCTACAGTTTGGTCCATCCTGAGAAAGAAAGCATCGGTGACCTCAACAATGCAAAAAGACCTGGACGCCCACAGAAGACAACAGTGGTGGATGATTGCAGAATAATTACCATGGTGAAGAGAAACCCCTTAACCACCTCCGGACCGCCTAACGCAGGATCGCGTTCCGGAGGTGGCAGCCCTGCGCAGAGTCACGCATATATGCGTCATCTCGCGATGGGCGAGATTTCCTGTGAACGCGCGCACACAGGCGCGCGCGCGCTCACAGGAACGGAAGGTAAGAGAGTTGATCTCCAGCCTGCCAGCGGCGATCGTTCGCTGGCAGGCTGGAGATGTGTTTTTTTTAACCCCTAACAGGTATATTAGACGCTGTTTTGATAACAGCGTCTAATATACCTGCTACCTGGTCCTCTGGTGGTCCCCTTTGTTTGGATCGACCACCAGAGGACACAGGTAGCTCAGTAAAGTCCCACCAAGCACCACTACACTACACTACACCCCCCCCCGTCACTTATTAACCCCTTATTAGCCCCTGATCACCCCATATAGACTCCCTGATCACCCCCCTGTCATTGATCACCCCCCTGTCATTGATTACCCCCCTGTAAAGCTCCATTCAGATGTCCGCATGATTTTTACGGATCCACTGATAGATGGATCGGATCCGCAAAACGCATCCGGACGTCTGAATGAAGCCTTACAGGGGCGTGATCAATGACTGTGGTTATCACCCCATATAGACTCCCTGATCACCCCCCTGTCATTGATTACACCCCTGTCATTGATCAACCCCCTGTAAAGCTCCATTCAGACGTCCGCATGATTTTTACGGATCCACTGATGGATAGATCGGATCCGCAAAACGCATCCGGACGTCTGAATGAAGCCTTACAGGGGCGTGATCAATGACTGTGGTGATCACCCCATATAGACTCCCTGATCACCCCCCTGTAAAGCTCCATTCAGACGTCCGCATGATTTTTACGGATGCACTGATAGATGGATCCGATCCGCAAAACGCATCCGGACGTCTGAATGAAGCCTTACAGGGGCATGATCAATGACTGTGGTGATCACCCCATATAGACTCCCTGATCACCCCCCTGTAAAGCTCCATTCAGATGTCCGCATGATTTTTACGGATGCACTGATAGATGGATCCGATCCGCAAAACGCATCCGGACGTCTGAATGAAGCCTTACAGGGGCGTGATCAATGACTGTGGTGATCACCCCATATAGACTCCCTGATCACCCCCCTGTCATTGATCACCCCCCTGTAAAGCTCCATTCAGATGTCCGCATGATTTTTACGGATGCACTGATAGATGGATCCGATCCGCAAAACGCATCCGGACGTCTGAATGAAGCCTTACAGGGGCATGATCAATGACTGTGGTGATCACCCCATATAGACTCCCTGATCACCCCCCTGTCATTGATTACCCCCCTGTAAAGCTCCATTCAGATGTCCGCATGATTTTTACGGATGCACTGATAGATGGATCGGATCCGCAAAACGCATCCGGACGTCTGAATGAAGCCTTACAGGGGAGTGATCAATGACTGTGGTGATCACCCCATATAGACTCCCTGATCACCCCCCTGTCATTGATTACCCCCCTGTAAAGCTCCATTCAGATGTCCGCATGATTTTTACGGATGCACTGATAGATGGATCGGATCCGCAAAACGCATCCGGACGTCTGAATGAAGCCTTACAGGGGCGTGATCAATGACTGTGGTGATCACCCCATATAGACTCCCTGATCAACCCCCCTGTCATTGATCAACCCCCCTGTCATTGATCAACCCCCCTGTCATTGATCAACCCCCCTGTCATTGATCAACCCCCCTGTCATTGATCACCCCTCTGTAAGGCTCCATTCAGATATTTTTTTGGCCCAAGTTAGCAGAATTTTTTTTATTTTTTTTTACAAAGTCTCATATTCCACTAACTTGTGTCAAAAAATAAAATCTCACATGAACTCACCATACCCCTCACGGAATCCAAATGCGTAAAATTTTTTAGACATTTATATTCCAGACTTCTTCTCACGCTTTAGGGCCCCTAGAATGCCAGGGCAGTATAAATACCCCACATGTGACCCCATTTCAGAAAGAAGACACCCCCAGGTATTCCGTGAGGGGCATATTGAGTCCATGAAAGATTGAAATTTTTGTCCCAAGTTAGCGGAACGGGAGACTTTGTGAGAAAAAAAATTAATAAATCAATTTCCGCTAACTTGTGCCAAAAAAAAAAAAATTTCTATGAACTCGCCATGCCCCTCATTGAATACCTTGGGGTGTCTTCTTTCCAAAATGGGGTCACATGTGGGGTATTTATACTGCTCTGGCATTCTAGGGGCCCCAAAGCGTGAGAAGAAGTCTGGTATCCAAATGTCTAAAAATGCCCTCCTAAAAGGAATTTGGGCACCTTTGCGCATCTAGGCTGCAAAAAAGTGTCACACATCTGGTATCGCCGTACTCAGGAGAAGTTGGGGAATGTGTTTTGGGGTGTCATTTTACATATACCCATGCTGGGTGAGAGAAATATCTTGGTCAAATGCCAACTTTGTATAAAAAAATGGGAAAAGTTGTCTTTTGCCAAGATATTTCTCTCACCCAGCATGGGTATATGTAAAATGACACCCCAAAACACATTCCCCAACTTCTCCTGAATACGGCGATACCACATGTGTGACACTTTTTTGCAGCCTAGGTGGGCAAAGGGGCCCATATTCCAAAGAGCACCTTTAGGATTTCACAGGTCATTTACCTACTTACCACACATTAGGGCCCCTGGAAAATGCCAGGGCAGTATAACTACCCCACAAGTGACCCCATTTTGGAAAGAAGACACCCCAAGGTATTCCGTGAGGGGCATGGCGAGTTCCTAGAATTTTTTATTTTTTGTCACAAGTTAGTGGAAAATGCTTATTTTTTTTTTTTTTTTTTCATACAAAGTCTCATATTCCACTAACTTGTGACAAAAAATAAAAAGTTCCATGAACTCACTATGCCCATCAGCGAATACCTTGGGGTCTCTTCTTTCCAAAATGGGGTCACTTGTGGGGTAGTTATACTGCCCTGGCATTCTAGGGGCCCAAATGTGTGGTAAGGAGTTTGAAATCAAATTCTGTAAAAAATGACCTGTGAAATCCGAAAGGTGCTCTTTTGAATATGGGCCCCTTTGCCCACCTAGGCTGCAAAAAAGTGTCACACATCTGGTATCTCCGTAATCGGGAGAAGTTGGGGAATGTGTTTTGGGGTGTCATTTTACATATACCCATGCTGGGTGAGAGAAATATCTTGGCAAAAGACAACTTTTCCCATTTTTTTATACAAAGTTGGCATTTGACCAAGATATTTATCTCACCCAGCATGGGTATATGTAAAAAGACACCCCAAAACACATTCCTCAACTTCTCCTGAATACAGAGATACCAGATGTGTGACACTTTTTTGCAGCCTAGGTGGGCAAAGGGGCCCACATTCCAAAGAGCACCTTTCGGATTTCACAGGTCATTTACCTACTTACCACACATTTGGGCCCCTAGAATGCCAGGGCAGTATAACTACCCCACAAGTGACCCCATTTTGGAAAGAAGAGACCCCAAGGTATTCGCTGATGGGCATAGTGAGTTCATGGAAGTTTTTATTTTTTGTCACAAGTTTGTGGAATATGAGACTTTGTATGAAAAAAAAAAAAAAAAAAAAAATCATCATTTTCCACTAACTTGTGACAAAAAATAAAAAATTCTAGGAACTCGCCATGCCCCTCACAGAATACCTTGGGGTGTCTTCTTTCCAAAATGGGGTCACTTGTGGGGTAGTTATACTGCCCTGGTATTCTAGGGGCCCAAATGTGTGGTAAGGAGTTTGAAATCAAATTCAGGAAAAAATGAGGAGTGAAATCCGAAAGGTGCTCTTTGGAATATGGGCCCCTTTGCCCACCTAGGCTGCAAAAAAGTGTCACACATCTGGTATCCCCGTACTCAGGAGAAGTTGAGGAATGTGTTTTGGGGTGTCTTTTTACATATACCCATGCTGGGTTAGATAAATATCTTGGTCAAATGCCAACTTTGTATAAAAAAATGGGAAAAGTTGTCTTTTGCCAAGATATTTCTCTCACCCAGCATGGGTATATATAAAATGACACCCCAAAACACATTCCCCACCTTCTCCTGAGTACGGAGATACCAGATGTGTGACACTTTTTTGCAGCCTAGGTGGGCAAAGGGGCCCATATTCCAAAGAGCACCTTTCGGATTTCACAGGTCATTTTTTACAGAATTTGATTTCAAACTCCTTACCACACATTTGGGCCCCTAGAATGCCAGGGCAGTATAACTACCCCACAAGTGACCCCATTTTAGAAAGAAGAGACCCCAAGGTATTCGCTGATGGGCATAGTGAGTTCATAGAACTTTTTATTTTTTGTCACAAGTTAGTGGAATATGAGACTTTGTAAGAAAAAAAAAAAAAAAAAAAAAAAATCATAATTTTCCGCTAACTTGTGACAAAAAATAAAAAGTTCTATGAACTCACTATGCCCATCAGCGAATACCTTAGGGTGTGTACTTTCAGAAATGGGGTCATTTGTGGGGTGTTTGTACTGTCTGGCCATTGTAGAACCTCAGGAAACATGACAGGTGCTCAGAAAGTCAGAGCTGCTTCAAAAAGCGGAAATTCACATTTTTGTACCATAGTTTGTAAACGCTATAACTTTTACCCAAACCATTTTTTTTTTACCCAAACATTTTTTTTTTATCAAAGACATGTAGAACTATAAATTTAGAGCAAAATTTCTATATGGATGTCGTTTTTTTTGCAAAATTTTACAACTGAAAGTGAAAAATGTCATTTTTTTGCAAAAAAATCGTTAAATTTCGATTAATAACAAAAAAAGTAAAAATGTCAGCAGCAATGAAATACCACCAAATGAAAGCTCTATTAGTGAGAAGAAAAGGAGGTAAAATTCATTTGGGTGGTAAGTTGCATGACCGAGCAATAAACGGTGAAAGTAGTGTAGGTCAGAAGTGTAAAAAGTGGCCTGGTCTTTCAGGGTGTTTAAGCTAGGGGGGCTGAGGTGGTTAACAACAGCCAACCAAGTGAACAACACTCTCCGGGATATAGGCGTATCAATATCCAAATCTACCATAAAGAGAAGACTGCATTAAGTAAATACAGAGGGTCCACTGCACGGTGCAAGCCACTCATAAGCCTCAAGAATAAGAAGGCTAGATTAGACTTTGCTAAAAAAAAAAACATCCTAAAACACCAGCACACTTCTGGAAGAACATTCTTTGGACAGATGAAACCAAGATCAACCTCTACCAGAATGATGGAAAGAAAAAAGTATGGCAAAGGCATTGTACAGCTCATGATCCAAAGCATACCACATCATCTGTAAAACATGGCGGAGGCAGTGTGATGACTTGGGCATGCATGGCTGCCAGTGGCACTGGGTCCCTAGTGTTTATTGATGATGTGACACAGGACAGAAGCAGCCAGATGAATTCTGGGGTTTTCAGAGACATACTGTGTGCTCAAATCCAGCCAAACTGATTGGTCGGTGCGTTTCATAATACAGATGGACAATGACCCAAAACATAAAGCCAAAGCAACCCAGGAGTTTATTAAAGCAAAGAAGTGGAATATTTGTGAATGGCCAAGTCAGTCACCGGATCTGAACCCAATAGAGCAATTCACTTGTCAAAGACTAAACTTTAGACAGAAAGGCCACAAACAAACAGCAACTGAAAACCGCTGCAGTAAAGGCCTGGCAGAGCATTAAAAAGGGGGAAACAGTGTCTGGTGATGTCCATGAGCTCAAGACTTCAGGCAGTCAATGCCAACAAAGGGTTTTCAACCAAGTATTAGAAATTAACATTTTAAAATTATTTAATTTGTCCAATTACTTTTGCCCCTTTGAAATGAAGGGATTAAGTTAAAAAAACAAAAACAGCTTTAGGCTACTTTCACACTAGCGTTCGGGTGTCCGCTCGTGCGCACCGTTTGAAGGGGCTCACGAGCGGCCCCGAACGCATCCGTCTGGCCCCAATGCATTCTCAATGGATGCGGATCCACTGAGAATGCATCCGCCTGCCAGCGTTCAGCCTCCGCTCCGCTCAGTGAGCGGACACCTGAACGCTGCTTGCAGCGTTCGGGTGTCCGCCTGGCCGTGCGGAGGCGAGCGGATCCGTCCAGACTTATAATGGAAGTCAATGGGGACGGATCCGTTTGAAGATGACACAATATGGCTCAATCTTCAAGCGGATCCGTTCCCCATTGACTTTCAATGTAAAGTCTGAACGGATCCGCTCAGACAACTTTCACACTTAGAAAATTTTCTAAGTTTTAATGCAGACGCATCCGTTCTGAACGGATGCGAACGTCTGCATTATCGGAGCGGATCCGTCTGATGAAACATCAGACGGATCCGCTCCGAACGCTAGTGTGAAAGTAGCCTTAGTTTTTCCTCACATTTTTATGCAAACATTTTGTTCAACCAACTGAATTAAAGCTGCAAGTCTGAACTTCAACTGCATCTGAATTGTTTTGTTCAAAATCCATTATGGTAATGTACAGAACAAATTAGAAAAATGTTGTCTGTCCAAATATATATGGATTTAACTGTAGATCATCAATATGAGATCAGTGAGGGTCCAATACCTGGCAACCAGGTGACTGACTGCTGTGTCAGCAGTAATCTGCGAGTGTATGGCGCAGAAGGTTCTGAACATGGTGTCGTTTCCAGCACAGGTGTACTGACGTTTAACTCCCATGGCCATTACATAGTGTACAGAACTGTCTGCCTCCAGCTCTGTCCACTGTATAGTCTCCGGTACAGTAGCCCAAACCAGCTGATCGGTGGAGGTTTTAGGTGTCAGACCCCACTGATCTGATACTGATGACCCTTCTGGAGGACAGGTTATCAATATCTGGACACCCCTGAGAATTTCTTCCCTCCCAGAAATTCCACGATCAACTGTAAGTGGTATTATCGCAAAGTGGAAGTATTTAGGAAGTACAGCAACTCGGCCACAAAGTGGAGACCATGTAAAGTTACAGAATAAGGTCACTGAGTGCTGAGGTGTAGAATGCATAAAAGTTGCCAACCCTCTGCTGACTCAATAACTGCAGATTACCAAACCTCCTCTGAAACTAAAGGGGTTATCCAATCCCTATAATGATTCCCCCCCTAATGCCTGGGCACCTCATATAGGTTATACTCACCTCGCGCCGCTCCTGATCCCCATACGGGCCCTGCTGCATCTCCCTAGCGATGCTAGGAAGGCTAGTCCCCGCCGCGGCCTGCTATTGGCGAATTACCCTCCCAACCCCCCCATTGCAGTGACGCGGGTGCCGGGAGTGGGGTAAGTATAACCTATAGGAGGTGCCCGGGCATTGGGGGGGGAATCATTATAGGGATTGGATAACCCCTTTAACATTAGTACAAAAACTGCGTCAGAAGCCTCATGCCTTAAAGGGTAACTGTCATGTTTTCATTTAAATAAATAAATGAAGCATATGTTACTGCTGCAGCAGCATTATACATAAAGCAATCTTTAGTTTCTTCACATACCACTGTTTTCCTTGAGTTTTTCCCTTAGTTACAGCTGTTTAAACATTTACAATATGAGGACCTTCTCAAGATGGCTCCTCTGCCAGTTCTGAGGCCAAAACTGCTTTCCCACACTTCACATACACACTTGCTTAAGACAGCAGCTCCCTGCCAGCCAATCAGATTGAATTACTGAGACACACACCTCCTCGCTCTGAAGCCTAATGCAGGCATGCAGTGTGAAGGCCCACCCCTCTGTCTTCTGTTTATACTAAAAGGAAGACAGACAAGCCATAGCAAGTCTTAAGGGAGCAGTGGAAAGGGACAGAGGACATTAATGAAAGCTGTTATTATAAGGTAATTACAGATCTTTTGACAATCATTGACAGACTAACGCAGGTATACATGCCTAGCTCTAATAAACTAGCAAATAAAATAAAAAATATGACAGTTATTGTTTAAGTATCCATGATGGAACAGCAGCATGCAGGCCTTACATCACCAAGCGTTGGATGGAGTGGTGTAAAACACGCTGCCAGTGGATTCTGGAAACAGGTTCTCTAGAGTGACGAATCACACTTCAAGTCTGGGTTGGGCAAATGGTGTAAAGTTTGGGTTCTTTTTCAGAGGTTAGCTTAGGCCCTTTAGTTACAGTGAAGGGAAATCTTAAATGCGTTATCCACCTTATCATTTATTGAAAAAAGTTCTTTGTGGGGTGAAATTAAAAAAAAGAAGAAGTTATATTCTATTTTGGGGTTTTTACCTTTATTGTGCCATCACTATGATTACAGCAATATCAAATGTATATACAGTCAAAAAATAATAAATGCGGTACATGAGGCTTTTTGATCTCTTCATTTTTTTTTTGTTTCAGGGGAAGAGGTGACCAAAAAAATGTCATTTCGGGCATTTTGATCTTCTATTTTAATAGTTAGACATTTTCAGACTCACAATATCAAATAGGTTTATTTCTATATGTAAAATGTGAAAAGGGAGTGATTTGAATTAAAACTTAAAAAATTATTTTTACTTTTAGTCTCCTAGGTGACTTGAATATGTGATTTTTGAATTGCTTATTATGCCACAGGCTGCCATTAGTATGGCAGTCTATGCCGATTGTCACGTCTTCTTATTAAACCCTGGCATGGGAGGTAGGCTGCGAGCAAAGCAGAGAGGGAGCCTGCGCCCTCTGTCTAACAATATAGATGAGTTACTGTTGACCAAAGCATTTGAGGGGGTTAAATGACCGTGTTTTGAGTTCTCTCCGGTCACTGCCTTACAAAGTCAGCACCCACTGCGTATGGAGTGAGCTCACTCCATACACCCCTTCTATCATTACATACACATCCATTGTCCCTAATCTACCAGTTTATTCGGGTATGGTAATGGTCAGATTTTTTTCTCGCATATAGTACACTCACTGATGAAAAAAAATAACACACCCAGATACAAATATTGGATTGCTGCAAAACTGGGCATGCAGGGGTGTTGTGAACTAGAAACTGGACTTCTACAGACTAGAACCATATAATCTTTACAAATCCAGGTTCTGTTTGGGATCCTTCAACGGCTGGGTTTGAGTATGGAGGCCTCGTGGTAAGAGCTTCAATATTGCCTTTGCTGTGGAGACACACTCTACCATGACTGCTGGTGTGATGATCTGTGGATCCATTACATATGACAGTTGGGTATGGCATTACATATGACAGTCGGTCACCCCTAGTAGTGATACGAGGAACACTAACAGCTCAGCAATATGTGCAGGACGTCCTGCAGCCACATGTGTTGCGTCTCATGGCAGAGCTTCCAACTGGCATTTTTCTTCAGGATAATGCTCGTCCACACACAGCAAAGGTTTCTGAAAAATGTCTGCACCAGATTGAACACTTCCTTAGCCTGCCCGGTCGCCAGATTTATCGGCAATCGAGCATTTATAGGACCAGCAAGTGTGCAGGATCTACAGGCCTAGCTGTGACATCTGACAGCAAATGTGCCAGGGGATACCATACAGAACCTATATGCCTCCATACACAACCATATCTCATGTTGTATCCAGGCTAGAGGCAGCCCAACACTGTACTAGAGCCCCCTTCAGTTGTAGACTTTTCCCCAATAAACTTATTCTGGATGGAGTCTCTGTACAACTGGCATAACTTGAGATCTAAACAGAGGGAGTTCAAAAAAGGAAAACCAATGTCATTAATCACAAAATGTTTTACTTTGTGTACTGCCACTACTTCAATGGGATGGGGAATAAAACCTATTCAGATTAGAAGTTTAGTCCTTAATTTTGTTTCTTTTTTAGTTCTTTCGTACGTTTCCTCTTGTGCACTACTTGGCTCTCGCTTTGTTGTTCTGTGCTTATTTCCTCAGTTTGCTCCTTGGGGGCCTTTCTTTTCTTCTTGGGAGATCCTGATTCTTTTTCTGGAAATCAAACAAGATTTAGACCAAACAGGCAAACGGTATAAAGTCAACCATGCATCATAATGTCATTCCATGGCATGTGGACAGGTACATGCTCAAAATTTTATTTGCCGCCTTTTTATGATGCACAGGGCCATCAGGGAAAGATCAAAAGTGGGTTATAAGTAGCCCTGATTAATTAAAAGAGTTGTCCCACCTCCAACACTGGTGGCATATACGCTAGGATATGTCACCTATGTTAGAGAGGTGAGGGTCCGACCTCTGGGACTGTTACCTATCTCTAGAATGGAACACCCAAAGTGAAGACGAACAAACTGCGCATGCGCAGCGGAGCGGTGAACTCCGCTATTTTCAGAAATCCAATAAAAATGAATGGAGAGAGCACTGCGCAACCATGGCACCCCTCCATTCACTTCTATGAAACTGCCGGAAATAGCCGAGCCAGCACTCGGCTATTTTCAGCACTGCCATAGTAATGAATGGATTACGGCTGCACATGCGCGGTGCCGCTCTGGTTCATTTTCCAGGCTACGTTCTAGAGACAGGTGCGCATCACATTGGTAGCAATATGCCACCAATGTTTGAGGTGAAACAAACCCTTTAACAAGGATAAACAGGGAGTGTTAACTAGCCATTAGAGGCCCGTTATGAAACCAGAGGTACAAAATCTAATAAATCTGCAGAAAATCTAATTAATGTATTATTGGGCTGGAAAGTGCTAAAAAAATACCCAACTACAAAAATACATTTTTCAGATACAAAAATGTGCATTTACGGCACACAGCAGTGAGGCGTAACAGTCCTAGAAAAAAAAAATCCGCTTACCAGCTGGGGCTTCCGGGTCTGCTGCTTCTGTTTTGTTGTCGATGACTCCAGGACACCATACTGAGAGACATGTAAGCCGAGCGGATGTGCTAACTTCACAAAGCAATGTAGGTGCAGCATTCACCTATTAAATAAAATAATAACATCTATGACTATGGGGAAATTTATCAAAACGTGCAAAGGAAAATTGGGCTAGTTGCCCCTAGCAACCAATCAGAGCGAGTCTGTCATTTTCCAAAGAAACATGAAAGGTGGAATCTGAATCAATTTTCTTTTGATAAATCCCCCCCTTTATTTCCACATCACCGCAATCTAAGAGGTCAGTCTGCCAATACAACGCTACGTTATGGCTTTTGCCTGTATCTTAGGAATCGGCAGATTAAAGTTACATATATTTATCATATGTTCTGTTACAAATACCTTCCCCTGTATCCACACCCCTGGCCGAGGAAGATCCCCCCTGCGACCGGGGCGCAATATCTCTCCCCGTGAAGCACACTAGGATGCAGCTAGCGACTAACTGAATGGGGGTCCTGCCTCTGAAGGTGAGAGGTATGAGGGGGCTCCATTTGGTGGAATCTGTTTTCAATTTGGAATGCAGGATGATGTACAGCTGGCTTGGTGCAATGTGCAAAACACACTGGTGATGTTAACTTGAAAACAGTAATCATGGCAGATGCCCACAATCTAAAGAGAATCTCCATCTTTTTCCTATCCTATTGTAGTCCGAGATAAATTAAAAACTATAACTGGGACTATGTGCTTAGTCTGTCAAACCGTTTTTTGGGGAGTAAAAACTGCTTTTCATTGCCATCCATGCAACCTAAACCCATTCCTCCGCTGCAATAGATTTTTTATACAGTATATTTAAGAAAGGATTTTCTGAACTTTTAACATTTTTTTTTTTACATTTTTGGAAAATTTGATGAAAGTTTTGTTTCTTTTGTCCCACTAGGAAACCGGAAAATACAAGCACTTGTCTAATAAATGGTGGGGGAGCTGTGTCATCCTCAATCCCGGGTTCCGTCTACAGAGTGTCCTCTGTAAGGGTATGTTCACACAGCATCTTTTACTGTGGAACTTTGGCGCAGACACCTATGCTGAAGTTTCAGAGGCAGCTGCGTCTTTTCTGCCTCCCATTCATTTCAATGGATGCAGTGCTGAGGATCGCAGAGTTGTGGCTGAAAGTTCACCGAGAAGAGACACGCCCATTCTCGGCACAGCCGCGGCTTTAAAGGGCTTCTGTCACCCCCCATTGTGCAATTTTCATTAGCCGACATAAGCTATTTGCTAATGTCAGCTGAGTGCAATCATACATGTCCTACCTTTGTCTGTGGCTTATTTCTTGTAAAAATCATACTTTTTTCAAACTAATATGAAAAGTTGTTATTCAAAAAATCTACTTGCATATTATAAATTTACCAGCAAGAATTAGTCTTTATGTAGAAAACTATGATTTAAATCAAGCCTTACTAACTAGTGATTTAAATCAGTTTGATTTAAATCAAATCCACCCTTTTATCATATGCAAATTTCTTCACTACCAGCAAGTTGGGCGTGTACTTGCTGGTAGCCGCCACATCTGCCGCTTCTAGGCACGCCCCATCTGCTCTTGATCGACAGGGCCAGCGAGCGCTCTCTTCCTCCCGCTGGCCCCGTCTGCTGCTGAATTCCCGCGCCGTAACGTTCCTCGATCGGCGCATGCATACTGAGTGAAGGACGCGCGCTTGCCAGCTTCTTCCTCAGCGCGCCTGCGCCGATTACGTCACACTACACCCGGAAGAGAAAACTGCCGATTATCGCTGATGCCGGCAGTCTTCTCTTCTGGGTGTAGTGTGACATAATCGGCGCAGGCGCACTGAGGAAGGAGCTGGCAAACGCCTGCGCCGATCAAGGAACGTTACGGCGCAGGAATTCAGCAGCAGACGGGGCCAGCGGAAAGAGGAGAGCGCTCGCTGGCCCTGTCTATCAAGAGGAGATGGGGCGTGTCTAGACGCGGCAGATGCGGCGGCTACCAGCAAGTACACGCCCAACTTGCTGGTAGTGAAGAAATTTGCATATGATAAAAGTATGATTTTTACAAGAAATAAGCCACAGACAAAGGTAGGACATGTATGATTGCACTCAGCTGACATTAGCAAATAGCTAATGTCGGCTAATGAAAATTGCACAATGGGGGGTGACAGAAGCCCTTTAAGCTGCCGCTCCCCGATCCTCAGCACTGCTTCCCACTGAAATTAATGGGAGGCAGAAAAGACAACTACTGGCAGGATTTTGGTGTAAAAATTCTGCGGTAAAACCTGCCGTGAGAACGGCCCCTAATACACAGCAGGCACCATTTCCTGAGCCTGCTCCATGTACTCCCCTGCAACACAAGGTACCTGTATGCACAGTAACACATAGTATGTACTGAGGGTACCCATTCTCAAGTGCTGCAAAAATTCTACACATTAAATGCAATGTACTTTATATGGACCAAAAACATGCTCTTTTTTTCTCACCTTCTTTAAATCTAATCTCCATATTTTAACATAACCATCACTTGATGAGGACACCATAATCGGAGATCCTTTATAGTCAAAATAGTAGAGGCTTTTCACTCTGTTGAAAAAGGGAACATATTGAAAAATTAGTCCCTCCAACCTTCAAGTAGCCGTCATTTACCGCCCCCCAGGCCCAGCCACCATCTTTCTTGACCACTTTAACACCTGGCTACTACACTTCCTTTCTGCCGACATCCCCACTATCATCATGGGTGACTTTAACATCCCTATTGACACCTGCCACTCGGCCGCCTCTAAACTCCTGTCACTCTCTTCCTCCTTCGGCCTATCACAGTGGTCTTCAGCTCCCATCCACAGAGATGGTCACACTCTAGATCAGCCATGCTCAACCTGTGGCCTTCCAGCTGTTGCAAAACTACAACTCCCATCATTCCCTGACAGCCTACAGCTATCATCCTACAGAAGGGCATCGTGGGAGTTGTAGTTTTACAACAGCTGGAGGGCCGCAGGTTGAGCATCCCTGCTCTAGATCTCATCTTTACCCGCCTCTGCTCCCTATCTAACCTTTCTAATTCGCCTCTCCCCCTATCCGACCACAACCTACTCACCTTCTCTTCATTGGTCTCTTCTGCAGCGCCCTGTTCCCTCCAAGACCCAGATGCTGCCACCACCCTATATAACACCACAATAAGTACAGCTCTGGACACTGTTGCCCCCCTCACACACAACAAAACCCGAAAAATTAACAGACAACCCTGGCACACCAACCTGATCAAAAAACTCAGACAAGCTTCCAGGGCTGCTGAGCGGCGATGGAAGAAATCCCATTCTAAAGATCACTTCACCGCATACAAGCAATCCCTCCTCATATTCAAATCCTCACTCGCTGATGCAAAACAGGCCTTCTTCTCATCTCTCATATCTTCCCTGGCTCACAGCCCTAAACAACTTTTTAACACTTAAACTCTCTTCTCCGTCCCCCAGCGCCCCCACCCTCTCCTCTCATCTCAGCTGAGGACTTTGTCAAATACTTCAAACAAAAGATAGTCAACATCAGAGAAAGCTTCAGTACACAGTCCCCATGGACCCTCTAACACAACTGCTCAGTCCTCTTCTCCCAAAACCCGCTTCTCCACCATTACAGAAGAAAAACGCTCCACTCTACTCTCCAGATCTCATCTGACCACCTGTGCACTTGACCCAATCCCATCCCACCTCATCCCTAACCTCACCACAGTGTTTATCCCAGCCCTAACTCATCTCTTCAACCTATCACTAACCTCTGGTGTCTTCCCCTCTGCTTTTAAACATGCTACCATCACACCCATCCTCAAAAAGCCTTCACTTGACCCATCTGCTTTATCCAGTTATCGCCCCATAGCACTTCTTCCGTATGCCTCAAAGCTACTTGAACAACATGTCCATTCTGAACTGTCCTCTTACCTCTCCTCCTGCTCCCTCTTTCACCGCCTACAATCTGGCTTCCGACCCCACCATTCGACTGAGACTGCCCTCACCAAAGTCACCAATGACCTACTAACAGCCAAAACCAAAAAACATTACTCTGTCCTCCTTCTCCTTGACCTGCCTTCGACACTGTTGACCACTCCCTTCTGTTGCAAACTCTCTCATCTCTTGGCATCACTGACCTGGCCCTCTCCTGGATCACATCATACCTCACAGAACAGACATTTTGTGTCTCCCACTCCCGCACCACCTCCTCGTCTCATTCCCTCTCTGTTGGTGTCCCGCAAGACTCTGTCTTAGGACCCCTGCTCTTCTCGATCTACACTTTCGGCCTGGGACAGCTCATAGAGTCCCATGGCTTTCAGTATCACTTTTATGCTGACGACACACAAATCTACCTCTCTGGTCCAGACATCACTACCTTACTTTCATGAATCCCACAATGTCTATCTTCTATATCATCCTTTTTCGCCTTTGGCTTTCTAAAACTTAACATGGATAAAATAGAATTCATCATCTTTCCCCCATCTTGCTCAAGCCCCCCAACAGACCTATCTATCACGATCAATGGCTGCACACTATCCCCGGTCAACCAAGTCCGCTGCCTTGGAATGACATTGGATTCTGCCCTTTCCTTTCGACCGCACATCCAAGCCCTTTCCACCACCTGCCGCCTCCAACTCAAAAACATCTCCCGCATCCGCACTTTCCTTAACTTTGAAAATGCTTGTACATGCCCTCATCTCCCGCCTAGACTACTGCAACACTCTCCTCTGTGGCCTTCCATCTAGCACTCTCGCACCCCTCCAATCTATCCTCAACTCTGCTGCCCGACTAATTCACCTCTCACCCTATTACTCCTCTGCCTCTCCCCTCTGCCAATCCCTTCACTGGCTCCGGATTGCCCAGCGAATTCACTTCAAAGTACTAACAAATAGATACAAGGCCGTCCATAACCTGTCCCCTCCC
The DNA here is from genome assembly GCF_905171765.1 of Bufo bufo. Lineage (NCBI taxonomy): Eukaryota > Metazoa > Chordata > Amphibia > Anura > Bufonidae > Bufo > Bufo bufo. The sequence goes on along the minus strand of NC_053393.1, from coordinate 380,433,192 downwards.
TACATCTCTGAGCTACTTTCCCGATACATCCTCACACGCACTCTCCGATCCTCACAAGGCCTCCTTCTCTCCTCTTATCACCTCTTCCCACAATCGCCTCCAAGATTTCTCCCGTGCATCCCCCATACTCTGGAACTCGCTACCCCAACATATCAGACTCTCACCTACAGTGGAATCCTTCAAAAGAAACCTGAAAACCCACCTCTTCAGACCAGCCTACAACCAGTGACCCTGCTGCCTCTATACCGCCATGACCAACTTCACCCGCACCTACTGTGTCCTTCTCCCATACCATGTAGATTGTAAGCCCTCACAGGCAGGGCCCTCTCTCCTTCTGTACCAGTTTGTAACTCGTCTTGTTTATGATTAGTGCAATTGTCTGTATTATGTATGTGCGCCGCTTATCATATGTACAGCGCTATGGAATGAATGGCGCTTGAATAATAATAAAAATAAATTACATTCATAGGTAAAAGAATAGGGAGGGGGAAATCAAGCTTACCTGGTTTCATGAGCTTTAAACTCGCAGAGGCATTTTTGGGAGTCTGTGTCATATATCCTGATAAGATCATCATCTCCAGCCACAGCCAGGACTGTATCCTGTGATTAAGAATTAAGGACAAGTTACATTGTCTTATTTGTATCCTTGCCGGATGCCTTCCGAAGCCAAACATTTTAATAGCTTCATAGTAAATAAATGATGAAAGTCAGCGATCAAAACTGCTATAATATTAATGCAGAATTTCAAAGAAATTTACACACAAAGTCTAAGTGATAAGGAAAGTATCTTGGGTTTTAGGAAAATTCTTCAGCAGGATGTAAATGTCTAGTAGTTCACATTACCATACACACATCTGTATTCACGATAATGGCAAGCAATAAAATACAGAGAGCTGTTGTCATATTTATGTAAGAATGATTAAAGAGGCGCTGTCACCAGGATCGACCCTAAACCAGGTATACCCCGCCTGGTAGGGCTCATCATGCTGATTAAAACTATACTTTCCTTTGTCGGTATGATAAATAGCTGCAGAGAAATCTGCCATTTTATTCATATACAAATGAGAAGTTGAAGCACCAGGAGGCAGGACTGAATCCGCTGAGCACTGCTTTGTAACACCCGCTGTGCTCTGCACACTCCCTCCTCCCCTTGATTGAAAGAGCAAGACATCAGCACGCTGAGGGCAGAGCTAGCATCCACATATCATATATTCAATGTACTATAGACACACTGAGATCTAATTTGGACACATTGTGAAATAATTAAATTATATTCCCTGGCCCCAAACGACCTGCAGCACCAGAAGCCATCTTCTGTCACACACATACATACATTTTACATGGGTGCCATGGACCAACATAATAATGCTTCCCTCTATAGCCCTGCTCCACCTGCTTGTGCTTTTCTGAGTTGACCCCCTCCTAAGTGACCGAATGAGCTGGTAATTTTTGAGCATCAAAACCAGTAGGGTCCATTAAGCATGTGGATAGGAGCAGCAAGGGAATGGTGAGAAGAGCGTTTTTTTGTTTTGTTCAAAGGGGTTATCCTGGAAACAATAATGATGACTTGTCCTTAGGATAGATCATTATCACATCAGCGGGGGTGGTCCACGTCCCGGAATCCCAGCCAAACAGCTGTTTCAGGGAGTTGCTGGGCTCACCTAAGCTATGGCGAGTGATGCACGCTCCCGACATCTTTCCAAGGACTGCTCCATACATCATATAGTGGAAGTGCTTGGTATTGCAGCTCAGCCCTATTGACTTGAATGATGCTGAGCTGCAACTAGGCCATTTGACTGATAGCTTAGAAAGAGATGTCACATGGCTTAGGATGAGACTACAGTGCTCAAGGCCTCTTCAAACATGTTCTATCTTTTTGCGGTGCGGAGGCACGGACTCGAAAGCCCATGGAAGCGCTTCGTAGTGCTTCCGATCCATGCCTCCGCTCTGGTCGTATCCTGCGGATCAAGGACTCATTCAAGTCCATGGGTCCACATCCGCAGCATAAAGTGCACGCGGCCAGTGCCCGTATATTGCGACCTGCTGTTTACGGTCCGCAATACAGGCACTGAGCTCTTACGTTTGTGCGCATGAGCACTTAAAAGGAGTCTGTCACCTCCATATGGCCATATACAGTGCTTACCTGGCTCTGTAGCACACTTATACAGGATTGTAACGGTACCTTTGTTCTTTTCTTTAGACTTGCACCAGCAGGAAAAACTAAGTTTAATTCATATGCAAATGAGCACTCGCAAGTGCCCAGGGGCGGCGTTCAGTGTGTAAGTGCCCAGGCTGCTCTGCCTTCTTTTCACTTTACTCCTCCTCAGTCTCTGCCTTTGCCCGCCCTCCAAGTCTCTTGCCTCATGGATAGGTCCGGACTTAGAGGGCGGGCAAAGGCAGAGGCTGGGGAGGAGTAAAGTGAAAAGAAGGCAGAGCAGCCTGGGCACTTACACACTGAACGCCGCCCCTGGGCACTTGCGGGTGCTCATTTGCATATGAATTAAAAAGGAGACTTTTGTATAACTTACCAGTAAAGTCTCTTTCTCGCTCTTCCTTGGGGGACACAGGAAACCATGGGTATAGCTCTGCTCCCTAGGAGGCGTGACACTAAGTGAAAGCTGTAAGCCCCTCCTCCATCAGCTATACCCTTCAGCCTGGAGAGAGAGACTGCCAGTTGCGTGTCCAAGTAGTGAAAGATAACCACCAACCGGAAAAAAGAACTGTCAAGCCCCAACGGGGGCAACCAAGCCGGAACCACAACTGTAAACCCAAATGAAGGGCGGGTGCTGTGTCCCCCAAGGAAGAGCGAGAAAGAGACTTTACTGGTAAGTTATACAAAAGTCTCCTTTTCTCGCCCATATTCCTTGGGGGACACAGGAAACCATGGGACGTTCCAGAGCAGTCCCAGAAGGGAGGGACCAGAACAAACTAGACCAACACCCAGAGGCATCAATCAACTGCCGCCTGCAACACCAGACGGCCTAAAGCAGCGTCAGCCGACGCATGAGTATGCACCCTGTAGAACTTGGTGAAGGTGTGCAAGGAGGACCAAGTGGCCGCCTTGCAAATCTGCTCCGTAGAAGCCCGATTCCTCTGAGCCCAGGAAGCCCCGACCGCTCTAGTGGAGTGAGCGGTAACACCAAGGGGCGGAACCTTGCCCTCGGCGAGATAAGCCTCAGTAACAGCCATCTTGACAAAACGGGCGATAGCAACTTTGGACGCCGCCATCCCTCTGCGCGACCCCTCCGGAACCACAAAGAGCGAGTCAGTACGCCTGAAAGAGCTGGTTACCTCCAGGTAAACCTTGAGCGCCCTGACAACGTCCAGGCGATGAAGCTTCCTCTCCCGGGGGTGGGAAGGGGAAGGACACAAGGAGGGGAGAACGATGTCCTCGTTCAGATGAAAGGCGGAGACCACCTTAGGAAGGAAGGAAGGGACCGGACAAAGAACCACCTTGTCCTGGTGGAACACTAGGAAAGGTTCCAGACAGGAGAGTGCAGCCAATTCGGACACCCTCCGAAGAGAGGTGACGGCTACAAGGAAAATAACCTTGCAGGACAGAAGCCGCAAGGAAACAGTCCGCAGAGGCTCGAAAGGAGAAGCCTGGAGCGCTGAGAGAACCAGGTTCAGGTCCCAGGGCGGTACCGGAGGGCGGTACGGAGGAACCGCGTGAGCCACGCCCTGAAGGAAAGTCTTGACAGGACCAAGGGGGGCCAGTGGGCGCTGAAACAAAATGGACAGCGCAGACACCTGACCCTTCAAAGAACTAAGACCCAGACCTTGGGCAAGGCCACTCTGAAGGAAGGACAAAACGGTGGGGAGAGAAAAGCGGAGCGGAGGAATCCCCAGATCGGCACAGAACCCCAAATAGGTCCTCCAGGTCCGATAATAGATCCTAGAAGAGGACGGCTTACGGGCGCGGATCATGGTGCGGACGACGTCCGCAGAAAAACCCCTACGTGTCAGGACGGTGGTCTCAACAACCACGCCGTCAAACGTAGGGACCTTAAACGCGGGTGGAAGATCGGTCCCCGAGAGAGAAGATCTTCCCTGGCGGGCAGCGGCCAGGGCGCGTCTGCCAGGAGCAGCATGAGGTCGGCGTACCAAGACCGGCGGGGCCAGTCCGGAGCGACCAGAATCACCGAGACGCCTTCCGCCGCGATCTTCCGAAGGACCTTGGGCAGGAGTGGGATGGGAGGGAATATGTATGGACGCGCGAAGCCTCGCCAAGGAAGAACGAGGGCGTCTGCTCCGCAAGCTCCCGGATCCCTGGCCCTGGACAGATAGGCGGGGACCTTGTGATTGAACTTGGAGGCCATGAGGTCCACGTCCGGCATGCCCCAACGAAGGCAAATGGCCTCGAACACCTCCGGGTGAAGAGACCACTCGCCGGGGTCGACGGTGGTGCGACTGAGGAAGTCCGCCGCCCAATTGTCCACCCCTGGAATAAAAATTGCAGATAGAGCCGGGACGTGGGCTTCCGCCCAACGGAGAATGCTGGTGACCTCCCGCATCGCTGCGAGTGCCCCACTGGTGGTTTATGTACGCCACGGCCGTGGCGTTGTCCGATTGCACACGAACTGGATGACCCCTCAGCAGATGAGTCCAGTGTCGCAGAGACAGAAGGGCCGCTCTCAGCTCCAGGACATTGATCGAGAGTTTGGACTCCGATGGAGACCAAATGCCCTGGACAGATCGGGGAGGAAACACGCCTCCCCAGCCCAAGAGACTGGCATCGGTTGTAACCACCAACCAGTTGAGCGGCAGAAAGGACTTGCCCAGAAGAGGGGCCTGTAACCACCAGCGGAGAGATGACCGCACCGGCGGCGATAGACGGAAGGGATGGTCCAGAGACTCCGGCGATTTGTCCCAGGAGGAGAGGATCGCCCGTTGGAGAGGGCGGGAGTGAAACTGCGCAAATGGGATCGCCTCGAAGCAGGCAACCATCTACCCCAAGACCCGCATGCAGAAGCGGAAGGACGGTCGACGGTGGAGAAGGAGACCCCGAATCGCCCGACGGAGGGTCAGTCGTTTTTCCGAGGGAAGACGTACCTCCGCCGCTCCCGTGTCTAAAAGCATTCCCAGGAAGACCAGTTGTCTGGAGGGGGGAAGGGAGGACTTGGGGAAGTTGATGACCCAACCGAACCTCGCCAGGGTCTCTAGAGTGAGATCCACGCTGGCAACCGCTTGAGAAAGGGACGGAGCCTTGATGAGGATATCGTCCAAGTACGGTAGCAGAAAAACACCCCTGGAGCGGAGTAAGGCCAAAACCGGGGCCAGGACCTTGGTGAACACCCGGGGGGCTGTTGCCAGCCCAAAGGGAAGGGCGACAAATTGGAAGTGAAGGTCCCCCACGGCGAATCGGAGGAAGCGATGGTGACACCGGGCTACCGGAACATGGAGGTAGGCATCCTGTATATCGATGGAAGACATGAAATCTCCCCGCTCCAGGGAAGCCACCGCGGAACGCAGGGACTCCATCCGAAACCGTCGAAGGAGGAGAAAACGGTTGAGCCTTTTGAGGTCCAAAATGGGCCGCACTGAACCTCCCTTCTTGGGAACTACAAAGAGGTTCGAATAGAACCCTTGGAACCTTTCCTCTAGAGGAACGGGGGTAATCACCCCCCTGTCCAGTAAGGCTTGAACAGCCGCGGAGAACGCGGCCGCGCTTTTCGGGTCCCGCGGCGGGCGGGAGCGAAAGAACCGATCTGGAGGGAAGGACGCGAATTCGATTTTGTATCCAGAAGACACAATTTCGAGAGCCCAGGCGTCGGAGACGTGAGCCATCCAGACGTCCCTGAAAAGGAGGAGCCGGCCCCCCACCCGGGTGGGTGGGGGCGCACCTTCAGGCAGAGGACTGCTTTGCTGCGGGTGTGCGGGCAGCCTGCGGCCTGCGCCCGAAAAAACGGCTTCCTACGCTTATCCTGGGGAGGGGCCGAAGCGGCAGCTGCGGGGGGAGCCCCAGAGGTCCTGCAGGAGGACCGAAAACGAGACGCACCAGGGCGTCCGCGGGGGGCGCCCCTGGCTTGGGGTTGAGGAAGATGGGTGCTTTTACCACCCGTGGCCTCCGAAATAAACTCGTCTAGGCGGACCCCGCAAAAGGTAGCCCCGCCAAGGAACGTTTGGAGGCAGCGTCCGCTTTCCAAACCTTCAGCCAGAGTTCCCTCCTGACGGAAACGGCCAGGGCGGAGGAGCGTGCTATAAGGGCTCCCGCATCAAGGGAGGCCTCGCAAACAAAATTCCCAGCCCGAACAATAAGCTGGGACAAGGAACGTAGGTCCTGGATGGGGACGTCCGAGTCCAACTCCTGCTCCAGCTGCACACCCCAAGCAGAGATTGCTTTACCTGCCCAGGCAGAAGCAAAAACTGGTCTGAGGGCAGAACCGGAGGCAGCAAAAATGCCCTTGGAAAGGGTCTCCATGCGACGGTCCTCCGCTGACTGAAGAGAGGACCCGTCGGGAACAGGGATGGCCGTGTTCTTTGACAGACGGGCCACAGGGGGGTCCACCTTGGGTGGGGACGACCAGGTGGCCACAACATTGATGATGTATGGAAAAAACGCTTGAGTCTTCAAGCGTAGACGTAGCAGCGGTGGGAGGGAGAGGAAAAAGGGGGGGGGGGGCTGGAGCAGCCACTCTCACCATCCGCTGTCTTCACCCTCAATCCGTCCAGCAGGGTCGCCCCTTCAGCTACTGGCACCGCAGTGGCAGGAAGCCGGGGGAGGGACTTGGCGTGCGGGCGACCCTTGAGCTGGCGGGACGCAGGGGAGCGAGGCTGCCCTGGTCCACCTTGTCTTCTGTGGGGGAGGCGGCAGTGCAGCATTACTGGCACTGGCGCAACTCAACCCCGGGAGAAACAGGGGTCTAGTGCGCCTCTGTTGTCCCTGCAAGTAGAAAAAAACCGAATTAAAAACAAATAACGCAAAAAAAAAAAAAAAAAATTATAGGAAAGCAACCCTGCCTAAGCAGGGAGTGTCTTGCCTCCTTGGACACTAAGCAAAAAACTGGCAGTCTCTCTCTCCAGGCTGAAGGGTATAGCTGATGGAGGAGGGGCTTACAGCTTTCACTTAGTGTCACGCCTCCTAGGGAGCAGAGCTATACCCATGGTTTCCTGTGTCCCCCAAGGAATATGGGCGAGAAAACTTAGTTTTTCCTGCTGGTGCAAGTCTAAAGAAAAGAACAAAGGTACCGTTACAATCCTGTATAAGTGTGCTACAGAGCCAGGTAAGCACTGTATATGGCCAGACTCCCTTTAAGCTGATATTAGATAATTGTGTGGGGACAGTCCACAGTCCAGGAAAACTAAAATCAGGCATCTGTGAGATCAATATGGCAGAAAACATGTACACGCCGACAATACATGCATGTAGGATTACAAGGGAGTCTGGAGAACTTTCTGCTGAAAGCGGGTGTCGTGTTATATTGCATTATGGGGAAAGAAAGAAAAACTGGCAGGAAAAGTAAAAAAGGAAGAGCATGAAACAGGCTACGTTTGCTTACAGTAATAAATTGTATCGAAGATATCCTCTTTGGATTCTGGATTGTGCCAATAACTGATGCAGTTTCAAGCTTGTAGACATCCACCTTGTCATGCATTACCACAACATACTTCTCCCCACTAGGACACCACTGAACTATATGGGCATCTGTAAGGAAAAGAAAATTTACTAGTATTACCCTAGGTAAGGAAATAGATCCAGTCTATAATTGCTGCAATGTACCCGGCTACAAAGATTCTAATTCTATGATACACTGCAATATAAAGCCTTTTATTAAAGAGCATCTGTCAGCAGACACACGCTGGTAGGGCTGACCCTGCTGAATCCAACGATACCTTATTTATTCTTCTATGTTGCGTCATTCAGGAGAAAAATCTATTTCTTGTAAAATACTAATGAGGATTCTTGGAGCCCCAAGGGCACCAACTTTTCAAAAAAATATTTCTCTCCTCTCGTTCCAGAGATTATAGTGCTGAGACCCCCAACAACCTAAACTTTTGATATGTCTCTATGACCAAAAAATGTTTGACAAGTGAGTGATTCTTTAAGCCCTCAGAGCACCAGTTTGTCAGCATCCCACTGCTGAAGACACTACCCCTTGACTGACAGAGCAAGACATCTCACCTGAGCTTGTCGATCTCGCGCTTGCGCTGTTGGTTGGTGTTGGGGCAAGCACAGAGAATGTGCTGCTGCTATCGTTGGAATCAGCAGGGTCAACCTTACGAGGCACTATGCCTGGTTTAAATGGGTTGATCTTGCTGTCAGATGCTCTTTAAAGGTTACAGCTCTGTTAGGCTGCTTTCACGCTGTCAATATTTGGTCAGTATTTTGCATATGGGTCCAAAATATGTAAGAGGCACATATTTTTCCATTATAGTTTTTCGACATAGGTTCCTCTCCTGGTTTTGGCTTCTAAATACTGATTAAAAAAAATGGTGACGCATAGCCTTCTGTCTATATAACAGTTGTAATGGCCCATTCATTTTCAATAATAAGCAGTAGAGTTTCAGCAACCTACAGCTGCGACTGGCATATTAACTCCCCAGACATTATACATAGCTCGTAATAAGGCCTAGGGGGACCACATATAGATCAGCCATGCTACTGACAAACATGGATGGCAGAATCCTGCCAATAGGGGAATAGATCACAGGAGCACTACTGTATAAACAACCGAGCTCGAAATCCAATAGTGAAGAGCCGGCTCACCATTGTTCCTAAGGTGCCTGGTAACCACATGGTCTGAGTTTTCATTCCTGGTGCATAGATTACCTAATAGCTTTCAAAGATTAGAGCGTTATTTCAAAAATATCCAATACCCACTTGCCCATTAAATAAAATTTTCTCACTGAACCTCGAGGATCTAAAAGTGCTGATCTGAAGGAGAATCCAAGGAAGAAATCCAAGTCCGACACTCCTATTTCATCCATGGATCCACACATTCAATGGGGCTAATTCGTGTGTGGATACCACCTCAAGATCTGACGTGTTCATTCATTTTTTTCCTGCGATGCAGATGTAAAATCTGCACTGTATGAACTATGGTGCAGATCCCACTGAGCACTAGTTTAAAAGGGAATGGACTTGGTCTTCAGCCTGGCATATGTGATCAGATCCATGTGGAAAACAATAATTGCTCTTAGGCTACTTTCACACTTGCGTTAGGAGCGGATCCGTCTGGTGTCTGTACAGACGGATCCGCTTCTATAATGCAAACGCTTGCATCCGTTCAGAACAGATCCGTCTGCATAACTGTTTATTTCAGATCTGATTTTTCACTTTGTGAAAACTCAGATCCGACAGTATATTCTAACACAGAGGCGTTCCCATGGTGATGGGGACGCTTCAAGTTAGAATATACTAAAAGAACTGTGTACATGACTGCCCCCTGCTGCCTGGCAAGTGCTGCCAGGCAGCAGACCCTCCCCCCCTCCCCTGTATTTAACTCATTGGTGGCCAGTGCGGCCGCCCCCCCTGTTTTTAACTCATTGGTGGCCAGTGCGGCCGGCCCCCCTCCCTCCCCCCCCTGTTTTTAACTCATTGGTGGCCAGTGCGGCCGGCCCCCCCTCCCTCCCCTGTTTTTAACTCATTGGTGGCCAGTGCGGCCAGCACCCCCTCCCCCCCCTAATTAAAATGACCGACCCCCCATCATTGGTGGCAGCGGAGAGTTCCGATTGGAGTCCTAGTTTAATCGCTGGGACTCCAATCGGTAACCATGGCAACCAGGACACTACTGCATTCCTGGCTGCCATGGTTACATAGCAATTTTAGAAGCATTATACTTACCTGCGATGTCTGTGACCGGCCGGGCGCTCCTCCTACTGGTAAGTGAAAGGTCTGTGCTATAGGCAATGCGCCGCATAGACCTTTCACTTACCAGTAGGAGGAGCGCACGGTAACTCCTCTTAATTTCCCATGGGAAAGAAGCTCTATCAAATATATATATATATATATATAAAATTGGAAACGGACAGCAACTCCAATGGTACAAATAAAGATAATTTAATGGGCCACAGTGGCGCAACGTTTCGGCTCCAAATCCAGAGCCTTTCTGAAGCATCAAAACACAATAGCAAGTGCACATTATAAATAGGTGTACATGATTACAACATAGTAATAATTAATATTCACAATTAGTGTACAAATCAATACATAGATCAGTGCATGGTGATTATATCAGTGAAAATATACGGAAACAGATACAGTGATACATGATTATGTATATAATTTACAGTAATTTCATGCAAACCAACATAATCCAAAATATAAGTATAAGTGGCACCAATATACATCATCTGCTTTAAAGCTCTTTAATCACACTCGATAAAAACAAGGAGGAGCAAGAGGGAACGATGGTGACATACCCCAGAGTCAGCATGTGATATATATATATATATATATTTATTAATTTTTGGGGTGCAGTTATGGGTTTCAAGAAAAACAATTAAACAATTACCGGTAAGAGAAATTATTGTTTTTCCCTCACCAATGCAAGACTAAACTATAAGAAAAATTAGGGGGACGGGGGGACTACAGCTTGTAGCACTTTCCTCCCAAAGGCCGCATCTGAATCTAGATGCAGTCTGTAATGTCTAAAAAAAAAAGTATGGGGAGAGCTCCAAGTAGCGGCTTTACAAATCTGGGCCAAAGAAGCCTCCGCCCAAGAGGTCACAATGACCCTGGTAGAATGAGCCCCAAACCCCGTTGGAGGAGGCAGGCTAAGGGAAGAATAGGCAAGAGAAATAGCATTCTAAACCAATCTAGCAATAACACTAATGGAAACTTTGTGGCCCCTACACTTTCCCTGAAACTGGATAAGGAGATTTTCATCTACCCTCCAAGGTGATGTGGAATCTAGGTAAAACACTAGACTCCTCCTGACATCTAGGCAATGACATTTTTCTTCTTAACGCAGTGACTGGATCTGGGGTAAAAGAGGGAAGTATCACATCCTGACTTCTGTGAAAATCTGAGACCACCTTGGGCTGGAAAGATGGAATTGGTCTAATGATCACTTTATCCTCCAAAACCATGGTATAGGGAGGGAAGGCAGAAAAAGCTTGAATCTCAGATACCCGTCTAGCCAAGGTTATTGCTAGAAGGAAGGCCATTTTAAAAGAAAGCATATTGATAGAGATTTCGCTTAATGGTTCAAAAGGCTTCTGAGATAGGGCCGAAAGAACAGTATTCAAACCCCAGGGAGGAGACAATGGTCTTAAAAGGGTATTCCTATCTTAGACAATGGGGGCATATCGTTAGGATATGCCCCCACTGTCTGATAGGTGCGGGTCCCTAATCCCCGCCTCTCCCATAGAAGTGAATAGGAGCGTGCCGCGCATGCGCGGCCCATGCTCCCATTCATTTCTATGGGGCAGACGGCAATAGCCGAGCCAACGCTCGGCTATTTTCGGCGGCCCCATAGAAATAAAGGTGGGGTGGCTGTGCATGCGCAGTTCACTCTCCTTCATATTTGTCTCTAATAGGAGATTCTAGTTGACCTAACCATAGCCTTAATAACCTGGAGACCCAAGAGGCGGCAATGGCCGGCCTGAGACTTGTAGAGGCGCATTCCCAAGTACGTTTAAGATAAACGTCTGCACTTATCTAAAGGATCTCCTAAATAGCCTAAATCCTCAAATGGAAGAGACGATTTTTTGGCTATTTTAGCTACAGGGGCATCTACAGAAGGAGCTCTGTCCCATACGCCCGCCACTGACTCTTCAAATGGATATTTTCTCTTAACAGAATTCGGTATAAAAAAAAATTCTGTCAGGGTTTTTCTAATCTTTCTTAATCAGTGCTTCTATGTTCTTATGAACAGAGAAAACTCTATGGCGTTTAGGGCCAAGGCCCTCAAAAACCTGGTCAGCGATAGTTTTAGGCTGTTTTACGTCCTCCAATTGCATCGTGGTTTTTATGGCTTTTAACAAAGGCTCTGTATTTTCAGGTGGAAATAGCGCTTTCCCCGCTGAATCCTCATCTGAAAACATAAAATCAGAAGATAAATCCTGACCTGATTCTATGTCTCCGTCTTCCCTAGAAAGATCAGAATCAGAGTCCATGTTATAGGTACGCCTTTCTGGTGATTTTTGACGGCCCCGACTGAAGGATTTAAAGGAAGACTTAACTTCAGATCGTACCAAGGCCTTAATGGTTTTAGATAAGCTATGGGATTCTTCCATGACTAACTTATCTATACAAGCTTGACAGTGGTTTAGCATATGAAGCTGACAACGCTACTCTACATTCTCCACATTCTTTATGTTTAGTTTTGCCGGAAGATTTCTTAGGCGTTTTTAACGGGCTTGTGGGCTCGAGGGTTCCAAGGGATCGGCGCGTGCGGCGTCACCAGGCTCCAGATTCTGCACAGCACTGTGTACGCACCAAGGCTGGCTGTTCCCTCCTGCTGCCGACTTGTTACGAGCTTCAGCTCCCTTTAACACCCAAAAAACACCTAATCCATGAGGCAGGTGAGCCCTCCCCCTTGCGGTCAGCGCTGCCGGAAACGGACTCAATGCGCCGGAAGCCGCGCCGGCGTGTATGCGCAGAGCGCATCGGGAACACTCTCCGCCAATTTAGGTAGTGGGATGCCAGCCACTGCACTACTATGGACTGGGAGCCGCCTGAACACGGCCACAGCGGCTCCCCAATGAGGCTTGGGAGGAGGCAGGATAGACTTAGGTGACGGCTCCCCCAGGAGACTTACGCCGCCAGGGATAGGTCCAGTTACAGTGTTGTAGACCTGGACCTTCCCCAGGCCCCCAAGGTGAGAACCTAAAAAAAAAGAGGGAACTCTTCAGGTACCTCCTATCCGGAGGACAGGAAACCTTAACTGAGGTGTGGTGGTGGTGTGAACCATTTTATCTCTTCAGGTTTTCTGTCCTGGATGGGAGGTTCTAGTCGCATGGGTGCTGTCATGGGTGAGGGGAAAACTTGTAGGGAGCAGAAGTAAAAGTAATGACATCAAGATGGTTTTAGAAGTAAAACTGAAGATAAGTGGAAAGGTTGGGAGAGGCAAGACATTAGAGGAAGTGGATCTCAGGACATGAATGGGGTTAGTCCAAAAACTAAATGAATCGCAAGACTGGTTCTTTCCATCTGTCGCATTAGAGCCCATTCACAAATTATGCCTGGCATGTTTAGTGCATTGAAAAAACGCCATACAAACTGAGTTTTTCCCATCGTTCAAGTGTTTTTATGGATTTTTTTCAGTGGCATTTTGTGGATGGTGTGCCCTGCAATGCCTGTGTGCCCTGCATTTTCGGCATGATTTTTGGTTAACCAAAAAACGCAAACGTAAAATACACAAAAGTGTTGAAAAATGAGACATAATACTGATGAATGAATCCACCATTAGGAACAGATTTTTGGAAATATGAGGAAGTTTTTCATGCAAATTTTATTTTATTTTTTTAACCAAATCCAGAAGAGGATGCCAAATGATGCCTACTGATCTTCTATTTTTTATTTTCTGATCAGTTTTTTTTTTTTATTGAAATGATAGCCGGCCACAAATTAAGGTTTCAAGAGGCAAAAAAGTGGGACAAAAATGTGATGTTAATAAAGCCTTACACTTACTGTATGACAGCTAAGCATAATCTGTGCTCATGCTTAAAGGGGTTTCCAAGAGTAGGAAAAAGTGGGGCGCATGCCGGGTGCAGTTTAAAATAACTAAATATGCATCTCAAATGTTGAACTGCTCAACGATACAATGCTGCCCTCCAGCATTTGTCTACAGGGCTGCAGAGCTTACATCATGTTAACATTTGACTACTGCAGTCAATAACTGGAATTTAGTTTACCTCTGGGGACAGTGATTGGCTGCAGAAGTCAAGGATTGTCATGTGATGTCATCTCTGCAGCCCTGAAAACAGACATGGAGTAGGACCAGAATGGTAGCGATTGGGCTGAGAGCGATTCAACAGGTAAGTATGATTAATTGCTTATATTGATTTTTGCAGCAACACCATGTCTGAACCCACCCCAACAGGATCATTGCGTGTGACCTGACTCAGGAGCAGAACATTGTTAAAGTTCTTTATGTTATAGCTATTACACACTTACTATCTGCTTGCACAGGGCTTAAAGAGGACCTTTCACCACTCCTGACATGCCTGTTTTAATAGCTTCAGGCATTCCCCATGTAATAACAATGGAACATCTATTCTTATGTATGTTGTGTCATCCCTTTATTATTTCTACTAGAAGTAATGAATTACTAGCAGTCTACAGTAAGGGTACAGAGGGGAGGTAACCAAGATGGGGGGTGTACCTGAACAGATGGAAAATGGCAGCACTGACTGGATAGAGGGTGTCCGTGCAGGTACACACTAGGGTTGGGCGATAAACCGGTATCACGATATACCGCGGTTTTTAAAAAAACGGCGATATGGCGATATCGCTGTTTCCTAATTACCGCAGTATTTTGTGACGTCATTAAAAGCGGTCATGTGCGCTGACCGCTTCTAAATCTGCGTCCGCCCACCCCTGCACAGCGCTGAGTACAAACATTACTTCCACTCGCTCCTGGCTCCTTCTTGCTCCGCCTCCCTTAGTCAAGTCTCCAGACTCCACCCACCATCTGACATCACCGTCCGTCACCCACCCGTGCCTATTCTATGTGGCGAACCCTGTGTGAGTATTGTGTGTCTCTGGAGAGACTTTTCCTGCGGCTGCCTCGCTCGTTTGCTCTGGTGACAAAATTACAAACTTATTACTTCCCGCAGGCCCCGCCTCTCCCTCCTCCTTGCTCCCATATTCAAATCTCCGCCCACCGATATCTGATGTCCGAATCGGAGCACACAAGCGAGGCAGCCGCGGGAAAAGTATATAGTAAAGTATTATTGTAACGTCTCCTTGTGGCTGCCCCCACACAGTGTAACGTCTCCTTGTGGCTGCCCCCACACAGTGTAACGTCTCCTTGTGGCTGCCCCCACACAGTGTAACGTCTCCTTGTGGCTGCCCCCACACAGTGTAACGTCTCCTTGTGGCTGCCCCCACACAGTGTAACGTCTCCTTGTGGCTGCCCCCACACAGTGTAACGTCTCCTTGTGGCTGCCCCCACACAGTGTAACGTCTCCTTGTGGCTGCCCCCACACAGTGTAACGTCTCCTTGTGGCTGCCCCCACACAGTGTAACGTCTCCTTGTGGCTGCCCCCACACAGTGTAACGTCTCCTTGTGGCTGCCCCCACACAGTGTAACGTCTCCTTGTGGCTGCCCCCACACAGTGTAACGTCTCCTTGTGGCTGCCCCCACACAGTGTAACGTCTCCTTGTGGCTGCCCCCACACAGTGTAACGTCTCCTTGTGGCTGCCCCCACACAGTGTAACGTCTCCTTGTGGCTGCCCCCACACAGTGTAACGTCTCCTTGTGGCTGCCCCCACACAGTGTAACGTCTCCTTGTGGCTGCCCCCACACCGTGTAACGTCTCCTTGTGGCTGCCCCCACACAGTGTAACGTCTCCTTGTGGCTGCCCCCACACAGTGTAACGTCTCCTTGTGGCTGCCCCCACACAGTGTAACGTCTCCTTGTGGCTGCCCCCACACAGTGTAACGTCTCCTTGTGTTTTTTTCTTTTAAACAGGTATTTATCGATAAATTATTTAATATCGTTATAGTCTGAATATTTTGGATATCGTCCAACCCTAGTACACACTCCCAACTGGTTACCACCCCTCTGTACCCTTACTGCAGACTGCTAGCAATTCATTCATAACTTCTAGTAGAAATAATAAAGATTTGCATAACATAGAGCTATAAGAATAAATGTTCCAAAATTGTTATTATATGAGGAATGTATGTAGCTATTAAAACAGGCATGTCAGGGGTGGTAAAAGGTCCTCTTTAAATATATGAAAAGTAACCACTGCAGGCAAAAAATCTGTCAATACGTGGCTCTACAATAGCACACTAGCTTACTAGTATAATATGTAAATATATACGGTATATATTTCTCTCTTTCACCGCAAGAATGATAATTACATTTGAGTCACAATATTGGAAAAGCAAAGATAAAGGGGTATCCCTAACTCAAATCCAGCCTAGAGCCGACAACCCCAATGGTTAGAATCTGTGTCCTGCAGCACTGTCCTTTTCCCAGGAGACTAGAAGCGACTTGGTCACGTGATCGCTGTTGGCAGTCACATGCGCAAGAAAGGCACGTCATTAGCAAGGACGTGCCATTCTAGCACATGTGACTGCTGAGGGCAGTTATTGGCCACAGCGGTCATAAGACTAAGCTGCTTCCAGCCCAGCGGGAATGGGGCATCAGCAATAGTGGGACAGCAGACAGATAAGCAAGTCTTTTTCAGTTGGATACAGGTTCATACCATTGGGGTTGTCGGCTCCTAGACTGGACCAACCCTTTAACACCTATTTATAGGATATGTGATAAATGTATGATTGCTGGTGGCACCAGACCATTGCCAATAGATGCTTTAGCTGGGATACCCCTTTAATAAATTGTTTTGCATATGAACGAGTAAGATTTCGAGGACTTACTTTGCTTTATGTTTTTAATAAAGGCCGAACGGCCCTCAACAAGGTTCCAGGTCCTATATAAAAGAAAACAAGTTAAGCTTCAGCTGTATGATCTGTGGATCACATGCCCCTCTCCCATTTTCCCTCTTCTAACATGACTTATCAATTAGACAGTAAAGAAATAATATCAACGTATTAACTTACACTGTGCTTAACATAGTCGCCCATTACTTAAAGAGGACCTTTCACCAAAAAACATGCATAGAAACAGTTACATTAACTAACAGTGTGGCCCCCAGTGATGTATTTCCGATTATTATTTTTTCAGAGGACCCCCCCCCCCCCCTTTCGCCTGCTGTGGTCTCGGGTAGTTCTGGCACCTCATATGCTAATGAGGCGATTCGGTTAGAGTAGGCGGTAACTAGAATTTGTACAGGGCGCAGTTTTCTTCTTCCTGGCTAAGAGCGCATCCAATTAGCCAGGGAGAAGGAACTAAAGTTCTCGCGAGATTCACGAGAACTTGAGCTTTTACACATCCCGAGGCATGCGCCATCTTGGGAGTCCCCGGCGGAGAGGATCGCCTATGCCGCCACTGTGATCCTCTCCCCCGGGGACTCCAAGATGGCGCACACCTCGGGATGTGTAAAAGCTCAAGTTCTCGCGAATCTCGCGAGAACTTGAGTTCCTTATCCCTGGCTAAGAGCACGGCTAAGAACATCATGGGTATCACCGCAGCGAATGGCGTAACGGAAAAAAGGGTAAAAATGGCCAATTTGCCATTTTTTCATTGCTTCTCTTACCCAAACAAATATTATAAAATGTGATCAAAAAGTCATGCACACTCCAAATTGGTATCAATAAAAACTACGGATTGTCCCACAAAAAATGAGCCCACAAACAGCTCAGAAAACATAAGTATAAAAAAGTTATAAAAGGTCAGAATATGGTGATGTCAAATATATATTATTTTATATCAAAGTTTAAATGTATTTTTACACTATTTAGACATAAAAAATATATATACATATGGGGTATTGTTGTAATCGTACTGACCCAGAGAATGAAGGGAATAGGTCAGTTCTGCCGCAAAACTAAACGCCGTGGGAACAAAACCCATAAAACTGTGGAGGAATTGCCTTTTTCCTCCAATTCCACCCCATTTAGAATTTCTTTACTAGTTCCCACTACATTTTATGCCATAATTAATGGTGGCATTAAAAAGTTCCGCAAAAAAAGCCCTCATATAGCTATGTGAACAGAAATATAAAAAATGTATGGCCCAAGGAAGATAGGGAAGAAAAATGAATACGCAAAAACGAAAAAACCTCCGGTATCCTAAGGGTTAAGTGAAGTGAAATTTTCCTAAAGTGCTTTACATGTTCTGTGTGTCCACCATCCTAATGGATGCACATTGTTAAACGTGAAGAACCACAGGTGATACTTCTTCACAGCACTAGGATTCACCATCTAAGGCAAACAGAAGAAGCCGCGGCACTCAGAAGGATAAATTCCAATTTCTTTTATTTCACCTCTTGTGGCAACGTTTCGACCAAACGGTCTTTATCAAGGGTGCTTGATAAAGACCGTTTGGTCGAAACGTTGCCACAAGAGGTGAAATAAAAGAAATTGGAATTTATCCTTCTGAGTGCCGCGGCTTCTTCTGTTTGTTATTTATCACGGGAACCCACAGACCGGGATCCAACGCTGCAGGCACCACCACGAATTGGAAAACTGGGACTCCAGTGAGTAGTGCTGACCTAACAATATTTTTGGTGCCATCTAAGGCAAGCCATATTGCACAAGTAGTATCACCTGCAGTTCTTCAGCGTGTTCATGACGACTGGAGTAAATGTTGTTAAGGTCCCACTGATTACAGACCAAGACGGATCTGTGGTAATGTGGAACTACAGTGCCAAGTAAGGCTGCGTTCACATATCCGTTTTGGAGATCTGGCGCAAATGGCGGCTCTCAGTTGGACATGCAAAATCACCAAGCCTTAGTCTAAAGTTGCATCCACTTCATAGCCACCTACTGTGTGGGGAACTGCAGAACAGCCCCTCAAGTAAACGAGGCAGGCTGCACTCGCCTGCACAGTTGGGTGACCATTGCATTGCTGCGCAGGGAAAACATGGAACGAGAAGCAGCCAAAAATGCATCCCTTACATTCTCAGGAATGCTGCTGATCATAAAGTGGTGGCATGGGAAAATCCCTGTAAAAATGCAACTGTGTTAAAAGCCATTCTAGGAAGATTGCATAGAGTGGGTGACTAGAGAAAAACATGCAGATGTAGTACAATATCACCTCATACATCATGCACTAACTCACACATCATTGAAGCTTTCAGCCACGTTAAAAGGGGTATTTTAACTAAAGATGGGGTCAGAGAGCATTATCACTATAGCCTGTTACTGGACAGGCTGTCTATTAGGCTGTGTCTGTAGTAGAACATACAGTTACGGCAGGTCTTTTAGACCCCTGGCTGCCATGACAATGCATCAGCACCCAGCGATTGCATTTGTGAGGGGCCGATGGTAACAGGGAGCCTCATACCTCTGTCTAACTGCCAAAATGCTGCAGTCACTATTGACCGCATTGAGTGGAGTTAAAAGGCCGGGATTGGAGTTAACTCTAGTTCGGGCCGTTACAGCAGTAGCCTGGCCAGTCAGTGCGCTGTGATCTGGCACACAGTCTGTGCTAAGTCTCTGCTACCTACTCCAGGATTATTGGCGTGGATGGCAGGGACTGAAAAGGTTACACAGCCTGTGCCAATACAATTAACATACATTCAAGATATAAGATGAAGCTAATGAACATACACAGTGGACAGGGATTACAATTTCTGGATAGCCTTCATACAGCTTATGCTTCCTTTGAATAAGACATACTCACCTTAAGGTTTTATCTGTGCCGACCGATAATGCTAGCTTTCCAGATGGATGAATTGAAAGAGACAAAACATGACCCCTGAAAAAATAAATAAAGTGCGTCTTATACAACTGATGAAAAATGGAGAACAATTTACAGCTTCAGTAAATTCATTGTGAGAACAGTAAAACAACCTTCCCTGTACCTGTTAGATCATGGGGTTCTGACCAGTGTGATCTGTGAGGGTTGGAATACCCCTTTAATCTTTAGGTTACAAAGCTACTCTAAATATTATGGGGGTCATTTATTCAGACCAGCGTTTTAGGCGCCGGTCTTAATAAACCCATGTGCCGGTTCCGCCGAAGTTATGTAGAGGCGCTGGCCTCTCCATAATTTCAGCGCATCCAGCGCCAGTTCTAAATGTAAGACAGCTTCCTTGCTGGCTTACATTTAGATCATTTTGTATGCCAAAGGCTACATGCACACGACAGTGACGTTCTTTGCGGTCCGCAAACCGCGGTTCCGCAAAAAAACGGAAGCCGCCCGTGTGCCTTCCGCAATTTTCGGAACGGGCGGCCCATTGTAGACATGCCTATTCTTGTCCGCAAAACGGACAAGAATAGGACATGCTATTTTTTTTTTTGCGGGGCCTTGGAACGGAGCAACGAATGCGGACAGCACACAGAGTGCGGCCACATGAAATGCGGCCCCATGAAAGTAAATGGGTCTGCACCCGAGCCGCAAAAGCTGCGGCTCGGATGCGGACCCGAAAAACGGTCGTGTGCATGAGGTTTTAAACAGGAGTAGAAAATGATGAATGAGATGGGCCTACTGGCCTGTCCCCTTCCCCGCCACACACAATCTGTAACTTATGGCACAGTCACAGATTGTGTGCGACTCAATCTGCGCCAGAAATACGCCTAATATAGGCGTATTTCTGATTGTAAATGACCCACTATATTCTTAGGAGCCTTGCTAGGCAACCACTAGATCTGGATCTGTAGCTCACAATGCCTTAAAGGGGTTGGTCACATCAGACTTTGATGGCATATCACTAGGATATGCCATCAAAAGATAGGTGTGGGTGTCCGAGGTGGGACCAGCACCTATCTCCAGAATTTGCCTACGAAAGTGAAGGACAGCACACGGCCCATTTGTATGGGAGTTCCGAAAATATCTGAGCGAGCAGGCACAACTATTTTTGGAAATTCCCTAAAAATTTAACGAGAGCACTCAGCACATGTGCAGCCACTGCTTCATTTACTTGAGATTGCCGGGGATAGCCGAGCCAGTGCTTGGCTATTTTCGTCAGTCCGATAGAAATTAAAGGACGGCGGTTGCGCATGCGTGGCTGTTCTCCACTCACTTCGGAGGGTCTGGAGATAGATGTGGGTCACAGAGGTGGACCTAGCCATATGGCACCAATGTGTAAGATGAGAAACCCCTTTTAAGCCAGCCATTTGAAAGACCTTTCAGTTTTTCTAAATGACTTGTTTTTCACACTCTGTGAACATGGGGTGATGGTAAAAGGGCCTTAAAAAATGCCTGGCATGGGCACTTTGACCTAATACAGCCAACTGCAGCCAGGTACCTTTCCAAATGGTTATAAGGCTCTAAGGATTGTATTCTCTTGTATGTAAAAAAAGAGCAAATAAATAAAAAAATAAAAAAATCAAGCACCAATTGTAACTCACTTGTGAGCTCTAAATGTCTGCTGGCATTCCCACTTTTTGGTATTCCACACACACATCAATCCATCCTCAGCCCCACTTAATAGGTGTGTTCTTCCGAAGAACTCCAAGCATGTGATGCTACCTAGTGTTGTTAAAAAATTATAAAAGTAATGCGCTCTTCCAAATTTTCAGCCCAGGCATAAAAGAAACACATGAAACCCAAAGATCACATGTGGCCAAGATCTAGTCAAACTGTAATTAAAGGGGCTGGCCACTTTTGACCAATGTTTTTGTAAGATGACTATATGGCACTTATTAATATAGCCTTTGTTGAAATTCTGCACCATTTTCTATATTCCATAAGGTATGCCCCCTTGTTTGCCAAGTCTATTGTGCTGTCCACACAGAGGTCTTGTCTATGAGATGGCTGCTGAAGGAGGGTCATGTGACCAGGCAGATCCCCTCCTTGTGAGGTCTCCTCCATTCAAACACACTGCACCTGTCATCCACACTTGTACTGTTGGGAGTTTACTGCAGGTGCAGTGTGTTAGAATGGAGGAGACTTCACATAGAGGTGATCTGCCTGGTCACCTGACCCTCCATCGGTGGCCACAGACAGGACCTTTGGGTGGACAGCACACAAACAAGCCATGCCCCCTTGTTGGGCAAATCTTCTGAAATATAGCATCAACAAAACTATGTTAGCAATCGCTGTATAGTCATCTTACATACACATTGGTCACAAGTAGCCAGAAAGTGGCCAACCCCTTTAATAAACACTAGATTTATTAGGGTATGTCCATAGAGGATGTAAACAGAATGTGTTAGGGCTCTTTCACACTTGCGTTCTTGTCTTCCGGCATAGAGTTCCGTCGTCGGGGCTCTATGCCGGAAGAATCCTGATCAGGATTATCCTAATGCATTCTGAATGGAGAGAAATCCGTTCAGGATGCATCAGGATGTCTTCAGTTCCGGAACGGAACGTTTTTTGGCCGGAGAAAATACCGCAGCATGCTGCGCTTTTTGCTCCGGCCAAAAATCCGGAACACTTGCCGCAAGGCCGGATCCGGAATTAATGCCCATTGAAAGGCATTGATCCGGATCCGGCCTTAAGCTAAACGTCGTTTCGGCGCATTGCCGCATCCGACATTTAGCTTTTTCAGAGTGGTTACCATGGCTGCCGGGACGCTAAAGTCCTGGCAGCCATGGTAAAGTGTAGTGGGGAGCGGGGAGCAGTGTACTTACCGTCCGTGCGGCTCCCCGGGCGCTCCAGAGTGACGTCAGGGCGCCCCAAGCGCATGGATCATGTGATCACATGGATCACGTCATCCATGCGCATGGGGCGCTCTGACGTCATTCTGGAGCGCCCCGGGAGCCGCACGGATGGTAAGTATACCGCTCCCCCGCTCCCCGCTCCTACTATGGCAACCAGGACTTTAATAGCGTCCTGGGTGCCATAGTAACACTGAAAGCATTTGGAAGACGGTTCCGTCTTCAAATGCTTTCAGTACACTTGCGTTTTTCCGGATCCGGCGTGTAATTCCGGCAAGTGGAGTACACGCCGGATCCGGACAACGCAAGTGTGAAAGAGGCCTTACATGCAGATTTGGCATTTGGCATAAATTGGCACACTGCGGATTTAAATTCTGCACCACATTTCCACACAGCCAGCGGTCAGTATAATAAACTTTGCTGTTATTGTTAGGGTACTTTCACACTGGCGGCAGAGGATTCCGGCAGGCAGTTCCGTCGCCGGAAATCCGGACACAAACGGATTCATTTATGAGACGGATCCGGATGCAGATCCGTCTCACAAATGCATTGCAATACCTGATCCGTCTTTCCGGTTGACAATCCGGAAAAACGGATCAGGTATTTATTTTTTTCTCATTTTTAAAGGTCTGCGCATGCATTCGTTTTGCCGGTACCCTTAGGGCCGGATCCGGCATGAATGCATTTCAATGGAAATTAATGCCATATCCGGCATTTGTTCAGGATTTTTGGCCAGAGAGAAAACTGCAGCATGCTGTGGTATTTTCTCCGGCCAAAAAATGAAAGAGGGACTGAACTGATGCATCCTGAACAGATTGTTCTCCATTCAGAATGCATTAGGATAAAACTGATCATTTTTTTTCAGGTATTGAGCCCCTGTGACGGAACTAAATGCCGGAAAACAAAAACGCTAGTGTGAAAGTACCCTTAATGCTGCAAATGTTCCACCCATAATTCCGTATAGAATCCGTGTGGACGAAACTTTAAAGGAGTATTCCATTTAGAATAATTCATACCTAGGGATGAGCGAATTGACTTCGGATGTTCCATACAGTATTAGAATGTATTGGCTCCGATGACTTCCAAGTGGTACCGTAGAACCAAACCAGAGTTTGGGAAATGTTCTTTTTACAGTAGAAATTAATTTTTGAAGTTATTACCCGAGGTAATAACTTCGGCTCATCTGTGCCAATACATTCTAATACTGTACGGAGCACTCGCTCCGTACAGTATTCAAACAAAGTTTTATGCAAACCGACTTCGGATGTTTCATCCGAAGTCGATTCGCTCATCCCTAGTCATACCCTATAACACAAGAATGGGTCTCCTATGCCCCAGTATCGGTGGAGTGGCAGGTCGAGCACGCACAGCTCCATTCATCTCTATTGGTTTGCCAGAGACAGCAGATTCCAGCTATTTCCATCAGTGCCATAGAGCTTCAATGGAACAGCAATGTGCATGCTTAACCTGCCACTCCATTCGGACACGGCACGGGACCCTCATTTTTTAAATGAGTGGTGGTCTGACCGCCGGAATAATGGATAACTTGTTCTAACTGGAACAAACCTTTAAGGATATAACAGGGGTTGTCCACCCATCATTCCTCATGTAGCTCCTGGAACATTTATGCTAGCTATATGTTCTCAGTGAGGAGAAGGGAGGAACGTGCGGACGGACCCCTCTACCCAATCCTTCTGTCTCCCCAACATCTGCCATCAGGTGAGATTCAGGACACATCTATACACACTGGATGGTAAGAGGGGGTTCAGCTGGACGTTCATCTAATTTGTATAGCCCTGATATCATGAGGGACGGTACCGAGATTTTCTGATCTTAGGATGAAAATTTCTTAGTGCTCCCGATGATTTGACTATTGTAATTAGTCAAATATATTACTGAAATATACGTTTTATCAAACCTGTGAAGCTCATTTTGGGCTGGATTATCCTAAAATGTGGCCGAGTGCCGTGTTCTCCATGCAGTCTTCCAGCTGTGGCCAGGTAAGACCTCATGTACACAGCGCTGCACAGTCCCCTTCAGAAACATTTGCTTTATGAACAATAATTGATGATTAATAAAAATGTAATTCTAGTTGGTGTGGCCTCACTAGAAAACCAGAGAACCATCAAAATGACTGACCCCAGCACATGAAAATGTAAAAAAAAAAAGATATAAACTAACCCATTATGATCCATTAGATGCCTTGTTTACTCCCTGATCCTAATAGCTACTTTACGGCCATATAAAAACCACATCCGAAAAGGTTTTTCTTCCACAGAAGCTGCACAGACTTTTACGGACATGTTCGCAATTAACCGACTAACGTCAGGAGTACAGGACACTAATGAGCGGCATACACCCCACGGGGCTTCCCATAAGTGGCTGGTTTATTAAAGATTCAACAGTCCAGGACATGGGAGGGAATGACTGAATGAAGACTGACAATATCCATCTATATAGCCACATTTTGTAATCCATTGTAAAAGATTCCTGGATATGTAGCTGCACAATAGACTTCCACAGGAGTTTACCTTCCTGCCGTTATTTTTCTCTAGGCCACGTTCCAATGTGCAATTCGCAGTACACTATGTGTGGACAGGGGTTCAAATCCGCATCCACAGGTGGAGATAAAGAATCCACGAGGGGATGAGGGCATGCGGCGAATTCTGCTGCAGAAACATTGTGAATTTTCATAGTGGGTTGCCGCAAATCCTGCAGTGGGAAAACGCAAAGTCCTTTTATGCACACAGCGGGTTTTTTTCAGTGCACAGCATGTTCCGAGGGATCCATATTGGAATCATTTTAACCCAAAGTCAATGAAATGACTAAAATATGGTTAATTCTCTACCAAATACTGAATAGTTACAGATTAAAAAATGGACCCAATCTGCGAAAATACATTGGGGGGTTGTAGATAACGCAGTTCCCCAATATAAGTGAAGAACCTCCAAAGAGATACTATTACACTTCAACGCAGAAGACATCAGCAATGTGGTGTACTGTGAACACCCAGAATGGTGTATATTAGCCTATGTAGAGGGCATCTGTCAGCAGACTTGTACCTATGACACTGGCTGACCTGTGATATGTGCACTTGGCAGCTGAAGGCATCTGTGTTGGTCCCATGTTCATATGTGCCCGCATTGCGAGAAAAATGTGGTTTTAATATATGCAAATGAGCCTCTAGGAGCAATGAGGGCGTTGCCATTACACCTAGAGGCTCTGCTCTCTCTGCACTTTGACAGGACTAGGCAGTGTAAGGCCTCTTTCACACGGGCGTTGCGGGAAAATGTGCGGGTGCGTTGCGGGAACACGCGCGATTTTTCAGCACGAGTGCAAAACATTGTAATGTGTTTTGCACTCGCGTGAGAAAAATCGCGCATGTTTGGTACCCAAACCTTGGGATCGGTGTTCTGTAGATTGTATTATTTCCCCTTAAACATGGTTATAAGGGAAAATAATAGCATTCTGAATACAGAATGATCTTTTACCATGGTGATGAATCATGTGATGACTGGAGTGACGTCACCACAGGTCCTGTTGTTCCACACAGCTAAGATGAAGACAGAAGGAGATGCCGGGCTCCGAGATCAAGTGTATTAAGGCGAGTTAAAAAATTTTTAATCCCCCCTCCAGCGCTATTTTACTATGCATTCTGTATTCAGAATGCTATTATTTTCCCTAATAACCATGTTATAAGGGTAAATAATAATGATCGGGTCTCCTTCCCGATCGTCTCCTAGCAACCGTGCGTGAAAATCGCACCGCATCCGCACTTGCTTGCGGATGCTTGCAATTTTCACGCAACCCCATTCACTTCTATGGGGCCTGCGTTGCGTGAAAATCGCAGCAAGCTCTGTATTCTGAGTTTTTCACGCAACGCACAAGTGATGCGTGAAAATCACCGCTCATGTGAACAGCCCCATAGAAATGAATGGGTCGGTATTCAGTGCGGGTGCAATGCGTTAAACTCACGCATCGCATCCGCGCAGAATACTCGCCCGTGTGAAAGGGGCCTAAATGTCATAACACCTGGCCCTGTCAATCAAAGTGGATTGGGTGTGGCGGTTGCTGAGCCTCTAGGTGTAACAGCAACGCCCCTGTTGCTCCTGGAGGCTCATTTACATATATTAAAACATAATTTTTCTCAGCAATGAGGACACATATGAACATGGGACCAACACAGATGTCTTCAGCTGCCAAGTGCACATGTAACAGGTCAGCCAGTGTCCTAGGTACAAATCTGTGAGAGATGCCCTTTAAAACATGGTAGTGTCATGTTTGGCGGCACCTGAAGGTACTATATATTACTGCCATTTACCTCTGCAAACAATGCTTCCAGCAGGACCAGAAGGTATTACAGTGAACATCTGCAATGAGCCCGTCGCCGCTATTCTGTGTCTATAGCTTCACGGAAAATAACTTTCTCCGAATAGCACATGTACCTAACACTAGGCACCTCTGGTGCAAGAGTTGGGTCAGCTCCTGGATCACTGCGGTGACCACAGCTCTGAACGTCACTGTCACCAGGAAGTGTGGATTCAGAGCACACACAGTGCAGGAAGAAGACGGTGGGCTTCCACTTCCTCACAATGGATCATAAATAAATAAGAACAGGAGCAGAACTCCGGGAACTTCCAGGTTCCTTTCCTTTTAAGTGGAATTCTCATAAATGGCATTTATAAAGAGTCTGTAAAATACCATATTGTTAGTAACATTGGCATTAAAGTGGTTGTCTGGTTTTAGGAGGATCCTCCTACAAACAGGTAAGCTCTTACCTGACAGATCCCATGCCACTACTCTGGTTCTCCTGGCCCAGCTTTAGTTACCTGGCTGCAGAGGTGACAACAGGTGTCTGCTGCAGTCAATCAATGGCCTTGTCGGGTGCACCACTGAGGCCAGTGACTGGCTGCAGCGGTCACCTGTTGACGTGGCATCACCGCTGAAGCCGAGTAAATAGAGCCCAGCCAGGAGAACTGGAGCAGCAGCACAGGATTTCTGGCAGATGCCATGGGTTGTCCAGTTTCCCCATGAAATCAGATAACCCGTTTAATGATCTATTTTATTCTTTCAGCTAATTATACCCACAGCCTAAACTGCTCAGGATAGCCCCCAATGGTGTGTATATGTCCCTACCATTGTTACTGTTCAGTCTGCAGTAATCTGCTGCTTGTCCACATGCCCCTCTATCAGTGGCCATGTCTAAGAACGGGAGCACTGTGCCGAAGGCAGAAAATGTCAATTTCACTATATAGACAAGGACATTTTTATGGTTTGTGTGGAAATCCCCCTAAATAAATAATAAAACAAGCAAAAAAAAAGTGGGAAAAAAAAAAAGACTTCAGGGAAGGAGCCAAAAAGCATTAATCTCTATGAGACTGCTGGAGATAGCCTCAGCCCCAAGGAGCGGTAGTGTGCATGTGTAACCATGTGTACAACAAAGGGCAACATGTTCACTTAGGGCTCCCAGCAGTCAGACAGTTATCACAACCCCTGTAAAACACTCCAGTAATGAGGTGGTTAACATACCATTGTGATGTAGTAAGGCACCATGTTCAACCTTCTTCTTCATATCATAGATCTGAATGGTTTCATCTTTGCTTCCGGTGGCGACAAATCTGTTATTAACAGCTACCACGGATAAAGAAGCTGTGTGGGCATGATTGGTAAAATCTGTTGTGGCCGTCCATTGCTACATAGAGAGAACGGAGGAAAATGTATTATTATCAACTGGTTAGCGCTGGTGCCATGCAGTACTGGGCGGTACTGGGTTCTAATACAACAAAGGGCAACATGTGCACAGGAATCGGACTGTTAGTCCCAGTAAGGGAATATGTAGGCGCTGTATAAATGATTACCATAAGGGGTAGTGTGTGTGTGTGTGTGTATATATATATACACACACATACATATATACATACACACACAGATGAACGGTTCTATATTACTATACAGACGGCGAATATACAGATGTACTGTACTATGACCAAGTATAGAGATGCGCTATGACCAAGTATACAGATGCACTGTGACCAAGTATAGAGATAGCAGGGCTCGATAAATCCCAGGCGCCAGGTCGCCATGGCGATCAGGAATTTTGTCCTGGCGCCTGGGTATTTGCCCCTGCTTGAAAATAGGCCCAGCACACCAGCAGCCGGGCGCAGTAGCACTTTAAGTTTAGAGTAGACGCGGCGTCATGCAGGAGTCCGCGTCTACTAGGCCCGCCCCTCACGCTTCCCGCCCCAGACTACAGTGAAGAGGACCGCTACTGGCTCAGGCTCCTCATCGCTGCGGCGCGTCTCCTTCTCAGAACTGTGGCGAGTGGCGGTACGAAAGGGGGCGGCCTCCCCCCATCATTGGGGGCAGTGCGCCCTCCCACTCCCCCATCATTGGTGGCAGCGGCAGTTCCGATCGGAGTCCCAGCAGTCTAATGCTGGGGCTCCGATAAGTTACCATGGCAGCCAGGACGCAACTGAAGTCATGGCTGCCATGGCCAATTACTCTGCAGCAATATACTTACATGCGCTGTGGCCGCCCGGCGCTCGTTCTTGTAACTCGTCACAGGTCTGTGCGGCGCATTGCTATAAGCATAAGCAATGCGCCGCACAGACCTGTGAGTTACAAGAAGGAGCGTCGGGCGGTCAAAGCGCATGTAAGTATATTGCGGAAGTAACTTCAGTAGCGACCTGGCTGCCATGGTAACCGATCGGAGCCCCAGCATTACACTGCTGGGACTCCGATCGGAACTGCCGCTGCCACCAATGATGGGGGGGGGAGGGTGCACTGCCCACCAATGATTTTAATACCGGGGAGGGGGGCGCACTGCCCACCAATGATTTTAATATCGGGGAGGGGCGCACTGCCCTCCAATGATTTTAATATCGGGGAGGGGCGCACTGCCCTCCAATGATTTTAATACAGGGGGTGCACTGCCCACCAATGATTTTAATATCGGGGTGGGGGGGGGGGGGCACTGCACACCAATGATTTTAATACCTGGGGCGCACTGCCCACCAATGATTTTAATACCGGGGGGGGGGGGGGGGGGCTCCTAACTTTTTTAGCTGGCTCCTAGACTCCAAGGAAATTTGTCAAGTCCTGCACTATGACCAAGTATAGAGATGCACTATGGTGATGGATCATGTGATGAGCACCGTGATGTCACCACAGGTCCTGAAGAAAGAAGAGGAGACCGGCAGCTACATGATCAATTGGAGGAGGCGAGTTTATTTTTATTTATTTTTTTTCACCCTCAACTGACCTTCTACTAAGCATTCTGTATTAAAAAATGCTATTATTTTCCCTTATAACCATGTTATAAGGGAAAATAATACAGTGAATAGACTTTCACCTTAACAACCATGCGTGAAAATCGCACTGCATCCGCACTTGCTTGCGATTTTCACGCAGCCCCATTCACTTCTATTGGGCCTGCGTTGCATGAAAAAGCACAATATAAAGCATGCTGCGATTTTCACGCAATGCAAAGTGATGCGTAAAAATAACCGCTCATGTGCACAGCCCCATAGAAATGAATGGGTCCGGATTCAGTGCGGGTGCAATGCGTTCACCTCACGCATTGCACCCACGCAGAAAACTTGCCCGTGTGAACTCAGCCTATTACAGAATGCTTAGTAAAATGTCAATTTGAGGGGTTAAAAAAATAAATAAAAATTAACTCACCTTATCCAATTGACCGCTCAGCCGACATAGTCTTCTTTCTTCTTCTTTCAGGACCTGCAAAAGGACCTCTGATGATCCTTCTATCTTCATTCAGCAGGACCTATGCTGACGTCACCACGTGGCGAGCGCGATTACGTCATCAAAGGTCCTTTTTGCAGGTCCTGAAAGAAGAAGAAAGATGATGATGTCGGCTGCGTGATCAAGTGGATGAGGTGAGTTAATATTTTTTTTTATTTTTTAACCCCTAAAGCCACATTTTACTATGCATTCTGTATTAAGAATGCTATTATTTTCCCTTATAACCATGTTATAAGGAAAATTAACACAGCAAATTGACTTATTAATTTACTTACATCATCTCTTAGCAACCATGCGTGAAAATCGCACCGCATCCGCGCTTGCTTGCGATTTTCACGCAGACCTATTCATTTCTATGGGGCCTGCGTTGCGTGAAAAACGCAGAATATAGAGCATGCTGCGATTTTAACGCAACGCACAAGTGATGCGTTAAAATCACCGCTCATCTGCACAGCCCCATTGAAGTGAATGGGCCCAGATTCAGTGCGGGTGCAATGTGTTCACCTCACGCATTGAACCCGCGCGGAATTCTCACCCGTGTGAAAGGGGCCTTAGTCTGAAGGTTCCTGTAGTGCCTTCTTGAAGGAAGTAACTGAAAGAGAGGAGATCTCTACATGTAAGAGCCGCAGTCTCCTCCACTAGTGAGCAGGCGATTGCCTGGGGGGGGGGGGGGGACACACTTCCTTCTCAACAATAGTCTGCCACATCGGGCTGTGAAATACAGCCTTTAAGGCGATCGCCTCCACAGCATAGGGAGGAATGATCGCTATGCCATCGCTCGTCCCGTAAAGTGATTTGCCAGGCGGTATAACGCAATTACACTGAAGATAGGTCATCAATATCATGAAATCAGAGTCCTACTGCCCCTCGTTCCCCTGCTGTCAGCACTGAAAGCTGCGCTCAAATACACAGTCCGGACTGTTGTGCTCAGAGGACTCCTATGCGCATGCTTGGCATTCCTGACAATGTAGTTCATCTCAGCTCTGAGTCCTGACAGCGGGGGAACAGGGGCAATAGGAAACTAAAGAAAAGTGATAAGGACTCCTGATGTGCAGGACTACAAGTCATCGTGTATCCGTACCCTTAACAGGGTTGCCAACCAGAATTTTTCTTCTTTCTGGACAACTTATCCAAAAATCACAGATATCCAAAAAAAAAATACGGACAAATTGGAAAACCGTAATGAATGATGATTATAAGTAATACACATCTATAACTCATCATACTAATAACTCAATACCAGCATTTACTGGAAGCTGAAAAACAATGATAATTATCACCAGAATAATCCGGTCAAGTGTCACTCGCCTCAAAAAAATCACGGACACGCCATATTTTTTTCACGGACGCGAGAAAAAAAAGTCACCTATTTTGACAGACTGTCCAGAAATTTCTGGACGTTTGGCAACCCTGAACCTTAGGGCTTATTACGACGACCGTAGTGTTTTGTGGATCCGCAAAACACAGATGCCGGCGCATGTGCGGTCCACAATCTGCGGACCGCGCATGGCCAGTACTGTCATAAAAAATGCCTATTTTTGTCCACATTTGCTGACAAGAATAGGAAATGTTCGATCTTTTTTTGCGGGGCCGCAGAACACGGTGTGCTGTCCGCATCTTTTGCGGCCCCATTGAAATAAATGGGTCCGCAAAATTGCAGAACAGGTGCGGACGCGTCCATAATTTTCTAGGCAGGGATCCATCAGTATACAGCGGATCACAGCAAAAGCACGGTTCTGTTTCTTACCATGCAAGATGTATGTCGCTGTATGGGCTCATTCACACGACCGTATGAACGAGTCCGCATCCGTTCCACAATTTTGCGGAACGGGTTCATGTCAATGGGGCCGCGAAAGATGTTCCATTCCATGGCCCCGCAAAAAAGATAGAGCAGGTCCTTTTCTTGGACAAGAATGGGCATTCTCTATCATAGTGCCGGTGTTCCGTGAAATTATGGTACCTGTTAAAATCTGGTACCCTCGTCATTTGCGGTAGTGACGTAGGCGCACTGGAAGCTTCAAAAGGAGGTGTGACCTTAGAGCCCGGCACGTGACTGGCTGAAAAGAAGGCGTGTTGGCGCCTGCGCACCACCAACCTGGGTACCGTCATTTTAAATGCAGCGCCTGTGAACGCACCTATGATTTACGGGCTGAAAAGAAGGCCAACATGCCTTCTTTTCAGCCCGTAAATCATAGGTACCCTCCCTGTGCGCGTTCACAGGCGCAGCATGTAAAATGACAGTACCCAGGTTGGTTGTGCGCAGGCGCCAACACGCCTTCTTTTCAGCAAATCAGGTGCCGGGCTCTAAGATCACACCTCCTTTTGAAGCTTCCAGTGGGTACCAGGTATCATAATTTCACAGAACACCGGCCAATTGCGCAACGCACACGGACCTGTATCCGTGATTTGCGGATATGCAATTAGCGGGCCTGCTGAATGAGCCCTAAGACACGCGTCAGGAGATTTTCTCAGTGTGCGTGCTCTGTGGCAACAGCAAGGTTGTGGGGGCACCCTGAGGTAGGAATACCACCCAAGGGGGAACAGGAGTGACCCTATCGTGTTAGATGGGCTGTGCTGTGGGATGTAAGGTCTGCTGTTAGGTACAAGCTGCAGTAACACTGACATCCACATATGGAGCTCATGATGATAAATGCAGCCTGTAACCATAACAGCCAAGCACATTACGGTAAGTACCGAGGACAGAAACTACAAACCTCTCCTCCCGGGGTCACTCGGTAACCAAACAATATCTGCTCGTAGCAGCCGCACACTAACTCGACGTGCTCCTCCATGCTGTGTGAGGAGGCAACATGTGCAGCCAAAACACCGCGCCACTTCCTGCTCGGGGGCCTCGCAGCTCACATCTAGGTGTCTATGGAGAAGCCTGCTCAGAAAGCGGAAAGGAACTGTACTTACTGTTCCTTACTGCTCGTAGCGTATGCATACAAAATGCTACCGATAACTGCTCGTTTATTGTGTGACTTTTTTTTAAATTATTCTTTATCGCATTTTATTATTCAGGCCAGCCACCTATCCGAGGCAGTGCGCCCTGCCGAGCCTGTGCCTGAGAGGCTGACTGCACATGCGCACTGTAGGGGAGAGGTGGAAATTGAAATAAATTAGACGCAGTAGCTTCAGATTTGCATTTTATTCACACGCGCTGTAAGGCTGGGTTCAGGAGTGGCCGATTAACCCCTTAAGTACCTCTCCCATAATATTCTTTGTGGGATGAAACTGAAAAAAAAAAAAAATGAAATTCCGACAAGCTTTTTTGGGTTCTGATATTACAGCGTTCAATGTGTGATAAAAATGACATGACGTCCTTATTCTGCGGATCAGTAGATTAGGGCACTTTCACACTAGCGTTATTCTTTTCCGGCATTAAGCTCCGTCCTAGGGGCTCAATACCGGAAAAGAACTGATCAGTTTTATCCTAATGCTTTCTGAATGGAGAGCAATCCGTTCAGGATGTCTTCAGTTCAGTCTTTTTGCCTTTTCAGGAAGGAGATAATACCGCAGCATGCTGCGGTTTTATCTCCGTCCAAAATTCCGGAACACTTGCATTTTTTCTCATTAAAATGCATTAATTTCTGGCAAAACGGATCAGTTTTTGCGGTCTGCGCATGCTCAGACCACAAGAAATGTGAAAATAAATAAATGCCGGATCCGTTTTTTCGGATGACACCGGAGAGACGGATCCGGCATTTTAATTCATTTGTCAGACGGATCAGGATCCTGGCCCGTCTGACAAATGCCATCAGTTGGCATACGTTTCCGTCACCGGAACTACCTGACGGAATCCTCTGCCGCAAGTGTGAAAGTACCCTTTAGGTCGATTCTAAATTAGTATTTTTTTTTTAACTACTTTTTTTTTAAAACCTTTGAAAAAAAATCTACATTTTCTTTGCATCGCCATTTTCTCTGACAGCCATAACTTTTTTATATTTCCATCTACAGAGCTGTGTGAGGGCTTGTTTTTTGCAGAAAGTTTTTTTGGGGTACATACAACTTTGTGAGCACTGTTATCCAATTTTTTTTTTTGGGGGGGGGGGGGGGGATAAGGTGACCAAAAAATGGTGAATTGCTTGTTTTAATTTTTTTCCATTACGGTGGACGCTGTGCAAGAAAAATATATTTATGTTTTCATAGTCCAGACATGGCGATATCTGTTATGTTATTTTTTTTTTATTTTTTATTGTTCATAGATATTTTTATATGTAAAATCGGGGGTGATTTAAACTTTTAATATTTTTATGTTTTAGGGGCAATGCAGCCAGGCAAAGGGGAGCATTGAGGCAAGGAAATGCTCCAATGCCCCTCTCATACATAGTAAGGGAATACAGAAGAGGTGATATCTGGGCTCAGCCCTGAACCCGGTCAACCCCGTTCAAGAGCTTCAGCTCATGTCTCCACCGGATGTGTTCCTCAGTCTTTCTGCTGTTACATATAGGCCACTTTCACACGGTGACTATGTGTTCAGTATTTTGCATCAGTATTTGTAAGCCATCTCGGCAGAGCAAGGGACAGGTAAGTACTGTCTGAAAGATCTTCCTTCCACAGGTTTGTACCAACTATGGATTAGCTGAAATTCTCGGAGAACACCTCAAAGAACAGAAAGATTTTAAATTTGGTGCAGGTTTTACATAATTAGTCAATTTCTGATTAAAAGGTATGTGGACACCTGACCATCACAATTCACACTTATTTGAGCTGGTTAGACATCCCATTCAAAACCATGGTCGTTAATTTGGAATGCCCCCCTCCCCATTTTCAGATAAATGAGCCTCCAT
This sequence comes from Bufo bufo, assembly GCF_905171765.1. Lineage (NCBI taxonomy): Eukaryota > Metazoa > Chordata > Amphibia > Anura > Bufonidae > Bufo > Bufo bufo. The sequence continues at coordinate 380,398,353 of NC_053393.1, read as the reverse complement.
TCTTCAGAGATGTTACTCTGTTCTGGTTCCATAGCTCCCAGGCTGTCTCCAAGGCTCTCTGCCTGTCAACTTCAACCTGGAGAGGGTCACTTCCACCACTACTGCCAATGACTGGCCTTAGAAGTGATGTGTCCCCAAACAGCACATCACTGTTGGGTCGCATATTCCTTGGGGACTTCACTGCTGAGGCCAGTCATTGGCTGCTGCGGTGCACATGACTCTGTCCATGCAGAAGTTGTTAAACAGGGACCCGATCTGATCAAAGTAGAGATCCTGGGAGGTATAGAACCCAAACAGAGTGTCGGCGAACAAGTAAGTATAGATCTTCTCATGGGTACTGGTGGTAATAAGGGGGGGGGGGGTGTTGTATGTATGGCCCATAATCAGTCAAAACAAAGTTACAAGGTGTTTTAGTTCAGTGCAAGATTTCTTTATAAATCCCTCAAAGTATTTTTCGACTTAGGCCAAAACCTGAATGATTTTCTTGTTTTGAATGAGATTATCTGAATTCCTAATATCTTAGCGTCGCAGTTGTGCCAGTAAGCAGGAATGTTGGGTAAAGCCTCTGTATATTATGGTAACCAAGCAAATAAAATCCATCAGTTTGTATTGTATCAGCTGGACAACCACAAGTGTCAGCTGAAATGTTCTCAGAGTTCAGCGCCTGTGGTGAAACCAATGAACTAAGCCACTTGTATGCAGAAGTCAGATCCACATAGCGGCCAGGAGGACATTTTATGTAAAGTGGTTATCCTGCAGCTTTTACTGACGTCAGATCACTGGGAGGTTTAAGGAGGTGGATGTGAAAGCATTCAGCAAATTATGTATATACAAGTCGTCACCCCGGTGTCTTTGTTGTGCTCGTGTCTAGGAGAGGCACTCTGTATAAAGACCAGCAATCACTCTGTTGCAGTTCGTCTCTGGTTAATTGCCACATTATAGTTACATGTGACGCGTTTCGGCTCCAAACATTTAAATAGTCTGCCCGCAATCCATATGTGATGCCATGGTGACAAATAATACATGTTCGTAATCTCTTGATGTCAGTCCATATTGATTATATTATGCAAATATTAGTGCACAATATACACTCACCTAAAGAATTATTAGGAACACCTGTTCTATTTCTCATTAATGCAATTATCTAGTCAACCAATCACATGGCAGTTGCTTCAATGCATTTAGGGGGGTGCTCCTGGTCAAGACAATCTCCTGAACTCCAAACTGAATGTTAGAATGGGAAAGAAAGGTGATTTAAGCAATTTTGAGCGTGGCATGGTTGTTGGTGCCAGACGGGCCGGTCTGAGAATTTCACAATCTGCTCAGTTACTGGGATTTTCACGCACAACCATTTCTAGGGTTTACAAAGAATGGTGTGAAAAGGGAAAAACATCCAGTATGCGGCAGTCCTGTGGGCAAAAATGCCTTGTGGATGCTAGAGGTCAGAGGAGAATGGGCCGACTGATTCAAGCAGATAGAAGAGCAACGTAGACTGAAATAACCACTCGTTACAACCGAGGTATGCAGCAAAGCATTTGTGAAGCCACAACACGCACAACCTTGAGGCGGATGGGCTACAACAGCAGAAGACCCCACCGGGTACCACTCATCTCCACTACAAATAGGAAAAAGAGGCTACAATTTGCACAAGCTCACCAAAATTGGACTGTTGAAGACTAGAAAAATGTTGCCTGGTCTGATGAGTCTCGATTTCTGTTGAGACATTCAAATGGTAGAGTCCGAATTTAGCGTAAACAGAATGAGAACATGTATCCATCCTCTGATGGCTACTTCCAGCAGGATAATGCACCATGTCACAAAGCTCGAATCATTTCAAATTGGTTCCTTGAACATGACAATGAGTTCATTGTACTAAAATGGCCCCCACAGTCACCAGATCTCAACCCAATAGAGCATCTTTGGGATGTGGTGGAACGGGAGCTTCGTGCCCTGGATGTGCATCCCTCAAATCTCCATCAACTGCAAGATGCTATCCTATCAATATGGGCCAACATTTCTAAAAAATGCTATCAGCACCTTGTTGAATCAATGCCACGTAGAATTAAGGCAGTTCTGAAGGCAAAAGGGGGTCCAACACCGTATTAGTATGGTGTTCCTAATAATTCTTTAGGTGAGTGTATAAACATATAGGGGTATATTTATTAAGACCGGCATTTTAGACGCCGGTCTTAATAAACCCCTAAGCTGGCAGTGGATCCTCCAGAGTTATGAAGAGGTGCAGGCCTCTTTATAACTTCGGCGGATCCACCACTACTTCTAAGTGTAAGGCAGCTTCCTTCCTATGGGGTACCTGCTTAATAATCTGAAAACGCAATTGTGATATATTGTGTTTATGGTGATGAAAGTAGTATGGGACTGGAAAGAGTAAATTGCCTGTTCGTATCGTAGATTTATGTTTTGAGAAAATCTATCTTTCATACGTGTAGAGGTTTCTCCCACGTGCAACAGGCCACAGGAACGTGTCAAGATATGGATGACATTGTTGCTATCACAGGTGTAAAAAAAAAACCTTCTGTTGGGAATTTTTCCCCTGTGCATGGATGTAAAATATATTTCCCTCTGATGATGCTGGAGCAATAGATATGTCCCAGGCAGGGATAAGTCCCTCGTTTATGGGTAGACAAAACTGTTTCTACTCCTTTTTGATCCCACTGATGTTGGCTCTCACAATTTTATCCCTGATGTTTTCAGACCTTTAATAGCAGATCATATGGTGGTTTGAAGCTCTTCAACCTTTGGATAGGATTTGTGGAGACCACTGTGCTCTTGATAACTTTCAGTGCAGCAGAAATTTATTTGCACCCTTTTCCAGATCTGTGCCTCCACACAATCCTGTCTCCTACCTCTACAGGCTGTTCTTTCCTCCTGGAAAATTTGCGATCTGCACTACTCATGAACAGTGCCATCTTTTGGTTTCATAGTCTTATGACAAGACCATGAATCCAATAGATGGCGCTGTTCATGAGTAGTGTAGATCGCAAATTTTCCAGGAGGAAAGAACAGCCTGTAGAGGTCTGAAAATCAGGGATAAAGAATCAGCCTATTAAAGGTCTGAAAATCAGGGATAAAATTGTGAGAGCCAACATCAGTGGGATCAAAAAGGAGTAGAAACAGTTTTGTCTACCCATAAACGAGGGACTTATTGCATTTCTTTCCCATATGCCCATGTTTATGCAAATTAGTTTTTACATGACAAAAGTGTATAGAAAGGTTATTGAATATTATGTTAGGACAATTAGAAAACTTTTTGTCACCCTAATTATATTGATCTAGGTGCACAAAGCCAAACCATCCAACAGATGTGAAGCAACTTTGAGGCTTACTGGTCTCAGTAAGATGAGAG